>NC_136892.1:6565902-7303402 GCF_949152265.1 Phoxinus phoxinus
CAGATGTCATTTTGATTCATTGTGATTCATAGAATCCAATGTAAATGTTTCGAGAGCCAAAGATATACCCACAGGCTCATTAGAGCTTTCTGATTTACCCTGGCTGCACCCTTTGATCAGTAGATTAAAGAAAAGAAAATGTATCCTTACCAAGAAAATAAATGATTCGTAGAAGTATAGAAGTTTTCGTATTAGTGATGGGACAGTTGATACAGAGGCTCAGATGCTCCGACACCATTTTCAAAGCACTATTGTTGTATCACCAACTGTACCAATGCTTGTTTACAAATTACAATACCATGTGATTGATGACGTTTAAAGCTTCAAACTTCATGCAGTATGGAAAGGTCTAGACAGCTGGTTTGAAAAAAAAAAAAAGGTGTTTCGCGACCCCACCTGAGGCATAAAAGGGAATTGATTATCCCGTCACTTCGAGCCCTCAGTAGCAGATCAAGACACTAACATCTGTGGCCGGATCTAAGCATGGGCAGGAGTGGGCTGAGCCCACCTAAAAGTCTGACTTGCCCACCCAATCAGAATTTAGGAACAGATAGTGATACTCTGTTTTTACGATTAAATGCTATCTTAGGTGGTTTCTGTATTGAAAGGTTTGATGAAAGGCTGTAGAATTCCCCAAACAATCACAAAGAATAACACCAGACATTTGCAGTAGTCTATTTTTCTTTTATTAGCTGAAAGTAACGGACAATCACGCAAAAACATGATTCATCCTTGACAGTACTCTGTATTTCGAGGCACATGTAAATAATATTACACGGTCCGTATACTACTATCTGCAAAATATTAATCGTCTTCGACCATCTCTTTCTGCTAATGGTATGCTGTCCTCGTGCATGCATTAGTTACCTCTCGAATTGACTACTGTACCTCTGCTCAGTGGTTTCACAGAAACTTATTCATAAACTTCAGATGGTTGATGGTTCAGAATTCAACAGCTCTGATCATTACCCGGATCATTAACGGATCATACCGTTGAATGAGCATATTACTCCAGTTTTAGGGCACCTTCATTGGCTTTCAATTAGATATGGTATTCAATTCAAGATTTTACTTTTTACTTATAAGGCTCTTCATAATCTGGCACCTTCATATCTGAGTGAACTTCTTCATGTGTATGTACCTACTCGATCCCTCAGGTCTTCTGCTTCCGTGACTCTTGTTGTACCATTTGTGCGTTTACTACCATGGGAAGTAGAGCCTTTAGTTGTATTGCTCCGGCGATTTACAATACTTTACCTCAAGATATAAGTAATAGTTTAGTCTTTAAATTTTTAAATCACGTCTTAAAACTATTTTTTTTTAGATTAGCCTATCCTGAATGATTTTAGTTATGTTATTGGGTAATTGATTTTTTGTATCATTGTTTATTGTGTTGTTGTTTTTTCCTCTGTTTAATTATATATTTTATTATTGGTGTCCTTGAGTGTCTTGAAAGGCGCCCACAAATAAAATGAATTATTATTATTATTAAAAACAGGCAGAAATATTTGCATGCAATCAAGCTGTGAATTATGAGGAGTTGTATCTGCGTGAATATGTATCTTCCTATTTACTTGTAGCCTAAATATTATTATACAGCTCTGATAGAAAACCTCGCTAATTTAAGAGCGTTTATTGCATGGACAGAGCAAGAACACAATGTAAGTGTTTAAAAAGCATAATCAGTTGAAACCTTGCCCTCTTTGGCTTGCTTTTAATGCTGTTAAACTGAATGAACAAGGCAAACTAAACTGTCTGCTTAAATAACAGCACTAAAATAATGCACTGTTTATCTTTTAATCAGTTTGGGGCTATTCACATAGGACACATTTTGCTGTTAAAAGGTCTGGAGACGCATTTTTTTAAAAGTTATTTTAATTTGAGTGCTGCGTTTTTAAAAACCTGGGTCATGCACAATACTCTGCAAGCATGGAAGCGAGATGCGAGCGCAACAGCCAAACACATCTAGAGTTATGTTTACATTAAAAATGATGGAAAAGTAGCGCAATGGAATGAAAAAAAACACACATTCTGTGTTTAATTGCCCCTTTCTACACGATCAAAGTTGCATTCATTGCTATTGTAGCGGGATGTTGCGAGGTAGTGCAAACCTCTACGATATATAGCTGACTACGCCACCCTGTTAACCAGGGATATATAAATACTTATGAATTTAACCACCTACAAAGCACACAGGACCGTGGTTTTCTAAAGGACCAGGTTAACACAAACCAACATTGAAGACACCACACATGAAAAGGAGGCCGAGGCTTACCAATGGCAGGGAAAACTAGTTTAATGAGCGCAAGGCTCCTATACCATCCTGTGCACAGGTCTCACCACAACACACGCACACTAATAAGGTCAAGCATGAACGCAGAGCACTGCATGACAGAATCCCACCACCGCACATGAGGGCCTATGAGCGGCCTGCCCTGAAGCCTCGGCTCCTATAACGAAAAAACAAAATTAACAAAATGGTCTCCAAATAAACAAAACAAATAACAACAACAACACTTGAAACTTAAAAATTTACAAAAGAAAACAAACAACAAACATTTAATTAATCAACCAGAGGATCATGAAACAAACTACGCTGAGGTTCAGAATTTGGGCACTAAAACTGGGTGGATATTCACCCCACTTTAACAATCACATTAAACAAAGCAAAACAAAAGAGATAAAGTAAAAAAACTGAAAACAACTTTAGCGAAACAAACCAAATACAAACTGAAGAACAAATTTAAGCAAAACAATATTTATAAACAAATGCACTGAAGAACCAGTTTAGAAGTTTAGAAGGCGCTGCACGTATTGACTAGCTAATACGCAGTGGAGAAACTCCTTTCCTCGAGAATATTGAAGCTTATATTTTTTACTTCTGGCCTGCTCAATGACGAGCCTCACGACAGCCTATGGCCCAGGGAGAGTGGAGTCTCCGTCCCCAGGCAGTCCAGCTGTTTGGGACCACTTCGGGGCCGCACAGTTACATCTGTTGCCCCTCCGGATTCGTCCCTTCACCAGTTGTTTTTTCTCCTGTCTGAGTGCACATCCCTTGACACAGAAAAAACTCTGGCCACAGCTGGCCCCCACAGAAATGCGTTCCCCAGTGAGCCTTCTTACACACAACTGTGCTAAAGTCAGGGAGGAGATGGGGCAGGTCTTGCTAGTTGCCCCTTATTGGCCCAGACCAGATCTTCTCGATAGCCCTTCCTGACTCCTTCCTCGGAGTACATTCTCAGGGATGGGGCATGATGGCACCCACGTTTAGACCCTGGAGAGTTCCAGGTCTGGTTCTAATAGAACGGGACGCGGAGGTTCTGTTTACTACCGCAATATTTTTATGCCATAGAGACCATCACTTCTGTGAGACCACCCTCTCACAATGAGGCACGCTCCCCCTTAGAAGTGGGATCTATTCGTTGAACTGAGTCTTCTCTCCATGAGGAGATCCCGAAGGTGTTCGGTCACTTCAGTGCTTCTTTCCTGCTAATGGTTGGAGTGAGGGCTTTTTGTTTGCCTTTTTTTCTATTTAACAGATCAATGCCGAGTTCATGTGAATCACAACAGTCCCACTTGAGTTTAAGGCCTCATCCACACTACTGCGTTTTAGTTTAGAAACGGAGAATTAAAACGAATACGATCTCCGTCCACACCAGCGTTTTAGCTGCGTATTAGAATTGATATCCGTCCACATTAAAACGACTGAAAACGCGGATCACGTGACCATTCACCAACACTGGGCATGCGCGTGCTGGTATAAACAGCAAACGGTGTAAACAGGAAACGGATTGACTATTCCTCAGATTTGATGAAGTAGAAAGTAGGTACCTCTGCAAAGATTAGAAATGTCGAAGACCAGAGATTTCTTTTCATGGACCGACGACGAAGTGGAAATTTTACTTAGTTACAAGGGAATACAAAACAGCCAATGGCGGCAGAAAACACAGACTGGGAGTCGTCGCAAACCAAATACGGCGACATATTGGAAAGGTACCGGGATCATTATCCATCGCCAGAGGAAGCCACAACAATGGGAAAGGTGTAACCCAACAACAAGGACGAAATCACTAAAGGTATGTATGGTAGGCAAAACTTTAACTATAACGTATAACGCTCAACTAGTAACGTAACGCTAGTTATACAAAAACATTAACGTTAAACTGTTTCGTGTTTTGTGTTCACAGGGCAATTGACTACAAAACTCAAGCCAGTACGAATCAGCTACAGGCGAGCTGTCGATGCTGGTCGTCGAAATGGCCATGGGCGAGTAGTTTTGCTCTATTTTGAGCTCTGCAAGTCGATTTGTGGAGGCTCTCCTGCAAACATGCAATTCATGGGGGTATCGAAACCGGCGACGTGGCGGTGGAGGCCCCGGAGGAGTTCTCCAGCCCAACTGGCGCTGGGTCATCTGCGGACCAGTTTCAAGAGAGTCCTGTGTCTCCCGAGGCGACAGAGAATCAACGCCAGAGACTCACCGCTACCCTGTGTGGCCACAGGAGAGAACGACTGAAGAGAAAACTCTCCGCAGATTCCGTTGCACAGGAAGACCTGGACATAAAGAGACAGCTCCTTAACAGACTACAGGCAACAGATGACGACTTTGTGCAGACAATGGGCCGGTGGTCATCTACAATGGACCGTCTGAACTCAAATATTGAACTGCTAATACAGCATATTGTGGGTTCAGGTAGGCCTACCCCTCAGTATATGCCTCCAAGGTCACCACACACCATTCATGATAACCCATATAACTATGGACATATGCCAATAAGAAGGCCACTCCAGGAATACAATTCCCCTGGACATAGCCACCACAGCAGTCCACCTGCAAAGCACAGAGACTACACACATTTGTAAATGTTTTTTAAGTACAGCCAACTTAAAAAGCAGTGTTCTTGTATATAGTTTTATATTTGCATGGTGTGTTTATTTGGGTGTTGTAGTTAATAATTTGTTATTTGCACTGTAGAAATTATTTAAATAAAGACAATAAAACAACTTTTTCATTTTGTATTTGCTGTCTTTTTCATCTATCAATATCTACATCTCTAGGTATATAGATATATCTACAGAGATATGTAGCTACATGTATACATACACCAGAGAGAGAGGATGACAACATCTATTCCATCAGTGTACAAACTCACATACTAAATTTTAGAGTAAAAAAAGTGTACTTTTTATTCAATCACATCTTTTTTTAGGTTACATTTAATAACAACCATTATACACATTTAAAAAACACATGCCAGTCAGAGCAAAAGGCAAATAAATACTTTCACTGTACTGGGAAACCTGTTTTTTATAAACGTTAAAAATAACCGTTTTAGTTAAGGGTTAAGAAATGTCTTCAACACACGTCTCACTCGTTTCCCTTCATTTTCATTGTTATCTGCTCTCACATTACAATCTCTCATATGTGGCTGGAAATCCCCATTGTACTGGTGAGCAGCATTTATGCATTGCTCGTTTACAGGTTAATTGTGCATTACACAATAATTGTGCAGAACAAAGCAAGCATATATCACAAAAGGAAGGTCCTTCATGTTTATGTCCATCGGCCTTCTTAAACCGTGCCTTCAAACGTCCGAATGAACATTCGACCACCATGCGCGCCTTGCAAAGAGATAGGCCGTAATACTGCTCCTGTGGAGTAACTCCGCTGTTTGGGGACTCCTTCATGAGGTACGGCATAAGGGGATAAGCTGGATCCCCCAGAAGAAACACGGGGACAGCATCTTCACCTTCCACTAACTCTCTGGGATCAGCACACAGTTTCGAGTTAGCAAATATGCGCGCGTCATGCACACTCCCCGGCCACTTTACAACAACATCCATGAAACGATACTGGTGGTCACACAAAGCTTGTACATTCAAAGAATGTTTTCCCTTTCTGTTGATGTAGTCTGTTGAGTTTTCTAAGGGTTGTTTGATTTCGATCTGTGTACAGTCAATTGCCCCCAGGCATTGTGGCATCCCGTGTGTCCGATCCTTCACCTCGGCCTCTGTGCTCGGTGTTTTAATGTAGTCTGGACCCATGCAAATGACGAAGGCCTTACAGACCTGTCGGCTGATTACTGAAACAACTTGTCGGGATAGTCCAAATGCATTTGCGGTTTTCCGAAGTCTCCCCTCGTCACTCAGGTAATACAACGTGCAAGCTACCTTTGTTAGTACATCCACGGGGGCCCTCATTTTTGTTGTTGCTCCTTCCATGTGCGGACGTAGTCTTTCGCTGAGGTTGATAAGTGCCAATCTGGATATTCGAAAGTTTGCGCACCATTCCTCAGGAACTACAACTTCATTGATAAAATTATCCCACCATGTGCTGGTTCTTCCTGGCTTAACCCAAAACCGACGCTCCATGTACGGTCAATACCGCCGCTGCACACGGGAATTGTCACAGATAGCTCGAATAATAGCTTGCCTCCGCCGCATGTAGGCAGTTAAAGCATTGTAAAATGCCAAATTTACTAGTGCAAAAGCTGCTAACAAAGACATCAAAGTCAGTAATGCTTGAAATTCGTTATCCATGTTGCAGTCACTAACGTTGCGTAGTCCAGGCTGTTTTTGTATGTTTTCTTCCGGGGACGGGTCAGGTCATGTGATCGTTGGCTGACGAATCAGGGAAGGATACGCCATGACTGATGACATCCAATCATAGAGCCGAGCGTGAGCCTCTGCGTCATCATTTGTAAAGTCCTCCGTTTTGACCGTCTTCACTAAAACACCCTCCGGAGATTCAAAATGCAAAACGGGGTCGGCAGCGTTTTTAAACTTCTCCGTTTTAGGTCATCGTTTTTGCCGTTGTAGTCTGGACGGGAGGTGCAAACGTAGCAAAAGGTCTCCGTTTCTAAACAAAAACGCAGTAGTGTGGATGGTGGCCTAAGTTTCTTGTTATGCTTAACCAGTATTCAGACAGCTTGATGAAGTTGTTTCATAGTAAGGGTGGAGTCACTGGCAAAAAAAAAAAAAGACGCAGTAATGCGGTTCTTCATTGTCCAACCCGAATTATACGAACCAGTGGATAAGCTTGTGGACATTGGTATCGGTATTGAAGGGACTGAGGTTCTCTGCTCTTTGAGGAATGTAGCTGTAGCAGTGGCCATGTTATTCTAGCAGCCATATCACCCTGTAGCCCAAGACCGGTTGCCCACTGAAGCTAAGCGGGGCTGAGCCTGGTTAGTACCTGGATGGGAGACTCCTGGGAAATCCAGGTTGCTGCTGGTAGAGGTGTTCGTGAGGCCAGAAGGGGGCGCTCACCCTGTGGTCTGTGTGGGTTCTAACACCCCAGTATAATGACGGGGACACTGACAAACCATAACCCTAACCTGCCAAAGAGCGCCGTCCTTCGGATGAGATGTTAAACCGAGGTCCTGACTCTCTGTGGTCATTAAAAATCCCAGGATGTCCTTCGAAAAACAGTAGGGGTGTAACCCCGGCATCCTGGCCAAAATATGCTCAGTGGCCTCTGTCCATCATGGCCTCCTAATCATCCCCATATATACTGATTGGCTTCATCACTGTCTCCTCTCCACCAGTAAGCTGGTGTGTGGTGGGCGTTCTGGCGCAATATGGCTGCCATCGCATCATCCAAGTGGATGATGCACATTGGTGGTGGTTGAGGAGATTCCCCTCTTCTATGTAAAGCGCTTTGAGGTCTCAGAAAAAGCGCTATATAAATGTAACAAATTATTATTCTGACTTATGCCTTGAACCTCAGCTACCCATGAGAACTCAAAGCTACATTTGAGGTCATCCAGAAAGTGTTCTTCAACCTGGATGGACACAAATTTTCACCAAAGGTGCAAGCCCTAAAGATGCTTTAGTAAGTTATCTGAAGTGTGTGGACTCAAAAGACAAAATCTTGCAAGAAGGTAGTAGCTGTGGCCTGCCCATTACTGTGGTGCAGCCTGTTCAGTGTTTGACACGTTTTTGTTAAAAAATTAATGTGCAGGGAACTTCTAATCTACTGCTGTAGTTGGATTTAATTGATCCTGTAAATAATGGATTTTTGTTCTATCTTGTTCTAAGATATACTAGTTTTGAAAAATGTAGCCTAAACACTAAGCATATGTTGGTGTTTTGCTATTTCTCACAGTACTGAAACTGAATTGTCATTTTTCCATTGACTGTGGTAGACAGACATTTCATGCAATTACATGCAAAATCAGGATTGTTAATCCTTATTTTTTGGATTAATTCTTTGATTCACTAAAAAGTATGTCAACCTGGATGAGGCTTTAAAACTATGTCTGTAGTTTGTTTAAATTGATCCTGGAAATACTGTATTTTTGTTGTATCTTGTTTGAAGAAGTTTCAAAATTGTAGCTCAACATGAAGCACAAATTGTTGTTGTTTTTTCTCTTGAAACTGATTAGTCAATTTAGCAAAGACATTGATTAATGGAATTTCTTGCAGATACAAATAAATATCAATAATGTTAATCTTTCTTGGATGATTTTTTATTTTATTGTGTTGTGTTGTTTGTTTGTTTTTCACCAGAAAAATTGCTTTGAAATTAGAATTATACTGTAGTGGCCAAAAGTGTTGACCAGTCTACGTCGGAAAATTGACATCTTGACCCTTTATCCAAATATTATAAAAAATGTGTTAAAGATTTTGTAAGCATGCATTGCATAGTTGTGCTTGGAGCCAATTGTTTTATTTGTTATAACACAATGAAACCCTACCAAATCACACAAAGAAAAATATGATTGACATTTAAATATTGATAATTGATAATGTTTTCAATTCCTTGGAGCATTTTTGTTCTAAAACCTATAGCTGTATGTAGCAGGTTGATTAGTCGCAATGGGTCTAATTACACACGCTCTCTCTTTGGACCAATCAGGATTTAACGGCATGCTTTATAGGCAGGGGGGTTGGCCCCCTCGAGACTGACGTTGTTGTCAGACGCACATTTCCGCTCTGAATTATTTCATGTCCGGCGGTGCAGTCACAGCAAATCGACAGTGTCTCCCTGTCAAACTCGATCCTTCCTGTAACGGAACCGGGTTGAGCTTTGTCACTGGCTCGTGTAGCCGTACTATCGCCACTATTGGTGCATTGGTGCGACGCTTCCTGACGGGGTTGTAAACCGCTTCGTTCACGCTGATATCTGCATTAGCCACTTCCTTCTCGGCCGTGCTGCTGTTTTGTCTCAACCAATTTCTGTTTCTATCATCAACCGTCCACAAGTAATTTTATGAGCGCAACCCCGGAGTTAAACGTCTTTACGCGCCGTTCAGCGTCAGATCTTTTTTTCCAACTGGGTGTCTGGCAGGGGTGTATTTGACTCAGTGTGACACGAGGATAGCATCGTCCTTATGTGGCTTGCCCGTGCTTATTAGTGTGTGTGTGTGTGTGTGTGGATAGGGGGGTCCACTTTATTAGTTAACTTATGATTAAGTGATTTTGTTTCATATTTCTTTTCATAATTCTTTTGTTTTGAAGATTTTCAGGTTTCTCTGAAACTTATAATTGTCAATTTAGTTTTTTTCTGTTTATTTGTTAATTTCTGATTAAGTGATTTTTGTTTTGGTTTCATTCTCTTTAAGTTGGGAGACTTTCAAGCTTCTCTGAAATTTTATAATTGTCCATTTTGATTATTTTCTATGGTTATTTGTTAACTCATGATTAAAGTGATTCTGTTTTGGTTTATGTTCCTTTGAGCTGAGAGATTTTTTTATATCTCTGAACTCCGAGTTGTCAAATTTCTTTTGGTTATTTTTGTTAAATTCTAGGCAGCTATTAAGTCACACTTGCTGCCTAGATCTGCTTAAGATTGAAGTTATTTTTATTTATTTTGGTTTGTGGATAAATTTTTTTCCAATAATTGAATGTCCTTTTCTTCCATAGTGCTGAGTGCTGAAGGTGGCGGTGTCTCTGGTGGTGGCGTCTTCTTTGTGTGCTGTGTTTTCCCTTTGTGTAGTTTGGAGTCATCACTGTGTGTGTGTGTGAGTGCTCACGTGTGATCGGGGATCCTTTTTTTGAGATCCCACACCCCTTGACTCTGTCCCTCTACTGGTAAGGCCTCAGTATTCTTCCCCCCTTTTTATCAGCATGCATATTTATAATTGATGGTTTTAGTATTTGTATAAATAAAATTGTTTTTGAATGGAACTACGTCTCTGGCTTCCTGCATAAATCAAACCTGTGTGCTTTCTCTATTTTGGGTGGTTTAACATTTAATTAGTCAAATCTTATTCTCGGGGTGAAACTCCCCGGGTGGCGTTGCCGGTAAAACAAAGTCCCACTCGCCACATGTAGTTAAATTTTTTTGCCAAATAATTTAGTTAGATAAATAAATACCTTCACTAAGTTTAGTGTTTTGATCTTCCTTCATATATACAAACTTTAAACAAAAAAAAGTTTTGGCCACTACTGTATGTTTGGTGAGGCCTCAATAGGGCTATTTCAGACCCTGCTTACTGTGGACTGATGGGCCCAATTCATCACCGCTGCAATTATTGCAAATTCTTTTTAATGCATTACTGCAGTCAGAGCATTGATCTGTAGAGTGGGAGACTTTATTATATTTCTTACAATGTCATTAATAAAAAACTAAATAAAAAAAACCTTCACGATCAAGCCTGTATCGTTTTATCAATTCCCTCTCATCATATCATAATATATATGACATAATATACATAACTCCAATATGTTACACATCGTTGTTGGAACGTGTGTGTTCTCCTCCTCTCTGCTGTCATCTTGTTACTCCTAACTAGGATAGGATATCTTTCCAGCACTCTTAAATAATTTAGGAGCTGAGACCTCTTAACACTTAGGAACCTTTATGAATATTACTTATTCTTCAGTCTAGGAAAAGGAGTCAATTACACCATTCTTCGAATTTTGACACACTTAACCCTTAAGTTTCATATACTATGAAAGTATATGTTCAGTCTACTTTTTATGTACTTCTCAGAAATATACTTCAAAATGCACTTAAGTATACTTGACTTATAATGAAAGAAAAGTCTAAGTATATTTGGCCTATACTTGTTGATCGAGATGTACTTAAAAGTATAATGAAGTATTCTAAGTATTCTTGGCTTGTACTTGTTTACTATTTTGATTGAGTAGCTTATTAAATACCTTTAAAAAAAATAATTGTCATGGAGCAACGTAGACCATATCAAACACACACACACACAAACACACACACACACACACAAAGTCGCAGCATTAACAGTCTGTTTACTGACACCGATATCATGCGTCCTCTGACTTGTGCAATATTTGTAAATGTTTGAAGGTATTGTGTATAATGTGTTTAAGATATGCGAGGGTACGATGTGTATTTGCTCGTTATGTGTAGTGGATATGTACAAAGTTTTTGGGTATCATTAGCCGCTAACATTGTTCATTCGTTGTTATAAATAACCACAATACACATACACTGTAAACGGTTTCTGTAATTTGAACAGTATTTTACTGTAATATGTAAGATACTGTAAAATATGTACACAGTATGTTACTGTAAACAGCAACGGATTATGGGAAAATATATGGTCACTACTGTAATTCTTCTCTACTGTAAATCCATTTACAGTACTGAACTTGCCCGCGAAAAACTGACCAATGGCAAGAGAGATTTCTTTTCAAATGTCTTTCTTTTCTTTATTGTTTTGTTTTTTTGACTAACACAAACATACTTTTACTGTATTTTGTTATTTGCAGGCCTGTTTTGCTTTTCAGTGTGTGTACGTTTTTGCCATGCTACAGATGCAAATGGTCCCCAGGAGATTAATTCTATGGACTTTGGTGATGTTGCCTTTTTTCTTCAGCTAGTGGCTCCTAAAGGTTAAGATTTGTAATTTGTACTTCTAAAAACAACATGTTCAATGATTTAAAAGAATATTATAAGGACAAATGTTCATGAGTTATTGTGATTTTTGGTGGGTGAGGTAAACATAACAAAATAATAATAATTATACTAATAGTGTAATACTGACAATACGGTAATAATACTGTAAATGCAAATACAGTAAATGGTACTTTATACTGTAACCGAAAATACAGTAATAATACTGTAAATGCAAATACAGTAAACGGTAGAGTATATACTGTAAGTGAAAATACAGTAATACTACTGTAAACATTTTACAGTAAATTACTGGCATCCAGCTGCCAGTAAGTTACTTTAAAATTTACAGCAATCTTTTTACAGTGTATGTTTGATTTAAAATCTTTATTGAAGATTGGGCTACACAGTATAACATAAATAACTTACCTGGTTAAGTATATAACTTTGGTAAGGGATGGCCGATACCAGACTTTTTTAACCCTCTGGGGTCTAAGGTGTTTTTTGGGTCCTTGAGATGTTTTAACATGCCCTGACATTTGTGCTTTTTTCAGTTGCTTATAAACATATTAATGGCAATGGTGTAATTACACTCTATTTAGCACAAAGAGGGCTACCATAATATGTGAGCAACATGTATGTGTCAGGATTCTGCCCTGGGATCTTTGTCTGTCTTGTCTTTGTTTCATGTCTCTATGTTTGTGTTGTGCTTTAAAAAGGCTCTGTCTTTGTTTGTGTTGGCCATGTGATCCTCTGTTCCTGCCTCCTTGTTTCCCAGCACCATGCCCTCTTGTCTAGTTGAGTCCTCGTTTGTCTGAGTGTTCTCACCTGTTCCTCATGTTCTCTGCTCCCTTGTTGAGTCCTCGTTTGCCTGAGTGTGTTCACCTGTTCCTTGTCTGAATGTGCTCACCTGTTCCTTTTGTTCTCAGCTCCCTTTATATATGTTCTCTTGCCCTTGTGTTATGCCAATTCGTTGACATTGGCTCCGTTTACACATGGCATTAACATGCGATCATTATGATCCGATAAAGCGGATCATTAGCCAATCAGGACACGGTGCGTTAGCATTTGTTCATATTAAGCAAAGATATACATAATAAAGGCTAGATGTCTTACGGCGGAGTCTCTCTAATGTCATCACCCGGTAGCCATCTTGTCACAGGCAAACTCCTGCCTTTATACTCCCTTAGATGTTGAACAGTCAGCACCCCAGTTTCTGGCTCGGCAGGCACGATGTGAACAGTCACTGGCTCGGCAGGCATGACATGAACAGTCTCTGGCTCGGCAGGCATGACGTGAACAGTCTCTGGCTCGCCAGGCATGACGTGAACAGTCTCTGGCTCGCCAGGCATGACGTGAACAGTCTCTGGCTCGGCAGGCATGACGTGAACAGTCTCTGGCTCGCCAGGCATGACGTGAACAGTCTCTGGCTCGCCAGGCATGACGTGAACAGTCTCTGGCTCGGCAGGCATGACGTGAACAGTCTCTGGCTCGCCAGGCATGACGTGAACAGTCTCTGGTTCGGCTGGTCTCGGCGGGACGAGGCTCTGGAACGGCGGACTCCGCGGGCATGTTGGGACGAGGCTGGGTTCCGGATCGGGGCGCGACGCTCTCCAGACACCTGATGACGGTCTCTTTCCAGTCCAATCCTGTGGTGTCTGGGAGGTCGATACGGTGGTGGAACGTTGCCCCGATCCAGAAAAGGACCCTTAGGGTCTCGTCGTCTAGGGAGCTGGTGGCGGCAAGACACAAAGTTCTTTACAAAATAAAAAAGGTTAGGGCTCTCCTGAGCCAGGGCGATAATTCTTGCCCTATCGTCCATATTGGGCGGTCTGATCTTCTGTTACGGTGAGGTGCAGGCAGAAGAAGAAGACGAATCAAAAGGTTCCAACTTTTACTAACAATATAAATCACAAGGGTATATAGAAGATGTTTAGAAGGTACACACACACTTACTGTACTACAACGTAGATCAGACCAAGAACAAGGCAACACACTGGGCTTAAATACATGGGAAAACAGATCAGGGAAACGAGACACAGCTGGCAAGACTACCGAGGAAACGGGTGTGACAGATGAACTAATGAGGTTTTCTGTGGAAACAAAGGAGTGGCGGGAAAACAGAACAAAGGAAGACTAGTGACAACAAGACTCAGGCCACATTTACACATAGCCGGGTATTTAGAGAAACGAATACCCCCCCCCCCCCTCCGTTTTCAATAATAACATCGTGCACACAACCCGCATAAATACGCCGTCGAGCGCCATCATAACTATGCCAAACCTATGGGCTGCAGTGTAGGGAGAAGGATAAAGCCATGCAAGCCAATCAGAATCCTCAGAATCGACAAGAGAGAACCTAAAACCCCCATTCTCCCAGTTGACACATAACCCATAACCGGCGTTTTCAGAAATCTCCACTTTGGCCGGAGTTTTTAGAAATAATCGTTTTCTGGGATAAAAACTGCGTTTTCGTGTAAATGACAGGCCAAAACACAGAGAAATATCTGCGTTTTCCCATCGTGTAAACGGGGCCTCAGACAGAAACACAACTGTGACAAAACCTAGCTCTACATTTATCTTTCAGTAGTATATGCAGCTTTTCTCTCTCTTAATGTATGTCTATGAGATAGATAGAAAGAGATGTTAATCCATTTATTACTTAACACATCACAATCAGTATGCATAGTTTTCCATCTTAAAAATATATCTATCTTATAACATGTGCTCTCAATGTCAGATGCAAAAAAGTTATTTTAGTAACCTTAAGGCAAGATTATTGTAATGCTCTACTGGGTGGTTGCCCTGCAGGCTAAATAAACAAACTCCATCTGATCCAAAACGCTAGAGTTCTTACTAGAACCAGGAAATATGACCGTATTAGCCCGGTTCTTTCAACACTGCATTGGCTCCCTATTAAATATCGCATACATTTTTAGATCTTGCATAGTCACGTCTATTACATATTCACGTCTATTGCTATCTCAAAATTCTACCCAGTTGATAATACCTCGAATATCAACTATAGGTGGTAGATCATTTTCATATTTAGCTGCCAAACTCTGGAACAGTCTTCCTAGCATTGTTTGGAAGGGAGACACACTCTCTTTAACCTAGCATACACATAGAAATCTATTATATTTCTATAAATTCAAATCCGTTAAAGTATTGTTACGCTGCATTACGTCGGTCAAACGGAACCGGGAATACTTTCCACAACATCCGATGTATTTGTAACATCGTAATAACATCCTTATCCTGATGCTAACAAACTCAGCCGGATCCGGTCCATATCCAGATCAGATGGTGGACCTGCACATAGACATAACCAAAACGCAGCCATGAATGTCAGCAGAGACCATGTCAACTAGACAATCCTATCAGGATCAACACGACAGCTATCAGCACAGATCCTCAGCAAAGACCACGAGAACCAGACAAGTCCTCTGTTCAGACCCCATTGGCTAGCTTCATCTCCATACCGGCATGATGAATCCGATCTTCAAGCAGAAAGAACTGGATAAAATATATTTAGAAAAACTTGATGCAGCCTAGAATCAAACTACACCATGTTGCTTCATTTTGCCAGAGGAGAACTGGTCCCCTGACTGAGCCTAGTTTCTCAGAAGTTTTTTTTTCCCTCTCCATTCTGTTAAGTGATGGAGTTCTGGCTTGCTTAATTGTACTTATTCAACAATATTATTCATCTGACTGTACTGACGCTGCTGTTGTAACTGAACTGAGTTGAACTACGATGACATCACTGTTTTCTATAGTGCTGCTTTATAACCGAATTTAACTAAATTTAATAATTAATGATCTTTATAACGGAACTGAATCAACACTAAACTGATTTTAGGTGAACAATGATACTTTTTTAGAGTTGCTTTACAGCCAAATTGAACTATGTTTGCATAATTGAATCATTAATTTCCAGCTGATCACTGTAAAGATGATTTGAAACAATTTGTTTAAAATTGTAAAACAAACAGCTTTAAAAGCTTTGAAGTTTAAGGGTTTATAGGCCTTATAGAAGATGATACTTCTGACCCCACAACGAATATGTGCAACAGGACATGATGCCACTCTAGGCTATCTGGCTTTTTTATGTAATAGCTGGGTTTCCATTCACACGTGAAGCAAATCTTTTCAAACTTCTCAAAAAAGAAAAACAAACAAACAAATCCGAGTTAGGTGCGTTTCCATCAGGTTGTTTGAGCAGATGATGGTAGTATTGGTAACATAGCAACCAACAGTAAATAAAAGACCATCACGATTAGTCACATGGGTTTAACATTCGCTATTTCAGAATTTGTTTGGAAAATGCGTTTCCATCTCCCATTATTCTCATTAACTCTTTTTCGCACAAGTCAAAAGCCAACTCAAGCGAGTGTAAAAAACGTTTTGGCAATTAAGTGATAAAGTTTCTATCACTCGCTTCTGATATGATACTTTAAAATGTGCATAAAAACAGGGTGATGGAAACATAGCTAATGATTAATTACAAATAACAATAGATTCAAAATCATACAATATACTACACTTTCCTGCAACAGAGGAGTATTTATCCATTGGGACTGTCTATGTATTTTTTTTAAAGTCTCAAGAATAAGTTTGTGAACCCTTTGAAAATGTCGGGATTTATGCATTGCTTGCTGACAAATATGATCTGATCTTAATTTAAGACAAACATAATATGACTAAAATGATAACAAACAAACTATTGTACTTTTCACATTTTTTATACTGAGTAAACCTTCACAGTGTGGGGTGGAGAAATTAAGTGAACCTCTGTGTTACGACATCTCCAAATCTAATTGGTGTCAAGAAGATGAGATTGAAAGAGTGGGTTGCACAGGTGCACAGAAAGCCTGATTACTGACAAATCTGTTCTTCTCAAGAAAGATTTGTTAGTGTGAACCATGATATGAATGGAACACAAAAACTACTGTGATTGAACCTTTACTTATTTGCACTCCAGCCTCTAAGCACCAGTGTGTGATAAATGTAATGATGAATCATGTTTATAATGCAACAGCGGGTTACAAATGCAAATGAAAAATATATATATATCTTGGAAGCCTGAGAACAGTAGAGGAGACTCCCAGTTAATATTAGCTGATATTTTGTATCACATCTCATACATTAAACTAAAGCGGTGCCAGGTAAACTTTGGTCTCCCTTGTTGAAACTCTTGATTTGGAAGATTGAGCAGATTACATTTTGTCCTTTCTTTTCTTTTTTTTTACATAATTGACAGTGAAACACACACACACACACACACACACACACACACACACACACACACACACACACACACACACACACACACACACACACACACACACACACACACACACACACACACACACACACACACACACACACACACACATGGCTTGGTGGTCATCAGTGGTTTTCATGCTGCTGTCAATATTAACTAAATAATTGGTTCTTGATAAAGCAAGCATTATTGCTTGGTCGGCTTATTGAGATCAATTTAAAATATGTTTGGAAAGATTAAAATATAACACAAGTGACTGATTTTATTTCTATGCATTTAACCTAAAAATGTGTTTTGTATTTATTACATAATTTATAAGTTATTTGAGTAAATAAAGCCATATATTTGGTTTTTGGAGAAAGGGATAGCAGAGATATATATGATGGGAGTCTGAGCATTATAATAATGTGTTGTTTTCGGGTGATGCCAGCCATTGCCATCTTTGCTGTGAATATTATAGGAGATAGAGCAACATGCTCACAAGTTACGAAACAAGCACAAGAATGAACTGGGTTAACGTGTCATGACATGCCCTTTGTCTACCCTCCAAAAGCACTCAGAGCACTGCAGCATGCTTTATTTTATAAATCCCTCTAAAACACCCCTAAGATATTTTTCTAAAAATGTCCTTCTCACATCACACACAATAAATGCCTCGGATGATGGCATCATTCCATAATCAAGTTTTGACTTTAATCCATGCCTATTAGCTTTGAAGCAGTCTCTATGCTGATCATTAATGGTTTTTATTCTCCTGAAAATTGAAGCGAGTTTATTGACTGATCAGCATTCAGGGACACATACACATTTTTACAAAAAATAAAAAATAAAAATCACCTGAATTTTCTCATCCCATAATTCCGGCTTCCTCCAACAAGTCTCAAATCATTGTTCAAAAGCAAAGCCATTCAAACTGCCCAAGCCAAACTTCCTGTTAAAATAAGACATTAATCAACACAGAGAAGAACATTATTTGCCAAAGTTATGCTTTGTCTTACTGTGACCAAAATAACGAACCTTTGCTGCAACACACTTTGATGTAGTCATTCATTAACCAATACGAATTAAATAGAGCCATTCCAGTGTTTTTTCTTTCTTGAGGAAATCATATTTGCCCCTTGCACATCCATTTGAGAATCCTCTAGTTTGTACAGTAGGCGCTCTTAAAAACAATGTGTTAAGAACAATAAAAAATTAGTTGCAGTATGTCTGTTCTTGCCAATAGAGGGTGGTGTTGATTAAAAAAACACATTCAACCATCTGTAGCCAGAGCTGCAGGGAGTAGGAGCCAAGTGATGACAAAGACGTGTGTGCCTCAGTCAACAAAATGGCTCACATTTCCTGTTCTCCAGAGAAACCAGCCTAGACGTTAGCTGTGATTATATTCCAGCCATATTTGCTCTCCTTATGCAGTGCCATATCGTGTCACAAACACGAGTGACATACCAGAGCAATGTGTAAAGTAAGAATATTAAAATCACAGTGTTTTATTGATGATTTGTGCCAGTGTTCCTGTTGAAACTGTGCTACACATCTAATGAATCCCTTTTCTGCTCCTTTGTCAAACAAAAGCAAAGGCATCTGTCTGCTTGCATGCAATCCACAAGGAAATGCATGTTTGTTTGAATCATACAATGAAATGATCATGGCATTACTATAAATCATTAGTCTCCTTTAGTGCAATTATGTTTCACATGAAGCGATTGGCAGACATTTTTGGAGGATCACTTGTGAATTGGAAATAAAAATGAACAAATAAGTATGTGTGGGCGGAAGTGGAGGTAGATAGAAAGAGAAAAATAGATTCACTTGTGCATCAGTGGTCATTTGATATAGATAAAAGAGCACCAAGTCTTAATATTTTATCAGACGCATTCCTCATCTATTCATCCCTGACTACAGTGTGTGTGAGAGTGCACGGACAGTGCACGAGTGTGTGTGTGTGTGTGTGTGTGTGTGTGCGTGTGTGTGTGTGTGTGTGTGTGTGTGTGTGCGTGCGCGCGCATGCATGTATGCATGCGTGTAATGTGTGCATTGGAGGTATGTGGGACAACCTCAAAGGCACGTAATTTTAGTCATACTGCCCAAAGTAAATCTTCATGTTCTCTTTTACATTTTGAGCAGACACCATTACTTGAATTCAAAATAATAATCATAATAATCATAATTATAATAATTATCATTATTATTACAAAATGGTAAAGGCACAACATTATGTTAACATATAGCCTATTATATGTTAGCAAAAGCTGTGAACATCGGGTGAAATATCAGTACTTGTGCTAACAACACCATATGCTTTTCTATGAATTGTCTGTCATCAAAACACTAGTTCTTGATGGATATGGGTTTTCCAATGCCACCAATACAGATACTGTATTTGGAGAACAGATGGCCAGTGGCTGATAAAGCATGTGTATGCAGAATGAAGTAACAATACAAAAAACAAAATGAGATGCATAAAATCTCAAAATTGCATGAAACAGAACATGTTTATTAGTCATTTACAAAACCCACTGATCATCCGAAAATGTTTCTATTTTCCATCAAAAAATCCAAACATTCTTAATTTTTTTTAATAAAGGTAGGGTAAGCAATTTATGAGTGGCTAGCAATAGCAAGCTAGCTTTGAAAGCATAAGATCCCACCCTCCCTCCAGAGCGTCTCCAAAGCCACGCCTCCTCCAAAACACATGACCGCACACAGCAGAGTCTGAAAAGCGTCCCGAGATGGTGTTAAATTACCTCATGTCTCAAAGCACTTAACACTACAACAATAATAAACATTACAAACATAAACTACTTGGAGAGCACTGACCTGTACCACCTGACTGCAGCAGATTCATTTTGGTGTTGACAGTGTAGCCATTGAAACACATAAATCTGAGTCTGAGGATATGAACAGCTCAGAGTAGAACGCCACTGGTTGCCATCTCGTAATTGTGGTTACAACATGGCGAAGACTAGAGATGGGAATTGAGAACCGGTTCTAAGTTTTATGAACCATCGATATTGTATGCCCTCGACGTTAAGGAGTCCTCTTATCGATGCTCCTGCTCCGAGTCAGTCATAGTATATACAGACCGTAAACTCACAACTGTCCCTTTTGTCCTTTATCGGGCACCATAGCACGGCGTCCTACGCATCTGTGCGTCATGAGGGAATCATGGAGAGGAAGAGACGATACTATTTACTAATTGAGACAAATTATGTTGTTTCCAATAACAGGGTTTTACCTGCATTGAAAATGTTTTGCCACCAAAGTGAATTTTTGTCCAGCCAAAGTCTTATTTGATCAGTGAGTAATGTAGATGAACTGCTGCGCTTGTGACAAGGCGCATGTTTAACTGAAAGAACGAGCAGAGAGAGAGAGAGAGAGAGACCCGGTCGCGCGTGCACACTCTTTCTCTTCGGTGCAAGGCGAAAGTATAAACAAGGCTTCACCGTCTCCAAACTAAGAGCTGTCTTGCTCTCTCTCCCTCGCACATATTATTAAAAATAAATCGACACGATGGTAAAAGGTCGGAAGACCAAAGTTTCATGTGGAGCATTCGGAGGTTTTATTTTCCTGAATTACCGCTGGGTGTGAATTGTGCTAAAATACGTTGCCTTATCTTCTCTGAAAAGCGTTCCGCACGTTGAGCTGACATAAACCACACTTTAAATAAACGAAAAAACCTATCCAGTGATCTCTTGTGGGATGTCCTAACTGCCGGGATAATCACACAACGCGTACACGTCCGATAATGACACGTCCAATTCGCGAACTAATGACTCATTTGAAGCGATTCGTTTTAATGAATGGTTAAAACAACTGATCTTTCCAACACTGAACTCACGAGACGTCTGAATCGGTGTATAACTACACTTTACAATAAGGTAACATTAAAAAAATTACATAAAAAGTACAGTTTGCTTACTCAAATGTAAGCTTTAAAACAAATACGAAAAAGCATATGACTTTTTTCCACACAGTGCTATCAGGAATCGATAAGAGAATCGTTAAAGAATCGGATCGATAAGCAGAATCGTCAGTGGCATTGATATTGATCAAATCTTATCAGTTCCCATCCCTAGCAAAGACGCAGCATGAGCTCGTTGTTTTGTTTCAGGAGGAACTGTAAAAGGGGCTGTCGTTTGTTTGCGGCGCTCAGTGACTGTCTAAAACTGCATAGCCTTACAGAACGCGCTGATGACGTGTGATGTCTGTGCAAGCAGGGTGAGCGGAGGTATGCAAATACATCTGTTAACAGGCCGGTAGAACATCGTATGAACTGTTTTTTTTCCATTCTTTAATTACATTAATTATTGTTCATTAGTTACATTTACAAGTAAACAACTTGAAGATAATCAGATCTTCTTCATGATTTCTTAACATTTGCTTTAGGAAAATTACATCCTATGTTTTGACTTCACTTAAAGCCTACCTTTAAGAAACATTTTCAAAGTCACCATGAAATCAACATTTAAATTTTGTTTATTGTTTATTGTTTCTGCTCTTTGCGGATGATGTTGTCGTGTTGGCCCCTTCAGACCAGGACCTTCAGCATGCACTGGGACGGTTTGCAGCTGAGTGTGAAGCGGCTGGGATGAAAATCAGCACCTCCAAATCCGAGGCCATGGTCCTCATTCGGAAAAAGGTGGCTTGCCTACTTCAGGTTGGTGGAGAGTTCCTGCCTCAAGTGGAGGAGTTCAAGTATCTTGAGGTCTTGTTCACGAGTGAGGGAAGGATGGAACGGGAGATTGACAGACGGATCGGTGCAGCTTCCGCAGTAATGCGGTCGATGTACCGGTCTGTCGTGGTGAAGAAAGAGCTGAGCCGCAAGGCGAAGCTCTCGATTTACCGGTCAATCTACGTTCCTACTCTCACATGGTCATGGGCTTTGGCTCATGACCGAAAGAACAAGATCCCGGATACAGGCGGCCGAAATTAGCTTTCTCCCCAGGGTGGCTGGGCGATCCCTTAGAGATAGGGTGAGGAGCTCGGTCACTCGGGAGGAGCTCAGAGTAGAGCCGCTGCTCCTCCACATCGAGAGGGGTCAGCTGAGGTGGCTCGGGCATCTGTTCCGGATGCCTCCTGGACGCCTTCCCGGGAAGGTGTTCCGGGCGCGTCCCACTGGGAGGAGACCCCGGGGAAGACCTAGGACACGCTGGAGAGACTATGTCTCCCGGCTGGCCTGGGAAGACCTTGGTGTCCCCCCGGAAGAGCTAGAGGAAGTGGCTAGGGAGAGGGAAATCTGGGCATCTCTGCTTAGACTGCTGCCCTCGCGACCCGGCCCCGGATAAGCGGAAGAAGATGGATGGATGGATGGAAATTTTGTTTATATAAATGATTTATCCTTACACATCTTCTTTTTTTTTTTTTTTTCTAATACATGTGCACTCGAAATCAAAATCAGAGTTAACAATTAAATGTTAACCTCCTCAAAATCTGTTCTCTGACATCTGTTCTCTTCATGACGTATGTCTCGGTGGAGGGTGGGACTAAATATCCTCAATAACTGACTGCAAACTGGCATTCAGATCTGCCTCCATTTAGTAGCAATGCCCAACATCCTACGATCCAGTCAATTCCTGAGGACGAAATCCAATCCCGCCCTACATTCATTCCAGAAGCCATTTCACTCGGAAATATGCCACAATAGGATCGAAAAGATCATCACAACTTCTGTTTCATGCCGATTTCAAGATATGTAGCCTATCAGAGAATATCTCTGAATCAACCCATTCTAATTAGGAAAAACATGCATGTGGCAATATTTTTGCAAAATGTTGTTTCCTGCACGTTTTGCGTCACTTTCAAATTGTTTAATGTGGTTTTACATGCCAGCAATAACTTCTAAAGAAAAAACTGCGTTCATATTCATAAGATTTATAAGTTTGCCAGAGCAATGGAAGATATAGGAACAGTTTGGGGAAAATGTGTTTGAAAACTATTGCAATCTTTCATTCATTTTTAAGAAAACACAATTTGATTATTGTTTATTTATCAAGCATCCATCTATATTAATGCTACAAATAAAAACAAATAAATTAAAAATAAACAGTATTACTACTTGTTTTGACATACCAAACCTGACAGACCTCTGCTTTTCAAGATGGAGAAAACTGTCCACAATTCACAGAAACCAGCAGTAGAGCGAAGAAGGCATCTTCCACCTCTTTTTACTGTTTGCATCTGATTTTTTACCCCTCACCGGAGCAGCCATCAGTTTCTGGCCCATGTTAATGCACCTTCTCAATATTTGATGTTTTTTATGGAGTGCTGACAATAGAACAAGGAAATGGCCAGCACATTTTGCTGATCTAGTTCAGTGCTCCGCTTCCATCTTCCCAACAGATCTCTGTACTTCCAGCCCCATAAGTGCCTCTCCTCCGCTGGGAACATTTTCAAAGTTTACTAAGGCAAGATGGAGCACAAAAAACAACAACTCTGTATTTCCCTCAAGGTTCTATACAGTATCTTTCTTTTTCTCTGTCTTGTACCCCCTCCCTTCATTTAATGCGTCACTGGTTAACTACATGGACATGAAAGGAAGATAGCTACATTTAAGGAACAAGTCTCGAGAAAGAGTAGTTATATACATCTTAGTTTCTTGAATACGGTGTTCTTCAGGGATAGCCTTGTGCTTTGCACATCGGTCATGTATACCAATAAACAAGAATACACACAAAATAATACACAAGATAGGGAGAAGCCATGTTCTGCTCAGGGGCAGAATTGCAAATGTTTTATTAATTTAATTTAAATTTTCAAAGAAGTCCCATTGAGCTAAAAAAACAAAACAACTCTGGCCAAGTGTGGGATTCCAAATCTCTGCATGTACAGTATTCTGTGTCTGTGAGGTGAAATCGTACTGACACGCATAACGTTTAAGGGATTCACTAATGTCAACTGGCACTGTCCATGAATAGGCTATAAAATAGTGCCTTAAACAGCCGGTGCTTCACCTTGATGAGCTTTTGTATTGATTTAATTAATTTTTATTGAGGACCCTGTTACCAAAAATTGGATTCAAAAACACTTTTAAACAACTATTTTGTTTTGTTCTCTCTCTCTCTCTCTCTCTCTCTCTCTCTCTCTCTCTCTCTCTCTCTCTCTCTCTCTCTCTCTCTCTCATATATATATATATATATATATATATATATATATATATATATATATATATATATATATATATATATATATATAATTTGTGTAAAAGAATGACAGAATGGAACATCAGTTTTAAGGAATTTAATTTTTTTGGTAACACTTTATAATAAGTCTACAGCAATAAAGTATTTACAAATAATTAACAAATGATTATTTTATAGTTTATTCATAGATAATATATTGTAATCTCTACATTGTTATTGATATATTGATGACATTGATATACAAATAGCGAGTTCTTCATTCA
Source organism: Phoxinus phoxinus (assembly GCF_949152265.1). Taxonomy (NCBI): domain Eukaryota; kingdom Metazoa; phylum Chordata; class Actinopteri; order Cypriniformes; family Leuciscidae; genus Phoxinus; species Phoxinus phoxinus. The sequence goes on from NC_136892.1 coordinate 6,590,404, forward strand.
TTGTCACTGTAATTAACTAAATTATTATTGTTTAATTAGTTTATAATTAATTAGCTGTTTTTTTATGCTTGTTAACTCATTTACCATCTAAATAATGTACAGTATTGTGTCGAGCAGGACGAGACAGAGGGTTCGTGAGAGAACGGCGCAAGGCCGGTGTCATGATTACTGATAAACGACCCCTGCACGACGCACCGGTCTCGTATCTCTCACGGAGGAGCAGAAGCATAAAACGATGAGCGACGACAGTGGAGAACGAGAGAGGCCAGTGCGTCTCGCAGGTGTCGCTCATTATCAATCACGCAACCGGCCATAACACAGTCTCACCCCAAAACGTCACATACTGACGGGTCTTGACCATACGACAACATACGACGAAAAGGGTACCCTTTAACGTCCATGTGTGACGATTCGGGTATGGTTGGGTTTAGGTATGCGTTAGGGTACCGCTAGGAGGTGCTGCTGGTGCGCTTATGTCTGCGTCTCATATTGACGTTATAGGGGTACCCTTTTCGTCGTATGTTGACGTATGGTCAAGAGCCGTCAGTATATGACGTTTTGGGGTGAGACCGGGCTGCCGGCCACGCACCGTTCTCTCACGGCCCTCGGCCTCGTCCTGCTCGCCACAAGTATTTTAAACCAGTAGTAAATTAATTGTTAATAGGAGTAAATAGTTCTAGGTTTAGATTAGGTCACAGAAAATGGGAAAATAAACCAACCCTTTTTGGAAATTAATTGTATTCATATTCAGTGTTACTTAAAATGTTTACAAATACATTAGACATGCACGCACGCACGCACACACGCACACACGCACACACACACAAACACACACACACACACACACACACACACACACACACACACACACACACACACACACACACACACACACACACACACACACACACACAGGTTTCTATGTTTAATGGTGACTTCCCATAGAAAGAAAAAAAAGACTCTGTATAAACTGTATATTCTATCTGATGTAACCTATTTTGATCTCATGAGTATTTGCATGTAATTATTATACCACACGTGCATTTACTTAAATTTGCATAGACCCAAAAACATACAGACACAATTAATACTAATGCAATTATGTATAATAAAGGTTTCTTCAATTGCTTAAAGGGATACTTCACCTCTGTAAAGATGAATGTGTATTTAAAATGGGTCATTTATGTAGTAGAAATGTGAAATTTATTTTTGAATTTGGAGCCTTCTAGACTGAGAAAAGCCAGAAAATGTATTTGTGGCTCAAGTGGATGCAAGACAACAACTCCCAGAATGCACTTGCTTCACTGCCCTACGAGGCCACGCCTACCGGTAAGAGAGCGCAGTTAAACAACAAGACTAGGCTACTAGTGAGTCTCCTTGACGAGTCTGCCCGGGATTTTGCGATCGCCCAAAATGTCCAGGATTCGGCTTTTGCGTTCAACAGTCGCCATTCATCATCTTTACTGTGGCGAGCAGGACGAGACTGACGGCTGCGGGAGAATGACGCGAGGCCGGTGGCGTGATTACTGATGAGCGACACCTGTGAGACGCACTGGTCTAGTATCTCTCACGGAGGAGCGGGAATTTTCTTACCAATGTTAAAACGCACATTTAGCCCATAACTTGTTTAGCATTCATATAAACACTACATTCAGATTCACCAATCGGAATGAATTCAAAAGCCGAATCCCAGACATTTTGGACGATCTCGACGGCCGGACATGTCCGGGAAAAAGGATGTGTGGTAACCCCTACTACTCAGCTTTCTCCACAGAATAAGAACCTGTTAGGTTAGCTTCCAAAGAAAGATGGCTGACACTATTTGTACATTCTGTGAGTGAGATCCCACCCTCTATGGGCGGGTTGAAAACATGTGGATCTAGCGCCTTCTACTGGCTGTAGTTTTTAGCCTTTTAATGAAGATTTTTACGTCATCTGAGGATTTTTTACAGACAAAAAATACATAAATCTCTCGTCTCAGAAGGATATGAGGGAGGGAAGCACGGTAATTTGAAAATACAACAGGTTTTCTACTGATACAAAGCTTAATGCTAAATGCTGAAGTATCTCTTTAAGTGCAACACTACACCAAAGTAGCACAACACCTCAGATCATTTGCAAAATGGAACACTTTTGTCAAAACTATACAATGTCTTATAAAAACCTTATTTCTTTGTCATAACATAAACACAACGATCATATGGTCTGATTCCGTTTTAATCAGTTACACACTCCTGTGCTCAACCTAAAACACTTTTAGCATTTACGAGAAAGTGTAAAAATAAATTCACCAACACATGACACCAATTGCGCAGACTAATTAAAATAAAAAAATAAAAAAGTCAGTTAATACTGAACATTTCAACAAAACATTCATAACAACAAATGTCCAGTTTTCATACAGTTTTACTGAATGTACCGTTGTACTGTAAGCTTACAGTAATACTGTAACATATTACATATCCAGTTCAGTACTCCCTGCCTGGCTGGATCTGGCCACAGGGCCCCGTCAACGTCACAGGCTATATTTTCATTTGCAAGGCAACGTGGGAAGAATCTTTTGGAGTGACGCATCCACTCCTGTATGGATGCTGCTTCAATTTCATCACATGATTCCTCCATAGCTTGAATGAGGGGCATCTGGACATAGGGCCGGAGATCATAAATCTTCCACCGCCATGCTGAGAAGAACTCCTCGATGGGGTTCAGGAAGGGGGAGTATGGTGGAAGGTATTGAACTGTAAATTGTGGGTGTTGTCAACCAGTTTTGGGCCAGAGCAGAACAATGGAAAGCTACATTGTCCCAGGCGACAATGTATTGCATCTGATCCCTTTGGTTTGCTGCTGTGATAATATTGTGTAATCTGTCTAAAAATGTACGAATGAGGTCAGTGTTGTTGTAAGGACCCAAGTTGGCATGGTCGGTGGAGGACCCCATTCTGTTTAATGGCAGCACAAAGGGTAATGTTACCTCCACGTTGCCCTGGTATTTACAATAGCCCTGTGGCCAATGATGTTTCTTCCCTTCTTCTCACTGTTATGTGGGACTTCCTCCGCATCCATTTGCAAAATGAAATACACCTTGTGTAGATCAATATACTTTAAGTCTGCTATACAGTAAAATTGTTATGTGTGCAGTACACAGTACTACAGTCAGTGAACAAAACGTGCCACCACATATTCACGCTGCAGGTCTTTCATTCTGTCTGAATTTCTTTTAAATGGCACTTCATACAGTTGTTTCATCAGAACTTTATGTTTTTTTTAAGGATACAGGCTATTGTTGACAGAGAGACCTGTTGGAAATTATTGAAAATTTGGTAATCATTGACAATAGGGGCTTGAATTCCTCTAAGTCTTATTGCATTATTGGCCAAAACGAGGTTTATGATCTCCCTCTCTTGCTCCTGTGTGAATAGGTGTCCCTTCCCTCCTTGGTGTTCTCGCCGTTCAATCCTTTGTTGGCCAAACAAAATACATGTACAGTAGCTTACTGTAAAATGATACAGGAATAGATACCAAAACTGCTGATATAGTACATGCAGTAAGCTATGGATTTTCTGTTGACAGAAGATACGTTTCTCAACTGTGCTCTTGACGAAATGTCCAAACTATTAATGCCACAGTGTACCTGCTTAGGTTAGGCTGTACTCTCAGTTCAGCCTCCCTCAGTGTTAGTCCATGGTTTATTACATGGTCCACAATTGAAGCACGAATTTCGTTACACAGATTTGGTTGTCTTCTTCTTTGTGCATGTCTAACCCCTCCTCCAGGTCTTCCTCTCCCTCTTCCTCTTCATTGGCCTCTTCCTCCACATTCCCAATCATTACGGACAATGCCAGTAGGGATTATGGCGACTTTTACCTTCAGTAAAAAGGTCTGGAAAAAATTACCTCAGGTAATACTAATCCCGTACGAATAGACCTGCTGTAAATATGTACTTAAATATTGAGTCACTTCCTGTTTAAACATAGTTTTCCGTGGTATGGAGACGCTTGAAAAAGCATTCAGTTGCGTTCTAGATGCTGGGACAAGTCTGTGGCAAAACTCAAGCGTTTTCTGCATACCACTCAGATCAGAAAGAAGACCGAAAGCACTTGTTAGAGGCACAAACCATCTTTTAGTGTGTGCCTTTTACCAACACAATCCAATCTGTAGTTAATACAGCGTTCAACCAGACATAACTGTTTTATAAATATAAATATAGGTTATACGTGTTTGCGCACGTGATATCAGGAAGCAACGTAATACGCACACGATGACAGGATTGACGGCGATGCGCAAATCGAGTTACCCCTCCCACTTATGCTAGTTTTACTGAGGTATTATCCCATGCGAATTGGCCATTAATATTACAGACGTCCAGTGGTAAAATTACATTACTCCATCTAGCCTTGTAAAGTTAATCCCGTGCAAATAGGATTTAAGCAATTGAAAAAAAACTGTAATTAATGTACATTTTACGATTCTCCATGACCTAATCTAAAGTGAGAAATATAAGTTAACAAAGCATCATTTATTTTTATTTTTTTACATATGAGCTAATTAAACAATAACAATTTAGTTAATAACAGTGATAATGAATTAATAACTCACTATACAGTCTATTAATATATTAACAATGTAGAGTTCTAAAATAGTAAAGAGGAACTCCAAAAATCAATGTTAAACTGCAGATTTGTGAAATAAAAGGACAGTTTTTGTTCACTGCATTGCAGATGTCTACTTCCTGCATGAATTTATACTGTCTTTCACTGTGTTTTGTCTCCCAGTTTCTACAAAGTGATGCAACTGTTTTAGTTTCTCATCAATGCAAGTTAGACTTCTCTTTATGGCAGATGGGAGCCCTAATGTATTTATTTTCTTTTGATTCTCTTTCAGAATTTTGGAAAATATGAGAATCCAGACTAATGTTGGTATGGGGCAAAGATTACACTCTTCCAGCTGGGGTTCTGATGGTACTTTATTCAAGACCAAGGGTTTTGGCGTGATGTGTATCTTTAGTAATGTAACCACTATTCTAATCAATTTTAAAATGATTATATAAGACATTACTATGGTCTTCATTATATATCTGTATGTATGTATGTATGTATGTAGCTATGTATGTATGTATGTAGCTATGTATGTATGTATGTATGTATATATATATTCTCCTCTGCAGCCCTTTAAAAAAAAAAAAACAGAAAGGAAAGAAAATGACAATGTGAAGACCTGCAGTACTTTTGTTATAATACTCTGAATGTCTCTACTTACATCATGTTCGAAAAACATACATGATTTACCATTTGGGGACTAATTAGTTTAAACCAACAGCCAAAAGAAAAGAAATGCAACCGTTAGTCCACAAATGGCAAATGAAAAAGACTTCTGCGTTGTCGTTCTTTACTGTATAAGCCTTTATTTGTAAAAAGTCAGTTGGTTACTTATAACCCTTTTTTCGACCACATACTGTAACATCTTGTATTAGTAAAAAACACATTTTGCTCAAACACCTAGAAAAGCTGACCGACACCATTACATTAATTGGCACTGACAAAAAGAAAAGAAAGAAAAGGGAAAAAAAGTAAAGAAGAAAATACAACCTTTTACTTTACAAATGTTGATTTCATGAAGACAAATCATACCCCCAAATGGATCGTCATAAATCATCACACCTCAATAGTTCAACAGAATCAAACCAAGAGCTTAATGAGAACAAAACCAGTACAACACAAAAACAGAATGCATTTTACTTTCAGGGCAGGATGTAAAGTAGAAATATATTTCCTTTCTATGAGAAAACATCAACAATAAGAGTTAACCATTCATTTAAAGAATACAACAAATACAGGCAACTAGAAATGAAACAAAACAGTATAAATAGCGACTGAACTCTCAAATTAGGTATGAAGTGGTTGCCCTACATATTTGCCAATTTGCATTTATTTTTCATTTTTTGAGGATTTTCACTTTAGGTTAGTATTAACTTGTGTGTGCTGTGTTTATGTGTTATAATTCACTTTATCGGTAACGCTATCCTGGTGCAAAGAAAATCAGCACAGCAAAGTTACTGGCCCATACATTTTAACAAACTCTGAGAATTTGCTTTGCCAGTCGTGCATTCTCATGGCATGAGACTTTATCTTGCTGTTTTGTTCAACAAGATGTAAGCAGGTCTAGTCTACTTTGAACTAATGGCTTAATAGGTGTGTCTATCTACTCTCAACTCTATGTGATATATATATATAAAAAAAAAAGCAAGAGAGGATGAAAATGTGCATATTCTTCGCATATTTTTTTATGGTGAATTCCATGAATAATTTTCTCCGTAATTCTCCTTTTCTAATATAGATAGTATTTATCTTTTTTATTTTCTATATTTAATTTAAGATTTACAGTGTTTGGTTCGATCTCTGTGTACAAGAAGAAGCAAAAAAGCTTCCTTCCCTTGTGTGTGAGGGTGATATGAATCGCCAATTGTAGAATAGAAAAGAAATTATGAAAATAAACCTTTCTGAAAACGTAAGACATGCAAAACAAAACCGGTATCTTTTTGTGAGTTTTTCTCCTCTTCTTTTTCTTTTTTTTTCAGAGATAGGTTTTGTTTGCAGAAGTTATGCCGGTGCTGCAAAAGCTGTCCATGCCAGTAGCATTGAGGCTAGCTGTTATTACCAACTGCCCTGTTTTGTTCATGCATTAAGAAATATAAGTGAAAGATATCATATTTACAATACAATTCACATGTAATTACACATATACACAAGAGGCAAGAAAAATTCACATTAAAATCAGTTCAACAGTTTTTGTACTTCCTTTTCTCCTGCTTCATGGGTGGATGTAGCAAAAGACAAAAACAATGTACTCGAGTAAAAGCTATTCGATGATTTGTTGAGTTATGTTAATGGTATGAAAATGTGGAAGTGAGCATATGGGGTGATTTGTGTGAAGTGCGTAGATAATTATGCCCTCCATTGTCATCAGAACACATTAGCACCCCCCCCCCCCCCCCCCCCCCATAAGTTGTGCAAAGCTCTTTTAACAAAGAACAATAAACAATAACAGACAATATATTTGTCTAAAACTGAAGCAAAGTGCAAGGCAAAATGAAAATACGTCCCCTGTCCCCTAACCAGATATCAAATTACACAGAAGAAATCATTAGTATTACGATGAGTCACATTCTCCAAAAAAGGCCAACAATCCCATCAGTGCTCAAGAGTATGCTACCTTCACACAATTCTGATCTAAAATCTCTTGGTTGTCCTAAATTTCCATTATATAACGTCCATCTTAATAGATGGAGTCTTGTCGTTTTTGTGTGTCATAACAGTGTATCTATGTCTGAGCCACTATTCTTCAGAGAGTGTGTTACAAATATAGACATGAAGGGCCCATTTCTTTTCAAACACAGTTTTAAGGTGGCAAATAATGGCCAAATGCTATAAATTATGCATGCATTTAAAAATGGTCCCAACTGAACCCTGTTTTGCTCTTCACTCACTAAAAGAGGTAATTAGCAGCAATTTCTGTCACGAATTTAAACCCATTCGACACATTCTTCGATAGACCAATTAATATCATACACAACAAAAAAAACACAGCAAAAGTGGAATAAAAAATAACTACCCATGCAGATTCTGCATGTGATCTTGAAATTAAGTTACTAAAAAAACTAAATTATTTTAATAAGAAAAAAAATAAAAATTTAATTCAACATGGACTGCCATGAATACCATCACCCTCTCTAACCTAGTGCTGCTACATTTATCTGAGTATTTTCGTCAAATGACCCTTGTAAACTGGCAAATTGGTTTTTAACAACAATTAATCTATCCTAGCACTATGATGAAACAGTAAACTTTCAAATAAAATCTAAAATGCTAGAATGATTTGTTGCATGCACCAACTACCTCAGATAGTGAAACATATGTGAGAGTGTAGTTACCCTAATAGCTAAGAATGTATTTTCAGAACAGCAACTTGTGCCATATTAAATATTTAAAAAAATTCTGATACAGCTGTCAGTGTGTTTATACAGCAATAGGTTGCAAACTTAGCAAACTGGTCAAGCAGGCTAACTATAAATAAATTAGCAGTTAGGCTGTGTCCAGTTTCTAGGAAAGTTGTGTTCTGCTACTTGCCATTCTGATGTGAACTACTACACTAGCCATGTTTCCACTCACAAAACACAGAACCACATTTCTTGGAAAAAAACGCTAACATAACTTTCGAGACATCGAGATGCAATTACAAGAAATAAAGTTGCAATTATGGAAAATAGTCTATATTATGAAATATAAAGCCGCAACTGGGAGATTTGAGAACTAAAGACACAATTACATACAGTAACATAAAGTTGAAATGGTGAGATAAAAGTTGCAATAACGCTAAATTATAAAGGCTGTTGGATATAAATGTGCAATTAAAATAATACAAAGATTTATATCTAGGCGTACATTTAAAAGTGATAAATAAAGATGCAATTACGAGGAATTAAGCCATGTTTACCTTGTTTTATTTTATTTTATAGGTTTGACAAATTAAAAGACAATGTAATCCTAAACCAGGAAATAACTGGATTCTACATTTTGTGGTTCTGAGGTTAAGAAGTGGAAACATAGCCAAAGTACCTGGGTGAGACATTTGAGGGAACTAATTTGTCACTATATTATCCTTTAAGGTTCTAGAACTGAAAACTGAATTGTACCCCAAATGTCCAATGATCAAATTATAATGATCTGTAACCATGTTTAAGGCTTGAATTGAGTTGAAAGAGAATCACTCTCTCTCATGAACTTTGTTGTAGTTGCATTGTATTGCTCATAAATATTTCATGAAAATGCTTAGTGATCTTGTTAAGGCAAATCTTGCAGGGACAAATGCCCACAAACCAGAATCGTTCCAAAAAGCTGTTCTAGCCGTAAGCTCACTGTGAATAAACAGAGTGCTGGTGCTACAAGAACATGTTGATGATCAACACAATTTCCACTTGAACAAATTCAACATCCAGCATGTCTCAGTGGCACAGTATGGCTGCATTAGCATGTTGCTAATCCCCTCTCTATTGAAATATTCAACCTTTGCCTATCGTGATTGGTCAGGACGCATGGACCAATAGTGATTCAGGTCATCCATGTGGAACAATAAACTGATAATTAGTGAGAAAGACTGCATAGTGCCAGCAAGTCTACTAGAAATGTATGAAACTATGTAGTAAATGGGCGCTAACTTATGTGCATTGTACTAACTACGAATTTCTAATTATTCTCATGAATAAAATACCTAACCACTGTTTATGATTATGATATACTGAATGCATTTTTTATTTTTTTGCTCTATTATTAGTCGCTCAAAGGGAAAAATTAGAGCGCCTATTAACACTAATTGATAACTTAGAGCAGTAATATCTAATACAAAAATATTTCATCATCATTTTAATTGTACAGTTCTACCAGTTAATAGTGGTTGGCGCTCAAATGAAACGATGTACTGTATATCCCACCTTTTCCAACGTGTCAAAGGCAGCGCACAAATCTTCCTTCTAACTGATCTGGTTCCCTTGAATATAATACGAGAAATGTTGGCTAATGGTGGAGCTGGCATTTTCAACTTATCGCTAAACTTGTCTACAACACTGCACTAGTAACGGTGGATTTATATTGTAGCTTAAATGGTCTGGTCTACAATGTAAAGTCATATCTAAACAGTATAGATTAAATTAGTATACTAACGATACCAAATCAGTAACTAAATACTCTGCCTTTGAACCTTCATTTGGCAAAGCATTGCAGCATCTTGAATGCCAACTGAGAGTTGTAATTGGCCAAGGCACCCCCATAACACTCATAGTAACTAGAGTTACTCATGAAAAGCACTCTGACCTCCTTCCTCTTTTAGTGCAGATTTGCGCTTAACTTAATTGCTACACTGTGCATGCATCTGTGCATGTCTCGCTTTGCACTTGAGAGTACTGGCTCCCTTGCACAGGTGTTATGGTCGTGCTCACAATAACAAATAATAACACAATAAGTAGAAATCCCTCAAGCATGCTTATATGTAACATAGGACTTTGCAAGTACATTGAGGTACAGCCTCCTATTCCTTCACTTTCCCTTTATTCCATTGTTTCTCCATGGAATGAGTGATCTTTTGGTGGTTTGGTGGTTTGTTCACACCTATAAGACTGATGAGAGGTCTGGTGTGGGGATCGAGAGCCGAGGGACTTTGTTAAGCCCTGGGGTCTGAGGCCTGCTCAGAATATCCTCATCAAGAAACTCAAGCAAGTCTAGGGCTCTCGTGTTCCCAAGGCACCACCGGACCCTCCTCGCTTTTAAATGTCCCCTTGCCCAGTTCTTCAGCAGTTCAGTTCTCATCCACATCTTCAAGAACTGATCCAACATTGCTTTGAGAAGCATTTTTCGGGATGCTTCTACTCATCGATCTACTCTGAGACTAGAGACTACCAGAAATAAGATTTGAATGAATATGGATGGTAGATGAATTGACATATGAATTTGAGTTTGTGGTCACCTGGAGATAGAGAAAGATCAATGAAGCTGAGGTGAATCATAATGAGGCAAAGTCCAAAAGAACTGGTGGTGGGTGAATCAGAGGTAAATGGTAAAAAGAGAAATGGATTATAGGCCTTTTTGGTTGTCACTTCAGTTCATGGCTTTTATCGTACATGTCATTTTGCCCCGAAAAGACTCAGAAGCATTTTTTTTTCCTGATTATGCTGATGTCATTCATCTTTGAGATTCAATCCCAAGATGCAAAACGTCAGAGCTGTGGGTGGGTCTGCAGTGCTTAAAGTGAAAGGTCAAAGATCAAGGGTCATCTGGCCCTCTTTCACTGATTGATGAACTGAGGACACATCCTTCAGGTTTCAGACAGGCACATTTTAGAGAAACTAAAAACATCAGAGTATATCATTCTTGGGATGGATCACTACAATGACTGAATATATACAATATCAGGTCACACTATGGTCAGAGTGGTTGACTTAAACATGAAACAGATAAAAACATGGTCACATCCCCTGTTGAATACACGATAATCTTTTCTTTTCTTTCCTTATTTTTTACATTTTTCACATAGTTGATGGACTAACTTCAACTCCAAGTTCTAAAGAAACGTCACAGCTCACTAAGGGTTTCCCTCCATTCCAAACAACACAAAGCTCTACAAGATGTTCATGAATACTGTATCAATAGAACAGATGAAATGCACTAGGAACAAGAGTAAAGAAAGAACACCAATACTACCTGACCATGGCAATAAGGCTACTGAATGAATGAATGTACTCTCTCTTTTTTTTTCATTTTCTTAAATTCTTGATGAATGAAGCATACTAGTGGCTTATTATCTATTAATGAACTACCTCTAGAACATGTTTAGGTGTCGCCCTCCAAAAATAGGATTATAGCCCAAAAATGAAAGAAAAGATAATCTACAAAAAAGAGAAGAGAGAAAATGAAATGTACTGACACTGGGCACGATGCACTGGTTAAAACTCAAGATGGCCGTCCAGTGTAAACCATTGACCAGAGCTGAGGTCCGATAAAGAGAATGCTTGTCACTTGCAAAATCAAGGAATGACACAATTGCAAAAGAGGTTGCTGTACAGTGTAGAAACGGACAATTCCGTGAGGATTGGGGAAAGCAGTGGATCGGGTCTGGGGTCCTGCTCAGTTGACTCTCCCCGAAATGCTCAAGCCACTTCTGATTTCATGAGCTGCGGTTACGAGAGGCTGATTACAGTATCAATAAAAAGCCGATGAGACGTTCAGATGTGTCCTTTTTCTCTTGCGATCTTTTCTTTTAGCGAAAATATCATGCAGTCTTTAGTTCCGTACCCTCGAACAAGGGACTGATGCTTGTTATTTGTTTGTTTCAGAAGGAAAAGAAATTCAAATACTTGAAATGTTTCTCTTGTATTATTCTTAAACATTCAAGTCATTCTATATAATACGTTTTTTTTTTTACACCAGAAAAGTCCTTTAGATTTTACACACGCATGTGTATATAGAAATATAATATATAGAAATATGCATATACATATGTATCAACTTTATATGTGTACACATATTTTCCAATTGTATCAAAGCCAATTCAATGTGCTCTCAAAATATGGCCCATGTTTCCTAGGGGAACGCATATCAATTCACATAATACAACCAATAGATAAGGTTGAAGAATCCAAAAGTGATAGGAAAAATGACCCGGGACCACTTGTCAATGGTGCTAACATCCGTCAAGTTGGGGATTTTGAGCTTCAGCTTGGACGAGCGCCTCCTTAGCCGACAGTTGGCACGACTGCGCATGGCGCTGCGGTCCAACGAGTGGTGGCTGAACCCGTCCCGCGAAGCCATGGGCTTGCGGAACTGCACTCCGGAGCTGTCAAAGGACATGACGGAGTTCCGTGAGTCACTGACGCTGCTGCCTATGTCGGATGGCATCACTTCATTGTTCATCTCCAAAGTGGTGAGAAGAATGTTTCCGTAAGCATCCACCTTGAGGCAATGAAAGACAGAGAGGGGTGGTCATGAGCAGCCATAGGAAGCGGATAGCCCTAAACTGTCTCAAATAGCATTTACTTCCATTCAACCTTTCATGCAGATGCAATGATGTGATGTGACAGTTATAACAAACTTCACTTGAGAAGATCACAAGACGTCATTCAAAATGCGATGGCTGACACACACACACACACACACACACACACACACACACACACACACACACACACACACACACAAACACACACACACACACACACACACACACATAGTAGTTAAAGACAATATTTTAGCAACTTCTCATTCTAAATTTCCACTGTTTCAGCTGATATGATTTCTAAATGCATGTACCCCGACTTTTCTTTGTTCCTCGAGATACAGATTTCTTCGCTGTGTATATGACCTGAGGGTGTTGCTTTGAAACGGCGCTGAAATGGAGTCCTTGCAATGTGAAAGAAAAAAAATGAAGAGAATGTTAAAACGCCCATATAAACTCTGACAGCAACAATTTTTCGAAGAATACAAAAGTGCATAAACATAAGGGTGAAAAAGAAAGAGCCTGCATAAAACACAGACACAAATTCCTTAATTCAGTAAAACTATTTTAGTAACTGAGCTTAGAACACAGCTGTTAAGTATGAAAATGGCTGACACATTTTGAGCACATTTTGACACAAAAATCAGTCTATCTCTTGATACATCATGGTACTTCGACTGAAAGAGAAGCCTGTGGCATTAAAGCAGACTAAAATCTGATAACATAATGACAATGTAATTTGTAACTTTCCAAGCAAGAGGAAACTCTCTTAATAATGAAATGCAACTTCAATCAAATGAAATACGTCACTGATTAAGTAAAGTGATGGTTAATGGGCTATTGAATGTTCGTTTTTAGCGGTGATGTGAAGCGATTCATTCAGGCAATAGTTACATTGATGAGTAAAGTTGTTCTGCTTACAAACTAAGTGAATCCGTATTGATTTAGACATGCATGAACATTGTCAACGCTTATTAAAATAAATTAAATTAGGTTTTAATTAGAACAAAAATGAACTGTGCAACCGTTAGAAATGGTTTACAAGAGATCCTGCATACCTGTTCCCTTAGACGCTTCTCCTCATAGCGGGGGCGCTCGTTGTTGGCTTTGTTCAGCTTTTCGTTGACCTTTTTCTGCTGCTGGGGTCCCCGTCCAAAGAACACATAGTTTACAAAGGCATATTCGAGCAGGGCCAGGAAAACAAAGACGAAGCAGCCCATGAGGTAGACATCGATGGCTTTCACATAGGGGATCTTTGGGAGGGTCTCCCTCAGGTGGGTGTTGATGGTTGTCATAGTGAGCACCGTAGTTACACCTGCAAAGAAGCATGTTAGTCATTTGAATAAACAGTGTCACGTTCACATGACTTGCGTCAGGGCTTCAATGGACCATGGACATCATGTCCCTACTTCTTTTGGTCACACTTTAGATCAGGGTCAATTCTCACTATTAACTAACTATTAACTACGACTATTCCTAATTACTGCTTACTAATAGTTAATAAGGTAATTGTTAAGTTAAGGTATTAGGTAGGACTTGGGTAGGATTAAGGGATGTAGTATATGGTCATGAATAAGGCATTAATATATGCTTTATAAGTGCTAATAAATAGCCATCCTAGTAATAGGCATGCTAATCAGCAACTAGTTAATAGTGAGAATTGGACCCTAAAGTAAAGTGTTACCCTTTTTTATTTTTGAAAAAAAAAGTAATGCCCAAATTATTATCAGTTTTATTTACATAATTATGAGACATGGCAGTATACTGTTATGGTTTCTTTTAGAACGCAAAGTGACTATGTTTTAATCATGACATAACAAAAGTTTTTTTTTTAATAAGCCAACTAAAGACTTAAACTTTTTAGCCTTAGAAAAAAATAATTGGACATAGTTTCACAAAGCTTTATGTCCTAAATAGAATAGTACAGTACTCTATACTAAAAAATTGTCAGTGAGATGAATAGGAATGCAAACTGACAGTTCTCTCTCATATATACTCGCATATATCTATACTTGATCGGCATACATATAAGATCAGTCTATCCATCTTGTTTTAATTTCTGTACCTGCATCACCCATATAATGATGCCTAATGCAATTTTTGGGGAAATGCAGTCAAAGTTGAACTTTGAACAAAGTGAACTTTGAGCATCACGCAAGCTTGCTCAAGTTTATTGCATGGGGGAACCCATATGAAAGGCTATCTCCTTTAATCGTGGTTGACAGGAAGTTGTATATAAGTATATTTGGAGTAAACAAAATCCAAAATGATTGATATGGTTTTATAAAGAAAATAAATAAATATATGGGATTCCCATCCTGTAAAAACAGGATGCTTTTTAAACAAAATCTGAAGGTTACCCAGGGCCACACGAGCAGCAGAGGCATCATAGTTAATCCAGAAGGAGACCCAGGACAAGATTGTGATCAGGATGGAGGGCATGTAAGTCTGCAGGATAAAATAGCCAATGTTTCTTTTGATGCGGAAACTCAACGACAGCCGAGGGTATGAACCTGGGGAGACACAAGTACATAGCAGAAGTCGAAAAAAGAGATGTCAACATGTAAGCGGGAACACAAAAGAGCAAGCACAGGAAAAATAGATCTACAATTTGCAATTGTCAAAGTCTGCACTTTGACAACAGATAGTCATTTTCCCATTTGTTCAGATGGAGCATTTAATTTCCCCAAAGCAATGGATTCCTTCCCAGGGACTAGTTCCATTCCAATTAAACATGGCAGAAAGTCGCAAACATGGCAGATTTTTCTGAAACCCCCTTCTCAGCAGGCAACGTCTATGTCCCTTTGAGAATTGTCACAAAACCTGCAGTGTCTTTTTTTTCCCATTTAGCCCTGTAATTCAGGGAATTTGAGAAAAAAAGGGGGAAAAACAATACAAAACTGAAGAGCTTATGTGTCAAATCTGGTGAGCGGTTTAGGAAAACTGTTTGCCGCATGTTTCAAGATTAGCTTGTATGTGCCCGTTTAAAAACTATGCAGCTAAATGTAAGGTGTGGTATGATTTATTGACTTATTCAATGTACTAATTATTCAAATTGTTGCAAAGTCTATTTATCGATGTGAAAGAAATATAAGTGTTATTTCCTTGCGGTTCCAATCTCCCTGCATTAGGGCTTAAATGAAACATTTTCAGATAAAGATGCAATGGAATGAATTCCTTTGGAAGCCTTTTTGGTGCAATTGTGTCAAAGAGAAAGGGAAATAACTTCAGGCTGTAACTTAAATGGCATTCGAATATGAGTGGCACCCAACGCCAATCACAGCTTGCAAAACACTAATGAATCAACAATAGCACTTTTTTTTCACACTTGTTCAGACACCTCACCATGGATCTCTCCATGAAATAAACAAGAGCACACAAGGGCAAATGCACTTAAAATAATAGACACATTATTTCAAATTAATTTAAGCTGTGCAATGTATTAAAATGAACACATTAACAGGCAAAACATTTAATTAAACATTTGTACATCACTGTTTTTGACTTACATAGAGCTATAGAACTATAGTGTCATAAGTTGGTTGCGTACACACGCAAAGACGAAGGAGATTAAGTATTATGTCTTTAATGACGTTTAAAACGTTTAGCAGCCTATGTCTCCCTGTAGCCCAAGACTGGTTTCCCACTGAAGCTAAGCGGGGCTGAGCCTGGTTAGTACTTGGATGGGAGACCTCCTGAGAAAACCAGGTTGCTGCTGGAAGAGGTGTTAGTGTGGCCAGCAGGGGGCGCTCACCCTGTGGTCTGTGTGGGTCCTAACGCCCCAGTGTAGTGATGGGGACATTATACTGCCAAAAGAGCGCCGTCCTTCGGATGAGACGTTAAAACGAGGCCCTGACTCTCTGTGGTCACTAAAAATCCCAGGATGTCTTTCGAAAGAGTAGGGGTGTAACCCCGGCATCCTGGCCAAATTTGCCCAGTGGCCTCTGTCCATCATGGCCTCCTAATCATCCTCCTATATATACTAATTGGCTTCATCACTGTCTCCTCTCCACCAGTAAGCTGGTGTGTGGTGGGCGTTCTGGCGCAATATGGCTGCCGTCGCATCATCCAGGTGGATGCTGCACATTGGTGGTGGTTGAGGAGATTCCCCCCTTCTATGTAAAGCGCTTTGGGTGTCCAGAAAAGCGCTATATAAATGTAATGAATTATTATTATTATTATTATTATGACAAACCTCTGGAGATCAAACTGGAGATCAAACAGGAAACTAACACAAAGACACCTTAACATTGACGAGAATGAACAGAGAATGAGGGAGAACACAACATTGTGGTATAAATACAACAAAGAGAACTAATGAGATAATTGATGACTAATTAACCAGACAGCAAAACTAGGTCACAGGGAACACACAACGCAACATACATGTTACAGTACCAGGAAAGACAAACACAGTCCAGGGCAATGCATTTAGTCCATGAGGGAGTAGATGGTGGGAGGAGTCAGAGGGGGAAGCCAGTAGCAGGAGGAGTTTGGAGTCCAACCAGAAGGATGCCCCATGACCATGGCGACGACCCCCTGAGGAGCCGGAGCGATTGAGGGCCGAGGTGGAGCCAAAAAAAAAGGTGGAGCCAGACGAAGCCGTAGGGATGGAGAGATGGCATGCAGCAGGTGGCTTGTAAGTCCATGGCGTTGGCAATCGAGGGAGCCCGGTGGAGCTGTAAGGCCGATGGACCCAGGTGGAGCCGAGGGAGGGAGGAGCCAAGTGGAGGAGTCTGGACGACGGGCCGAGGTGGAGTGACTGGATCAGTGGCTGGAGGCGCAGCCAGGGGATCCATACATCCAGACGGTGCTGTTACACAGCTGGCCCGAGATGGATCCACACCACAGAGGGATGGTGGAGGAGGGATAGAGGGGCTGATGGAAAACAACAACGACTGGGTAGAGGAAGTGGCAGAGGTCTGAATAGGAGGTGGGATAGGGAGGCCATACTGGTAGCTCTGGAGAACCATTGCTTTACGGAACCAGCAGAGATAGGACTAGGCGGAAACAGCAGGGAGACTGCAGATTGAGGGCTGGGAGTCAGGAGTGAGGGTCTGGATTAGGAGTGGGACTGGTGACTTCCTCCTCAGTGAGGCCGATGGTCAGTGGTGAATCGCAGTTCACCAGCAACCACTTCACGTACTCGGGCCAGACCAGGCAGCCATGCCTTCGTTTACGCATTCAGGCTTGCATGCAAGAAGACGCACAGCAATCGGTCTGGGAAGTTGGTGAGGGATGCCAGGTCTAGAAATCCATTGGTGTGGGTCTCGAGGGATTGCTGCTCCTGCTCAAGGCATAACAGCTGGACAGCCGGTAAGTCCATTTTCATTTAGGTTCGTTCTTCGGCCACGAGTTGGTTGCATACACGCATGAAGATGAAGGAGATGAATGCATTTAATGACAAAACTCTGGAGATTAAACAGGAAATTAACACAAACACAATTTAACATTGACAAGAACGAAAATAGAATGAGGGAGAACACAGGGTTTAAATACATAGATCAAACAAAGGGAACTAATGAGATAATTGATGAAGCGACAGGTGAAAATATTGACTAATTAACCAGACAGCGAAACTAGGTCACAAGGAACACAGGACACAACATACATGTTACAAATAGTTTGATCAGATTGTATTAGTTTCATTTATTGTAAATGTAATGATCTCCCTGCAATTGAGATCCACCTTATTGAATTGTTGAAAATGCATTGTATCATCTAATATGGTCTTTTCATACAGAACAAAAGTTCTAGTAATTGTTCTGGAATTGCATGATTTTGTACATTCAAACAGTCAGATCTTCCCTTGTTCTCTGCTTTCATTCACACATATTCCAAACAGTCACATAAAGACAAATAACATCTAATGTAATTGCAGAGAAGCCCTGCTTATTATTTTTTTTCTGTCCTTTTGTAAATAATTCCATCACCTACTGTACAGCTAATTTTTCTGTCCACATGGGAGATGATTTCTCTGGGGTCACTATATCACTCCTGTTTGCAGAAATTGTTATTTTTTCATATTTGTCATACAGTCTTTATCCTCCTCCTTCCCCCATTATGTGACATCACAATTTTTATTCACAGATAACACTTTCGGAGATTGATCCCGGGATTGTTACTAGGTCCTGATCCCAGGATCAAAGACTGTGTCCGAAATAGCCCTGTATACCCTTAAATAGGGCACTATTTGAGGGGACAGCCATTTGTAGTGGTGTACGAAACCATAGTGGACGTTATCGAGTTCATTTATTCAATCCTACAATGCACAGTAATAACGAGTGTACAACTGATGTATGCTAAACGGCTAAATAATACCCATAATGTACTGTGAAGATTGTGCCGAATGAATTCCCGGGTCTGACCAGAAGATGGCGCCCGCAGTGAATCATTTATCCATTAATTTTCTTAACCGCTGGTCCACTATGGCTAAAGCATAATATCATACAGGTATAAATGTATTTTTAATTGATTAAATTGTTTAATTAAGGTTTATATGTTAGTTTCCATGACAGAGTTCAAGATAAATCTTTCCATTACTACTGGAGCTGCCAGTTTTTCTAAGTTTCAAATGATCATTAAACAGCAATAAGCTGCAGCCCTTCTGGGGCACCGAGTGTTCAAATTCACTCAAACAGTTTTTTTCATTCACTCCTGGGAATGGATTATATATAAGTTGACTATATTCGTGGACTAATATAGGGAATAGTGCATGAGGGTTCTGTATAGGGGGCAATTTCGAACTCAGCCAAATTTTTCCAGCATTCAAGCTCCAAGCTGTGTTCACACAGGAGGCTCTCGGGAGAAAAAAGAAATCTCAGTGTGAACATCAGCTGAGCTAGAGAAACCCCAACTGCTAACATTGATCATTAACCTTATTGTTTATGATTTGAAATATAGCATGACGGTCACTATGCCTTTTGCCAAGACAGACATGTTCCTGGATCAAAATATTTAGTTGATCCTGGAACAACATTCCTGTTAGAAAATTTTGTCTCAGCCCTATCTCTATCCCTAAACCTAACCCTACCCATAAGTTATCTCTAAAATCAAAGGTAAATTATAGGTGAATAACACTGATTGATTGATTGATTGGAATGTTGTTCCAGGATCAACGAAGATGTTGTACATTTACCATAGCATAACACTAGCAACGGGTTAAATTTCCAGGTAAAATACAGACTGCTGAAATGTATACCTTGATTGCAATGTAAGTTGCTTTGAAAGTGTCATGAAGTATTTGGGCCGTTTTGCACATAAGTGAATCGTCCATACCTGTGGTAAACCTCACTTCCCTGGACACAAGACGTAGCTCCACTATGGAGAACTGAGGCAATTCCAGTTTGTCCACACCTGTTACAGCATTGTCCCCTCCTTGCCAGAAGAACACGATGTCATCTGTGGTGTACCCATCTGTAGAGATGGTAGACAGTGTAATGAATGTTTACATAGTATATAATTTATAGATACAACCATTGCACTGGACAACAGCAATATTACATCTACTGTAGCAAACATGTCGATTTGTGAAGTGATACTGCACAACCTACCAGAAGGTGCTGAACAAATTAGTTAATATGCTTGATCAATGGAGACAAAAATGTGATTTGTGTTTTAGTGATGTGTATATTGATCTGCGTTACGTGTCGTTATCAGCACTTTTAATTGCAAAAGTAAATGGTTCTGCTGTTTGTTATCTAGGGGGTCGCTCCGCTCAGTTTCATCACACATTTGTGTTTGATGAGTGTTTAGTGTGCTTCCTTTTTTCGCTTTGACAAGCAGTCACATTATCTATGTTGCCATCCACAAATTTGTATGCACATTTTTGGGATATCATTATTGTGTTTCGTTTGCATGCTATAAGGTGCAAATATTTTATACTGTAGCAAATGACATTTAGTAATATTCAGCACTAGTTCAAGGAAGTGACGATGTTGTTCTTTTCGTCTTGTGTATGGAAACAGTGCTTTATTCATGAATGTTCTATGCAATTTTCTGTTCCCTTTCGAGGGAACTCGCGCTGCGTCGACGATGCCTTGGGAACGCCTCCGCGTAAGCACGTATGTCATCTAGTCCAATGGAAAGAATGAGCGTCAAGGGCGGGTGACGTCATGACCAGGAAAGGATACAAGCACATCCGGTGTAACCGGCGCTAACTTTTGTGCCTCAGCAAAGCACTCTGTGTCAAAACTGTCTGTATATTTATTGTTTGTCTGTCACATCTCTACATTAGAGATGCTGCCGAGGCAGCACGGATAATGCATACCTGGGGTTCGCAAATGGATCTCTCGACGGGCTCTGCCTTATCTCCTCCCTTACCTGAGGGATCCAGTGCTCTCTTTGCCAGTGTCTTCTTCCGCCCGGGGAGAGAGCCCAATGCTTCGGTGCTCTAGCTCTGAGGAGGTAGATGTACTGAGCGTTGATGAAAGTGAGACAAACACTAGGGAAGAGGATTCACCATATCTTTCCCCTGCATATGAGGTGCTTGTGGAGGTGATAACTCATGATGTTGATGCGGAGTGAAATTCGAGAACTTCGTCGGGCCACAGATCTTTCTCTCAGGGCTACAAAGGAGACCGCTCGTGTCTTTGGCCAGTCTTTGGCAACCCTTGTAGCTACTGAGAGACATCTATGGCTAAACATAGCAGAAATAAAAGAAAAGATCGGGCGTTTCTGTTAGATGCCCCTATTTCTCCTTCTGGTCTTTTTGGCGATTCAGTGAAAACAGTCGTTGAAAGGTTTCAAGAAGCAAAGAAACAATCAGAGGCTTTCAAGAAATTTCTCCCTCCCCGAGTCCAGCCCCCTGGGGATGCTGGGCGTGAGCATCCCCAGCCAAGCTCCTTACATCGTGCACAACAGAAAGTGAGTTTTGTGTCTCATGCTCCTCCTAATAAATCTTGGGGGCTGAGCCAACACTCTCAGCCGAAATCTTCTAAGTCAAAGCCGGATCTGGGGACCATTATTATGGTGAAGAAGGCTTCGGCTCAAAATAGGTCCTGACGCCACGTGCGTCAGACCATTGAGGACAGCCCCAGCCAGGGTGGAGCGGTGTTCACCTCTGTATACGGTGCCCGTTCCAATTCCGCCACCCTTGGTGCCTCGGGGCGCCAGACTCGACATTGCGTCAGACTCAAACACAGTCAATTCGGTTGTTTCCTGCCAGGATGCTTCAGGTCACCAAAGTGGCTGTTACTATAACACCAGAGGCCAGTCTCGAGAGACTGGTACCCTTAGTAGATTTTCTGACAGAGTGGAAGAATCTGCCGAATATATCTCCTGCAGATAATAGAGAAAGGTTACAGAATCCAGTTTGGTTCTCCTCCACCTCGTTACAAAGGGGTGCTCTCACTTTAGTACATCCTGAGCAGGCTCTGGTAATGGAGCAAGAAGTAGTCTCTTTTAGCGAAGGGAGCTATAGAGCAGGTGTACTCGCCCGACAGAGAATCAGGGTTTTACAGCCGCTACTTTATTGTTCCAAAAAAGGATGGGGGGTTGCGTCCCATTTTAGATCTTCGTCTGTTGAATCGTGTAGTCATGAAACTCAAGTTCAAGATGCTTACACTCAAACAGATCATGACCCAAATCAGATCCGAAGACTGGTTTGTCAGAAGGACTGGTTTTGTTTCTCAAAAGAGTCGGTGACCTTCAGGCCCTTTCGGTTTCTCCCACCTGGCTTGAATTTGCACCCGGGATGGTCAAGGCATTTTTATACACTAAACAGGGATACGTCCCTAAGGTGCCAACCAATATTCTGAGTCATATTGTGCTGCAGGCTTTCTGTCCTCCACCGTTTGCCTCTTTGGACCAGGAAAAACTGAATCTCTTGTGTCCAGTGCGTGCACACTTATGTCCACAGGGCTGCCCCGTGGAGAAAATCTGATCAGTTATTTGTCTGCTTTAGATCACCTAAGAAAGGTCTTCCAGCCTCTAAGCAAAGAATCAGTAAGTGGATATCGAGGCTATCTCTCTTGCTTATGAGTCCTCTGGCCAGCCGTGTCCTTTGCTGGTCAGAGCTCATTCTACTAGGGGTATGGCTGCCTCTAAAGCCTTATTATCTGGGTTTTCCCTTCAGGAGTTTTGTGATGCGACTGGGTGGTCCTCGCCGCTCACATTCATGAGGTTTTATAGCCTGGGCCTGGATGCTTCCCCAGGTTCTCAGGTGCTTTATACTTAGATTGCCGACAGTTTCACATAACAGGCAATTGTAAGTCTGGCGTATGGGTATTCTCGTTCCCAAGACGTCGTCGACGCAGCGCGAGTTCCCTCAAAAGGGAGTGTCTCAGGTTACGACTGTAACCCTAGTTCCCTGAGAAGGGAACGAGATGCTGTGTCACCCTGCCATACTTTCTGCATCCCTGTGATCGACTTTGCTTCGGCTCTCGAAGCTAGCGCCGGTTGCACTGGATGTGCTTTTATCCTTTCCTGGTCATGACGTCACCCGCCCGTGACACTCATTCTTTCCTGAGACGGTTTGCACATAACTTAAACTTTGCGCATAAATCACAACTTTGGATAGAAAACATAGCTAATGAGGAGAGATTACTGCAAGAATAAAATAAAATAAAGTTGAATAATAATTCTCTGTCTCTGCTTTTCCAACCGCTAATATGTACTATAATGCGGCAGCTCAGTGTCATATATAGTGAAAAGTAAAAAACAAATAAAGATTCATTGTAGATTTTTTTGTGCAAACATTCCTAAATTATTTAAGAAAATTTACATTGGCATTTCTTCTGCTAAGTACAACATTTAGGATGGGGCAAAACGTTTTTTTGAACAGTATTTTTGTATTAAACAAGACAATTTACATAAAAAATGTTTTATGTTTACACCATTAAAGCAAGAATTTACATGAGAATGGTTTTACAAACAAGTTATGCATTTACAAACACTTTCTATATTGATAGTGTCAATTTATATAGGAATGGTATTATAAATGTTCACAAAAAATGTTTCACGAATGAGGCCCACTGTGTGGTTAGTGACACCAAAGGAATTCAGTTATTGTAAGAGCAAACATTAATGTTCCAAAAGTAAAGAAGTGTTTATACAAGCAATTCTAAAAAAAAATGCTAATGCCTCAGCATGTAGCAACTGACCCATTGATCTGCTCAAGTGAGAAACAGTAAGCATGAAACAATGTACATGGCGTAATCACTGTAGCCCCACTGATGTACCCGTGATGGACAGGGCACAACATCCTGGTACGACTGACTGATCGATAGTGCAGGGCACCTCATTGATAAACCAGCAAACACTTTCAATCTTACCTACTTCTGTCAATTGTGCCATGAGCCCTCAGTGTCAAACCCCTCCAAGAGCATTTATCACTACTGACACCTAAAGACAGAGTGGGCAGGACGGCAGATATGGATGATTGCTCTAAATGGCCTTAATGATTATGTTTGCTTACATTAGGTATCTGTGGAGTGTGACAGAGATAAGAAGCAAAAGTGAAATTGATGAGCTGGACGAGTTCACGATTTTTCTTCAAGGTGATGTGGTCAGAATGTGAGTAAGAGTTGTGAGCATTTGTGCAGTGTAGGGGAACTTGTTACTTTTGAAGATTGGATTATTATACTAGTATTATTCATTGCTGCAAATTTGTTATTTTAACCGGTTAATCAATAGTTACAATGGGTACAAATAGCTACAAATATGAGATAATGTGCGTGCAAATGTTTGCTAATGAACTTATTGACTTTATATCTACAAATGATTTTAACAAATGTTATACACTAATTAACAGCTTGTTTATTAATGTGGATTTTAATTATTACAAAGTAAGTAATAATTGATGGTGGTCTGTTGAATTAGAAAAATAATGCGCACCTTATGTGGTTATGCGGCCACAACATGAAGCAAAGCATTATTTGAAGCATTATATTTATAATAATTAAACGGCAATGAGTCCATTATTCCTCTTATACTAAGGTTACCACACCTCAAAACATTGTTCAGATGATGCATTTCAAGAAGTTTGTCAGGTTTTTGTCCTAAAAATGCTCTTTTGTGTAGGACAAATTTCTTACATATCTAATCCCAAGTCTCTGTTTGCTAATTCCAAACCGTTGTTTTATAGCTAGTAACAGAGGCTTGAGCCACTGATAGCAGACTGACGCAGTTATTAATGCAGTTATTAGAGAGAGAGAGAGAGAGAGAGAGAGAGAGAGAGAGAGAGAGAGAGAGAGAGAGAGAGAGAGAGAGAGAGAGAGAGAGAGAGAGAGAGAGATAGAGATATCAAGCGTGAATTAATTATCTGAGTCTGTGTATCTCTCAACAGTGTTCGGTTCCAGCGTTTCTTTTAATAATAGTATAAACTATAAACTGTACGTGTATCTGCTCAAAGAACAGTGCCATTATTACATTGCTAGTGAGAAATGTCATTTAGCTTTTAAGTTGTATTTTACTGCTAAAATCGTCAGAGCAGCGCTGATAACACATTTCTGTGCGAGTGTGTGTCCGTATGTGCGTTTGAGTGTGAGAGAGAGCGGGGGAAAGAGAGTAGGTGCCTTTCTATAATAAATAATAAATACATAATAATAATAAAAAAATGTGTGGCAAAAAAAAAATAGAAATCATTTTCTATCCTATTGTTTACTATATTTGTTTGCTTGGTCAGTGTCGTTGTGGGTTAAGACCTTTGAAATAACTGAAATTATTTGGCGAAGTGATATGGAACTGTAATGCGGTCAAGACCTGCATGGAACTACTTTACCTGTGCGTTTCCCTGAAAATAATTGGACACCTTAGAACAATTGTCAACCAATCAGATTCAAGCATTAAACTGCCCCATAGTATAAAGGTAAATGTCATTACATGCATGATCATATTTGAATTGAGGTTAAGTTGGTAAGTATTATTACTGTTGTTACGATTATTCACGAGGACACAACACATTGTAAGGTCGATTATAAGGCATTATGCATTGTCCGCTTAAAAGTTATAACCACAAACAGGTAGTATTATAATGTATTGTAACTGTTGTTATGATTATTTATCAGATGGTACAACATATTATACTGCAAGGTTGTTTTTAAACATTTGAAAGCAGTTTAACAATAAACAATGATAAAAAATAAAAAAAAACACGTCTTACCATGTATTTATATCTTAGGATGTCTCTAAATGTTAGAGTTTTATTTAATATTTTTGTGATTTTATTTAGAGGAGACTCTAAAACATTAGTTCAGCATTAATTATGTCTATATTGCTATAGTCTGTTGTCTACTGCAAACTGCCCCAATAATGTTTTGTCTCCCCCTGCACAAATTCACACCTCTCCGGCCGGATGTGTCTACAATTATGATTATTTTGTCTTTCTATTTTCTGACAGTTTGTTTGAATGACCCGGTTCAAAAAATTGAATACAAATCATAATATGTATTTGTCATACTATTCTGGTACCTGATTTCCTTGTTTGGCATATTATATCCTCTAAAACATGCCAGTGGTTTTAACATTTGCAAAGACAAGTGTGTAGAACACAACAAATTATCTTCTCTACAGGTACAGTATGCTAGTATTGCATTTCAAACAAAGCCTGTGTGTGTGTGTGTGTGTGTGTGTGTGTGTGTGTGTGTGTGTGTGTGTGTGTGTTTCACATTTCCTTTCACTTACAGCTCTCAATCTCCAGGGTGCAGTTCTGTTCATCGAGGGGGTACCGTCTCAGGTCCATCATGCAGGCTGCTGTAGTGGTTATTCTGGAAAAAGGACAGCAAGAAAACAGGGAAAGGAGAGTAGAAAAAAAGAGTGGAGAGAGAATGAGAGACACCGTTACCGTGGTAACCTTTAGGAAATCATAGCTTAGCCTTGACTGTGCCATGTGAATATCTGAGTCATGAGTAATGTTTGCCATCTATTCTCTTATTCTAAGAGAAAAGAAAAAAGGGGGGAAATGCAATCATTATAGGCAAATGGTGTTTGAAGTCTCTTGTTTTTCTTTTCTTTGTTATTTCCCCCATATATTCAGATATATTGCTTACTTTTAATATTCTTGTAATGTCCTGTAAAAATATGATAAAGAAAATTACCGTATATAAAAAAGAAAGACGCAAACTATATATCTTATTATGAAATGTTAAAATCCCCCTGCAGTCAACAATTTTATCTCTTAAAACTCACCTTTGACCAATCACCAAAATGTGATTTTGTTTCTTTGAAAAAAATTATCTTCATGCCTTAAAATTGCTTGAATGTAACCCTAGCCTCATTTAGTATACACGGTTCTATGCATATGCAAATTAGCCCTGCCTCCACTAACTCACACCAGCTCAGAGATCCACTCGTTGATGATCACACATTGACCAGGGGTGCATTTCCCAAAAGCATCGTTAGGCAACTATGGTCGCAAGTTCCGTCTTTATCATCTTATCATAACAAGTCAGTATTTCCTGAAACCACAGTTATAAAGAACATTTGCAAACAGCATAGCAAAGTTGTGTGGTTGGAATGACAGCTATCGAGCTGTAAGCATAGTTTCTAGATTGCATGTCATGTGGACTTAATAAAGCCGTATCTTGAGAAAAATAAGCAAGCTAACATTCAGTACAATATGTGTCTTTTATTTAGAATACATACAAATGTAATTTACGTCTTTTAGTTCGTCAAGAGATTCTAAGCACCATTTCTGAAACAATCGTGACTAGCTAGTTGATTTCTTCAACAATGCATCGAACTATTGTAGTGCAGCATCGAGTTACCTCACTTGTTGTACAGGAAACTCACCCCTGATTGGTTACAAGGTTCACTGGTCACTCTTTGGTTCACTGCAGTTTTAAGGAGAAAATACTCAGCAATGGTGTTGACATGAATTTGCACATGGTTTGTCTTAAAACATTTTAACTTAAAACAACACGTAGACATATAAACAACATTAAAAGATTGATTTTCACCACAGGGGGACTTTAACTATTTCACAGCTAAAGAACCTCTTGGTTCTTAAGAAATTATTAATGATTATGATTGAATAATACACATTTTAAAACAGATGGTTCTAGTCCTGGATCATAATTGGCTATTACAGAGTTCAGTGGCATCATGCACTTACTGTAGTATATTGGGGGCACCACTTGGTAGCCTAATTTTGATTTATCGAAGCAAGAACATACTGTACATTAATGCATTTACTGTCGCTATTCCAGAATATTACACTTATAAGTTCCCTATCATTCAGTCTTCCACGTATTTTGTTGCTCATAGAAACAAACAAATTTAAAGCATATAAGCACTGATACAGCAAGGAAAACGTCTCGGTTACATATAGTAACCCTCGTTCCCTGAGGGAGGGAACGGAGATGCCACGTCAAACCCGACGAATAGGAATCTCGCTAGGGAGGCCAATTTACTTCGAGTGAAACTTAAAACAAGCCAATACACATTGGCGTGCAATCATTTGCATCAGTTGTGCAGCCTCGCAGCGCGGGTATAAATGAGCAGCTGGTAGGGATTGATCTTTTGCTGGCAGCAGATGTGGCGATGGGACGTGGCGTGTCCGTTCCCTCCCTCAGTGAACGACGGTTACCATATGTAACCGAGACGTTCCTCTTCGGTCGGGAGCCGACGCCACCGTTTGTACTGCACATGAGTAGTGGGTGACTTAGCCCAAGGGAAAGACATGGGCTTCCGTTTAGGAGCAGCCATGGAGAATATACACATATTGGATCCC
Organism: Phoxinus phoxinus; assembly: GCF_949152265.1. Taxonomy (NCBI): domain Eukaryota; kingdom Metazoa; phylum Chordata; class Actinopteri; order Cypriniformes; family Leuciscidae; genus Phoxinus; species Phoxinus phoxinus. Next base: position 6,618,611 of record NC_136892.1, read on the forward strand.
TGTAGGGTCACACATATGGGACCCAGCCTATATCCGGTTCTCGAGGATTCAGCGGATAAAGGCCTGGAACCGGACGCTCCGCAAAGTCCGGGCCAAGGGTGTTTGGAGGACTGACAGGATTTTCAAACTGGAGAATAAGGGTGCACAGTAGGGTGCAGCAAGCCGACAGAGCCAGGCCTCTCGGTGCTTCTACCCATCTAGGGTGAGAACACGGGAGGAGACCGGCTCTACGCGTATGCTATAGTATCTAGCGAACCTATAGTATCTTGCAACCCAAGCGGGCAGGGCACGCCTTGAGCTTGGTAAGCCAAGGCGAAGGCATCCACTATCCAGTGGGCCATCCTCTGCTTGGAGACCAAAAATGCCTGCAGGTCCCCTACCCTCTTGACAGAGGCCAGTGCAACCAGCAGCAAAGTCTTCGTGGAGAGAAGCTTTAAGTCTGCTGATTGGAACGGCTCAAAGGGAGCATCCTGAAGTGCTCAAAGCACCAGGGAAAGGTCCCAAGAGGGTATGGAGGGGGCTCGAGGAGGATTTAATCATCTCGCCCCCCTAAGGAACCTGACGACCAGGTCGTGCTTTCCAACTGTTTTACCATCTATGTGGTCGTGATAAGCTGAAATAGCGGCAGCATGTACTTTGAGGGTGGAGGGACACAGCCTTCGCTCCAACCCTTGCTGCAAGGAGGAAAGCACAGACCCTATTGAACATCTTCGGGGGTCTTCTCGGCGAGAAGAGCACCACTCGAACAGGTTCCACTTCAAGGCGTACACACGTCTCTTGGACCTTGCAAGAGACGTGCAGAAGTGATGGTGTTAAATACCTCTGGGGGTAAGTCACCTAGAACCTCTGCGTTTCCAGAGGGTGCCCCATATGGGTGCCATAGTATGGGTGCCATAGGGTGCCCCATCTCTGAGTCAAAAGATCTTTTCTCAGAGGAATGGACCAGGAAGGGAACGTCACAAGGAGCATGAGTTCTTGGAACCAAGTCCGGGTGGGCCAATAGGGAGCCACCAGAAGGACCTGCTCCTCGTCCTCCCTAACTTTGCACATGTAACTTTCACAGGGTCTGAGCTTGTGATAGCTCGTAGGCCACATGGTTGAGCACACCGGGGACATACATGGCTCGGAGCGACCTCAGATGCTTCTGACTGCAGAAGAAGAGATGGCGGGTGAGTTGCGACATGCGACGGGAGCATAGACCACCTTGTCGGTTGATGTACGCAGCGGTCGCAGTGTTGTATGGACCATACAACACCGTATGGACCAGCACGTCCCTGCCCTGTACCAGCCTTTCCAAGCGGCTCAGAGCGAGATGTACTGCTAGCAACTCGAGGCAGTTGATGTGCCAATGCAGTTGGGGAGCCTGGAGCATGCCTGGACACCTGTTCCAAGGGCACACCTGCCCGCAGGAACGAGGGATCTGACCACGGGCTGAAGGTCTGGCGGCACCCTGGTGTGATTGCCACCAGTGACGGCATCAGTGCCGTTGTGCCAAACCGATCTCGGGACTTGGCCGTGAAGCCAGTCTCCGATCTCATATGGAGCAGTCCAAGCGGGGTTACCACTGCTTCTGCTGCCATATGCCCCAGGAGCCTCTGTGCGACCGAATCCAACTCCTCTGCACGGGGGCGAGTTTGCTCTTTTCCCAGTTGACCTGAAGGCCGAGCTGGCTGAGGTGCCGGAGCACGAGGTCCTTGTGTTCGCATATCTGATCTCGAGAGTGTGCTAGTATGAGCCAGTCATCGAGAGGAGGCGAACACCCTGTTCTCTCATGGGAACAAGGACCCCTACGTGACTTTCGTGAAGACACAGGGAGACAAGGACAGCCCGAAGGGCAGGACCTTGTACAGATATATTGACCCTCGAAAACAAAGCACAGAAGCAAACGGCCTGTGTCGAGGAAGAATCGAGACATGAAAGTATGCGTCCTTCAGGTCGATTGCTGCAAACCTATCTCGGGGACGGATGCATTCGAAAATGCGTCTCTGCATGAGTATTTTGAATGGTAGCTTGTGGATGCTCCGATTCAAAACTCGCAGATCCAAGATCGGTCGTAACTTTTGAGAATGTAGAAGTTTAAAAAGCTAACAGTTATGACTCACATTTGTTTATGGTAGTGTCTACATGTCTACTAAAATTGATGCATTTGAAATGTGGTGTTGGCGGAAACTGTTGCGAATACCAGGGACAGCCAGGAAAACAAACAGTACTGGAACGCATAAAAACAGGGATGTCACTAGAAGCTGAAATAAGTAGACAATAACTGATTTATTTTGACCATGGTATGCATGCAAACTCGCTAGATAAATCTGTAATGTTGGGGATGGTCAGGGCAACCAGAAGGAGGGGATGGCATAGAACACAATCAAAACAGACACCTATATGAAAATTAAACAGTTGAAAGAAGCACTGCTCGACACAACAGCATGGGGAATATTTGGCCATAAGGTCGCCAAAAGTTGGACATGACTGAATGGACAGATCAGCAGCAGCAATAAGTGCACCACAGCCATGTCACCCTGTAGCCCGAGACTGGTTGCCCACTGCAGCTAAGCAGGGTTGAGCCTGGTCATTACCTGAGGTGCATTTCCCAAAAGCATAGTAAGCCTATGTTTGTAAGTTCCGGCGTTATCAGCATAGTTCAACGAGTCTGTGTTTTCCAAAAAGTTAGTTCTAACGAACGTTCGCAAACAGCATCGCAAAGTTGTGTGGTTGGAACGACAGCTCTCAACCTGTGGTTAGAAGCATAGTTTCTTGTTTGCATGACATGCATGTCTCAATAAATCCTTACCTTGAGCAAAATAAGCATTTTTTGTCTTTTAGTTTATCAAGAGATTTAAAACACCCTTTTTGAACGTGCTCTAGTGCATAAGAACGAACCTATGATTGAATCTGGAAATAAAGCAAAATATCTGAGAAAAGTGAGAAATAGTCCTCAGATGCCATATCTGTAATTTATAGCAAAACATCTAGCATTAATCAGATCTCAAACAGATTAATTAAAATAAGTTATTACTCCAAGGGCCATATCTTGCACCCAGCGCAATTGACTTTGTACACTGACGCATGTATCATTCCTAATTTGCACCCGTGCACAGCGGACCTTTCCCTCCACAGACACACGTCGGGGGCGGTTCAGCGAAAAGAGGAGGCGTGTTCCGGCACAAAAGTTCCCTGGTGCTATTTTGGAGTTTTAGAAAACAATTCCGCCACTGACCAGGAAAAACCTAGTCTAAAGACAGTGGTGCGTCGCATGTTAGGCCTTGTCCACACGAACACGGGTATTTTTATAACCGTGACTTTTTGTACACGGTCGCCCGTTCGTCCACACGGGAACGCAGTTTTAGGTCACAGAAACCGGACATTTTTGAAAACCCCTGCCAGGGTGAGGATTTTCAGAAACGCCGGTTGCAGTGTTGTCGTGTAGACAGTAAAACCGGAGTTTTTGCCTTGGAGGTCAAAGTGTGCGCCGTTATCCGCTGTGTTTGACGTCAGATTGTGCGCCGCTGACGCCTTAAAGGGAATGTGAGAGGACGCTCTGATTGGTTTATTTCACGTTACACCCAAACCACACCTATGAATAATGAAGCTACTTCAGACCAACCCATTTTACACTTGTGTCGGGCGCAAGAGTCATTTATCCCGCCGGTATAATAGCAACAGTGCCCGGGATCCGCCCAAAAAGTTACTTGCGTTTTGCGTTTGATACTTGCGTTTCAGATAGTTAAAATAGGGCCCCAAGTGTGTAAAGTCATAAACCAACGTGGTTGAACGACCACTTTACAACAATATGGTTTCGGGAAACAGTCGTGACTAGCAAATTGATTTCTTCAACGACGCATCGTACTGTGGTAGTTAAGGAGCGAGAAACGTAGTTGTACATGAAACACACACCTGGATGGGAGACCTCCTGGGAAAACTTGGTTACTGCTGGAAGAGGTGTAAGTGAAGCCAGTAGGGGATGCTCACTCTGTGGTCTGTGTGGGTTCTAACGCCCCAGTATATTAATGGGGACACTATACTGAAAAAAAGTACTGCCCTTCGGATGAGATGTTAAACTGATGTCCTGACTCTCTTTGGTCATTGAAAATCCCATGGCACTTCTCATAAAGAGTAGGGGTGTAACCCCAGTGTCCTGGCCAAAATTACCTCCATTGGCCCATATCAGTCATGGCTTCCTAATAATACCCATTCTTTTGAATTGCTCTATCACTCTCTCTTCTCTCAAACCTATAGCTGGTGGGTGGAGATCGCACTGGAGCCGATGTTATGAGGCTGCCGTTGCATCATCCAGGTGGATGCTGTACACCGTTTGTGGTTGAGAAGAGACCCTCTGATATGATTGTAAAGCGCTTTGTGTCTTCAGTAGTACATAGTAAATTGCTACATCAAAAAATGATTCGCTTCACTCACATTCTGTGTCCTACCTATATGCAATTTGTGTGTGTTTATCAAGGACCTTCTGTCAGGGTATGCACGACATTCAATTTCCATCATCCCCAACGCGGCGCAGTAAAATGTCTTGCGTTACAAATGAGTTGTGTGTGTTGCTGCACATTTTGGTAATTACATTTACGATGTTAAATCTAAGTGACCTTGTGTAGATGAAATAGGTGCTGCGATGTGTGTAAGGGTAGGCCAAAAAGAAACAAGGGAGAAAATTATTGAATTTCAATGAACACAGATGCGTCATTATTTGTGCATGTACAACAGTGAGAGTGTTCACATGTTGTAAGTATAATGAATGATAGAGAAGTCAACTCCCATAATGAGACAACAAAGAGCATTAGTCAATAGTTTTCACTGTATGAAATATATTTATAAGATGATGACTGATTGGCAGATGCCTTAACCACTTATTGACAAGCATAAAAAAAACATCCTTTCATTAATTCTCAAAATTGTCCATCTTGCCCTAAGTGCGATTGCTAGGATGCTCGGGCTGTGGGAAGGGAAACAAGCTGGATGGATGGCCAGTCCATTGCATGGCTAGCAAGACTACAGCTAGACTTATGAAATCAGATGATGAATATTTGTGATAACTAAGCATTTCACAAAATGTACACTGAAATGTATATGCAAGTGATTTTCAACTGTTTCATTGAAAAAAAGGTCTCAAATGGACAAATATCTATATCTGTCTTTAACTGCATATTCAAAGGAATTACTTTATCAGTATTGTTAAACAATTCTGCATTGGTACTATAAATAAAATAATATTGGTTAAAGCTCTTATAAATATTACACGATTCGTCAGTTCTTACAATCATAGGCTACACAATGTTTTCAATGGTTCACTATGCTTTCGGTTGAAATGTGAATATTTATTTTTAAATGAGTTGAGGAAAAGAGAGAAAACGTGAGGACACGTCTCTGCTCAACTCTACTTATGGGAATCGTGTCACATTTGCTTCAAAAAAAGTACTGAATTTCACTCTTTTCCACTCATCATCACATTTCTTCCTCTGTTTTTTGAATGCAAAACATTCAGTCGGCATATGGCAAATATAAACCTGCCACAACCATTATATTATGCTTGATGTAAACACAGAACCACTTATGACACCACACATTTCTAAACTTTGAATGATTAAAAGATCTTCTGAGTTCAAAACAAGTTCAATGTAAAAAGTTTATATCCTTTCTAACCTGTATCAGATGCTAATGCATATAAAATAATAATAATAAAAAAATTAAAATAAGAATAAGAATAAAATCAATACATAACAGCTTGACAGAAATCACCTCGGGTTACGACTGTAACCTCAGTTCCCTGAAGACGGAACGAGGCACTTTGTGTGATGATGTCTTGAAGCACATGTAAAATCAGTCCAATGGTGTGATGGAATGTGACGTCATGAACCAGGAAACTATAAAGCCTGCCAAAAACAAAGCAGCGCTAGCTTCTGAAAAGTCTGGAGTAGTCGCTGAGAGGCACGTAGGAGATATGGCAAGGTGACGCAGTGTCTCGTTCCCTCTTCAGGCGGTTACCAGTCGTAACCGAGGCGTTCCCTTTCAAGGGAACTCGCGCTGCGTTGATTGACGCTAAGGGAACATCTTTACCAATGCCACCATAGCGACAAGTGTCTATCCAGTGTGAAAACGCGAGGAGCAGGACTAGGATGAGAGCACCTGGGACCCTGGTGTAGAGTCCAAGTTCAAAGAGTAGAACCTCACGAATGTTTGCAGTGAGAATCAGTGCGAAGAGCTGACTTTTGAAGTTTGGGGCTGCTCCCTCTCAGCAGCACCGGACACATGCAGGAAACGGGGGAGGAGCTCCTGGAAAGTGGCTGCCTACTTGGCTGCCTCCTGGAACCTCTCGATGACTGATTTTACAGCGTCGCCAAAGAGGCCAGATGGTGACAGGAGCGCATCCATAAGAAAGTTCTTGTCTTTTTCTTTAATATTACTCAGATTGAGTTACAGATGTCTCTTAGTGGCCACCAGGGCTGCCATAGAGTGACCGATGGAGCCGTCTCCTTGGTGGCCCTGCGAGATAAATATGGGGCTCGACGTTTGCAAACTACGTCAGGGCCAATTCCCCCGCCCTCATCCATATCTCCTAATGCTGCGTTCACACCAAGATACGGATGGGGCCTACGCCAAAGAACTTGATTGCTTGCTGGGCTGTTAATAAATGTTTAATTGTCACAGTATTTATTCTCCCGAGTCTTTCTGGTAGAACTAGATAGTTGCAGTGTCGGTGCCTCAATCAGGGCGGAAAGGAACTGCAACGGATGCTTCCAAACCCTCAGAGAAGGCACTGGATCTATCAGGTGAAGGCAGAGATAAGAACGCCAGGCGGGATTGGAGTGTATGCAGTAAAAGCACATCACAGACCTCACAGCCAGCACCCTCGAGTGCTGACTGTGCATGCTCCTCATCCAAACAAGCTACCCACCCGTTAAATAACGTGGTCAGGGGTGCACACACATCCTAAACTGCTGCTTGTTCGCCATGACTTTATATATACTAATAGAAAGACCAAACAACACCAAATAGACAAGGACAGTTTCTAAATGAGTGCTACTGACGACACAGGAGCTAGTGTGGCTCTGTTTTGGGCAGGCTTTATAGTTTCCTGGTTCATAACATCACCTGCCTCTGACGTTCCGTCACACCATTGGACTGATTTTACATGTGCTTCAAGACGTCATCATGCGAAGAAAGTGGAGGTTTGATTGTATTGTAACTGAGAGTGTGTCTTGGGAAGGTTAATTCACAGCCCATTTCCAAAGGGGCGTTACCATCGGACGTCGCTCAAATGCCTCTTGGCACAATTGGAAAGACCTAAAACAATCAGAACGATCGTCATCGTGTAAAGCCCGCCTCAACGTTTGTGATTGTTGCCTCAATTTGGAAAAATTGGAAATGGGCTTGAAAGGGCTCTTGGCTAGACTTGCAGAGCAAATCTCAAATTTGCCGGAAGTTCCCTTTCGTTCGAAAAAGGGTTTTCCCAGGCTAGTTTGATTGGGTCGGAAAAGGGTGGCTTGCTCACTTCAGGTTGGTGGAGAGTTCCTGCCTCAAGTGGAGGAGTTCAAGTATCTTGGGGTCTTGTTCACGAGTGAGAGAAGGATGGAACGGGAGATTGACAGACGGATCGGTGCAGCTTCTACAGTAATGCGGTCGATGTACCGGTCTGTCGTGGTGAAGAAAGAGCTAAGCCGCAAGGCGAAGCTCTCGATTTACCGGTCAATCTAAGTTCCTACTCTCACCTATGGTCATGAGCTTTGGGTCATGACCGAAAGGACAAGATCCCGGATACAGGCGGCCGAAATGAGCTTTCTCCGCAGGGTGGCTGGGCGATCCCTTAGGGTGAGGAGCTCGGTCACTCGGGAGGAGCTCAGAGTAGAGTAGCTGCTCCTCCATATCAAAAGGGGTCAGCTGAGGTGGCTCGGGTATCTGTTTCGGATGCCTCCTGAGCGCCTTCCTGGGAAGGTGTTCCGGGCACGTCCCACCGGGAGGAGACCCCGGGGAAGACCTACGACACGCTGGAGGGACTATGTCTTCCGGCTGGCTTGGGAACGCCTCGGTTTCCCCCTGGAAGAGCTGGAGGAAGTGTCTAGGGAGAGGGAAGTCTGGGCTTCTCTGACCCGGCCCCGGATAAGCGGAAGAAGATGGATGGATGGTTTGATTGGGTTACATGTTATTTCCAAATGAACAGTAATTTTAGTCAATTTAACCTGATGTGGGTGAACCAGAAACCTGATACAATAGTGTTAAATCCAAATTAATTGCTTAAATAAAGTGACCAGTATCATAAAATCATTGTTTGAATGTAACTAGAGGTAGAGAAAGTATTTTGTCAGAAGACCAATAAACTGCTAAAGTGCTGTATACCAGTGGTGTAGTCGGGGCCATACACACATATAGGCCGCATACTTACTTTCTGCCCAGGGCTGTTTATGTATTACGACTTCTAAGGATCAATAATTTTGTATACCCACTTGTTTTGTTGCTTCAAAAGTCCATAATCTACTGTCATGTTAGCTTCCCCTTTAAAGATGCAGTAAGCGATTTTTGAAAAACGCTGTTGAAAGTGCATCGGACCTACCCTGGAAATCCAGAGTTCTCGCGAGAGCACAAATTGAATTTGCACAGTGAGTTACACTGGCATTGAGTAATGATGCTCATTAACTATGCCCTTGTATCCGAGCTGCCCCAATCACATCGGGTTATCTGATATAGGCGGGCCAGACGCAAGCTAAACAGATGACGACAGCGCTGTGACGTCAAAGTCATTAGTAAATATTGCAAGATGGCTATGGATGAACACCAGTTGTTTGAAACGGCTTTGGCCACTACAATGAATGAGTTAGACTTGGCTTTTTATTTAAAAGAGGAACGGCGCTAAAATCGTTCCTTTACAAGAAGGATGTTTTTTATTGTTGTGATTGGTCATAGTGTTATCCAATTGCGTGCAGTGAGATTTTAAAATGCATGCCCTAGATTTGGGCGATTTTCATTACTCAATGCCAGACCCAAAATCTTTCAGATTTGGCTATGGATTTCCCAGCTACATCGGACCGAGCACCACAACAAACTTGTAGCCAATCAGCAGTAGGGTGTGTGTCCACCAATGATGGGGGTGAGAGAGTGAGCAAGAGGGAGATTTGGAGAAAATAAGAGACATTAAAAAAAGAGAAAAGCTAAGAGGAATATCACTGGAAAAAGAAGGGGATATGATCAGACAAGGATCCGTGTTAAAATTAGAAACGCTTTCCAATGCTGGAGAGACCTCAGCAGGAAGTCCTGAAAACGGTTACTGTAAATTCATCTGTAAATCACTTTTCACAATGAATATAATTCCAAAGCAACATGTTTAAATTATAGTAATATAGAACTGTTATTTGGTCAACAGACCTGGAACTATTTCTGCCATGCAGCAGGCTATTTGAAAAAAAATGGTGCGACTGTTGTTGTTGGGACTTCACCACTGCTGTATATGGTAATAACATTTGGCCGAATGTGCAGAGTCTGCTTTATTTATTTTTTAATTTATTTCTGTAATTGAGAGTATACAGTATTGTGTTGCATACCAAGTTCATATTCAATTAGTTGGTATTTGAACTTTTCTTGTCACTTTTCATCTACTGTAAGGTCACTTTACAGTTATGTAATGAAAATTTTCCCTAAAGCACATTGTTGTATTTTGCGGTATCTGCACTCATTCATTAATGTTGTATAATGTAATAGACAGTAAGCTGCAAAATTATTCCTGAATAAGAGGTTTTTGTAATGAATTGATGTCACTAGTGTTCGCTGAGCAGGAAAGAAGTCTGTTTATTTGTTTTTGTGTCATCTGAAGCCAAAGTTTGTTTCGGACAAAAGAGAATGTAGTTTTGACTCAAATATTTGATTTTGATGTGACATTTTGATGTTTGTACAAGTTTATGTGTAGTTATGAGATTGTGTTTATAATTGTGAGACAATGGTGAATTGTTTCATGAATTGTGTATTAGCAATCGAGCAAAACTGTATATATATATATATATATATGTATATATGTATATATATATATATATATATATATATATATATATATATATATATCAATCAATCATATATTTTGCAACACCAGCTGCTTGTTTGTGTTCTTCATTAGATGTCACTCTTTTTTCCTCATTATTTCACCATGCTTTCTCTGAAAAAGTAAACAGTCAGACAGCTATATCTTGTCATATATTCTCCATGTCTTGTCTGAACTTTAGTTTTTTTTCCTGTCCTAGTGCCATGTTTTTTAGTCCTTTTTTTTCTTGTTGATTAGTTCTTGATTGTTCCCCCTGTTCACCCTTTGTATACACCCCAGTGTTTCTCATGTTTTTTGTCTGGTGTTGTTGTCCTACATGAATGTTATGTGTGCTCTTTTGTTGTTTTGTTTTAATAAAATAGTCGCTGCATTTAGATCCTCCTCTCTGTCCTTTCTAAACTGCCTCATAACAATACCTTAGACTCTCAGTGTTAACATTATATAAAATTCTTTCCCTTCAACACACTGCTTAAAACTCTTCAATATGAGCATTATCATTCTCCTTCAAATCCCCATAAAGCACAAACCTCTGCATATTTGCAAATCTATGCGTTTGTGGGTCATATGGAGGATGTTTTGCATACATACTGTAGCTCTACTAAAGCTGACTAAGGCACATTAATTCAAAATCCCTTTTTAGACACGACAGGGCATGATATGATAATTAAACATTAACAACAGCTCCGACTCATGAATAATTTACAGCCAGCAAAGGTCCATCTTAAGACATTATAAAAAAGTGGACGTATCGATACTACAAACATCCAAGCTGGAGTTCACCTTATTTAAATTCTCCACCGCGGTGCAGGTTTAAAAGACCCTCTGGGGGAAAAAGCAACCAACCTGTGGCCTCACTGCTTATTTCTCGATTCCACCTGTGCCAGAGCCTCTTGGAAGAGGAAACAGTTTGTCATCTTTCATTATTGATAGTTTGATTGAGAGGAGCACAAAGAGTGTACTCTCTGTCTTGCCGGATCAGCTCTGGGTTAATGCATAGCAGAGTCAGGAGGGAGAGTGTTTATTTTTATACCCGTGCCTTTGTTTGTCCAAAAGAAGACGCCATCTAAGACAACAGTTTGTAGACGTTCCATCTTATGTGTAACCGTTAAGAGGTGATTTGGGGGTGAGTGATAGTTGACTATTTGACTAGACGTCCAGCAACCAAGCTAGATTTTTTTTAGTCTCTGTAGTGTTGATATTTTATCCATCACCGCCTTTTGGCCATTGCGTCACGTTTTGCATGATTTATAGGGCATACAATGTAAGTGTTGCATTTTTAAGACCCTATCATGCACCCGATCACACTAAATGCGTCTCTATAGCACGCAGTGTGTTTATCGTGCAATGTATATGCGAAAATTAATTTTTACGTGCATAGGATACACATGGGTTAGTTAGGGTAGGTTTAGTAGTGGTGTGGGTTGCGTGTGTATTACACGCAATGAAGTGCGTATCAAATGCACGCGAAAACTGCATATCATCTGCACGTAAAAACAAATTTTCGCGTATAAATTGCACGATAAACACAATGCGTGCTATAGAGACGCATTTACATGAGAACAAGCTGATCATACACCCGGCGCAATACGGTGCCAGGTGCGACGCAAGTGTTTTTTTTTTTGCTATTTTCAGCCTGACGCAGTTATCATTTTCACATCCTGCGCCACATTGTTTAAATAGCAAATGCATTTGTGCCCAATTGTGCACCCATGGGCTGCTGGTCTGAAAACGAGGTGTGTTCAGGCGCATTGTTGGTGTGTTGCTATTGCAACTGAAATAAACTGCGCCATTGACCAATTGAAACCTGGTCTAAAGTCAATCGGTCAATTGATAGGCGGGTGCACAACACGCGTACACTCTGCTTATTACACACACACACACAATGTGCAGCAGTTCACAAACATTATACAAATATTAATAAAAAAAATAAAATAAAAAAAAATGATAACAATGTAAAATAGTATTATTGTGTACATAAAGATATGATGGAATCCGGCTTGTCCTGTAGCTAATCTGCTTGAGCGATTTAACCTTGAGCACGAGCAGATCCGTTTCCTCGCTATAGAAGCGTTCAATCTTTCCGCTTGCAAATTCTGTCATGTAAATAGCAAATCCGCCATGGTGCAAGCACAACTGGCTTTTAAAGGGAATGGGAGATGAGACTCTGATTGGTTTACAGCACATTACGCCTAAAACACACCCATTACAAGAGAATAGGAACAAACCAAAAAACTAGCAAAAGTGGATTTGGACCATGCGCTTAGATCATTAAAATAGGGCCCTGTGTGTTGAGCTGACAATAGTCAAACCTTCAAAACGTGTCTCAGTTTTTTCCATTGTGTTCCATCTAGCTGAGATTTAATAAGTTTACTGAATTTTAGATGATTAAACTGAGTCTACACTGGACGTGAGCGGCACAATATGGTGCATCAAAAGCAAACAGAACCATTAAAATGCTGTCTACACTGGATGGTGCAAAGAGTAGGTGACGGTTTTAGTGCTTGTGCTACACATCCAACAGGATGGATTTGGAAGGTTTGCTTTGATGTGTCCAGCATTTTTACAAATAACTACTGTAAAACTTCAAATAATAGCCCGGGCTTTTATTTTCCCAAATCACCGAACTGCACCGGCTTGTATTTAAGACAGGCGTCTATATGAGACAGGCCTTTAATTTAGTGTTGAGACTTCACCCTGTGCTGCAATATACATTTAGTTTTACAGAAATCAGCTGGTTGAATGAAAATAGCTGATGTTATCGGATTTTCAGATGATATTCTCAATTCAGTTAACGGACGCTCAGAGATAAAGTGAATTCAGACTGCAGTGCAGACTAAGCAACGATTGTATTTAATTGTACAGTACAATCATAACATAGACATGATCTTAATTCCATAATGTCATAAACATAACAATATTGCTGGCCATAAACTGACAAAGTGCGCGTCAGGTGTGCGATAACTCAAGTTGTCATAGACGCGACGCGGCGCTTCTCGTCCGGTGTGCGATACCTCGAGTTGTCATAGACGCGACGCGACACGACGCTTCTTGTCCGGTGTGCGATACCTCGGGTTGTCATAGACGCGGCGCTTCTTGTCCGGTGTGCGATAACTCCAGTTGTCAAAGACGCGACGCGCCGCTAACTCTCTCTGCCTGCCTTGCTTGCTCTAACAGCTCCCGCCCAGATGCACAGGACTCTCTTGCGTGCGCAATCTGCACCATAGAACTGGCTTAAACAGACGATCTGACGGGTTTTAGAAGATTAAATACAACCCGAAACTAAAAAACAGACCCGGCCTCTATTTGAGACCGGCCTTTATTTATCCAAACCTGTAGCCACACCAGGCGTGTAAAAGAGACAGGCGTCTATTTGGGACTCGGCTATTATTTGAAGTTTTACAGTATGTAAAATTTAACTATTTTAAAAATTTTAAATTCTATTTTAAATTCAACTATTTAAAGCTGCAGTCGACAAGAGGGGACGTAGCCAACATTTTGAGGGGACTTAGCCAAAAAATTATCATGCCCCTCCCCCACTACTACCGAGCACCCTCCCATCGAGTTCGTGCTCGTCAGTGCTTGTGCACCAGATTTCACCCTCCACCTTTCAAATGCTGGTCCGATGTTGATCCTGGTTTTATTACGGTTACCTCTGATTGTTAACCGAGGAATTGGAAGCTTGTTAGTAGATTTTCTCTCCATCATCACGCTTCGTACAATCCAACACACCTGCGAACTTCAGGCGTGTACATGTGATAGTTTAAAGTGCGCGAGGGGGGAGTGGGGATCTGTGGTGTGTACACGAACTGTGATTGACAGTCAGATCTCACACAGCCCTGCACTGATTGGACCAGAAGAACATGGGAGCGGTGGATTTTTGCAAAACAAATAACAGGCTCTAGGTGGAGGTAGAAGCGCAGGTTTTTTTCTAATACCGGCTGATTTATGTTGTTCTGTCGGAGCATAGTGTCAGTTTCAGTGAATATTATAAAAAAAATCTTGCCGACTGCAGCTTTAACGTATTGCATGTGAACAGCTTTGTTGTTTTGTGTAAATTAACTATAAAAATCTGACATTAATGGTGATCTTGAATCAATTAATTAGCCTTTACCCGCCAGCATTTAAAAAAAGAAGTTGCCAGTCACGGCCAGCATTTTTGATCATTTGCACAAAAAATTTTATGGACCCAAGAATAGTTGTATGAATATCTGAAAATGCCAAATGTAAAAAGAACAGTCCCTCTGCTTTTAAACAAAAACAAACAAATAAATCATTCATGCATTCTTTTTTAATCAAAAATCAGAATTTGGGTAAGTTTCATTAAAAAAGCAACAATCACGTTTTTGTCAAAGACTACCTCCAGATCGGATTCAGAACAATGTTCAAAACATAGATGAAGTAGATTGAGTCTAAGCTTGCACAGTCCAATAGCTCGTCCTGGGTCAAAATTCCATTCAGTAACATTAGGCAGTTTTGATGGATATGCTGTTTAATGTTGATCGCATTATTTTACATATGCTTATGATTACATATGATATCGCTTTTTTCTGCATCTTTCTCGAACGTGTTTTGATCAGAAGATTCAGTACTCTTTTTCAGAAGATGAAAAATACGTATTATTAAATGTATTAAATATGTACTTGAGTATGTTTTTAGTACAATACAAATATACTATAATGCATTTTTAATACATTTAACAGTATGTCTTTTTCACCAGGATCGGATTCAGAACGATGATAAAAACATGGAGATGGAGATGGAGTAGATCGAGACACTAAGGTTGCACAATCATATAGCTCGCCCTGGGTCGACATTTCATTCAGTAACTTTGGGCAGTTTTGATTTATTTGCTGTTTAATGTTGATGATCACGTTATTTTACATATGATTACATAGCTTGTTTCTGCATCTTCTTCGTATGTGTTTTGCTCATTAGATTCAGTACTCTTTCAGAAGATTTGTGATAGCGCCCCCTACTGTATAACAGTGGAAAAACAGAAAGCGGGAAAATTCCGTCAATGAATGAGAAAGTGTGAGAAAGCGTTTTCTCACAAATGATGGACATTCGTATATTGCAAGGTTCCAACATGTTGCAGTTTCAGCAAACAGACGTGACTAATTTGCTATATGCAGTTTTATGTTTTCTGAGACAGTAAGGGACCACCTTACTTTGGCCAAAACAATAATGAAGTTTGAAGCGGGGCTGTAAATCAAAAAAGGCAAAGCTTCTTCACACTTTCCACCCAATATCATTAGCGCCTTCATTTTCAACACAGTCTGTCAGTGCTGTGAACCATTAACACATATCTTTCACACACCCCAAATAGAAGCTTTCCCATAGCTAACCTTGTCCTCACTGTGATAGCAAGTGTGACATGAAGTTTAACTTATAAAGTTAAACTAAGAACTTTGATACTAATATCAACAATAAATACAAGAATGATGTCACACAAAATGGCTGCAAAGTTCAGGCTAAGTGACTGTGAATCAGGAAATTATTGACTGAGTGAACGAAACCTATTCATTACTTTCAGATGATTACAATCATCTTAAAGTCTTTGTGAACTGAGAGTTGTGACCGACTTAACATCAATATTGTGACAAATTTAATTGTCACGGATTAATTGTTCACCACATGACTAGTAATGTGTGATAAGGGTCATTCCTGATTTCATGTGGACTTTAAGACTGTGATTTGCAGTGTTATTGGAAAATATGACATTATACAGCACAATACACATAGGTAGCAGTGATGTTACAGATCAGTGGCATTTACCTCAGTCCATAAAGAACAGTGCCATCTGGGTGGAGCCGAATCATTCGGTTCTTCACCGTCACACCGTGCAGGAAAGACTTCTTGTCATTCAGGAAGTAGGTATCTGGGAGCCATAACTGATCAGCCACACGGTTGTCCAAAGTGAGATTCAAAGCCATCTCAGCGTAGGCCAACCGTTTGTCCCTCCAGCTTTGTTGGAAATACATGGTGATGGTGTAGTCCTGCAAAGAGCACATAAAGAGTCTGAGATTGAGAATTAAGGTGTATTCAAAGTATTTATTATTATTATTATTATTTTCAGTCATAGATTTTTCCTTTCAAAGAAAATTTACTTTAAATTTAGTCAACATTTTGTCATGTTATTGATTTTAATCCAATTTACTCTGACTGTATTTACTCTTACACGATAATTATACATTTTTATTTCATAACACCACCCCTAACATTGTTTCAAATTAATTTTAGGACAATAAATAAGAAACTTTATTCCTCAATATTTGTTTGATCTGGTTTGACAGCATTGAAACATCTAGGATGGCAAACTCATTATAAAACATTTTTTATTGAATGAGAAGGTAATGCAAACATTATTAAATGGATTAAGATGAGTACCAATTTTGATATTAATTAAGCAGCAAAAATATACTGCTTTGATAGGATTAGGTCCATTTGAGCAGTGACTATTGGATGTAGGGCAAATACGATTGGCTAAAGAGGCCACTCTAAAGATCCACTGATATGACTCATTCATCGCTGCTGCAACGCTAACTGAAAACTGGAATGGCATCTCTAATAATACAGCATTCTGCACAGAAACTGGTATACTGTAATAAGCCTACATTTAGTTGTGCTGGATGATTTAAGGAAATGGTTAGCAAAGAGTTTGAGTTCATATTAATCCACATGGCAAGGCCCCTGTTTAAAAACTGTAATAGAAGCAAATAATAAAATATTTCATAGGGCAATTTCATATATTTTGTACAGTTGATGACTTATAAACAAATAATCATAAACAAATTATGAAACACATAACAGATTCAATAAATAAGATAAAGCAACCATAAAAAGTAAAAGTATTGTATTTACTTGGAAAAGTGATACCCAACTTATATACCAACTTGTATAGCTGTGTACAACTACTTGGAAACTACAGGTAAAACCATGCTGGCTACGTACTACCACTGTCAAATGATATGATATTGTGAATCTATATGTAAAAAAAAAAAAAAAAAAAAAAAAAGAGTAGCCTAAACACAGGTAAAAACATCTTGGTTACATATGGTAACCCATGTTCCCTGAAATAGGGAACGGAGAGGTTCGTCTGAGGGAACCGACTTGAATGGGATCTTCACAGAGAGACCAATCTACTTCGAGAAAAATCTACTGTCTGCAGCGATGGTACTGTACAACAACATGGCAACGGGACAAGCGTCTGAGTTACCATACAGTATATAACTGAGAAGTTCCCTTTCATCTCGGTCACTCCTACATTCGTCACTACCAACAAGCCACGTTGTTAGGCCTTCCAATGATTAGGTTCCAGCCTAATCCTAGGGGGGAAGCACACTGGCAGAGATGGCAGAGCGGGCTCTGCCAAGGGAAAAACACTAGCTAGCCGATAGGGTAGCCGTACCGTGGAAAATACACAAATGGGGTCGCCGCAGGGACCACTACATATGGACACCCAGCCTAGCACAGGTTCCTCAATGCATACGAGTGTTAGGCCTGGCGTCAGACGCTCCGCAACGCCTGACTGCCATAGTGGTGACGGAGGAACTCAACAGGGTTAGGCATCTCTGGGGAACATACTGGAGCAATAAGACACACGTATCAGGCTGACCAGGCGAGAATGGTGAAGCAAGCCGACACTTGAGCAGGTCCCCCATGCTACTGGCCACTTGGGGCGAGTATACGAGATGATACCGGCTCTACACAAAGGCTATAGAATCTAGCACGTGTTGGGTGTCGCCCAGCCCGCAGCTCTACATATATCTGTCAGCAAGGCGCCTTGAGCCAATGCCCAGGAGGAAGCAACACTTCTAGTTGAGTGTGCTTGCAACCCGAATGGGCAAGGCACGTTTTGGGATTGATACGTCAAGACA
Source organism: Phoxinus phoxinus (assembly GCF_949152265.1). NCBI lineage: Eukaryota > Metazoa > Chordata > Actinopteri > Cypriniformes > Leuciscidae > Phoxinus > Phoxinus phoxinus. Next base: position 6,636,518 of record NC_136892.1, read on the forward strand.
ATCGCATTCACTATCCAGTGGGCTAACCTTTGCATAGAGACAGCCTTTCCCTTCTGCTGGCCTCCGTAACAGACGAAGAGCTTTTCTGAGGTCCCTAAACTTCTGCGTTCTGTCCACGTATAACCGCAAGGAGCGGACGGGACAGAGGGCAGCGATTGCAGGTTCACCTACTGGTCTCTATTGGGCATGCTAGGAACTTTGGTCACATATCTAGGCCGGGGTCTGAGGACAAAGTGAGAGTCAGTCAGTCCGAATTCTAGGCACGATTCGTTGACCGAAAATGCTTGCAGGTCCCCTACACTCTTGATAGATGCCAGCGCCGTCAGGAGTCTTAAGTGACAGAGGGCCCTATTTTAACTATCGGAAACGCAAGTAGAAAACGCGAAATGCAGTTAACTTTGTGGGCGGATCTCGGGCGCTGCTGCTATTATACCGGCGGGATAAATTACTCTTGTGCCCAATGCAAATCTAAAATGGGTTGGTCTGAAGTAGCTACATTACTGGTGTATAGTAGGTGTAATTTGGGCGTAACATGCAATAAACCAATCAGAGCGGCATCTCACATTCCCTTTAAGAGCAGGCGCGCTTGTTCCATGGCAGATTGCTATTATAATGGCGGATTTGCCAGGCGCACGCAACTTACATGATGGTAAAGGTGATTTTGCAGTCTTCAGAATTTTGTTTCATGGTTCTTGATGGACAACCCACTTTGTCAGATGTCCTTATATACCTATGTGTCTTGCCACTATTGGTCAAAAAGGTTTGATCCGTCATTACTACAATTAGCCTGAATAATTTGGATAAATGTGCAAGCTAGATTTATGCCAATTTTTTTCACATCTTCATGGACACCACAATGATTTCCTTCGTGTGGTAATATTTTTCCTTGTAATTATCTATGGTTTGCAAAAACTGCTGCATCTGTGTAGATGAGAGAAGCAAAGTGTATGCGCATTTTGAACACGCTACATTATGGCCAAGCATGCACCCTTAAAATAGCATCTTAATAAGTGACTTTAGACTAGGATTTTCCTGGTCTGTGGCGGAATTTTTTTCTGAAACCGCAAAATAGCACCAGGGAACGTTTGCGCCGGAACACGCTTCTTCTTTTTGCTTAACCATGCCCGGGAGCGCAAGTTCATTCCCTAATTTACCGACGGGCGTCTGTGGAGGGAAAGGTCTGCTGTGTGTTGGGTGCAAAATAGGAATGATACATGCGTCGGTGTATTAAAGTAATTTACGCTGGGTGCAAGATAGGGCCCAGGATCTTTAGCTCTGCTGACTGCAGCAGTTTGAAGGGAGAACTCTGCAGTGCGCTGAGCACCAGAGACAGGTCCTAAGAGGGTAAACAGGGGGACGAGGTGATTTAGTCTCATTGCCCCCCTCAGGAACCTGACGATCAGGTCATGCTTTCCCAATGACTTACCTTCAACTGCATCGTGATGCGAGGCAATAGCGGCGACATACACTTTGAGGGTGGAGGGAGACAGTCTTCGCTCCAACCCATCTTGCAGGAAGGAAAGCACAACTCTGAACCCGGCGGGAAGAACACCACTCAACGAAAAGGTTCCACTTCAATGCATAGAGGGTGCTCTAGCGGAAGTAATGGTGTCTACCACCACCTGGGGTAGGTCACCTAGAACCTCCGTTTCTCGTCCAGGGACCAGATATGGTGTTTTCAGAGGTCTGGGCGTGGGTGCCATAAGTTGCCCCGTCTCTGAGAAAGCAGGTCCTTCCTCAGAGGAATGGGCCAGGGAGGGACTGTCGCGAGGAGTACTAATTCTGGGAACAAGGTCCGGTTGGGCCAATATGGGGCCACTAACAGGACCTGCTCCTCATCCTTTCTGACTTTGCACAAGGTCTGTGCAAAAAGGCCCACTGGGGGAAACGCATACTTGCGTAGGCCCTGGTGCCAGCTGTGTGCCAGTGCATATGTGCCGAGGGTTCCGTCGGTCAGGGAGAATAATAACTGGCAATGTGACGTGTCCGGGGAGGCAACCAGATCTACGATTGAGCTTGCCAGGGATGTGAATGGCATGAAGCGACCTCAGATGCTTCTGAGGACATGGCGGGCGGGATGCCACATGCGACGGGAGCGCAGACCACCTTTTTGTTGTTGCCTCCCTTTTCTGAGTAAAGGCTACGAATGTATTATCCCCCTCGGATGAGTGGCATTACCGAAGAGAGGTGCTAATTACTGAGGTTTTTAGCACCTTGCATGCTCCATTTGGCAGGCTGCTCAAGTACTCCTTATGGTAGAGCAGGGTGAACAAGAGTACCTCTGCTTTGTTTATATCCCTTCCCAACTGTTGTTGAGTCTTGAGGAAGGTATATATGCTCCCCTTTGGTGGGGTGCTTCCATAGGGGTGATCAGTGGTTAAAACTGATGAGTAGAGGTGTTAAAATGGAGTAGAAGCTCCCCCACAATAGGCTGCTCCCTAAGAGCCTTGTCAAATTCTGGTGAGGCTTATGTTGGGGATTTTACCCTTAGAGCTCTGCTCTTGGGGCAATATATGACTGTGGCTAAATTATTCAAGGAAGGGGGGCAGGTGTAACCGCCAAGACTTCCCTTGCTGTAGAGCACAGAAGCATAGTTTCGTGGAGTATTAGTTTATAGCGCCACTATATGAGTCACATGGGATGCGCCCATGGGGTTGACATGCTTCTGACTCCGGCTGGGTAATCCATAGTCAATTTATGTTATGCCCACTATGTTTGTGAATATTCACAGCCTAAGGAGGCAGGCATTCTCACAGCATGCCGTAGTGAAACTTGGTTCCACATAGCATCAATACCAAGACACAGCAGCAAAGTTCCACTTCGAGAGAAAGACTGTAACCCTTGTTGCCTGAGAAGGGGGATGATATGCTATGTCTCAATGCCATACCTCGGGCCTGCCTACACATCTCCCTCAGACAAAAGTGTTGATGATGTGTAACTCTGTGTAACATCATCAACGTCAACGTCATCATCATCAATGTGTAACACCCTATTATACGCACGGGCATGACGCATGTGACATCAAGGACTGCTGTCTCCCAATGATTATTGCTGTTTGTTTACACGTGCCTTAGACACTGGTCACGTTGATGGCGTTCCCCATAGCATCACTACCAAGATGCAGTGCCTTGTTCCCCTTCTAAGGGAACCAGGTTTACAGTAACCTGAGACATACTTGATTATGGAATGGAAATTCACCCTTTGTATTCATATTCTTCATACATATTATTTTGAAAAATTAATCTGTGCATATGTCACATTTTTGACCATTTAATGTTTATTCAAACTGGACATTATTCTGAAAACTTCTCTCTGTTTACATACAGTATGCAGGCCTTCACCAATCATTTGGTCTGCTTGCCCCTATAAGCTCTCTTTCATCGGCCTCCATTTTTCTAGAGCAATGGCCACATCTCAAAATCCAATCAAAAATCAATGCAATGGAACCCCACCCTACATATTTTCTTTGTCAGTAATACGTTCTCGGATGTACATCGCATGAATGTGGAAAAAAGTAAAGGAGAATGTGGAAAGAGTAAAGGAAAACAACCTCATACTTGAGTGAATAGTTTGAACAAATAAAAATACAAATCTCCTGCCTGGAAAAGGATGGAAATTCTCCAGTGGCCCCATATGGAGGGATTGCAGTTGGAAGAAAACATAGCATCAGATCTCTGTGTCTCTTTCCACAATCTCTCTTGCTTTTTGTCTCTGATATACATAATTTTATGGCTCTCTTTTTCTAATAGCTCTGTTAAATAAAATACACTTTCCACAAACGAGGTACCAATTAGAGCCTGAAAATATATTCAGCAAAAAAGAAAAATCCTCAAGTTTCTTTTTGTTATATTTGAATTAACATAAAAATATATATCAACTGAGACATAAACTGAAGAAGTTTCACTGACATTTGACAAACAGAAATGGAATAATGATTCTGTGATTATAGTGCATCTCATTGTCCTCGTCTGCACCAGATTCGCCAGTTTCTGTTGTGAGAGGTTACCCCACTCTTCTACCAAGCCACTTGAAAGTTCTCGAACACATTTGGGGGGACATATAGTTACACATGGTTTGGCACTGCAAGGACAGTCAGCTGACCATCCTGTCTCCCTTCAGCACTGCCGTCTTACATTACGAACATTGCATTTCTCTGGCTATATCTGCAGGCCTCATGCTTCCTTGCAACAGGACTATTGCATGATCACACAGGTGATTAGGGACCCTGGCCATCATTCGTCTGGTGTATTTTAGAGTCAGTGGAAAGGTATCTTTGATGTCCTAAGTTATTGTAACAGTGAGCTTAATTGTCAACCGCCTGTAAACTGTTAGTGTCTTAAGGACTTTTCCACAAGTGCATGTGCAACAATTGTTTATGGTTAATTAAATTAAAATCCACAAAAAAAAAATATCATTGTTTAAAACCTTTCCAATAAAGATCTGTAAAACTTATTTGGATTTTTAAAAAGTTATCTTTAAAATACAGTATCCTGAAAAAGGGACGTTTCTTTTTTTTTGCTGAGTTAAGCATTTAACTGAGTTTTTTGTACAAATGTAGACACAATGTAGGTAAGATATTCATTCTGCAATGTAGACAGCTTCATTGATTATTTTGTACTTTGTGAAATCGCAATAAACTGAGATGAGCGACAGGTTTTTAGTAATTATAATGGGAGCACTCTCATCTTTGCATGCTTACAAGGCTATATAATCTATTGAATAAAATAAATTATAAAAAAAAAATGATGCTGCTTAGAGGACCAGCAGCCAGTTACATGCTGTGTAACATTTTGGAAGTGAAATCCACATATGAACACTTTTGAAATTAGATACACATTAAGCAATGTAAATGCAGACTAACTAATTTATAGCAAAAATATTTGGCAACACTTTTAACTAGTTGCTTATTAGCATGCATATTACTAGCATATTGGCTGTTTATTAGTACTTATAAAGCACATATTAATGCCTTGTTTTGCATGACCATATTCTTGATCCCTTAACCATACCCCATACCTAAACATAACCACTACAACAACTACCTCACAACTATCAAGTGGATTTTTCCTATGACACTGAGTATATGTTCTTGTAATGTCATCCGCTAATCAGCATTTTCATGACATCATCAGAGAGGGCATCTTTTTCTCTGCATTTTGATGTACTTGCGCAAAAAAGTGATTTTTTTTTGTATATATATATATATATATATATATATATATATATATATATATATATATGTGTGTGTGTGTGCCCAAATTCACTCAAACACACATCACAGCATAATGACGAGTTCTAGAGAATTCCTAGGAACACTTGAATAAAGTATATATTTAACCAGTAGTTAATTTTCAAATCCCTTTTGAATATCTCATCAACCGTTTTTTCTCAGAGGCAAAACTGGACAGTGAGAAATGTCAGAGCGGCAAAATGATCTCGCTTAATACTCTTCAAAGTACCCATTTGAAAGAACCATTTAGTAACGACTTTTTCTGGGGGGGAAATATGAAATTGTTTCTGAAAAACAAGGAGCTAATGTATTCTGAGCACAGTGTCTTCTGTTCACACATCTGCTAGAATGGGTTTATTTTAGTCAGGTGAAGACTGCTGCCCGTGATGACTGTATGCCTCAGGGGCCTTTGGGAACTTAAGTCCCCAGAAGTGCCATAAGTTCAGCCTTATAGTTTACACAGAGGGTCTTAAGGTTGCGAACCACACACAAGTCCACCCATAGAGTTGATGTGGCCTTAGGTTTCCCTTCTAATAATTGCTACATTATGACAGAAAAATGCTATGTATGATGTATAATTTACTTTCCCATTAGTCACACTTACTATATAGTGAGTTTCTCATTCCTGCTGGTCTCTTAAAGGGGTCATCGGAAGCAAAATTCCCTTGTATATGGTGTTTGCATATAAATGTGTCTTTGCAGTGTGTGGACACAACCACCATACAATGAAAACAATCCATTCACCTTTTTTTTATCCTCAAAAAGTCTTAACACTCTCAATAATCAGCCTGTTTGGATTTTGTGAGCACTATCAGAGCCCGTCTACGGAGAGCCTGCTCACTCCCTATTAAGTCCTATTGTACCGAATTTTTGGTTGTAGTTCCACCAGAGTTCCACTGGGGGCGATCACCCGAGTGCAAAATGAATGGGAGTCTATGGGGCTAGATGGCTAAATGTGTCCCTTTCAGCCGATTGCCGTTGAGAAATCTCAGATTTGATTGTAGGTTTGGCAAGTTCAACATGGGTTATAGGTCAAAAGTTGAATGAACGAGTACTTATGTCCTTTCGATTTCTTACAGGTTGAGTTGTTGTTGCCCATAACACGCTAGCATTCTGCTAATGAACGCTGATTGGTCAGTGAAGGACTGGTTACGACCAGAGATACCGCTTGATGGCATCATGGCATCCGAAGCGGGAACAGAATGTATTCTAGCAGAAATTCTTCTAGCGCGTGTGTTTACCTGTGTCGGCTGTGTTGTCGATGCCTCGAGAGAAAAGAAAGTGCAGAGCGCGAAAGCACCAAAGTGACTGAATGATTGCCGTAAAGCAGTATCTCTGGTCGTACGATGTGTATGACGTCATTGACATTTTGAAAGACTTTTTAAAGCAAATAAAAAAAAGTGACTCTAAAAAATCTATCACCCAGCCATGTGCAATTTATTTGCATCTCCTTTCGAATACAACGTTCAAATTACTAGACAAAAAATTATATCTTGAGAAAAGTGGATTTTGAGGGGTATAGCTCCATAGACCACCATTTATTCTGCACTCGTCATGTGAGCGCCCTCATATGGAATCACAGTGGAACTGCAACCAGTTCAGAAGCCGGAAGTGTAGCGAGAGTGAACCTTCTCCCCTTATTAGACATTCTCTGGCACTATGATGTCATAATGCTCATGCTCCGCCCACGAGCACTGACGGACTGTCCCGTATTAACATATTTCTGCCATCAGCCATTCGACACCCCACATGGAAGAGATGGGTGGGGTGAGCAATTGCTCATTATCATTTAAAGAGACATGTACCGAAACGGGCCACTGCGAACAAAGCTGTTTTTAAGGAGGTAAATAGGGTGTTGTCTTACACAACCATTGAGGAATTTTAACCAAAGTGTATTACAGACTTTAAAAAAAACACCCTAAAGAATCATACCCACTTGTGGAAATTGGGCATCCGATGACCCCTATAAAGGGGACACCGGATTAAATTTTCCCTTTTTTTAAATCTTTTTTTTGCAGTTAGTTAGGTTTCTGGTGTGTCAGCCAGCTCAGAAAATAAAACATGCTGCCAGTTTGTTATGGGCTGTCTGATTCTGAAACTGTGTCATCCAGCAAGCTGTTACAATTTGCATCCGGTTTTTACGTAGATAGCCAGAGCAACTCCGATGGACTCTGCCGCATAAACCCCACCCTGAGCTAGCTGTACATTGTCCGCCATTTTCTCCAGGCCGGAGCAGCGGTAGCGACAATAATTTATTGTAAGCAACTCAGATGTTTTGTTGTTGGATGTAAGAGTAAGCAGGAGACTTTAACAGTCTTCGTGTACTCCCTACATCAGAGCCGTTGAAGACGCAGTGTATTAGTTTTATATTTGAAGATAATACGATATAAAGTTGATCAGTTTATTAAGCACCCCCTGAAAAGGCATAATGTCTGTATATATATGTTTTACTGTTAGTTGTAACAAGTGTTTTTGAGTAATTCACTGTTTATGTTGATGATAATGAAAGGGATAGAGAGAGAGTTTATGGATGAGACTTTAATGCGCACTTCTTCTACTGTGTTTTATTCAGCTGGTGATTTCTGGAGTGAAAACATTTGCTTCATCTTTTTTGTGATGTACATTAAAGTTCATAAAACTCATGAGTGAAGTTTTGGCCATCATTCGGAAGGGGTCCGCTACAACAGGCTTGTACTAATAGTGGATAAAAGCAAGATGACAACACCAGTTATAACCATAATTAAACTAAGCTATACCTGTTTTATCTCCATGGAGCTTATATTCTTTGGCTCTGTTGGCATCATTGTCTGACTCCGGTTCGAACATATAAGGCTGAACACTACTGCTGACAGTTTCTGACATTTTCAGTGTGTGAGATTGTCCTGTTTTGTGGTTGCATGAGATTTTGAAGCTCCACCCTCTTCTTGAAAGGGGCTGGGAGCAGCAGCTCATTTGCATTTAAAGGGATACACACACAAAAAGTTTATTTTTTTATCCCCAAAAAGAGGCAATTTCAACATGCTATACAAATTATCTGTGGGGTATTTTGAGCTACAACTTAACATACACACTCTGGGGACATCAGAAACTTATTTTACATCTTGTAAAAAGTGACATAATCGGTCCCCTTTAAAAATAATTACATTCGGAAAGCAGCTAGCGTTTTTTGCATTCGTGGCAGACTGTATAAAGTTCTGGAGGTAAATCCAAAGGGACAAATACTTCAACAGCACTCTGCTGAGTTGTTTCATAGCTACAGTGGTAAACAGCTGCTGCTACACTGTAAACAATTCAAATCTGAGGTGTTTATGTACACATGGGCATCAGACAATCCAAACATAGACACGATTGCTTGTTCTGACAGAACTGTTCACTGATGACATCGACCCGCCTTCAGACCACTGAGTTTCCACACAATCAGGATGTTTTTATTTTTCATTTGTGTTTTGGTGTGTTTAGTAATTCTGAATGGATATAAATGGAGTGTATAGTATATCTCTCTGTGGTCTTGTTTGGTACGGTAGGTTGACTGGTGCTTATTTGTTTAGCTGTAGTAAGTGCAGAGCAGAGTGAGTTTGAGTTGTAAAGAATGTCTGCAGTGACATTTTTGCGAAGTATGTTTGCAAAAAAGAAGGTTCTGCCTTAAATAAATTTTGTTTGAAAAATAACATGGATTTGAAAAGTAATAACACTAAACTACAAATGTTCTTGTGAATAAAAAAGGTTGCAGTATTGATTCGGAAAGGAAGGCCTTGGAGTAAAAAAAGGTTGAGAACAAATGGTCTAGATGATATAAAAAGTTATTTTTTGCTGATCATTTTCCACTCTTGCCTTTTTAAGGTTAATGTAGATCAATATTTATATGTATATACAGGCTTTTTACAACTTAATGTTTATTGTGATGTCTTTTTAAAATATGCATCATCTTTTCATATTTTCTGTAAAAAAAAAAAAAAAAAGGCACGTTAATAAACAATGCAAACAAAAAAGCCCACAATAATTTCTGTAGCCACTAGCCAGTAACCATTACCGTATGTGTTCTACACATCAACACTGTGGTAGTCGAGGAAAACTCCTATTCAAACAATATTGTTTATTATACATATATTGATCTTTTTTTGATGATAAATGCTTTATGAGTGGCATGGTCGTTTTTCAGTGTAATATCAAAATTACAATGTAAAAAAAAGGGAAGGACTCAAACTCTGCTTAGGACCAAATAGCAGTCCTTAAGACCAAGCAGGGTTTTTTTTCTAGGTATATTCTCAAGTTTCTCAATACGAAATCTAATCTAGGATCATATTTCCTGCTGTCAAACCATTATTATCTGACAGTAACCCGAGGAAAACGGTTCCAGGTCCAGCACTTCTTCTCAGGGGTACTTTATGGATTCAGGCCGCAGTCATTGAAGCCGAGGCACTAATAAAACCAAAGTCCCTGACTCTGCATGAAGAAATGATGAATGCAGTAAGTCTGCATGGGGACTCCACAGTAAGTATGTATAGGGAGTTGTCAGCAGAAATTTAGATGACTGCTCTTTAAGTAAACTGCTTTTTAAGGGCTCCAGGGTGGTGTTTAACTTGAGGTGATGGTCCAAAGCCAAAAGGTCTACTGGTGCTACATAATTGGTCATGACCGCAGTTATACATAATCATGCTGATCATTTCCTTACTGAACACCATGAAGACTCAATGGAACGGCTTTTAAACAGAGTATGTTTCTCAGGGACCAAAGCTAAACTATTCATAATAGGCAAATTTAGGATTTTAAACATGTTAATTAATTATAAAAAAAAATGCTATGTATACTAGAAATATATATACTTTATAAAAACAGGAAAATGCAATAAACAAACTAACATGTTTTTGTTTTTTCCAAACAATATACTGACTTAATTAATGTACTAAATACTCTGTCTATTTAGTGCTTTACTTGTCAGCCCCAATAATTCTTTACATTATCTTAATTTGGATGTTTTTCCTAACATACATTTCTCCATCTGGATTGATTAGCCATAATTATTCAAATATTACTGATCAATTCATGATGTTCAGCTTTTTGAGTGTCTAACAACAATCAGCAACATTAACATTAATAATAAAAGTAATGCCAAATGAGTGTTACTAACCATGTTAACTTCTGAAATGGAGTCAATACTGGCAATATTTATACTCATTCCCACGATGACCGGAGGACCTACAGAACAGACAAAGAGAGAGAAAATTGTTCAGTTAATTACAACATCATTGTACCACAACATCATCAGAGGTTTATCTATGATGCATATTTGAGGAACAAAACAAAAATCAAAATGTGAAAACGAGACTTTTTCACAGACATGCACTTCTATATCTGACAAATCTTCTAACACATCTCTGGGTACATTTGAACCTGGTGAACTTTATCAAATCCACTGATTATTTAATTATCTATTCATTGTATAAAACCGTAGACTTGTAAACACAAATAATCTTTGTTTCCAGACAGACCTAATCCTGCGCTTTTACAACGGGAAGTTCTGTAAAGCTCACCAATCAGAGAAAAGCTTGGTAGATCCAAAAAAAGCCCCCCCAAAAAAACCTTTGCAATATGCATCAGGCGGTCAGTGAACAGACTGTGGGTGTGCTGTCTGAGACTGAGACATTTATCAGGAAAACAACCTTGTAAACATTGGCGAATTTGCAAGTGAGAACGCCTTGTGTTACATTAGCACCAAAAATTAGATAAAGCCCATACCAAATAGCAACAAAGAGGAAATACATGAAAATAGATCATGAAATTCATTATTTAGCCAAAGCATTTCCCCCCAAATAAAATCACTATGTAAGTGGCTTCCTTTAATAAGTGCATATATAAGTTGTGTATTTTTAATTATGAATTATGCTCAGTAATCTGAGGTTTTACATTTTAAACTTCTACTAAAAGTACAAGTTCTTGCTGACTAATTTTACCAAGTATGGCATTTGACTCAAAATGTTAATGTTTAACCATTTGCAATATGGAAGGGCATACCAAATTAATATACATCGTATTTTAATATATAATTTCAATAGCAGAGCGAGTTTGTTTCAGCCACTGTGCAGTGATAGCTATACTTTTTAGAGACAAACATGTACACCATGACACTCTAAATTGGCTGTTGTTGCAGTGCATGTCAATATTTCTTTAGTTCCATAAAACATAGAACATATACCAGGTGTGACATTTAGTATTCTTAGCCATGAGGGCCAAGAAAACTCCTGAATGAGAGCTGGTTAACATTAACATCATAATAATTATTTCAGAGAAAGAGCAAGTCATACAAAGTCAAAAAAGTATATATTTGGACCAATGAATCATGCACAATAAAACCAAGAAGATCTCAACACATTACAAAAAAATGTGACATCCACTTTAGTTCTCCTGGAAACACAGTTCTTGAGAGAAACGGAATGTCTGATTCATAAGGGAATCAGTTAATTCAATTCATTATGAGTTAAATTTTGTTCTGCTATCGTACATTTTTCTGTCCCTTAAACTGTCCCTTTAAGATTATTTTACACGGTATCTTCTGACATTTCCTTTGTTTGTCATCCATCTTCTGTGCTGTCTTAAAATATCTCTAAGAGGCCATCCAGACCCAGAAAAAAAACATCATTCTTTTGACTGCAGTTTTGAAATATTTACTAACTGAGCACTTGACTGAGAGTGCAGTCTGTGTATCATCTCCATCTTCATTGTGCAGTGGTACTTTTCACCCCCATCTTTTCACTGCTGACATGTTTGCATGGCATTCCGCCTCACTCCTAAATGCCTGCAGTTCCGTTACTCTCTCACCCCACCTCATAAAAACCGAAGAGCGAGAGAAACGCCGCTCGTGGAGAAAAGGGAAAAATGGAGCCATTTTCCTGTGCGCTTTGTGAAGGCAACCAGCAAGAATTTTCCCAGGAGATGTCAAAGTACATTCATTGGCTAGTTGTAAAACAGCGAAGCCTGAAATCACCCGCACGCTCCCGCCGTTACATATTTTTAGCCCGGGATTCCATGAAACTAAGGAACATTGGAGAAAGGTGCCCCGGATACGCTCTCCCTCAGCTTCAATGCCACAGCTCAAAATAAACCCACTTACCCGTGTCCGAGACTCTTGGAGTGAAAGTGTGTTTCGGCCTGCTCTCCGACTACTCTGATCATTAGGAAGCGCTGTGAATGTTAGCCGTCTTCCTTATGAACACTTGTGCTTCCACAGCTTAAAAGAAAGTTCCGGTGTGGTATCAAATACCGACTCCCGTGAGATTCCGACTCCCCTGCATTTTCCTATGAGAGTAGGATTAGGTGTGGGCGGTGGGCTTTAGCGATAGGGACCACTCAGGGGGCAGCCTCCTTACCGAATGAACCAATCAGAAGCAGGGGAGGAAAATTTGGGTAGGAAGTGCTTGACGGAGGCCGTATGCACTCATACGCAGTACCAGCACTTCTAAACTTGAATCTGTAGCGTGCTGCAACCCCTCACTTTTCCTTACTTCTCACATCTCGCCAGTACTCTGACTGCCCTGCTCCTGGAACGCCATTTCAATCGAGGTGGATACTGGTAATACTGGTTTTGCATGCTCACGAGAGGAGTCACTGGTCATTTATAAGGTGTAGAAAGTTAAATAAAGTAAATGTAGGATATAACTTGAAGTCGTTTCATAATTGATAAACTGCAACATTGACACAGTTATTGAACTAAACTGAATCAACACTGAACTGACTTGTGCTGAAAAATGACAGTATTGCCTTCTGTAGCGCTGTCTTACTGCTAAAAGTGAATTTGTTTCATGATTAATTTTGCACCATCAACATTTGTTCTCCTGTTTATTACTGTGAAGCTGCTTTATTGTATTAAGTGCTATATAAATAAATGTGACTTGACATGACATTGAGAAGGTTAGTATAGGCAATATTTATATGGAAGCCTGTTCCTGCTTCAGAGTAAAAAAAAAAAAAAGTAATTGTAAATCAAATATCTAACAACTGGAATTTTTCAACATATTTTTCATATCTGCGTCTTTATATCTCACAATTGCAATTTAATATCTCACGATGTGACTATATTTATTTTAATCTCTTAAATATCTGTCAGTTAACTTTTTACTATAAGGTGGAAGCAGGCATTGATTTTATTACATTAGTCTTAACACATACACCCCTGGTTTCACACAGAAGGCTTAAACCTAGACTAATGCATGTTTGAGCTGTATTAACTGAAAGCAACTTGCACTGACATTTCTTAAAATATGTCAGTGCCATTGATTTTTCTTAAGATGCACACCAGTAATGTTTTTTTCCTAAGGCACATTTATAAAAGCTACTTTAATGCCCTAATTGAACTGAGGCTTAATCTTGCCTTAATCTAAGCCCTGCCAGTAGAAACCAGGCCCAAATGTTTAAGTTTTGTGGTTACACTTTTTAAATTGTGTATTATGGTTTATCCCGGTACAGTGTCTTGTCCCTGACAAATGTATTAGTGTAACCACAATTTGTGCTTGTTTTTACAAACTGACTAAATTAAAATGATTGTCCGCTGTAATCCACAGCATGTCACATGTGTACATAGAGCTTAAATTGTATTGAACCTTGCATAATCCTGTAAGATTTGAGTGACACCTGGGTTGCACTTTAAAATTATCTCATTGAAAGACACAAGCACATTGTGAGACTTTTTTAGAAAGCCAGCAAGCAAACACCCAGTGACCTGATGTGGTTTTAGACATTACAAGTCTTGCGTATATATTAAAAGTGTGTGAGTGTGTGTATACGTGTGTGTGACATTTTCTGTGATGAGTAGGTTTATGGGTTAGAATATACAGTTTGTACAGTGTAAAAATTGTTATGTCTATGGAATGTAAAAAAAAAAAAAAAAAATGTGTGTGTGTGTGTGTGTGAGGCCTTTAGACCATTTAAAGATGTCCAGTTCTTGGATCTTCTCGGGGGTTAAAGAAAAACGTATAATAAATAATTTTGTTTTCATGTTTACATTGTTGGTAAGTCCCACGGCACAACAAAAAAGGTTGACTAAGCAAAGTCAGAGATATTACAAACAGTTCATGCATTTTTTTCATGTTAAAATACGTTTTGTCCTGTTTGAATCTGTTTGTCCTAACAACAGCAGACAATAAAAGTTAATTAAATGTATTTTAATCCAATCCTTGATTTTGAAAGTGATGCAGAAATTACACTTCAGCTTTAAAGATAGACTCGGCATTGATAGCATACTGTTTGATAAAACATTTACTTTGGAAGTGAGAATGTGTAGCAGAAATGTGAATCTTATTTTAAAATTTTATAAGAAACACAATAATTCTTCCCTCAAAACGTGTGTATTATTTGAGCTGTAAAGTGGTTTAAACCATATACCATCATTTAGTTGTGTTTAAGTTGTGTAAAATTCCGTTTTTAGTTGTGACAACAAAGTTACAAATTTGGATGGTAGTTTTGACAGGAAATATTATTAAGCCTTTTCCCACACTAAAATCATGTTTATATGCATACTGTTTGAGTCAGGTTGTTATAATACTAAAACAGTGAGTATTTTAACAGCCCCTTTCACTTATGTTGTAAGTGCCTCTGCACTTTAACCCAGATTTAGCTTTTTTTTTTACTCTCTCCCCGCCAATGACAGGCATTTTTGAAAAAACGAGAATTTATTTAATCTTAATCTGTTTTTGAAATTGGTGTTGTTATTATTGTTATACAATGTAAAATATCAATACAAAATAAGAAACAAGCGATAGCATATGTAAGTAGATGCATATGTAAATCAACATTAAACAGCATATTAATCAAAACTGCCTAATGTTACTGAATTAAATGTCGGTATAGGACTGTGAATCTTTGAGGGTGTTGATGGACTCGATGTTCCCTATCTATGTTTTGATCATCGTTCTGAATAAGATAGAGTCTTTGACAAAAACACGTTTTTCTCAGCTTTTCTGTCAGCTTGTTGATCAAAATATTGCTTTTTTATTAATGAAACTTACCCACATTCAAGTGTTGATAAAAAAAAGAATGCATTAAGCTAGAATATATATATATATATTGCTTTTATTTAAACGCAGAGGCTCTGACTTTTCTTTTGATATATTGCATGTTCAGATATTCATACAGCAAAATATTATGAGGGCCATGAACATTTTGTTCAAAAAATGTATGCTCACACATACTTTTGGTTTTGTACGAACTCGTACTCATCCGATTTAACAATAAAAAGAAACAAGGCCACTCATAAGGATTTTTTCCCTACTGTATATTCTGACACTTGCATCTTGCACAAGGCAAAGGATGCTGCTTTTCTAAAGAAACACACAAAGCACAAAATGGCAGATCATTTCAATTAGTAGCTGTCAATTGTTCAATATGACACTTTGTGCCATTGCTCCTTTAGAATACCCTGTCATTTAGAATTAATTTGTGCTTTTCATTGAATTCATCCCCCTTTGTAAAACCCACCACTTCAAGAATTTAGTGTGTTTCCACCCAATTTGTCCTCTCTGACTGCACTAGCAGATGGCACAATCATCTGTGTACATATTTAAATGACAAATGTAAGGCAGGTGGCATCTCTCGAGACGCTTACTCCATTCAGAGGACCACTTTGCTCCCCCAATGCCTTTGTTTTGCAAAACTGTGGGCAGATCACAAGGAGCCTGGGCCCGACACGGCAAAAAAAACACAAAAAAAAAAACACACGTAGAAACAGCAGAAATAGCAGTTCTGACGGAGCACAAGTGCCAAGGATACTGCGTCCCGGGATGAATTCTCGTGGGCCACCGCTTTTTCCCTAAGCAGGTTTTCACTGACACAGCAGTGTATCTCTCCTGCAGGTAATGATGACGGTAATGCCTGGTGTTTGTGTTTGAACCTCTTTCCTTAGGAGAGAGCTGAAAGTGCTTACTAGTGGGGGGTGAAGGAAACTCATAGCAGTCGATCCGGATGATGTATAGCTGCAAGTCTTCGGCATAACAGTGGATTGCCGAGGATTTATTGCCCCAATTAGCTTAGAAGTTGATGAGCTTTCACGGCATAACAGAGCATAATATAACTACATCTCAGTTTGAGCTAAACAAATACATACATGCAGGTCAGGAGTCCCGTGCCGAAGGTGTGATTATGTGAGGTGCCCTAGAGCTCCCTCTACTGACACTACAGGGTCCTGCAGGGCTATTTCATCATCTGCATTTGCTGCGAAGCATTCTGTTTTATTCTAAAGACAAGACATCAGTGCATTAGGAGTGTAGTGGGATATATGTTATCTATTGATCATTTCCTGTATCATTTTTGGGCGTTCTGGGCGAATATCAATAAATGCTATATAGATGAAGCTAAAAGCATTTGTGTAAGTAAATGTTTGCTTAATCCATGGTGGAAAAAGGCAATTGCATATGAATTAGAGTAAGGACAGGCCCACATGCCTTTCATCAACACAGTCACGCACAGCACCATACATGGAGAAACAGAGTGGCGAAGAAAATACCACTCTTCCTCCTGATTCAAAATTCTAATCATCAACTCATTGCTTAGCAACAGAGGGGTTCCATAGCAACAAGGCAGCATTGTCACTCTAACATCGCAACGAGAGACACGGCGCTTTTCATACATTGTATTCAATCGGCTTCATTTTTCCCTCTCATGAATGGCCAAACGTTGGCATCGTGTCCCTTTCTCAGATGAGGAACATATACGGCAACTCTGTTAAATCATTTGAGATGGATGGAACACTGAGGAGTGGATAAACATATTAATAGATGTTTAAGCCACATGTTTAAAACATGAAGTGTTCGCATGTGCCAGAACGAAAGGAGAATATTTATATGTTGCTCTACCTGACATTTGTAGCTATTAACACAGCGTTGACATTTAAAAAAAGTCTGTGGATGTGGTGAGTCAGAACTATAACAACTTATTTATTAAGAAGCTGCAATAGTCATTGGAAACACCTACACTAAAAAAAGAACACTAACACTAAAGTAGGCTGATAGAGGACACCCGGTATGATAATGTTACAAGCTTAATAATCAAAAGATAATCACAATTGAATAATATGATCAATAGACGATAAGATCAATTTGTAAATAATAGACCTACCATTTTTGATCAGTTTAGAAAAATAAATAGATACATTTATCTACTGTAGTTATCCAATACCTGACACTTCACAATACCTATGGAACTTTCCATAATCTTTTCAACATTTTAAAGAACTGTGTGCATTTTTTTGTTAGAATTATGAGAATTATGTTAGAAATAACATCAAATTAACCTAACATTAAAAGCTGCTAGTTTTAAACACATCGAACACCAAGCAATACCGTAACTTGTTTAAATTATGGGGGAAAAAATAAGTCATTTGTGTTCCACATTTTCTGCTGAACCCTGGCAGCTTAATTATTTTTCTTATTTGAAATTAATTTAATGAATATTGGTAGAACCAAGTCACGCAGCGCACCAGCAGCGCCTCCTAGCGGTACCTAACGCATACCTAAACCCAAACATACCCGAATCGTCACACATGGACGTTAAAGGGTACCCTTTTCGTCGTATGTTGCCGTATGGTCAAGACCCGTCAGTATGTGACGTTTTGGGGTGAGACTGTGTTAGGGTTTTCAACTACGGACCAATATTTTAGTAACCTTGTTAAAAATGGATGGACAATAAAACAGCTCATATCAATTCAGGCCCTATTTTGTACCTTATTCATAGAAAGTGTCGCCTGCATCGATAGAAGGGTTTAAAATGGCAGTTATTAATGTATGCATCATGCATATATTCTGACTGTTATTTAATCATTGCTGTGACACTGTTTGTCAAGCTGTATATGGGAATAATCAAAATAGTTTAAATTATTTTCTTTAATTAATAGTACTTCAAGATTAACACACATTTGGTGGGGTAATTTGTGTATCCGTGGCTAACAAAAGAGCCTTGTGACACTGGCAGTCTTTGATGAATTAAAGCGCTCTTCAACAAAGAGATGAATGTGTACAGTTCTGCAAGTTTTGGAAACTCAGCAAGCAGCCATATGGCACATTTGCAGAAATACACATCAGCAAGAAGAAGAAACACCTAGCCGAACTGCGTCAGCATCAGGACTATACTTATTTTGATATATAAATAAAACCCAGAACAAAAACCTTCACCAACTAAAGCACAATGCAGTTTATGAGAACTGTTTACATTTATTATTCTATAACTTTGAGCCAATGTTGCAGTGTCCATCCATTTACCATACTGAGTCACAGTGCCACAGTGTTACACTTTTTGTGAAAATATGAATATCTGCATATCAAGCTGGGATCAGAGATAGTGTCAGTATTCAGTAACATGGCCATTTCCAGCACCAATTAGGAGAACAATATGTAGGATTCAGTGAAGCCAGGATAAAAACTGAAAAATAATTCCAAACCCATAAGCATTAAGGAGCAATATTTACCCCCTCAAATTGATTTCCAAGGGCATTTTTAAGGCCAGCTTTCAAACCTTGTATCCCCTTTCTTAAAAATTTTTAAATCCTTACTCATTTTCATTTAGAATAATAAGACACTATATGGCTGTTACCAATCAAATCAGTCTCAACAAAATCGATCTTTGCACTGCAGAGGTGACACAGAAGCTGCGAGTGCAGTGGCATTTAGATGTATTTACACAGACTGTTTTATGCAGCTCAGAGATCCACTTACAGTCCAGTTACAATTGCATAAAATGTTATGAGATTAAAGTTTTAAATACAAAATATATTATATTCAAACATATAAAATGCTGAGGGGGAAATCCTTTATGTATGAAACTAAAACCACCAGTAGGTGGCGGCAAGTCACTATCTTAATGAGTGAGTTAGTGGTTGATTAATTCCACCAACTGTTTAAAATGGCTGATTGATTAAGGAATGAAGAAAGTGGCTGTCTTTATGAATAGCTCAGAATTATTGATAAGATCAGATTTGTTCAAAACAACTGAATCATTGAGGAACGAAACACCATGATGGCTGCCATTCACTTCACGACAGTCTAAAAGTACATCCATAGTAAGTATGTACATAGTATTAATGTGTGTAGAATAAATAAATAAAATCCAGACACACTACAGCCATAGTCATGTGACGTGTCCAGTGCTAAATTTGAGTCGAATCCTTCCGGATTCTGCTCCGGAAAATTTCAGATTTGGGATTTTTGCATTCCGGAATTTTTTTTAAACTATTCGGCATTAACAAATATCCGGCATTAACAAATGCCATTTACAAATCTGTAAAGCAGTTTACAGGCATACATTTCCACCGCGTTATGGAGAATGTTCAGATATTTATTTTAAATGTATTATTAACTTGTGTTTACTTCGCACAAATAGCTACAGAGAAACTGATTCTCTGGCAATTGCTAGGCAATAGACAATTGCCCAATCCTGACTGGCGACTTCACTACATGCATTGTACCAGGCAATAGAATTCCGGCCCGAGAATGGTTTGTAATCGTGCCGTGCTGAACTAAGCTCAAATGGAAATATAAATGGAACCGTTCCTTATCGTTCTAAGTGGCTATTGATTCATCGGAATTTATTTTGATGTTCCCCCAACACACATTCTACTGACAATAAGTAACTTATGTCAACTTATTCTACTTAACCTAACCTATAGTCTACTAACAATCTACTACTTAAATTACTGGTATTTGACAAGTAGTGGCAAAGTTACTTACAGTTAAAGTGTACAAAGGGGACCATCGAAATTGAGTGTAACCTATTATTTATTTAATAATCATATACCATTGGGTAATGTATAAAATGGCGATGACCTTAAAAGGAGGACAAATGAGCATCCAGCTCAAGGCTGATCTGATAGGCACACGTTATTTCAAAACTGGACTGTCCGACCTAAAACCGGATGGATTGCCACCCTAGTGTACATTTAGTGTCATCGGTGTGTCGGTTGTTCTAAATGCACCCGGAAGGTCAATGGTTCCCAAAGGCTCTGTAGAGGTATAATAATGAAATGGGTTTTTAAACATGCTTCCTGGCCACTGAGCCTGGCGCATCCATCTCAGGCCCTGCGGTAAATGACATGTCTTTCACTGTGTATTTATCTGAAACGATCACAGGGCCGTATCCTGTCCTTGACTGATCCCTTCTGATTCCCAAGGACTAGTCTTCCCCATCCATCACCGGGGGTGCGAACAGGGTCCCGTGGGGATGAGCGTTATTGTGATGCACCTTCACCTGCAGCGAGTCTCGTCAAACATGCAGTTTGTTGGTGAACAATGAAGTGTGCTTTCTGTGGCCTGCTAATAGGCCTCCTTATTCTCCTTTCAAGCATAACTGCCTAACACACTCACACATAGCATGTTCTTCTAGTAAAAAGAGGACTGCAGCAGGAGAGAAAGCAAAAGGAACAGCCTCCTCAAGCATTTTCTCTCCGACTGGCTCTTTCCCCCATAAATCAGAAGACATTCTCTGCTCATCGGGATAGAGATCATTCGTGCTCCGCTCGTCCATTTATCGCCCGCTCTGACAATGCCGCACTTTTGTGCTGAATGCGCGCTACTTTCCCATCCAGTGTTGATGCTCTTTCAGCCCACACACACCTAAAAAGCTCCTTTTCTTTAAAGCGTCGGCACATGGGAGAGAAGCCGTGTGGCTGCTTGCAGGAGTCAAGTTAATTAATAGGGAAACTAGCTGAAGCATTGTAGGTGTGTTCATTATTAATTAAGAGACTTTATGCCAGCTGGGAAAGATGTCAGCAATTAGGGGAGATTTTGCGGTGTGCAGTTGTCCTTGGATATGGGAGTGTGTCCCCTGTGAGGCACAGTGTGGTCGCAGAACACTTTGAGGCATGCGGGTTTATCAAACTCATAGCTTTGCTGTTGGGGGGTCGTTGCATTTTATTAATTGCACCTCTTTTCCCAGGATGAGCTGACTTTCTTATGTAATATACTCGGACCACATGGGCATAATGTGGACTCGAATAATAATTATTATAATAATAGGGTTAATAAAAAGTAGGGTTATTCTTACAAAAAACCTTTCCCAGCCATATGTCTCCCCCAAATTAAAAATGCATACATAAAATAAATATATAAATTAAAATTAATGAGACACTTGATTGGTTGGTTGGTTGGTTGGTTGGTTGATTGATTGACAAATAAAAATGTATGTCATTCACTCTATAAATTGTTTATAATTTACTTTCTACAAGACAACAGATTCCAATCTGTGTCTCCTGTATGAACACTGTGAATGAGAGCACATGCCAACCAATCTTTCAAAAATAGTCAAATTATTTATTTAATAGCTGGTGACTGTATTTATCAGGTGATTGACCACTGCAGTTTTACTGATCCTACCAGAGGCAGTTGTTCAGAACAATACGGAATGACATTTAGCACATAATTTTAAAATAATTAATCGCAGACATTAATGGTCAGTTACAAACCACCAATATTCACACGAAAATGTTCTAACTGAGCCCCCAGAGTGTGCTTTTTTAAGGTGAACCTAATTTTAAAATGTATCACCTCATTATTTCCATGGCAACACAAAAAAAGCTTGTCATGTGACAAACCACAGGCACAATAGCACTGCATGACTGATGTATCTAATATTCCAAATCTCAAATATGTCTAAGTAAATGTATTAAGCCACTTAAACAACTTCCATCGACATCAGTTTGCACTTTACAAACTATAAATCTAGTATTTATACGTATTTAAATGTCTGAAACCTAAAATAAAGATTATGTGGTTGAAAACAGTTGGCTCAGCTCCAGCTGAAGCATGAAAGCAGATCTGAATTTAGCAGTTCATTATATGATGCACTGAACGTTCTGATCACACCAGTGTGCTTGTAGGCACAAAAGGGTTAAGACTTCTTCTTTCAAATACTTTCCATCTAAAACTGCAGCCTCTCTTGCCATCTGACTCTAGTCTGACCTCAAGAAGGCAAGTGTCTGCAAGATGGCGGTGTGTTAGCAGTTAGTGCAAACTATTTAGAGAATGCATTGGTGTCCATGACAACCTAAACCAGGTGGGAGCGAACCCACTGCAGCAACATGATGTAATGTTCAACATATCAGAGTGTTTCAACTTTTCTCTCTGCACTGTGTTGTTTGTATGCTACTCCTACAGTGGGGGATTGCTTTGTGGCTTAAATAAAAAAAAAGCCCATCGCCAAATATCTATGACATTCTGGTCTCTTGTGTCTCTCCTTCAGATTAGGTCCATGGAATTGTTTTGCTAGATTTAGGGTACATTTACCCGACAATGATGTACTAAAAACGGAAATGTTTTTCCTTTGCATGTTTCGCGTAAAGATGACAACATTGTAAAAACGATCCCCATTCACAGGGATGTGTGGAAACGATTAAAACGCTGTATTATACATGCCAGGCCAGTAGTTGGCGATGTCACTTTGTAAAGAAACACTTTGCAACTATAGACTGTACACGTAATACCCATGCACATTATGTCACCGTTTTCACAAATTCACGTTTTCGTAGTTTAAACAGAGAAAAAAACAGTACTGTTTTCAAAACATTCCACTTTGAAACACGTTTTCAACTTTATTTATTTTTTAAATTAGTTTTTAGTTGAAAAGGATGTTGCGTAAACGGCCCCTTATTGTCCACCAGTAGGGTTGGGTACCGAAACCGGTACCGATATATAACCGGTACCCATGTAACAAGTATGTAACCGGACCGAATCAAAATGCAGATTTCGATGCCTCATTTCGGTGCCACTTAAACGCCTCAGCCGTCAGTTGAAATATTTGCCCTCTGGTTCTCCGAAACGGATGTAAGAAGCATCATTACCGCATGTGATCACTAGTTTACCCTTTAACACGTATGATCGATCACACCAGTGTGATTACAACGTTCAGTGCATTGCATGAGCATCAACTGATAAATTCAAATCTGGTTCGTGTGTTGGCTGGCGCTGAGCCAGTGTTTTCAACCACACAATGTTTATTTTAGGTTTCAGACATTTAAATACACATAAGTACTAGCAAAACAATACATTTATAGTTTGTAAAATACACACTGATGTCTGTGGAAGCGGCAATAACAATCCTTTCAATTATAACTTGATGACGTGTTTAGATACACATTGTAGGTACTAGGTAACTGTAAAATTTACTCTATTCTTCTCACATTTCACCGGCCACTTACTTTCATGTATTTCGGGAGAAGTGGATGAATTGATGTGTCGTAGGCTAAATCTGACAGATACAATACTCTGAACTGCGTTACTCACGTAACGGCATTTAAGGTGATGCGTTCTAAAATAAACGTCCGGAGAGGTGTCGTATTTTGCACATTCAAAATGTAAAGCTGGTTCGTAGCATACCAAGAATACAGACTACTTTGCTTTTATTAGTACTGTAACTGTTATTTAGTGTTAAAGGGCACCTATTATGGAATTTTGAAATTTACCTTTCATGTAGTGTGTAACATAGATCTAAGTGACCAAAAACATCCTGCAAAGTTTGAAGTATGAAAGTGCACCGTATATAAAGTTATTGTCTTTCAAAAGTAAGAGTCGACTCGGAGTCATTTTTATGAATCGTTAGAAGACCGAAGCTTTTTCTCTGACTAGATGACGTCAACTTGTCAAGTTATTTGAATACGATACGCCCACTTATTGCGCTCCAAGGCCAGGGAAATATCATGGCGACGAGACGCTGTGTTCTGAAGTGCGACTCAAAAGCAAACCTTTTTCATCTGCCCAAGGAGGAGCATTTGAAGACTAAGTGGCTACAATTCATATAACTATACCACAGAAGTGTAGTCCGAGCCTTGTGCTTTGTTCGCGCCATTTTGAAGACGATTGCTTTTTAAATGCAATCAAACTTGGATTCGCGCGCCGGCTGATATTGAAGGAAGGTTCAGTTCCAAGTGTATTTGCATCAGCTTCCTCCTCCGTATCACAACCTGTAAGTGTTATTAATAATTGTTGCTTTTATGTTTTATGTAGCATGCTTAATTATTATTTTGTTTGTTGTGTAAGCACCGTTTAGCTTCTAGGTCTTCAATGACAATTGTATTGAGATATGTGAAGTGTTTGTCGTTGTTTTCGGAGTTGTCTTAAAGAATAGAGTAATACCTCGTAGTAACGTAACTGCATTTTTTTTTTTTTTTTAAACGTTATGTTTACGCATCGGGCTAATGCAAACAAAGACTGATTGTGCTTTTACAATATGAACTGCTATGCTCGCTTAACATTAAATTCTTTATCTTATTTTTTGTTTTTTACTACAAACTACAAAGCAGTGGACTATAATCATTATTATAACACGATTTAATTGATAAAAGCATCATTGTACTCCGTGTTAAACAATAAGTATTATCTCTGTAAACACTGCTGGGTCATCTGACCAATCAACGCAGATTAGCGTCGCGCAAAGGAGGGGTTTGGAAAAGTGAGTCGTTGAACGATTCATTTGGGAGTCGGTGAGCATATCAGGTAAAAATAAATGCATATTATACGAAAACAAAAGTGTTTTTTGACATTGCATGCATGTAAAACTGTTGTTGGGGACTCCCTAAACAACATTAGGAACATTTTAAATGTCATAATAGGTGCCCTTTAAATTACTGTTGTTGGGTTAGGTGGCTTAGGTTTTATTGTAATTTATGTACATTTTTATGTTTGTTTTTTTATGTTTTGTATTTACTTATATTTATATATTTAACCATACTTTAAAAACATAATATATTTTTCAATTTTAAGATTTTTTTATTATTATTTTTTTCAATAAAAAAAAAAAACGTTTTTTCATGTCATTCACCATCGTTTTGAGGCTTTTAAAAAAAAAAGTATCGGTTCAGACACCGTTTTGGCACCGGTGCCATTTTAAAATAGATACCCAACCCTATCCACCAGACAGAAATAAATCAGATATCCAACAAGCCGCATGGTTTGAGGTATCATTCATGTGCACTCAGTAATTTTTCCCTTGTTAAATCATTGCTAAAAATAATATTTTTGAAGAATATATTTACACTCAGAAGAGACTCCAGTCAAATCAGTAGCCTAATACAGACGTTTTTATTTTACATGGAGCTGGTTGTTTATTAAAGGGATATTCATGGAATCTTCATGTCATTTCAAACCTGCATGACTTCTTTTCATCCGTGGAACACAAAAGGAGATGTTTTCAAAATGTGTCTCAAAATATCTTCTTTTGTGTTCCATGTGAGAAAGAACTGCAACCCAGTCTCAATTGGAAAAACATGTCCATGCTTCATGACACCTTCACAGTTAAAGTGAATGGCACTAAAAGTGTGTTCAGTTCAGTCAGAAACAGATGATCATGAATCTGGCAATGTTTGTTGTTGTTGTATAATATGTTCATTTTATATAGCACCTTTCTGCCAACTCAAGGACATTTCACAATATAACAATGGAACACATACAGCAATAAAGTAGAAGAGAACAAGTGAATGATCCATCCGGCAATACAGCATTACACACAAAATCATCAACAAAATCAAGAATAGCATTTAAGGAAGAGATATTTCAGATGAAATGTCCGGTGAGTGGTGCCAAGTTAATTCTATATCGTGTTTGAAAATAATGTACCAAATACAGTAAATCCTACCCAAAGCTTAACTGAGTGTTTCAAAAATGCATGAATGAGATAAAAATGGATTTGCTGAAGCAGCCATGTCATTTTCAACCCGATCTTACAGGTGTTACTATTTTACGAGGTGGCATTTTTTGTATGGACTCTTACGATGTGAATTCATACAAAAATGTACCTGTACGATTATTAGGGGGAAAAGTAAGCCCAGAAACAAACATTCACTAGGCCATAAGAAGATTGTACAAAAACAAAAAAGAGATCCTACAAATGCATACGTTTCACCAATTCACCAAACATAGTTATGAATTGACATTACATTGTGTTGCCATTATAGCTTGCTTCTAAAAGTCTTTGAGCTCTTTTATTGTGAGACTGGTTTTACACAACTCGTACTAAAGCCCTCTGGAAGTGCCATGCTCTACTACACTACTGAGCAATACTACATCATGAAAGCCATACTTATGGAGCTGGTTATGCAAAGCAATAATCTGGAGCTGCTTATGCAAAGCAATAATCAATGCATCTTTAAGGTTTAAGGTTTATTCAGATTCTTAACTCTAAGAATGAGCAATAACAGTAGTGATGCTTGTCTTAGAAAACACAACAAAAAATGTAGTTTACCTGCAGAGAACAGAATTGCGTCTATGTGGCAACTCTAGCCTGGTTTAATATCAAGACACGAGGAAAAACGTCTCGGTTATGAATGTACCCCTGGTTCCCTGAGAAGGGGAACGAGACACTATGTCTGACAAGAAGCTCTGCTGTGTTCCCCATAGCGTATTTTTCAGATGCAGTGTGAATCCCAGTTCGAAAGGGAACCAAAGGCCTAGAGTAGACTCATTCTTAAGGGAAAAGAGTACATGTTCGCAGCTTTATGGATGTGTCGCCACCATTTCAAGCTTTGTTAACGGTGGGATCTGAGACCATAAAACCCATTTCAGAGGCGATGACAGCCAGATTTACTGTAAAGTGCTGTCTCCAGGGTGAGGGGCTCAAACTGGATGGGAGAGAGTTGGTGGGCAGGTTTTCTCATTTGCACATCTTGTGCAAAATCCCTTCAGAGCGGCTCTCCTTTATAAGGTTGGTTGGGGGGGGGGGGGGGGGGGGGGCTCTGCTACTGGCCAGTGACTCGTTGAACCTGCCTTCCATGCCCAAACCAAACACAGCAGGCATTTCCTGGCATTTTAATGGAGCCCCATTGAATATGCTGTGACAAATTCCTGATGCCCCACCCCCAGAATAACCTCTGTTTGACTAGCACTACATACTGCATTTTGTTAAGCTTGTACTCTTGTGAGTGATAGTACATGGAAAAAAGTAGAGACATCCTTATATTGCTCAGTAACCACAACTTGGTAAAATTGCATCTGACATCATATCGCAGACCAGCTTTACATGGTTTTCTGAGATAAGTCCCTGAGAGCCTCAGAAAATGGTACATCACAGTAACATACTGTCCAGCGCTAAGACAGCGTACAGACATATACATCCTCCCAAGTTAAGATTTATCTAAAGCACCTTGCTCATGACAGTTGCATGTAATGCACAGCAATGCATTAAGCTTGAAGGAGAAGTGTCAGCTTGTACGTTCCATCAGAGTGAATACATATCATCAAACACACACACACACACACACACACAGACACACACACACACACACACACACACACACACACACACACACACACATACACAGTGGTCTAAGGCCAGGGACAGTAAATCACACTGCTAACGAGATGGTCTGCCCTCTGGCTACTCTGCACTGCTATTTGTCTAAGACTTGGCAACCATTTGGATTATATATCGGCCCTGCGATGTAAATGTACTTATGAGATGTGGTGGCATATAGCACTTGAGTTAGGAACCCTATATGTTTGCTTCTAGAGCTTGACACATTATTGAGCACTTTAACAGAATATGCCCTCCTAATCCAATCTAAATATTTAGTTTGAAATGGTTGTGATTCAGTTTTGGTTAAGGAGAAAGCTGGAGTTGCATAAAATGGCTATTTACTCAGCATAATGATACGGAGCAGCAATAAATGCTTTAGAAATGTTTTCTATTACATGTTTATTACATAGTTACAGCACATCTGATATATTTTCATGACATTTCTTTAAATTCCAATGTAATTTACAAAGTGTTGATCTGAAAGCTTTTAAAACATTGCCCAAAGTACTAAAGTTGAAGGAGATGCCGATAACCCAGAACAGGAAAAACACTTACTGCTACAATTTACAGGCCACTGCTTTTTATTAGATTTCCTGCAGTCCACGGGGGCCACTTACATCTTGGGAAAAATGGTGAGCTCCTCAAAGATAATGTAATTAGTGGCCTTTTGTTCATAGTTTCGTTTCAATGGTCTCTCTCTTAGACTATAGGCCTTATTCTTCAGGGAGCAGGACACCCCTCTTTTTCATACGAAGCTTTAGTACCAGGACGACAGAGAAAGGTAATCCAGCATAGTGTGAAAAACAGTAATCTGATGTGGGTTTTATATCGTGTACATATACACATATTAAAGGGCACCTATTATGACATTTAAAATGTTCCTAATGTTGTTGTGGGAGTCCCCAACAACAGTTTTACATGAATGCAATGTCAAAAAACACTTTTGTTTTCGTATAATATGCATTTATTTTTACGTGATTTGCTCATCGACTCCCAAATGAATCGTTCAACGACTCGTTTTTCAAACCCCTCCTTTGCGCGACGCTAATCTGCGGTGATTGGTCAGATGACCCAGCAGTGTTTACATAGATAATACTTATTTTTAACACGGAGTACAATGATGCTTTTATCAATTAAATTGTATTATAATAATGATTATAGTCCACTGCTTTATAGTTTGTAGTAAAAAACGAAAAATAAGATAAAGAATGTAATGTTATGTTAGCGAGCATAGCCCAGAGTTCATATTGTAAAAGCACAATCAGTCTTTGTTTGAATTAACGTTAGCCCGATGCATAAACATAACGTTTTTACAAAAAAAAAAATGCAGTTACGTTACTACGAGGTATTATTCTATTCTTTAAGACAACTCCGAAAACAACGACAAACACTTCACATATCTCAATACAATTGTCATTGAAGACCTAGAAGCTAAACGGTGCTTACACAACAAACAAAATTATTATTAAGCATGCTACATAAAATATAAAAGCAAAAATTATTAATAACACTTACAGGTTGTGATACGGAGGAGGAAGCTGATGCAAATACACTTGGAACTGAACCTTCCTTCAATATCAGCCGGCTCGCGAATCCAAGTTTGATTACATTTAAAAAGCAATCGTCTTCAAAACGGCGCGAACAAAGCACAAGGCTCGGACTATACTTCTGTGGTATAGTTATATGAATTGTAGCCACTTAGTCTTCAAATGCTCCTCCTTGGGCAGATGAAAAAAGTTTGCTTTTGACTCGCACTTCAGAACACAGCGTCTCGTCGCCATGATGTTTCCCTGCTGGCCTTGGAGCGCAATAAGTGGGCGTATCGTATTCAAATAACTTGACAAGTTGACGTCATCTAGTCAGAGAAAAAGCTTCGGTCTTCTAACGATTCATAAAAATGACTCCGAGTCGACTCTCACTTTTGAAAGACAATAACTTTATATACGGTGCACTTTCATATTTCAAACTTTGCAGGATGTTTTTGTTCACCTAGATCTATGTTACACACTACATGAAAGGTAAATTTCAAAATTCCATAATAGGTGCCCTTTAACACTGGCGCATTGTGATAAGTCACGAGAAAAATATTGGAATATACGTAAATGCAAATTAAATTTGAGAGCTGCGGTAGAAGTCAAAAGTTTTTGTCTCTTCGTCAGACCAATATATTGTATGGCTTTTGAAGACTTGGGACATAGTGTAGCACAAATCATGTGGACTGCTTTTACGATACATTTATGGTGCTTGAGCATCCTTTTGAAGCTTGAAAGTCTCAAAGCAACCAGTTTACAATTCTTTAAAATTCTCTTATAGTGTTTCACGAAAAAAAGAAAAAAGTCATATGGTTAGAAATAAAAATGAGAGTCAAGTCACCTTTATTTATATAGCGCTCTTTGCAATACAGATTGTTTCAAAGCAGCTTTACAGAGATAACAGGAAAATAATGCAGCAAAGTTTGTTTCGGCTGTACAGCAGATCTAGAAGAAAATAATGTCATAGTCCAGCTTAAGTAAGTTCAGTGATGGTTTATTTCTGTTGTAAGTTATGTATTAATAAGTATAATATTATTTATTATATGTAAGTTAAGTTATTAATTTAGTTCATTTATATACATATATATAGCGCTCTGGAGAAAACAGTGATGTCATCGTCCAGCTCAGTTCAGTTCTCATATAATGGTGTCACTGCAGGCAGATCAATAATATTGTTGAATATTAAGTGTCGCCAACTAAGCAAGCCAAAAGTCAGAGGTGACAGTGGCAAGGAGTGAGTAAATGATCACATAATTTACATTTTTGGGCGAACTATTCATTGCGATGAAAGAAAAAAACTGTATCGACAAATAATATTAAATGTGCACTTTTAGTGTACTTCAAATCTTACAAGAATATACGTATATAAAAAACTATACTTACATATATTATAATATTAATTAAATAAAAGGCCATTTCAGTGTACTTAAAGGAGAGTACATTCATGACTGTTTCTTAACACACTCAAGTAGACTTTTAAAGTGCAATTTGTAATAATATAAAATGAAAAGTTTTACGTTAAAGAACATTTTAAATCATTATAATCTAATAGTCTTTTGTCATGCTTTAATGAAGTACACTTATGTTGATGTGTTGTTCAACATACGAAAGGAGATGTGAAGTACTTGATATTAATTGTATCTGTAGTGTGTTATTTGATATTACATTGTTATTTGACATGGCAACCTCATTATTACAAATGTACCAATATATTTGAATACATGACATGCAAGTTTCATGAAATTATATATTTTAATTTACCATAAATGCTTATCAGTACATTCAACAGCACACTTTGACCATTTTTCATAGACAATAGATGTGAATATGAAATTACACACTGAGACGAGGGCTCCTTAAGTAATACATAAATGAGTGAAAAAGCAAACACGTAAGTTAAAATAATTGCATTTAATTGCAATTAACATGCAATTAAGTGTCCTGAGAACATTACATTTAGTTTGCACACTAAGTATATTCTTTTTTTAAGTATATTATTCCTCCAGTGTTTGTTTGCAGCACAGCATTGCTGTTGGCATTAGTAGTGTCCACATCAACAAATCAGTACAGAGAGAGAAATGCGGTTAATTGATACTTTCACACACTTTCAATTAGAAGCTTTCCATACAGGCAGATTGTGATCCTCTGATACAGACCGATAGAAGGGAGCCTGTTCTGTCAGAATGCCCTGTGTGTGTGTGTGTGTGTGTGTGTGTGTGTGTGTGTGTGTGTGTGTGTGTGTGTGTGTGTGTGTGTGTGTGTGTGTGTGTGTGTGTGTGTGTGTGTGTGTGTCAGGAGGGGTGCCGGAAAACATGATCTGCTTATGTAATGTAAACACACAGGTAAATATTTTGTTTGTGCTCACACATATGTAAGGATGAGCGAGAAGTGTGACCCTGGTATGTGAATGTAATTGTGTTTCATTTTCACACATAAATGTGTTACAGAGCTACACCACAGCCAAGTGGGTTCCCCTTAAAGGGATAATTCACCCAAAAATGAAAATGTTTTCCTCACTTACTCGCCCTCAAGTTGTTCTAAACATGTATGGGTTTATTTGTATTTATTTATTTATTTATTGGGGTGATCTATCACTTTAAACTCTCTTACAGTATGTAGTAAATCACTTTTTAGTGAATTGGTTTGTTTGGATAGTTCTTACTGATACAAGTTCCTTTGGTGCGTTTTTGGTCTTCTTTTACAGTGAAATAGTTAGTTAAATGCTGCTGTTTTGGACACAGTTAATACACTATGAAGTTTTATAGTAGAGATAGTGCCCCCATTGTAGCTTTTAAATTATGTAAATAATGAGTAGCTTGCATCTTGGCAAGTTACAGTTTTCTTTTTTTAAATGTTAATACTTATCTTAACATTATAACGAGGATCCCTATTAAGATCAGTTTTATTATAGAATAATAGAAGAGTTATTTTATTTGAATATGAATAATACTAATTATACATACTGTATATAAAAAAAAGACTTTCTTTTGCGAGAGAAAAAAAAAACATGTAGTTGATTTATGGCCTCGGGTGTGACATGTTGCGTATCTAGGCAACTGTATTCATGTTCCATTCTGTTGATTAAACTTTCAGCATGTTTTTTATGGGCAGCACATAAACAGGCCCCGGCAACATATCCAGACTCAACCAGACCTGGGAACATATAGGTATCTTTTGTTAGAGAGGATGACTTGAAATGAGAAACAGCAATCTCGTAAATTCAAGGTCTTCAGAGACCTTCAGAGGCTGCCCTGATTATTGAGGTTGTAAATAAGGCCAGCACAGGCTGTAATTAATCCTGTCTTCCTCTTCTAGACAATGGGGAATTCGGTTTCATTTCAATGGAGCAAAATGATCATTTTCCATTGTCATTTTTCCACTGGGATATTTACACTCTTAGGTTTTATACATAAGAGATCGTGTACAGCCGGCTGGTCACGATCACAAAATAAACCCAGACAGGGTGATCAGGATTTGCAACAGGGTCGTTATAACCCTGAAGGAGTTTCATTTAAACTACATTCAATGACCAACTGGTTGTACATTACCTCACTTATAACACGGCTGCTTACCTAATAAATAAATACATGGAAATACATTAAATATTGTTCTGAATTGAAAATATTGTATGTTACTAGCCTAAAGCTTTTACTAAGAAAAATAGGCCATTATTATGCAGAAAGCAAGTGGCATGGAAACAAGACGGATGTGCAACAATGTTACACTATTAATTTATATACTATTATATGTCCAACTTTCTATGGACCAGTTATTCAACATATTTGTAATGTTTCTGTCTTCCACTGTTTTACGTTTTCATTTATCCAAGACATTGTATCTCTCACCAGTTTATTAAATAAATACATAAATAGGCCATCTTGTTGGCAAAGGCATCTTGTTACACTAACTCTGCCCACTACTAAGCCAGACAAAATGACAAAAGACAAACTTTGTATGCAACGACTCAAGTTTGAATCTGCCATTTTCCAATTCCCATTCTTCTCCCTGTTCCAATTGCATATGAGTTCGGAGTGCCAGCCACCAGCGTAAAAAGAAAAATCATTTTCAAAAAAAAAATCATGGCCCCCAGAATATTTTGTTGTATGAATTCCGGAACATGCAACATATTAAAAGAAAGAACACACCCTCTGCTTTAAACAAACAAAATAAGCTTTGTGTATTATTTTTTAATCACCACTTGAATGTTGGTAAGTTTCATAAAAAAGCAAAATTTTAAGCAAAAAACTGAGACAATCTATTTTTTTGCAAAGATGTCTGGATCATATTCAGAATGATGATCAAAATGGAGTAGATCGAATCCATCAACACCCCTAATGCATGCAGAGATCTCGCTTGTTTCTGCATCTTCTTCGCATGTGTTTTGATCGCAGAAGATTCGTGATAGCGCCCCCTAGCGTATAACAGTGAAAACACGGAAAACTGGAAAGTTCTGTCAATGGCGGGGAAACGTTATCTCACAAATGATGGAAAATTTCGTCAATGGCGGGAAAGAGTTAAGCAAAAATTAAGGAAACGTTTGAAAACTGGATATAAAGTTCATTACAGATTTGAATAGGGCTATAATTGAAACTGGATGTTGATTTGACGGGCTGACACATTGAACGCAATGTGTGCAACTCATATGTTACTACACTCATAACCTGGACCTGCGAGGACACCTTTACCGATCAAAATTGTCTATATGGTTAGGGTTAGGCGTATATGTATGGATAAGTCAGCATCAATTTATGATTTTAATAAATATAATAATATACAATGAATGTTATTACATACAGTTGTATAATGTACTACAACAAATGAAAAGCTCATAGTATCTGCCACTATTTGCAATAAGTATGAATAGCACCTAACTATACTATTGTCACTTGCAAAGAAAATACTAAAACTATATAAATTCAGATTATAAACGGATCAAATTAAATAGTTAAATAGTTTTTTCATTAAAAATGATTGAAAGTGGACTGTCACAAAAGATTTGTCTGCACCATGTATTATGTTTACAGTGTAAAATAATCATGTCTTTGTTTAGCAAACATTGCTTTGGCAATATGCTCATTTTATACTGACTTCAATTGTGAGTCAGAAGTCTTTTACGCTTCACTGCGTTGCTGCCTACAACGAGTTTCAAATCAAGTATTAGTATAATTTCAGTCAGGACTCAGGCTATTTCCTAAGAAACAAGGCAGTAGACAGCAAAGCATCAGGGCTTTGTATTCCACTCAAGCTGAGTCCGATGTGAGTTCTGCTCAGACAGGTTGCTTTCTCAGACCGTACAGCACACCCATGGGCTACTTGTTGAGAGCTGGAGCCAAAGCCAAAGTCAATAACTATAACGCTAACATGAAGGGCAAGAAAGTCGAGTGTAAAGCAAGGCTGAATAAAATGACTCATCATCTACTGCTGCTGAAACAATGAACCCAAACAGGGTGAGAATGGCTACAATAGGAAGACTGGAACTAACAAATACATGGATGGATGCGGGGTGGGGAGACGGGGGTCTGCTAGAATACATTCACATGATTTATGAATACATGGTGACATGAAGGGATAGTTAACCCAAACATTTAAATATTGTCATCATCTACGTATGTTGAGAAAAAAATATATATATACAATCCTGTAGCTCAGTGGTAAGAGCATTGCGTTAACAATGTGTATAGTGTATAATCTGACAGTATTTCCTGATGTAAACTATGGCGATGGTTTTGATGACTGACTGAAAATGCACAAGGCGGATGCACAGCAAATGACAGTAAAATGTCAAAAAAAGAGACAAGACATGTATGTCTATAATGCGTGTATCTGTATACGTATATTTACTGTATACTGTAAAATGTGAGTGGACTACTGTAACAAAGCATTACAGCATTACAGTAAGTGCACAGTATTACAGAAGAGTGCACATTGTTGGATTAGATATTGTTCTGTTCTGTCTACGGAACGTTTAATGATTGATGACACGGTTGTTCTCTCAACATTTGGCTGCCCCGCTTGACCAGCCTCTGCCATTGAAACGCCATGATTGAGAACATGGTACACAATAGTGGTATTTATTTTATCGGAAATGTGCCTACAGTACAGTATGACATTGGCCTCTTCTAACTCTTCAACTGTTTTGCCTCTCTGCCCTTCCTCCAAGCATCCTTATACTCCTCTTCTTCTTCCCGCCTGTTGACCCTGTTCGTTTCTCTGTTGCTCTTCTATTATCAGAATTTGTAACAGTGTTGTTCTCTGTCTACCGAAAGGTCATTAGATGCACCTCTGAACTGCTTGATCTAATGCTTTACAATCCCCTTTATTAGTTTAATTCAAGACTCATCTGTGCAGTTCATCAATTCAGGGCACATACAAAAAAAAAAAAAAATCTAATAGAAATTAATAGAAAATATGCTTGATTATGACAACTAGTTCCACCATTTTGCATTTAATGACTTACGCAATGAACTAATGCCTAGATGTTTTGAGGTATACTACTATTCAACAGAGAACTAGTATAATGTATTATGATCAACATGACATAAGGAATTGATAATGTAGGAAACAGCAGACAATTGTACATAATCATTTGCATGAACGTACTGGAAGTGTGTTCAGAAGAATGTTAAATTGCTTTTATGATGTGCACAAGTGACTATGATAAAACAAGTAGTTTTGAGAATTTCAACTGTGATCTGAGCAATGCAACCAAAGAGACTGAGAAAAACGGCAATGTGTTTTGGAACTTTTTTTGAACTTTAAATCATGTAAATATATTTAAGCAGACCCCCCCCCCCCTTTTTTTTTAAATAATAATAATAATGAATTTAAATTAGCAAAATATATGCACTTTAATAATAGTCAGAGTTTTGTTTGAGGCACATCGAAGTCAACTAGATATCCAAACTGAATAACCATTTAAAGGGGTCATGACATGAGAAACCAAATTTGCCTTGATCTTTTGGTATATAAGAGGTCTTTGTACCATTAAAACGTCCTGCAAGTTTCATAGCTTAAGACGTCCTCCCATTATAAACGAATCATTTATTTAATCAAGCTCTAAATACAGCTCGTTCTGTATCCATGGTAAGAAGTGACGTCACGGTACGAAGTGACGTACCAGCGTTTGCATATAGACCGGCTCCAGCACAAGACAACTACGCTTAAAGCGCAAGGCAACTACGCTCATTTCGTATCATTGTCGCGCCCGCGCGCTGCGTTTCTCACAAGTGTTCAGTCGACGGACAGCGAGTGGGTCTGTGTACAGGGAAATTACGATGCCACGCAGATGTGCTGTTCCTGGCTGTGGACAAACAACATCTTTGAATACGCTGCGAAAGATCCAGTCGTCAGGGAAAAATGGATGCACTTTATTTTTTTGCGGACGTCCCAGTCCATTTTAAGGATGACTGTTTTGAGAACAAATCCCAAAATGATGCTGGCTTTGCCAGAAAACTGTTGCTCAAAGATAAGTCCGTGCCGACTATTCTGGGCTCAACAACGACGACGCAAACTGTAAGTAATGTATTTAAAACTTTAAACTACTTTTTAAATATGCTGAATCCGCAAATGTTCTGGCTGGGGGCGTTAATAATTGATGCATTGGCACTGACGTTATCCAATCATAACAGTGGGCGTTAACACTGGACTCTTAAAGGGGAAACACCCCCAAAACAGACTGTTTGAATCAGAGGATGAGAAACAGGGTGGGGAAATGTCATAAATCATTACATTTTAAAAGTTTTTTTGTAAAAAAAACTATAGTAATACTATAATTGCACCTAAGGGAACATAATAATAAAAAAAAAAACATGTCATGACCCCTTTAGTAATCAGTACCTTTATGATATTTAAACAAATTAAAATTTTGAGCGTCAAATCTATATATCAAGCATGCTAAATGGAATTGAAATTTGGCATTTGCAGTGTTAAGTTTGTCAGCAAATTGGAAGGTGCAATCTATAATAAGATATTTGCACAGAAAATAATGACAATGCCTTTAAAAAACGCAATGTGCAACGCATTTTCAGTACGTTTAGAGGTTCATTAAACTTGCTTGTGGATATTTTGTTAATGGCATTTTTTTTGTTGCGCAGCAATACTGTTGCGCAACTGTTTTTGTGTGAATTCATGTATGTGTAAGCAGGCTTTGCCTTCATGTGTGTTGTGATGTGACTTGGGATGCGCACACACACAACTAAACCACGGCCAAACCCCGCGGCTATCCCTCTAGCCGGCCAGAGAGATGAAGCTCTTTTAGGGCAGCCTGGTTTCCCGACAACCTAACTGGCCTCTTTCTTTCTCTCCATCTCTCTCCTCTCTGCCCTCTTCACCCCCCATCCCCTCTCTCTCTCTCTCTCTCTCTCTGGCTAGCGTAGTTGCGGTCTGGGTCCAATTAAAATGCACGGTGCTCCAAAGCTGAAGTTGGTCAGCAGTTGTGTCAGGAGACTTGGGCTCTGACTGATGATAGAATTATCAGAATGTGATAGACTACAGTTCCCTGGCCCGCATCAGAGCGGATACTGCTCCCAATACAAACGTGCAGCGCTGCATCAGTGCTCTGTGGAGGGGCCATCACTCTTGGTGAAACCATTCAAAAATCCTTTGTGTGGTGTACAAACGGTGTTGAAGAGAATAGAGAACATGTTAATGATCTCCAATTGGTCAATGTGTCCGGAAATACAGCAAATCAGAGGAATTATATATCGGACTTGTCATCTCTACCAGCAAAGTCAAAAAGGCCAAAAGGCAAATCTAATACAGTTTGAGGGAATCTATCAAATATTGACAAAAAACATAAATAATATACATATGACATTTTAAATAGTGGCAAACATTGACAGATAGAGATAGATAGATTGATAGATAGATAGATAGATAGATAGATAGATAGATAGATAGATAGATAGATAGATAGATAGATAGATAGATAGATAGATGATAGATAGATAGATAGATAGATAGATAGATAGATAGATAGATAGATAGATAGATAGATAGATCGATAGATCGATAGATAGATAGATAGATAGATAGATAGATAGATGGGTAGCTGCAAAGCTGAATTGAAAAGTACATTCTGTAGCAAATGTATAGTCTCTTTGCGATATCAGGGGGCAAACAGAATGATTGTGATGAATAGCCAGACAAGCCAACTTCAAAGTTTCCCCCCCGACTTTGTGGTTCGAGAAGCATCCCGTTGTCCTTCAACAATGTGAACGTGTGCAGAAATATGGACCATGAGCTGCAACCTAAAACTGTGTGCTCAGCCTTTGTGAAAACTGTACCCACACAACTTTTTATAGGAAAGGAGGGGTCCGGGGGAAAATAAATAAATAAATATGTGATACAAGAGTACAAAGTGCCTTTCCATCCCAAACAACTCCTTGTTTTCTCTGCCTAACCTTGAAATTGATGCTATTAAACCATGAGATGTTTCAGCAATTTCTTTAAAATGTCTGCCTTCATCATACAGTCACTTTATATTCCGTCTTTACATGAGATCATGAGCAACAAACCAGCAAGTTTTGAAAACCTTCCTACACAGGAGATTTGTGATCAGATGTGCAATGCGGAAAACATAGCTCTACATTTTCTATATACATACAGTACTGCATTTGCCAATGATAACGTTTCTCACTAGACTCCAGACTTCTCCGATATAGCGACTGACTGGTGAGAGTTTAGGAATACGTTTTTAAGAAAGGATCATGTGTACCTCCAAAGTCTGGCCGGAGACGGATGTCATACCCCTTCAGCAATTTGTCCACTGTCGTCTTGGCCACAGATATTCCGGTATGTCCGGTGGAGGTGCTGCAAGAGAGAGAATTGAGAGCGCTTTCTGTCAAAATTCAGCTAAACCAAATAGACAGCTTAAAGCAAATTTGTTCATTCATATGATGCAATTGAATCATATATCCTTGATTGTTTTATAGCAATGCGTTTTGTTTTCATTCAGACAGACTGAGAATGTTTGGCGTAATTGCCAATCCGAAGAGGCTTATCTTTAGATCAATATAACCACCACATAATCATTAACATAAATCTATGTGATTGAATAATTTATTGTTTTACAGAGCATAAAGTGTTACTGAAAGCACAATTGGATCTTTAACAGAAACATCTAATAATGACTGTGCACGACTTCACTTTCCTTCTGTCATATGGGGGTGGTCAGTTCAACATGTAACTTTGACAACTGGCATGACTGGGTTTATCTGGTTCAAACATGCAGTCCAGAGCCAGGTTTTTTTAACTCGGGGTCCTGGGGCCCCTGAGGCTCTGTCAACAGATGGATAGTTGACGCATAACATATTCCTTTTTTTAAGATTTTAGGATAAAATGTATATGAATGTTTAAAAGACATTTTAAAATTTAGGTTCATATTTTTACAATTTAGCCTTCACTAGTTCATTGTAGAGAATCGTGTCGTATGACAGGCACATTTTGAAAAGAGCAAATATTCAACACAGTCTCAACTAATATGAGGTCATTACGGCTGTATGCATAATAATTTATAAATAAAATAGTTTTCGATGTAGTATAACATTATGGACATGTCTGCTTACAAAAAATGTGTAGTGTTACCTTTAAAAATAGAAGAAGAAAAAAAATATCTACATAGGCTATTGTGAATTGTTGTCTCGATGTGTGTAATGCTGTTTGATAATGTTAATATTATTCATGAAAATTAATATACATTGAAAGTGTTGGGAGTCCCTGGTTGAACTTGTAGGTGGGGGTGCCTGGGTCTATAAAGGTTAAAAAAAACCCTGTTTAGAGGCATATGTTAGTGTTTGACAACTACTAATTTGCACATGAAAAATCCTGTGTGGTTTCAAACTAATGCATTTGAAAATGCCATATCTCAGCCATGCACACTGCACTTGAAATGAAAATAGTAAAACGTAAAAATGAAAGGCATTGGGTTTTAGGCCACCACTGTTGATTTCAATTAGATTTAGTCATAATAATCACGACATGCGATGAGTAAAGACAGCAGTGTTTAACATATAATAAGGCTTGACGTTTGTCTTACAGGTGTTCCGCATGTACACAGTATGAGATGGAGAAAAGATATATGCGTCTTCGGCCTCAGAGGCTTCAAAGCCACGTCGCATCTCAATGATCACCAGCGAACACATGTCATTAACCATTATTGACTAATAGGCGTCGTCGTTTTTATTCTTATTGGCTGAGTGATGATGGATCTCTTCTAACGCCAGTGACATGGTGGTATGGGTGGAGGTGGATCAGAACAAAAGCACTGATCATTTGTAAATGTGTATTTCACTCAGTGGATCATTGCATAAAAATATGTATTGTTACAGATGAAACCGAAGGTTGCTACAACATTTTGCTTAAATGCGATTCAAAACACAGCTCTGTCATGCCCTGATTTTAATTGATGCCAGAATACCGAGATGTCACTGTTAAATCACTGGCCCAAGTGGATGGAGAATGCAGTATGAGTATTTAGGAACATATATGTTAAATATATTTAATTAGTTAATAATTAAATAATTTACTATTTACCTGGACAGGGAAATTAATTCGTTGTTTTTTTTCAAAGGAGAAAAATAATCGACAAACAAAAGATATGACATATTCTAAATATTTTTTTTTAGTTTTCAATATGCGCTGCAGAATTGAAATAACCATGTTTCTCACACATAGCCTATGACTCTCTCTCTCTCTCTCTCTCTCTCTCTCTCTCTCTCTCTCTCTCTCTCTCTCTCTATTAGACACTGCACACACACAATTCGACAGTTTATTCAGCTAAAAAAAAAATGGCATAGGAAATTAAACACTATGTACGCTATATCTCTATCATTGAATCATGTGTCTGTTGGGATTTGAACAATAAGTGGGCTCAGTAATCCAATCCAATAGTCATCATTTTCATTATCATTTTCTTACCTTTGTACAAAGCAGACAAAGGACAAAGCCGCCAGAGCAGAAACAATTCCACATAATTTGTCTTCTTGAGGACCCAACATTTCCACAAATCCGTTTATTCAGTTTCAGTAATCCAACCGCCTGTGCTCCAAACTGATGTAAAACAAACAAACAAACAAACAAACAAAAAAGCAAAGCAAAACAAAAACAAACAAACAAACAACCCCCCAAAAAAATTATAATCCAAAAGAATCCAACAGAAGGGAATGGGAGGGAAAAAAGGCCAAATGAATGACAGAGATCAAAGCACCAATGCACACATGTGTGATGGCCCCGCAAAATAAAA
Organism: Phoxinus phoxinus; assembly: GCF_949152265.1. Taxonomy (NCBI): domain Eukaryota; kingdom Metazoa; phylum Chordata; class Actinopteri; order Cypriniformes; family Leuciscidae; genus Phoxinus; species Phoxinus phoxinus. The sequence goes on from NC_136892.1 coordinate 6,677,775, forward strand.
TAAAATAAATAAATAAAAAATAAAAAAAATAAAAAAAAATTTAATGGGTCCCAGTTTTTTTTCTTTTTTTTCTTCAGCTATGGAAATCCGTGCAGGTCAGAGACCCCCTCGATCAAAACCAGAAGATCAGACATCTCTCTCTGCTTCGACTGGACTTCTGGGAAAGTGCTGGAAAGTCTTCTTCAACCAAAACATGGAGAAAAAATAAAGATAAGATGATGAAAATGAAAAAAAAAATGGAAGAGAATCAATCTTCTTCTACACCTGTCGTCGCAATTTCCAGGTCCAAAGCTGTGGGCAAGCCATGGCTCCAGAGATGCTCCTTCAAAGAGGGGGGTGCTCCACAGTAAGTGATATTTTTATTTATTTCCCCCTCAGCTATAAAGGTTGGAGGCGAAGAAAAAAAATTAAATCTGCATCCCCCACTGCTGATGGTCGAGATATTCCTCTCAAAGTCACTGGGGAGAAAAGATGCACATTTAAAGAAATGCAGCAGAGAATATCTGATGCAGACGTCAGAGCGTGTAGTCCATAGTACAACCGTATATGAAGCAGAAGCAGGGTGAAAAAACGTATGTATCTCAAGAAAACACTTGCAAATGTCCAAGCTTTGTCTAGCCTATTGGAAAACCCCCCTTATCTCTCGATTGAATCCCCGAGCATGTTCCTGCTCTTGTTCAGAGCAAATGATGACACACTTCAATTGCAATAACACCTCCAGGAATCGTAAAAAAGAATCAAGACTGGAACAGAAATCTCCGTCGTACACGCTTGGATTTCAAAAGAAGAGTAAAAGACATGGTCCCTCTTTGAATGTGCTGAATAAAATGCCGGTGTTTGTTGAAAAAATAAAAGCGAAAGCGAACTAAAGAGGAAAGGCAGTCTGTCCACGCGCTTGTCTCGCGGAGGAATGATGTCTGTACTTGTCGGCTCGCGCGCTGCAACCTATTAAAATGCTGCGAGAGTATCCCGGCGCATTTTCATGCATTTCTTCCACATTCTTCAGCTCAACACACCCTAAAAAACACAAACACAAACTCAGAAACGGCAAAAAAGTAAATAATAACGGACAAATAAGATTTTGAAATCAGTGCCACTTTTTTTTGCACACGCCAACATGCAGGTTGCGATGTTATATCAAGATTAAGGAACAATTGAAATTATACAAATAATTTTGCATATTGCACAAATACATAAGTGGTGTGATTTTTCCCATGTATTTTTACTCAGTAGATGAGGGATGCAGGCATCTGCTGCTGTCTAGTTGCTAGGCAACCATGCTAGCTGTGATGCAGAGCAGTGGTGTTTCGGTGGCACATTTAAAGGAGCTTCTCTGTTGCATCTCCTGGACACGAGGGCCCCATTGGTGATGTGGACATCCTCAACCCCCATTTAGCGCTTTGACGGTCCCCGCTGAAACGTGAGGAACATTGATGTGAAGGACAGAGACGGATGGCCGTCAGCACTATCTGCAGCAGTTCAGCTGTGCTTTACAAGATTAGCTTAATGAGGCATTACAAGCCATATCAGCAACACCCTCTGACTTTACATCATATGTTTACTGGGTGTAATGTGGAGTGGATTCAGATGTGTGCTTGGCAGTGGTCAAGGCAGTGACTTGGGTATGGTATCCTAATGAACTGTCTTTTCTGAGAATATTAAAACTTTACAAGTGCTCTTCGTGTATAATAATAAATATAAATCCAACTAAGTTTATCCTGCTTGACAGCTCATTATTGTCTTCTCTGAAAGAAAGCTCCATCAGATGCACATTTGCTGAGGGCTATGACTGAAGAGCACGTTTAGGACCATGGACAGTACCATGTTTGCTCAGCTGAGGAAGCGTGGCTTCAGGACCATGGACAAGGTCACGTAGCAACTGTACAGTACATGCAGCACTAAAAGACTAAATGGGTGAGCAATTGTTGTTTAAGTAACCTTTTTATGATACTTTTTTCATCATTACAGCAGAACATCATAATACTGTACCTAAAAACCAGTTAAACCTGGTTTGTTTTCATTTTGGAACAGTCCCCTGTGATCGTGTAGAAAATGTAAAAGACCAAAATATATGTGCGACCTGTTCTGGACACCTTTTACAAGCTGCTTTTGTCTTCTTAAAACTAGTTTTCTGCTTATGTTCCATGTCATTCACTTGGGCTGTCCATTGTTGTTGTGCTTAATGTTCTGGAGAGGAAATTCCAGTGGGGAAGTGTGGGAAACCGAGTTAAACAACCGTCCGCTTCCTTTCATTTCACCCACCATGACAAACATCCTTCTGTTTTAGGTTTTAGCAAATTCACTTGGACAACTTGGCATTATTAAAAAATAGAGTGCTCGCCTTAATTGTCACGTTCTGGTAAGGATGAGCAGTAGAATGGATTTGCAGTAGTCGTTTAATCAAATGAAACACAATAATCCCGAACTCACACGAATAACCAAGGGCAGCATAAGACAAGACATTACCGGACCAAGAACAGAACAAACTCTGAACTTAAATACACAGGGGAAGCTAATCAGGATAAAGTGAAACAGGTGCGTAACATGAAACCAGGAAAACTAACTAGTGAATACAGATGGGCAGACATTGGTAAACCAAACTAAAACACAAACATAAACCTGACAAACTTTTTCATTTAGTAATTTCCTATTTTTATTTTATTATTTATTTATTAGCTTGCTCTAATGGTATTTCATCTCTTATTTCAACTGACTTAATAAAAACAATACAAATAATAATAATAATTCATTACATTTATATAGCGATTTTCTCGACACTCAAAGCGCATAGAAGGGGGGAATCTCCTCAACCACCACCAATGTGCAGCTCCACCTGGATGATGCGACGGCAGACATATCGTGCCAGAACGCCCACCACACACCAGTTTATTGGTGTGGAGGAGACAGGGTGATGAAGCCAATCAGTATATATGGGGATGATTAGGAGGCCATGATGGATGAGGGCCAATGGGCAAATTTGGCCAGGATGCCGGGGTTACACCCCTAATCTTTTTTAATGACTCTTAGATTTTTAATGGCCACAGAGAGTCAGGACCTCGGTTTAACGTCTCATCCGAAGGACGGATGAGTTGTATGTTATATTGTGTAGTTCATTCACTTACTTCCAGTGTTGGGGGTAACACATTACAATAACGTGAGTTGCTTAAACAGATTACTTTTTCAAGTAACGAGTCAAGTAACGCATTACTTTTAAATTAACATCAAAATATGTGAGTTACTTTTTCAAAAAAGCAACGCAAGTTATTTTGTTTTCCCATTTATTGATTGACAGCTCTCATGTCCTCTTGTGGAGAGAAATTGGGAGTGAGTTGGGTACTGTATAAGTATGATGGTTGTTGTAGTCATAGACATAAAATACACAGATACCCCATTGGCATCTTTGGACTGTTGCTGCAATATATCAACGTGTTCATCATATTGGTCCGTCCAAGACAAAACCGGGAGCTGCATTATTTTCACACAAAAAAAACCCCAATAACGCTTACATTTCTCAACCGACTTCAACGGTTTATGATCTGCGTGGAGAACGAAAGAAGTTCTGTCTCAAATTACTCAGAATCAAATTCAAGTGTAGTACCTACTCAGACAGCACACGATTTGGGGCGCACCGTAGAAATTTCCTCTCCTGCATCCTATGAATCCAGTATGGCAGCAGAGCTGATAGGTTTGTTTGAGCTGCGCCCTCTACTGTACAGGACTGAATGTGTATTTCCTTCTGCCTGAGCCTTTTTCATTTCACTTTTGGTATGAAAGGACCTTTATATTTGCCAAAATTAGAACTTTTTATTTTGTTTTTATTATGAACCAAACAAGGAAACCCAGCTCAGGTGAGAAAAAGTAACGCAAAAGTAACGTAAGTAGTTAAAGCCATTATGTACAATGCATTATACAAGTATTTGTAATACATTAATTAGGCACCTTATAATGCATTCTATAGTATCATGGATACCTGTAACTACAGGTATAATACATTATATTACTTATCTAATCATTTAACACACCTTTAGAAAGTATAATACATTAAAACACATGATAAACAACCAATTTAAGAATCTGCAAATATTTTAATGCATTTATAATGTATTTTAACTTCGGTTACAAATATTCATGACAAAATATAATGCATTATAATGTACATTATGAGCACCTAAAATAATCATATATAAGGGCTTTAAGTAAAGTGTTACCGTTACTTTTTATGGACTAACACAATATTGTAACACATTACTTTTAAAAGTAACTTTAAAAGTATTTTTTTTTTTATTTCATGTGAACTAATTGCATCAGGAAAATCATTTCACTGACAACTAACTTGTAGTTGTCTCTTGATTTTAAACTGAGATATAGAAACAAGTATTCTAAAATAAAATGCTTTAAATGAGCACACATTAAATGAGCAGATTTGAAATTCTAAATTATGGCAATTACAATGTGATAATGCCCTTAAAAATGGTTACTTTAGGTTATCACCCAAATGCACATGTGTTTCATATTGAATATACTTTACATACATTAGTCAGTGTGGCGAGCAGGACGAGGTCGAGGGACGTGAGAGAACGGCGCGAGACCGGTGGCGTGATTACTGATGAGAGACACCTGCGCGACGCACCAGTCTCGTATCTCTCGGAGGAGCGGAAGCATAAAAGGTGGAGCGACGACAGTGGAGATCGAGAGGAACAGGCCTGAGTTTTTGTATTTTGTTTATTTATTTATTAAAGTCTTTGAAATGTTTGCCGGTTCCCGCCTCCTTCTTCCCATAACATACGAACCTTGCTGCAGTCAGCCTCTGCATTTGAAAGTTAAGGAGCAAATTTATCATATGATTAGCTAATGGAGGCATGTTTGTACAAGTAAAGTCCTGCTATTCCCATTGACACAAGGGTCGAATGAGCCTACTCTAGTATAAGTGCTTTCTCTGGTAAAATGGTGCAAAACTTGACAGACCTCTTTCAAGTGAATGTAGAGAGTAAGAAGGTCATTGAGACAAATTTCCTAGTTACTTCTAAGCTTCACCCTCTATCCAACCTCGAGTTGGATGCAAGACATCTTTGCAGTCATCTCATTAAAGTAAGGTACTTTAGAGAGAGCTCCAGGCTGTCCGAACGCCATTAGATGCTTTAATGAATTAGAATGACAGCTATGATATTAAAGACCACTGGGATAATGACAATGGAAATGACAGTGCTCCTTTGACACCACTGTATGCGTAGTTATTTGAATCTAAATTGCTCTACAGTCAAGCAATAGAAGAAACATGGCTGCAGGCACAAGAGACCAGATTTTCTGATGGCTTCTTTTTTATTTGTAAATGCAACTGAAATCAGTTTCAGCAGACTGATAATCATCACGGTCATCATCTTCTCCAAATTCTTCAGCAGCATAAAGTATATAGTGTAGTTTTCTTCCCCTTTAAACGCTTTTATGTCACAGAGATTGATACAAAAAAATGTATGTATATACTGTATATATATTTTTTATCAATCTCTGTGACAAAAGCGTTTAAAGGGGAAGGAAACTACAGTACACAATATACTTTATGCTGCTGAAGAATTTGGAATTTGGATGAATTATATACATACATTTCAAATTTTTTGGTTACACTATTTCAATGGTCCTCTTTTGACATTTTACTTGTTATAAGTTAATTGTCAACTACATGTCAACTAACCCTCATTAGAGGATAAGTAGACTGTTAGGGTTTGGGTAAGTAGAATAAGTTGACATATAGTTGCAAAATGATTTGTAGTCAAAGACTATCAAAATAAAGTGTCAGCTGATATTAAAGGGATAGTTCACCCAAAAAATGTAATTTCTGTAATTAAATACTTGTAATAATGAGTCAGCAGAGTTGGAATCCATTTGCAGCTTTATTAAAAGAGATAGTCGTATAACAAACAGGCAGCAAACAGAACAGACTTAATCCAAGAAGACAAGGCACAGGTACTGTAAGTAGGCAGGCAGCGGAGAATCGTAACAAGGTAAACAGTCCAAGGTCATACACGGGAAAATCATAAAAAGGAAAATACGCTCAGAGATGTATCCACAGCAAAACAAACTTTGCATTGATGGTTGGGAGAGTGCTGGTTAAATAGTCCATGGGATGGGGATCAGGTGTGAAGGTAATCAGCACCAGGTATGGGGTTATGGGAAATTAAGTAATATGATGAAGTTAGTACTCAGGTGATGGTGCCCTCTGGTGGTGATCAGAGGGAGACATAGAGGCAGGATTTGTGACAGAGCCCCACCCTGCGAGCGGCTCCTGACGTGAGGAGGCAATCGACGCAGAGGGGCCAGTTTCTCCAGGTGGGCCCTATGGAAATCAGCAATGAGTGAAGGGTCCAGAATGTCTTCTGAGTTGACCCAAGACCGCTCCTCCGGACCGTACCCCTCTTAGTCCACAAGATATTGTTGGGTTTTGGCCCGGCGTATGGAATCGAGCACTTCATTCACTTGATAAGCCTCCTCGCCCTCCACGATGATGGGTGGAGGTCCCTGGTTACCAGCCCCCTCTAGGTTCTCCTCTCGGTCCACCAGAGGGCTTGAGCAGAGAAACATGGAAAGTGGGTGAGATATACGATAATTGGATGGAAGAGCCAAACGATAGGAAACTGGAGTTATCTGCTTTATGAGTTTGAATGGAACCACGTACCTGGGGCTGAGTTTCTTGCAAGGTAATTTGAGTCGAAGATCTCGAGTGGAGAGCCAGACCTATTTGCCAGGGTGGTAATCCGGATGTGGACGACAAGGGTGATCTGTTAGTTCCTTTTGGCGTCCTACTACTCTCTGGAGATGCACATGTGCCTCGATCCACACATTTTCACTACGTTGTAGCCAGTCAATAACTGCAGGTAGTTCTGTGGGTTATCCAAACCAGGGGAATAGCGGGGGTTGATAGCCAAGAAGACATTGGAACGGCGTGAGTCCAGTAGAAGGCTTACAAATGGAGTTCTGTGCGTACTCAGCCCAGAGCAAATATCGACTCCAATCCGCCTGGTTACGGTGACAGTAAGTTCTGAGGAATCGAGTAAAAGTTATTGGTTGAGGCGCTCCGCTTGGCCATTGGATTGTGGATGATATCCTGAAGTTAGACTGACGTTGTCATTGGAAGAAGGTTGACCATATCGGTGACCCCGATCTGACACGATGTCCTCTGGAAGTCCGTAAAAACGGAACACACAATTGCATAATTGCTCAGCAGTCTCTAAGGCAGAGGGTAACTTGGGTAGTGGAATGAGGCGACAGGCTTAACAACTAGATGCATCAACCTTAACAACAAATTCTTGTTCTGGATCTGGATGGTGCAATATGGGAGCAGTGGTGAAACGTTCCTTAAGCTGTTGAAATGCGTTGATGGCTGCCGTAGACCAGGATAGGCGACTGCCCCTCTTAAGCATAGATGTCAGCGGTGCTGCAATTGTACTGAAGTCTCTGATAAAACGTCTGTAAAAGTTGGTGAAGCCGAGAAATCGTTGAAATTCCTTTACCGTGGTTGGTTGGGACCATTTCAGAACTGCTTGTACTTTGGAATCATCCATGGCAACCCCTTCTGGGCTAATAATGTATCCCAGGAACGAGACAGAGGTCTGATGGAATTCACACTTCTCTGCTTTGGCGTAGAGCTGATGCTTGATTAATCGTTGTAACACAGAGCGCACGTGTCTGACATGGTCTTCAAGAGAGTTGGAGTATATAAGGATGTCTTCAATGTACACAATGACCCAGTGGTTCATCATGTCTCGGAAAACCTCGAAGAAGGCCTGGAACACGGAAGGACTATTAACCAGCCCGAACGGCATCAGCAAGTATTCGTAGTGCCCCGTCGTAGTGGAGAAAGCAGTCTTCCATTTATCCCCTTCACAAATGCGGATCAGGTTGTAGGTGCTGCACAGATCAAGTTTGGTGAAATACTTGGCAGTACGAAGATGTTCCAGAGCTGCAGGGACCAGAGGTAATGGATGACGAAACTTGATAGTAACCTCGTTGAGACCACGATAGTCAATGCAGGGATGCAAGCCGCCATCTTTTTTCACAAAGAAGAATCCTGCTGATGCAGGTGAAGTGGATGGTCGGATGAATCCATTGGCCAACTCCTCTTCAATAAAAGCCTTCATCGCACCCAATTCTGGCTGGGATAGAGGAAAGATTCAACCTTTAGGGATCGTTGTTTCTTGTAGCAGCTCACAGTACAGTGCTGGTACGATTTGGGGGTAACTGAGAAGCTTTAGTTTTACTAAATGCCTCGATCAAGTCATGATACTCTGAAGGGAGATCTGAGATGACAGCTGGAAGTTCTTTAACAGGGATGGTGTTATGATTAGTAGAGACGGGTAGCATACAGTTTTGGTGACAGGACTCGGACCAGTGGGTAATTTGCCTCTCAGATCAGGAGATTTGTGGATCATGCAGTTGCAGCCAAGGAAAGCCGAGAATGATGGGATTCTGTGGTGATTTTATGAGGAATAGATGGATGGTTTCTTTATGTAAAGCTCCAACTTGAAGGGAAATATCTCTTGTATTTTGATGGACATGACCCGTCCCCAGGGGGCGTCCATCTAACGCTGCCACTGCAAACACAGAATCACACTGAATGAGGGGAATGTCGTGGGATTTGGCAAAATCAGAATCAATTAAATTGGCAGCCGCCCCGGAGTCTATCATGACCTTAGTAGTGATTGATTTTCCTTTTACAGTTAACACTCCTGTTTATTCCACTCTACAGGAAGTATGAAAGGAAGAACTCACCACAGATGGGTTACTCTGGGCTGGATGAGTGGGACATGCGGCTCTCATGTGACCAGACTGTCCACAGTAGAGGCAAAGTCTCTGGTGGTAGCGGCACTCTCTTTCCTCGGTGAGAGATGGGTGAAGCCAATCTGCATGGGCTCGGACGAGGTTGAGAGAACAGGTGAGAGGACAAAACAGCCCCTGGTTGGGCGTCTAGAACAAATTAAGTTATCAATGTTGATGGCTAGGTCAATAAACTGATCCAAATTTCTGCCGTCGTCACAGCAAGCCAGCTCTGATTGAAGTTCCATATTCAATCCTTTGTGAAACAACAGTTTTAGAATGTCATCAAACCATACAGTCTGTGCCGCAAGTGTGTGTAAAGTTAATGCATAGTCATAGCTGTGCCTCTTCCCTGACAGAGGGCTAGTAGTTGTTCTCCAGCCTCCTTGCCTCCCTCAGGATGTTCAAAAACGTCTCAATCTTTGTAGGAAACTATTGAACGTTGAAAAGTTAGGACGACTATCACTCCAAACTGCTGAAGCCCACTCTCCCTGTCAGTAATGAGCAGACGAATTATGTACGGCTTTCGTTAGAGGGATATTAGGTTGGTTTTTGTGTTGTAAACAGAGCATTGAAGTAAAAAGCCCTTACATTTAGCTGGGGATCCATCAAATTTCTCAGGAAAGGCAAGATGAGGGCTCGTTGTTGTCATCGAACTTGTGGAGGCGTTAGTAGTTGGAGTTACCAGCGGGGGCGTCTGGCTTGCTTCGGGAGCGGGGATCTGAAGGTTTTGCAACGTCTTGACTAATTCCTCTGTGAGAGAAGTTAGACGATTCAATTGTTGACGATGGGTTGCCAGGAGATTAGCCTGTGCCGAAACAACGGCTGATAAATGATGGATAGATGCTGGATCGTGTTGTGGCGAAGTTTTCTGTAATGATGAGTCAGCAGAGTTGGAATCCATTTGCAGCTTTATTAAAAGAGATATAACAAACAGGTAGCAAACAGATCAGACTTAATCCAAGAAGACAAGGCACAGGTAAGTAGGCAGGCAGCGGAGAATAGGAACAAAGTAACCAGTCCAAGGTCATACATGGGGAAATCATACACAGGGAAATCATACACGGGGAAATCATACACGGGGAAAACGGGGAAATACGCTCAGAGATCACACGTCAGTCTTACACAATTGGTAGACAAATTATGTTAAACACTGTGAAAATGTTATTTAAATTGTTTTTAATTGTGTCCAATTAGAATACATAGAACTGCTAGCTATAAAATTACTTTCAAGGGGTCTTTTTAAATAGTTTATAAAAAAATAAAAATTAAATGACATTTTCACGACAGAATATTATCAAGCATATTACATCATTTCAGATGTTGTCCATGCATTTCATAAATAAAAAAGGACAAAATTCTCCAGTGGTGTATGTATACCAATTGTTGGCCATTGTTAGTAGACAAACTGTACTAGTTTATTTTCTAAAATAAACACCCAGCTGTTCTTCTCAAAATCCACTATAACCCTTCTTCACACCGTATAGTGAGGCTATTAAATGTTGGGTAGCCATAATTACCTATCATTAGTCATAGATTTTTCATGCACTTTACTTTTTGTTGGATTTTGTCTCAGGGGAGGCTGAGAAAATAGTCAAGTCAAGTCAAGTCAAGAATATTTGTATAGCGCTTTTCACAATACAGATTGTATCAAAGCAGCTTCACAGTATTAAATTAAAATACTAATAAAACGTCCATGTTTGGTAATGCTAATCAATAGTAATATTGATTGATTCATTAAATTGAATATCCCCAACTGAGCAAGCCAAAGGCAACAGTGGCAAGGAAACGAAAAAACTCCATCAGGTGACCCAATGGTGACCTAAAACTCCATCAGGTGACCTAATGGAGAAAAAAAAAAAACCTTGGGAGAACCCAGGCTCAGTCGGGGGCCAGTTCTCCTCTGGCGGTTATGAACTAGAGGTCGGATTTAACTGTAAGATTAAAACATTTATATGAATGCCTGGTTAAAGAGATGCGTTTTTAATCTAGTTTTGAACTGGGAGAGCGAGTCTGAGCAACGAACAGTATCAGGAAGGCTATTCCAGAGTTTTGGAGCTAAATGTGAGAATGCTCTCCCTCCTTTGGTGGACTTAGATATCCTAGGTATAACCAAAAGCCTCGAATTTAGCGATCTTAAAGAGCGTGATGGATTATAGGGCGATAGAAGATCCGTTAAATAGACTGGAGCTGAGCCGTTTAGGGCTTTAAAAGTCAGTAACAATACCTTATAATTAATACGGAACTTATAAAATAAAATGTGTATCTGTCTCAATTTAAATATCTCGAAACTTAAAGGCAATCATGAGGTAAATTCAAATAGCTACAGCAATTTCACCAGTGCTGACTCATTCAAAAATGCGCTTTGGAAAGCATACTTGAACGCATGCACTTTGGAAGTGCTACAACACTTGAATTTGTTTGTTGCAAATTCTCTTATTAAAAATGTCACTCAGTTGTGTTGTGGAAGGCTAATTAAGCCCCCCACCTCTCTCTGTGAGGTTTACATCATGATGTATTGCTTTATCTGTAGGAATGCAGTCCTGAAATGGCTTAGATAGACATTCTTTCTGTTTCCGTTGCTGAATTCTAAAAATGCGCTATTGAGCACTTTATTTGTGCTTACACCAATTATTTCAAACTTAGCTTGAGTGTGACACAGTTCAGTGTGAATGTTTAAAGTCTGCAGAATACAAAAGGACACTGCATCATTCCTTCATACGTAGAGGTGCAAAATGTGCAAATAAAAAAAAAGATTTGATTGAAAAACAGACCAGAAATGCAGGTCATGAAACTCTGTATAATGTGTCTAAAACTTTCTTACATCAAAGTCACTGCGAACTGCTAAATGCAACAAATTGTACTATCCCAATTTGATGCATTTCATAGTTTATTAGGACAGGACTTGATTTTATCCATCTGGAATTGATTAGATCATGAAAAGTGTGTATTACATACCAGCATAAAGCCAGACCTAAATGTATGTTTTCTCTGACAAGGCCTAAATATGTGACTTAACATTATCCAATAAAGAAAGTAACATAAGTAACAAAAAGTAACAAATAGAGTTGTTTCTGATTTAATTTAACTGAACTGACTTTATTATTTGATCATATTTATTATATTAATACTGTAAAAAAAATCATTTTTATTCTGCATATGTACAAATTATTGTGATATTCCAAAATTGCAAAATTTCATATTGCCAGCAATAATTTTATTTTGTTACTATTCAAAATACACTACTTTTTAAAATATGGTGATCAGTAGGATTTTTTTTTGGTAAAAATGGAATAAAATAGGTGAAAAAAGGACAGTAAAGACCTTTACATTATACTATACTCACATGTCTTATGCAGCATGTGTGTGTGTTTAAGTAAGTGCCTGCATGTGCACATGTTGGGACTCAACATTAGTACACTACATATTATTCTCAAATTCTAAATGCCTCTACCTACTGTATATGCTGTTCTTTTGAACTTTCTATTCATCAAAGATACTAAAAATACTGAAAGAGTATCATGGTTTCCAAAACTCATGAGAAGCATATTAGAATGATTTCTGAAGGATCATGTGACACAAGACTGGAGTAATGATGCTAAGCCATCAGTACTGATTCCAGTAGACATGTTCACCCAGAAACATTGGATTCCTGAGGTGCAATGTAGTCTTAAGGTAAAAGCATTTAGAAGTTGCGAATAATATGTATTTCCCAACACATGCACATATTTATACACACACATGTTGCATAAGACATGCGAGTTACTAGGTCACTCTCACTTCTTAGATATAAATAATATCACATGCTTAATGCATTGCTGCCTTCAAGCCACTTGCCTGCTCTTTTTATATACACTGTTCATTGCTCACAAAGATTTGTGTCTAAAATAAGAATACAGAAGTGCAAAAGTTCATATAAAATGTGTTTTATTGCTAATAATAGGGTTTCATGTGCTACCACACAACCAAGGCAATACCAAGTGTTGGCAGACTACACAGGTGGTTTCTGTACAGATTCATATTTCCTTAAATATTTTACAACTGTTAAAGATCAATTAAGCTATTGATTAGACGACCAGGTTGCCTGTAAGTCAGGTGCTTGTTAGCCATGTAAATCAGTCTTTCCTTAACTAGTTTATCAGTAAATCAATCAAATAAGACTTTTTACTGGGGTTGGATTATAAACTGGGCCAGTGAGACCAGTGCCCTGGGGCCTTGGACTGCCATGAGCCCCTAGAGCCTCAGGACACACAGACTGCCAAAGGAAGCTAAAAAAACAATGTGCGAAAAAATAAAAATATTGTGGAAGAATACTTCCAATATCAAAGGTCAGATTAAAAAGAGTCATTTTTTTTGTATTACATTTCACAATATGTAAATAATCTACAGTAAACATTGCAGTATTCCAAACAGAATTGTCAATTTTGACTTCATGGTGACTAACTTTCTAACATGACATTCTAACTTCTAACCACATCTTGTAGTTTTAGCCAATTAAATCAAATCTGTAAACTCATCCTCATTAACATTTACGTTTTTTTTTTTACAGCAGGGCAAACTGCTCGTAATATAAAATTTGAAATTGTTTCCCCCCTTGCCTCAAGAAGGAACAGAGCGTTCCAGGACCACAGCAAAGTCACAAGGTTGAAAAATACATCCCGTTATAAGAGTCTCACCTTGATGGGAAGCGTCACAGCAGGAGAGCTTGCGGCATGTGAAAATCAATGGTTGTAAAACTGATGAATGTTCGAGACGTTACTCTCGTATCATCTCGCTGACGATTTTCTGCAAGGCTTTCATTCATCTGTTTTCTAGGGCCAATACCACAACCCCCTTCCTTTCGTACATGATGGGATACTGGTGGTCATAAGATGAAGTATTGCTACTGCAGTCGTCATGTTCAAATTCAGTGGCCTTGTGAATATCATCAAGGGTCATTTTACCTTTTTTGTCAATGATCATCACTCATGAGACATGCAAATTCCAATATTGTTTGACGTTTTTGATACATTTCCTGACCTAAAGATATTGGGTTCACTTTATTTTGATGATCCCTTTAACACATTCTATTGACTATAAGTAGCTTTGCACCTGCATGACTACTTACTCTCATTAGAGTGTTAGTAGAGTATTTGTAGACTGGTAGGGTTAGGGTTAGAATAAGTTGACATGTAGTTGTAAAGTTACTTATAGTCAGTAGAATGTGTGTTGGAGGAACATCACAATAAAGAGTTTGCAGATATTAAGCAGACAGTCTACTAATACTCTAATGAGAGTTAGTTGACATGTAGTTGCAAAGTTATAGTTAACAGAATGTTCCAAAGGGACCATCAAAATAAAGTGTTAACAAGATATTATATGGATTTAGAAGAATTATAATATAGAGAAGTCAAATTGAATAATTTCTGTATTAGCTCATATAGTAAGATAATTAGTCACTCATTTGAGGAAAAACATCACACAACAATCATTCATTGGATAATGTAAAACAAACTGTATGAATCTCTAATCATCAACACCGCATTTTTTTTTCAGAACCTGTGAGTCCATATGAAAGAAAAAACATGCACATGTTGTCTGGGTCCTGCCCTGGCAGTCTTGTCTGTTTTGTCTTTGGTAAATGTTATGATGTTTTATTAAAGTTTGGGAGGAGCATGTTTAGATAATTAAACTGATTAACATGAGAGGAGCACATTCAGTCAATCAACTCAATTAACGATAACAGGATACAGCAGACTTACATCAGTTCGTTCACAGTTTATTAGCATCCCTCCACCGCCCCACTCCTAACTATTCTTATCACAACCGGGGGGGCGAGTACACTGGGTTAGGGCCAAAATGCCTTGCTCGGAGCCCTCCACCCGGAGAGCACAACAAATACGCATAACTCTTACTCTACTTAATTATTTGTAAGTGTGAACTCATGAAACTTTGCTTGTCTTGTGCCTGAGCAAGCACTTGGCTCATGGTGCATCCCAATTCGGATAATATCCTAAATAGTATTCGAAAATAGAATTAGTTCATCCCAAATCGTAGTATGTTGAAATGAGTGTTCCAAAGCTACCCGGATGGTCTATTTCCGGTCAGAATCCGAAGTGCAGATCGATGGGCACTCTAACGGCTAACATTACCCACAACCAATCGCGTGTTGGACGAGGATTCGGTTAGAAATACAAACACGAGTGAAAAGTGTTAAAAAACTACAGACATGGAGGACGCACGAGTCTGGCGGTTATGTAGAGAGGTTTAGATAAAGGTTTGAGTGATTATTTATCAGTATCTAACCTGACAAAAATGTATTTGTTCAATGTTGTCTACATTATATTGCATCTGCAGCAGCATTGTGAAATTTGGTAAAGATGCATTTAGCCATTAACTTTTAAATGCATCATTACATTCAAATTGCAAACACACAAGGAGAGTCTCCACATGAAAGACCCACAACTGGCAGATGAACGTGCTACTACATTTCTCTCCGAAACGGTAGGAAATTAAATTAGATTGGATGGAGGATTTTAGCTGTGACAAGATGATTGACAAGGCAGTTTACGGTGACAGGCTGCAAGCGACAGATCTGTCCGTTAAAGATGACGAAGTAGTATGTCCCAAAGCTTGCCTACTCTTTTTCTACACACTCAAAAGTATGTACTTTTTCTTCACAAAAAGAGTACATACTTTTAGGGCGTATTATAGGCGAATTGAGACGCAGCATCAGTCTTTGTTTGCTTTGGCCATGTGCTCCTCTCGTCCCGCCTCCTTGTTTCCTGTTATCACGCCCCCTTGTGTCCCGTTACCACCGCTCCTTGTTTCCTGTTACCACGCCTCCTTGTTTCCTGTTACCACGCCTCCTTGTTTCCTGTTACCACGCCTCCTTGTTTCCTGTTACCACGCCTCCTTGTTTCCTGTTACCATGCCTCCTTGTTCAGTGGTTGAATCCAAAATCGCCCCCTAAACCCTCAATCCCTATTCCCTATGTTTGTTCACTAATACGATTCACTTGAAGGAGTGAATAAAAACGAGTGAGTGAATTCGGACTACCGTTGAGTGTCCATCGGCTGTACACTCGTTATTGCGGTGCAATGTGGTATAGAATGGGTTCACTCGATAACATCCACTGTGGTTTCGGACACCACTACAAATGGCTGTCCTCTCAAATAATGCCCTATTTGAGGGTATAGGGGGCGATTTCAGCCCTTAGGTGTGTTCGACATCGCTCTGGAGAGGCTGCGGAGAATGAATCAGCCGGCTGCTCTCGAATCGCTATCGCGGTATTTTGAGTGCATATGTCAGTCACGTGGCGTTGGCGCCGTCTCAAGTCAGACACAATTTCTAACCAGCATGCACTGCTTCAGGTCAGCCACCGATCAGTCTGCGCAGCGCTGTATGAAGTCGAACAAGCCTCTTGTCTAGTCCTCGTTTGTTTGATTGTGTTCACCTGATCCTCATGTGCTCTGCTCCCCTTATATTGTGCTCCTTGTCCCTCGTGTCTTTGCTGGTTTGTTGTGTGCATGTGTTGCTTGCAGATCTTGTCAGTCAGTGCTCTATTTAATTTTCCTTGTTTGATCATTTTCTTTAGATAATTCATGTTTCCCTTGTTCCTGTTTTTACTCTAGTCAAGGTCTCTTTTGTTCCAGTTCCCCCTAATTTTAATTTTTCTCTTTTTTTTTTTTTTTGGTTTCTACTGCAAAGTTGCAGTTTTGTTTATAATTTCCTTTGTTTTTAGGTCTAGTGTTTCTTTCTATAATTGCTTTGTTTTTCTCATGTTTGCAAGATAAGGTGTTTATTTTATTTTTTTATATCTTTTTTTTTCCTTTTTAAACTCTAGTATTATAGTTAGTTTGTATTTTCCCTAATCACAGTTGTCACAGTGTTGCCAGTTTTTATTTTTCTCTTTTTTCTGTGTGTTATCTCTTGTTGTCTTGTCTCGAGTCTTGCCTCGTGTTGGTTCCTGCCCTGCATCCTGTTCAACCCCTGGTCATTGACTCTCCCGGCCTTGCAGCTAGTCTGGTGCTACGTCTAGTCTCATCACCAACTGTCAAGCCTCTGGTTCCCTGAGTGGCTGCCTTGTCTCCATCATTGGCCGTCACATCTTTGCTGTCTCAACCCCGACCAGCCAGTTCTCCCATTGTGTCCTGCCGCTATTGTTTGGACTTGGCTCATTCTGCGTCTGGGTCCTCCATTTCACAATCGTGACGCGTGTATGAAACATGCACATTATGAAAATGTGTGCCTGTTTTTACAGTATCTGTTCAATGTCGACACATTTGTGTTTATATTTCTGCTTCCTTCACAATCAATAGCTCAATTTATATTATAAATCTAATTTATGTTGTATAGTTCTCACATTAAAAAACAAACTTACTGGTCTGTTTTGTTTCAACAAGGTTCTGTTATTATCTGACCAGAAAATTATCTTTTAATTGTGATCACTTTGTATATCTATTGCCTTTGAAACTACTGTATATTTGTCTTAACTGGTAGTATAGGTCACAATCCCCAAAAAAGTGTGGAAAATCTGTTCTGAGAGGGTTACGGTTGAAGGGATAATGTGCGTCCAATAATCGATGTTGTGTGCATATCCATTCATCACTCGATTAAAATAAGACAGATACCATGCCTTCATCCTCAAAAATCATATACAAAACCACATTAATTGTGACCCAGACAACAATACAAGCATGTTTGCACACAACAAAAAGGTTTGTGTCAACCATAATATGTTTTTATGTGGTGAATTAATGACTAATGAGACCATGAAACCACATACATACATTTTTTTATAAAAAATGGGGGGGGGTCGCTGAGAATGAGGCAGAGGCAGAACAATAGCGGCAGAAGTATTGTACAATTCTGAAAGCTCTGACGTTCAAAGCACACTTAGCTTGTATTTAAGAATTAAGAAAGGTGGAGTCGATTAAAAAGGAAAACAGAAAAGGAAACTCAGTACCGCCCAATCCCCCCTTCCTATACTCAGCGTTTCTATGCAGTATGATTCAAAGGAAAACATAATGTGCAAGATGGTTTGTGCGGCATTGGAGGCAGTCAGTTTGACACTACACTTCCTGTTGATGCAATTCAGGAAATGCAAGACGAAACCATAAATAAAGGAATTAACTGCCAGAGTGCAATACCTTAGGCAGTGCAGCTGAGCGAATCGAGAGAGAGAAAGAGAGGAGCAAGTGAGAGAAGAAAGCTGTGATGACGTAGAAAAGGGGGCACACAGAGAATCCCCCTACCCTCCTCTTCTGTTTCCCCCTCCATCTTATTCCTCTCCTTCTCCTCTGAGTGCTGGCTGAGCAGTGCTGCATTTGACTCAATCACTGGAGCGGCGCTCTGGATACATTTAGAATCCCTTTTCACTGCCCAAGGCAACTGGGAGAATGCATTAAAGACCATGGAAAGGCCTTTATTGTAAACACTGTTGGTACAGCCCTCTCTATCTGTCAGACGCTCTATGTGAAAGAACGGCTTTATCTAGAGAGGTTCTATATCACAACAGATCACTAAGTGTTCAAGATCCAATTCTAGAATCAGCACAAGTCACTACTTTTTTTTTGCAACAGCGCTGTTTGATGTATTGATGTGTTCAACAAATACTTTGGTTTTGAGGTATTGTGTTTGGTTTACACTTTAATAACATTGTTTCAAGCTGGTATTTCATAATGAATCATTTATGATAGTACTTTAACTCTTATGAACTCTCTAGTGTCCTTTCTCCGGCAGAACAAGCAATAACAAATGCCTCACACACGTGATTTTCTATTAATTTTAACGTAAATGATTTCCTGAACAAATTAACACATTTCAGGTCATAAATACTGTATTATGAGGTTGATTTAAATGCTTTAGTCCAGGGAGACTTGCATTAATGTGAAGTAAAAACAAGTTAATAATAAAATGAATAGAAATATCTGATCATCCTCCATAATGCGGCCGCTATTTACAACTCATACCATCTGTAAACTCTTGTATTACCAAGGCAATAACTGATGCATTTGTATTACATTCCAACAAGGTCTGTTATCAGCCCCACAGTGAAAAATTAAACCATTTCCCTACAGGCTGGGCCAGATCGCCACAGAATGGAACGGTTAAGCAACAAGAACGGTTTGGCCTGATGGTGGATCAACCCTTTATTTGAAATGTTTGGAAATGCTCTTCGTACCTTGGTTAGTAAGAATCTGCTACAAACATGAACAAAATGTAAAATATAGATTTGTCTTTTAAATCATAGAAATTTACGTGAGACTCATGTTCACAAAATTTTAACAAGGACACTCTATTGCAGTGCTCGTTGCTCTTTCTCATAGCCAAGATTAAACTCACTGTCACATAATGTTGATAGATCCATCATCCAGTGGGGGTCTAACAGTTGTTGACTCACCAGTGTAAAGCTAGGGGTGTTCATATCAATCATGCATCATTGTGTGCCACTTGACAAGGTATTTGCTCCAATGGAACTCCAATTCCACATCCGCTGCGTGTTTAAGAAACCGTTTTGGATGCAGCCTGATAAGCATCCAATTGTCATGGGGTACTAAAAGAGTCAGTTGAGCGTTGAGCTCTCTTTTTTCTGAGAGGTCAACCATATTGATTGCAATCAGCCAAGAAATGTCACCACTTCGCTGAGGATGAGTCCATTCACGAATCCAGAGCCTAGGAGCAAGTGGTCCGTGAAATACCTCCTCCATGTCTATTTTAAGGCCTATCAGCTGAAGCTAATTGGATAGTGTGTGTGTGTGTGTGTGTGTGTGTGTGTGTGTGTGTGTGTGTGTGTGTGTGGTACTGAATGATCTATATGCACACTAATGTACAAGGGTACAAGTAGTATGATGACAGGCCTGCAGCACCTAAGGGGTTAATCATTGGCTATGCTCACTGTGCAATTACAGTGTTCTTGGGCATATTGTTAATTAGGCAGATGTCAATTGCTTCTCTTTTTAGTGATCACATAGTATCGCTCTAATGATGAGAACATAAGGATGAGACCAAAAAGATCACTCTGCTCATGGGTCTTTACATGCAAGGCAGATGGATTGTAATGATTTTATTCTCATGTGACACATGGTAAAAAGATATCGAGATCTGATCATAACAAGAAAATTGGAATTTCAGGTGTAAAATTGCCATGGAAAATTCCTGTGACATTTAAAGGGATGTTCTGTGTTCCGTATACGTTAGTTAAAGTTCACCCAAAAAATTGAGAGTTTGCATGATAACGTATGCATATTTGGCATGCTGTCCGAGGGGAAGGCTCCGAGCTCGGAATTTGGCCCGAACCCAGAGAAGTCCCCCTTCTTTGACTGGATGGGAACCAGCCAAAAGTGAGGCGTTGGAATGGTGGAGTGATTGGTTGGATGGGTTAAGGTTACCTGAACATGCCCCTCTCGAACTCTGTTAAAGAAGTTTGCACGTACAGTACATGTAATCAGATCAGATATGATAAAGTGTGCATATTACGCGTGCTGCCAGAGAGGAAGGCTCTGAGTACTCCCCAAAAAAGTTAAATGAACATCGGACAGCACCCAGCCCAGACAGCAACATAGTGTCGGCCCAGATCCGGGCCACATCTGGTACCTGTGGATTCCATGCGTACCAGATGTGGGCTGGATCTGGGCCGACACTATGATGCTTTCTGGGAGAAAAACTCCAGAAAAATGTGAAATTAAGTATGAATGAATGAATGAATGAGGTATTTATAAAGCGCTTTCATATGTACTACTGTACACCCAAAGTGCTTTACAATGATTTCTGGGTCTCTCCTCAACCACCACCAGTGAGCATGTATGAGACTGAGGGTATGGAATTAACATGATTAAAGGTACACTGTGTAGTTTTTTTTTAAGTATTTTATTAGCTAAAATCAATGCCTTTATTCATATATATGTCCTCAATGGTGTATAATTACCTCTGCCAATGATCTGACTTATCCTCGTAAGCGAAAAATTTCTTATCTTTATTTACATGAGACGGGTAAGTCCAAGGAGGCTTCCATGTCATTCCGCCATATTGAAAAACTATAATAGCAGAGAGGGACAAAAAGCATTAGCCTACTTTTCATAACGCGTTTTCGTTCAGAGCCAGCGGCACGTGACTGAAACCAGCAGAAGCGGACAAGGAGATCAGTGAGAGGCACTTGTCACTGCCCCGGAAAATGTGAAAGGCTGCACTGCACTGTACTTTATAATGCAGGACCATCGTAATGCCGAGAAGGAATCCTCGTCGGCAAAAAAAAAAAAAAAAGTATTTAAAAGGAAACGTGATCGCGAATTAAAAAAACAAAGGTTAACCCTAGTGGTGTCAACAATAATCGATTCAGCGATGCATCGCAATGCGGGATATGCACGATTCAGCATCGATGCGGCAAAGTGCCATAATCGATTATGTCACTGTTTATTTTCTGGCCTTGAGTTGGACAATAAAGTTACTTTCGTGGGCATAACAACAACAATAATCAAGATGGCTGAGGCGGAGGGAGATGACCGCGATAGACGGGTAATTAAAAACGCACCCAAAGCTTGGAAAAGCGAACATCTGGGCACATTTCGGATTCTACGAAGTTAATGGGAAACTAAACAAGACGAGGCTGAACACAGGAGCGCAGCTTCACAGCTGAGACACGAATAGACTAACATAAAGCGTTTAGGCCTACTCCTAAACACAAAAGGCACGTCCATTTGAATAGAAAAATTATATTTATTAAACAAACCAGATCAAGAGCAAAAACGAAATAAAGTGCATAACTGAAAAATAGCTCAAAACTAATACAAACAGTGGCACTACGCATTGGGCTCCAATAATTTTTTTCCGTCTTCTAAAAAAAAAAATGCTGCCACACTGCCGATGTCTTTGTTGACATGATAGAAGAGGACTGACTGTGAATTAAACGGCCTCTCAATTAAATAAATAATATTCAGCAAACCTTCTAGTAGCCGTCTCTCTTCTCCGGTGGGTTGGGCTAATCCAAAAGAAGTGAAAACAAGGGGGGTGTTCTGAAGACAGACTGTTACCTGTGACACAGAGGTGCTCTGAAAACACCCCCATTAGCAATTAGTGCTTTCCACCAGATGAAATGAACGCGCAAAACGAATGAAATGAACGCGGCAAAACTGATGAAATGAATGCGGCAAAAAATCGACCAATCAGAATTTTGGTCAAGCCAAAACGTATCGACCAACAATCGACTAATCGACTGGGAGATTACAGCCCTAGAAAGCAGTGATTTATGTTTTCTTTTTCAGGTTTGAAAATGCCATATCCAATACCCTGTACCATTTAATTTTATTTTGTTTAATGACATTTATGTCAAAGATACAGGAGAGTGATAATACACACATAGCAGCCAATAAAATCTGTTGTTCAATATATGACTGCTTGTATTGCCTCATGACTGATGAAAAATTTGCCTTGTTGTGTGCAGTAGAATTTTGATGCATCGCAATGCATCGTAGAATCGAATTGAATCGAATCGTTACCTGGTGAATCGTAATCGAATCGAATTGTGAGGGCAGTGCCAATGCACACCCCTAGTTAACCCTCTGGGGTCGGCAAACGCGCCGGCGCATAAAAACAATCAAACAATCAAAACAAAACATTGTGCTTTTGTAAAATAAAGAAAATAAACAGGGTGTGCTTTCTGCCTCTCCATCTCTGTGAATTTTTTTTCTTGAGCACGTCTATAAAATGAAACAAAACTCAAATACTTGCAAATACTTGTCACACATTTATGAGCAATATATCTTTATAAACATTTAAGTGTGTACTTTTAAATAATCTGATTCAATACGAAAACAAATATTCTCTGTTTAAATAGTTTGTACAAAACCAACAAGATGTCCAGTTTCTCAAACGCTTGCTCATTAGTTTTAATGTGACCACACCCACGTGCGCAAAAGAGATTGACATGCAAATCATCCACATGAAGGAACGCAAACGCGCTCATTACCTCAAAAACAAAGCACAAAACTTCATCAGTCCTCTGCTTTCTGTCGAGTTTGGAAGACACGCTGTGAGCTTACATGGGATTTACCTCAGAAGAAGAATGCGATTTGAAGACAAGAAATATTTTAAGGTAAGAAATGTATTCTGAATTATATTAGTTAGTGTTATTGTTGCATAAACTTCACATTGTAGTTGAACTGTTGCTAGACTAAAATATATGAAATCGTCGGAAACATGTTGAAATATGAACTATAGACAGGCAGGCTACCTTTCAATGCGAAATTTATACACATGTACGACACAATGATGTTTTTAAGTTCAATAATAATATCAGCATGATATAAAAGTAGGCTAGTATCAGTGTTTACTCTAATATGGTGAATATTATAATGTTTAAAACCGTGTTTACATTTAAATACCGTGTTTGTAACGAATGGAAAAATTTTAAGTAAAATATACATATAATTTTCTCTAGTGTAGTGTTGCTCGCTGTGACTGCTGCTACTGTGAGTTGGTTTGTGGCTGTAAGCTTCGTCTAAGCCTCGTATTAGCTTCGTATTTCTTTGAGCCATTATTTACTATCATTTCTAGTTGTTTATACTACTAAATACAGCTTACCCAACATCACACATTAATCTGACATCGCTAGCTTCCGTTACTACTAGCACAACACGCTAGTAATTCGCTAGCATGTTAACGCGCCACCCGTGTGCTCTGTTATTTTTACATTTTTTTATCTCGCGCGCCCGCACCTTTGAGTTCATCAAAAGCCCAGGTGAGTAAGAATCAGTCAACAAACACGGTGAGTAATGTCTTCTCCTGTTATTATCACTTGCACTTCATGTCACATGTTCAGCATAGCCTTCTCTGTCGGCAATATAGGATTTATTTGTGATAAATGCAGGGAGACAGTCAGGCTGACGGAGAAGGTTTCAGATCTAGAGACACGCATCTAAACTTTAATTGAGGAGAGTAAGAGTGCAAGAGCTTTAGATACTATTTTGGATGCGCCTAGCCAATTGAACCCTTTACACGATTCGGTTCTGGCTGAATTAGAGCCCGTGCAGCAGGGCAAATGGGTGACGGAGAGACGCTGTAGTCGCGGATCAAAAAAACTATCTTCCGTTCTTCTGACCATAACAAATCGATTTCCCCCCCTCAGTAAAACACCCACTGAGAATTCTGTTAAATATGCCCTAGTAATTGGTGATTCGATCACACGGAACATGAAAATAGAGCCACCAGCCACCATAGTCACATGTTTGCCGGGAGCCAGAGCGCCTGACATCAAAGCAAATTTAAAAGTGCTGGCTAATGCTAATCGTAAATTCTCTAAGATTATTATTCACGTCGGCACTAATGATGTTTGACTCCGCCAGTCGGAGATCACCAAAATTAACATTAAAGAGGTGTGTGAACTTGCAAGTAAGATGTCAGGCACTGTAATTTGCTCTGGCCCACTTCTTGTTCGCAGGAGTGATGAGATAGTTAGTAGATTGTGTTCACTCAATGGCTGGCTGTCTGGGTGGTGTCCACGAAATAATATAGAATTCATAGACAATTGGAAACAATTTTGGGGCAAACCTGACCTGTTGAAAAGAGATGGTATTCATCCCTCCTGGGATGGTGCTGCTCTTCTCTCTAGTAATTTGGCTCATAGTCTTAGAGATAAAACATGACAATCTGGGCCTCAGGTCAGGAAGCAGACAGACTGGCTTAACCGACCGTCTGCTAGCGGCCTCACGTCACCAAGGTCAGCTAAATCCCATCACATAGAGCCACTTTCACCTAGATGTCATCATATAGAGAATGTGTCTGTTCCCGAATTTGGAAATCCAAAAAGCGTCTAAACCCATCTAAGGTTAAAAATTGTATTGATGTTCAACAAATAAAAAATAGATAAAAACCAAAACACCAAATAACACCAAAAGCACTCATTGTTAATGATATGATTTCAGATTATAACCTTCTGTGTTTGACAGAAACCTGGCTAAAACCAAACGATTGCATTACTTTAAATGAGTCAACCCCACAAGATTACGGTTATAAACATGAACCTCGTCTGAAACGCAAAGGAGGAGGTGTTGCTGTATTTTATAGTAATATTTTCAAAACCACTAAGAAATTTAGTTTTAAATAGAATTATTTAGAAGTGTTGGTGCTTAATGTAAATATATATAGTGTAAACGATAAATCACGTTTGAGAATTCTGCTGGCTACTGTATACAGGCCACCAGGGCACCATACAGACTTTATCAAAGAATTTGTGGACTTTCTATCAGAATTAGTATTGGCTACAGATAAAGTACAAATTTTTGGTGATTTTAATATACATGTAGATAACAAAAAAGATGCATTGGGATTGGCATTTAAAGACAGTGTAAACTCAATTGGAGTTAGACAAAACGTGTCAGGACCTACTCAATGTCGTAATCATACTCTAGATCTAATACTATCACATGGAATTAGATGTTGATGCCGTTGAAATACTGCAGCAGAGCGATGACATCTCAGATCATTATCTAGTCTCATGTAAATTACATTTAGCCAAGGCTGCAAAACCGACTCAGTGTTATAAATATCTTAGACCTATCAATTCTGCCACTAAAGATTGCTTTATCAATAATCTTCCTAATCAGTTTCATCATCTCAGCATCCCGGATAGCTTAGAAGAAGTCAAGTCAAGTCAAGAACTTGATATTGCAACAGAAACTTTTAACTCTCTATTTTCCATCACTTTAGACACAGTTGCTCTGTTGCTCTTAAAGAAGATTAAAGAACATAGTCCAACGGCGTGGTACAACGAGCACACTCAGGCCCTTAAGAGAGCAGCCAGAAAAATGGAGCGCAACTGTAAGAAAGCAAAACTAGAGGTATTTCGCATTTCATGGAAGGAAAGCTTGATTGCATACAAAGAGGCTTTAAAAGCTGCTAGATCTGCTTATTTTTCAACCCTTTTAGAAGAAAATAAACATAATCCTAGGTATTTATTTAAAACAGTGGCTAAACTAAAAAAGAAAAGAAAAAGAAAGCTTCAAACCCAGAAGTTTTCAAGCAACAAAGCAGCAATGACTTTATGAACTTCTTCACTTATAAGATCGATAATATCAGGGGCAAAATTATAACTATGCAACCGTCTACTACAGTATCGCATCAGGGAGAGCATTGTAGTCTCCCTGAGGAGGTCTCTTAGCGGCCTCTAATTTAATAACTAATGATCCTTGCGACGGAAGTGAATCAATCAAAACTAACTTTAGCTGGAAAATATTTGTATTCAAGAACCGCTATAAAACCAAAACAATCTCTGTTACCTTAAAGGGATAGTTCACTTTAAAATTAAATTTTGGTATGTTTTAGCTTACCTCAAGGGCATCCAAGATGTAGGTATCTTGGTTTCCGCAGAAGTTTCAATTTTGATATTTTTAGGTCAAACCGTTCTTGTCTGACAGTCATATATCATGCAGGTCTATGGTCACTGTCTCATGCACAGAGTCCAAATTAAAACAATTCCCCATCGTCCAAATTAAACTACACGACGGCCTACTACACGAAACGAGCGGTTTGTGTGAGAAAACGAACGGTATTTATATCGTTTTTACCTCTTGTAACACAGCCACGTCCAAGTGATCTGAAGGCGCGAGCGCATCCTGGTGTGTGACGTGTGCGCAGACTGGTGCATAGATGTATACACTAGATGTCGCCTTGGCTACGGCAGTTCATTGGAACGAATGTCTTTAATGCGAAATCTAGTGTATACATATCTATGCACCAGTCTGCGAATACACAATAATGTCAATTAAATCAATAGCGCTGCCTAATGAAAATAAAACAATACTATAATATACAAACCATAACATTAGAGAGGCAGGTTTCCAAGTACAGCAAAGTTTTGTCATACAAAACCCCTAGCTTTGTATTGATGGGGTATTCTCTTTCAGGACCTTCTCAGTTACTGAGGAGAAAATTGCTTTATTAAAAAGGCAGACAGGAGCACCCATCAGCTACTTGGTAAACAGACCCCCTGTTGACATAACGGTAGGAGGAGAGAGATACCCACTAGGAAGTGGTTTGAGCCATCAGGTAAATGAATGAGATGAGGCAGTATTAAAGTAGATATTCTTTATTGTGTACTTTATATGAAATTCACAAAAAATTTAATGTACAGGGCAGTGCAGGACAGTGCACCACGTCAGCGTGATCTTCCTTGACCACTTATCTCTTCTACACACAGACAACCTTAATCTTTGATGATATGTGGCTGGAAGTTAGACAGCATGCTGACTACATACCATATTTGATTTATGTTCACAAGCCGGGAAATCGGGATTTGGCCTGACACAATTTTAAACTTCTTTATCTTTGCAATGGCTCTTTAAACATAACCCTGTGCTTGGCTATTCTTTTGGTCATTTCAACATCTGCATGTGGCATCTGTCTGTTTGCTCTTGTAAAAGGTGGAATGTTAAAGGGCACCTATTATGCCCCTTTTTACAAGATGTAATATTGGTCTTGGGTATCCCCAGAATATATTTGTGAAGTTTCAGCACACAATCAGGACGTCTCGGATTATGGATTATGCAATTATGGATGTGCAACACACACTCAAATACTGTGATAACGTTAGCTACGTACAAACGAATTACATTTATGTGAGGGGTTCTGTTGCGTCATGTTTACATTACATTTTAATGTCTTGTCTTTACAGAGAACATACACCGTTTTTAAGACAATATCTTGAAAAAAATTTTTTATAAACGTGTGGTTACACACTATACAAACAAGGTTTAAATTATATACACAGACATCCTACGACGACAACAACAATAGCTTTAGCCGCATTTGTTGTTGAACTGGCTGACAGATAACGTTACATCGACTGAAATGACTATTTCCTCAAAAATCATAAAACACTTACTTCTTCTGGAGGTGACGCTGGATCGTGAACAGTAGGCAACGATCCACACTTGAGGATTAACTTTGAAGCAAGACCTGCTTTGAATTGACCCTCGTTCACAAAGCAGTCCGTCAGAAAATTATTTGCGCAAACATAAGCGTATTTAGGAAGTTTAAGGGGCGCCTTTCCTTCATAAATAAAATCCATCCACTCCGTTTTTAGTTCAGTGCAGTCTAAGATGACAAAAGTATTTGGAAATTCTTCCTTAAATTTAGCTGGCATGTTCTCAGAAATAACATCCCTGTGTGGCCAAATAGACAATTTCCAAGACTATCATACATATAGTCCACCCAGGAGATGATCAGTGTGCTGACACTCTGTAAACGGATGTTAAATCTGAAGGCTAGGTCTTTGTGGTGCACACTTTGTCTTAATTTCATTAAGTTCAGTAACAATTGAGTATGCAGTGAAAGTTGTTTGATCTCATTATTGACACGTTTGTATGAGATATGAATGTGTGTTTGTGGTGCACTTGGGTCAGGTGGAATGTTAAAAAAATTCACACAAGCTGTTAAATTGCTCAGAAATTAAGAAAACCCTGTGCAGTAGTGGAAATAATCAGGCACATGGCTTTGGTTTAAAATCTCTGGGTTTAAAGCTGAGGTTTGTGCATACTGAAGTTCCTTTTGAAGATGATGGAGTTGGCCATCCTTTGCCTTGAGTTGAAGCTTCAGATTTATGATGTCCTGCTTGTGATTGGATAATGCGTCCTGCAGAGTTCTCAGTTCCTCTCCATGGTCGCCTGTATCATGTTCTTCTGTAAAAGACAATAATAGGGCAGCTGGGACTCACAGGCATGCCTTGGTGTGACTTCTTTGTAATGTGCGCAGAAGACTACCACTTGCAGCGGATACATTTAGATGTTGAAAAGTGGGGTGAGATTAAAATAAAAAATAGATTTATTTTTCTTTGATTACTTCCTTCCCAGTTGCAATCAGTAACTAAAAACAGATACAAATAGCGGTTTAAACTTACCATAGGTAGAGTCACTCTGTTGTGAGGTGCTTTGAAATGTGTCCTCAGTGGAGTTTGAGGTGCTGGCTTCCTGCTGAGTTTGAGGTGCTGGCTTCCTGTCACACATGATTCAGTAAACAATCAGTTTAAAAATAGTTTAGTTGTCTTCATGAAATCATTCAAGTTTAGCAAACCCTTCTAATAACTTAACTATTGGTATACCTGTGGAATAAAATGTTATTACACTGTTGTTTTGTTGGGGTTTTGACCCTGTATTGTTGTACAAGAAACAAATAAAATGCACTTTGTATAAAGCATGAGAGCATGTTGTGTTCTGTAATACATCTCGCTGCCCAAATAAAGTCTACACGGTAGTAAACAGGTATGACAGCACATAAGTGACTACTGTTAATGAACTGATTAAGTTTGCATACCAACCTTTTCTTTCGAGATCTCCGGCAAGCCCCCTGATGTTCCCTCCTTAGAACTGACACTGGGAGAGCCGCAATCGGATTGGGATTGGGGTCAATTAACAAAATGCTGAAATATATTTTAAAGTATGTCAGTGAGCCTCCGTCTTGCCTTTAATCATCTTAATTTACGTTCAAATATATACCGTCACCGGCAACAGAAGAGCATGCCCTGACAGGATTTGTAAAGCCTGGTGGTACACACCTATTTTCTGCTCAGAAGAAGAGCAGCATGCTCGCACCAGGTAAAGAGTGGCAGATGCTGGCAGACCTTAGGAAACAGCTGGTCTTTCCAAGAGAGATCATGACTACCACTCTCCGACCAGACATAGTCATGTGGTCCACAGTGGCGAAGCGGGCCCTCCTCATCCACCATCCCTTGGGAGGAGAATATGGCAGCAGCCCACGAATGGAAGCACCAGAAGTACGCCGAGTTAGCAGCGGAGTGCAAAGATGCTGGCTGGAAAGCAACTGTTCACCCTGTGGAGATCGGCTGTCGAGGCTTCGTGGGCAAAGCAGCAGTCCAGCTGCTACATGGAGTGGGCGTAACAGGCTCAAGTCTGAGGAAAGCCACGGGGGTGCTGGGAGAGGAAGCGGAGAAAGAGAGATACTGGCTTTGGTTGAGGAGGAAAGAAATGGGGTGGGGATCCTCACCCCAGTGAAGGCAGCTGCAGGGGGTGGCGGGGAGACATCCCCAGCATGCCACCGGCCCCTCCGCCTGGAGATGTACTGGTCGTGGGGGCAAAACATCTATGAATGGCGGTGTCCAGCTGATGACCCTGCAGCTGTCCCAAAGGCACCGGAGGAGGTGCGACAGGCTGGAAAGCCAGAGCAGGTAATGCCACCTCACCTGTACAACAAAAAAATTAACAAAGAACCGTCATTATTTCCAAGCAATGCTGTGCTGAGTTAGCTAGGTAGCTAACATTAGCGTGTTCTTACCTTGGAGCAAACATAGGTTTTTTTGTTAATCCTGTCTATATTTAGTTGTGAATGAGGTCTCCCACACTGCTTGATCCACGCCAGGCATTTCTCCCCTTGGGTTCTAGGTTTCGGGAAGGGAAACAATTCCAACCCCCATCCAAACTTTTAGGATAACAGGCATCAGATTTACACAATCCGTACGCACAACGCTTCGGCATGTTTCCCTCGCTCGAAAGCTTGCCAGACCTCCCGCGCCTAGTTACGGTTGCTAAGCCACGATTGGCCTGTGGTGGTTTTCGGGCGTGGCTTAGCGAAGGGTCAATTATTGGACAAAATATTCCACACATAATAACCTAGAATACTGTCTAACACTACTGTCAACTACTGGCTGCTTGGTTAAGTCTTCGTCGTCGGTTAGAAAGCCGGGTGTGCTCTTTGATACCAATCTTTCATTTGAAAGTCACGTGTCTAGTATCTGTAAAACCGCTGATTTTTTTCATCTTAAAAATATATCTAAATTACGCCATATGCTCTCATTGACAAATGCGCAACAATTAGTTCATGCGTTCATGACCTCAATGCTAGATTATTGTAATGCTATTATGGGTGGTTGCCCTGCACGCTTAACAAACAAACTACAGCTAGTTCAAAACGCAGCAGCTCGAGTTCTTACCAGAACCAGGAAGTATGACCATATTAGCCCGGTTCTGTCAACACTGCATTGGCTCCCTATTTAACATCGTATACATTTTAAAATATTGCTGATTACTTAAAAAGCACTAAATGGTTTAGCTCCACAGTACTTGAGCGAGCTCTTAACGCATTATAGTCCTTCACGTCTATTGCGATCTCAAAATTCCGGCCAGTTAATAATACCTAGAATATCAAAATCGACTGCTGGCGGTAGTTTTTTTTTTTCTATTTAGCTCCAAAACTTTGGAACAGTCTTCCTACCATTGTCCGGGAAGCAGACACAGTCTGTCAGTTCAAAGCTAGATTAAAGGCACATCTCTTTGACCTAGCATTCACATACAGTAATACATTATAGACTTCTATAATTCAATGTTAGGCTGCATAGATTAGGTCAGCCGGAACTGGGAACATTTCCCATAAATCCTGATGTACTCCTTACATCATAAAAATAATGGCATCTACGCTAATTTTAGTGTCTTTAGGTTTTCCCGCAGCCTGCCGGATCCAGGCCGTATCCAGATCTGACTAACGATCTTCGCCTGGACCCGATGACAACGCAGTGCTGAAGTGCCAACTAGTCTCTCCCCTGTGAAGGATCCCTTTACCACTCTACAGATAAAGCGTTGTCGGGATAATTTTGGTTTCTCGTATCTACCCCGAAGTGATACAATTCTGTATAAAAATTTTAAGGCTTGACAAGTAGTTTAAGGCTTGGTTTGTAGGGAATTACAAACCTGCACGCATAAATTCAAATGCACATTACGATAGAATGATTTCTTAATGCGCACGTGAGCGCCATCAGCATTTCTCACAGGTTCGCGTTTAAAGTCTGTGTAGAGAAAACGATGTCGTCTTTGCGGCCTCTTATTTAATAATTTATAATCCTTACGACGGAAGTGAATCAATCAAAACTAACTTTAGCTGGAAAATATCTTTATTCAAGAACCGCTATAAAGCCAAAACAATCTCTGTTAACTTAAATTATTAAATTAAAAACACGCAATGCCTGTAATTGGACACGCAAAAAATGTTCAGCACTTCAAATGTTATTTTTAACGTGATGACCAAAAACTATAAATATATACCAATACATATTATAAAATAACTAGGTTTAAAAATAAACTGTCAAAGTGAAGTATCAGGTATTCACAATAGTCTCATGAAAAACAATAACTGTCAGTCAGTGCAGCGCTGCCAGCACAAGCTCACTGACCATTTCTGTCAGGATGTCACGGTTGTCAGATCCACTGTCTCATTCTAGGCTACGTTTACACGTGGCCGGTTATTTTCATAAACGGACATTTCACCCTCTCCGTTTTCAAAAAAGTGTTCGTTGACACGAACCCGTGTATATGCCGTCAAGAGCATGCCAAACCTATAGGTGGCAGTGTAACGAGAAGATCAAGCCCACGTTAGCCAATCAGAATCCCGAAAATATAGGTCGCACTTTTGACGCAGAGCAAGTTCTGTCGCATACTGTGACGTCGACCGCCTAAAACTCTGTTTTTCTCAGTTTACATGCAAACGTGCAAACAGAGTTTTCCAAAATCTCCACTCTGGCCGGAGTTTTTAGAAAGAATCGTTTTCAGATAATTCTCCGTTTGCATGTAAACAAGGGGCACAACCGAAGGGAAATGTCTCTGTTTTTCAAAATAACCATGTACGTGTAAACAGGGCCCTAGTCTCATGTGTTTGTGTTGGGTGGGTGTGTCTCGTTACGTTCCTTGTTTCGCGTGGGCGTTGTCGCTGATCATCCTGTTTGCCATCATCAGCCTCTATTTAATGCCCTGTCTTTCGTCTCATGTTTGTCAGATCGTTGTTTGATGCATCCTGTTCGCGTGCTTGTTTCCCTGTTCCTCGTGTTTTGTGTGCACCGGATCCTGGACTACATTACAACCGATCTCACCACTCACCAGCCGTCATCAGTACTCTTCACTGTCCGTCTCAGTCCCTGCGTCACCTCTCCTGCTGTCTGCGTTCCTGTTTGCCCGAGAGAGAGAGGACTCCCGACGACGCTATATGTTTTCATGCTGTTTGACTTCTGAGTATTTCTTTACTGAAATAAACATTTTACTTGCAATTGCTTCTGACCTGTTTATCATTACAGAACGATCTGACCAACAATGGAAGCAGCAAGTGCAGCATCACTCAAGGAATTTATCGATCACAGCATTTCCCGAATGGACCAGCAGCAGGAGAGCATTTCGAACACCGGACGCGCTGTCCAAGCGCTTGTGACGCAGGTGTCCGAGCTCACCCAGCAGGTCCAGCTTCTAAGCATTCCCACTGTGCCACCCACACCATCCGTTCCCCCCACCATACCTGAGAGATGGCCGCTGGCGGAGCCCCACCTTCCTGTACCAGAGAGTTACGCCGGTGAGTCCAACTTTTGCAGAGCTTTCCTTACCCGATGCTCTATGCATTTCTCGTTGCAGCCCCGGACGTTCGCCACGGAGGAGAGTAAAGTGGCGTTCGTTCTCATGTTACTAAAGGGCCGTGCAGCACTGTGGGGGACGGCAATGTGGGAGAACAAGGACCACTGCTGCGACTCGTTCCTAGCACTCGGCGACGAAATGAAGAGGGTCTTCGACCGGGCCGTGGCTGGCAAGGAGGCTGCCAGAAGACTCGCGGACCTTAAGCAGGGGAGTTCATCGGTCGTAGATTACTCCATTGAATTCCGCACGCTGGCGGCCGAGTGCAAATGGAATGAGGAGGCGCAGTGGGATATGTTCCTGCATGGGCTGGCCGACCGTGTTAAAAGAGACATATACATGCTGGACCTTCCTTCCACGCTGAATGGACTTATAGAGCTGGCGTTACGGGTGGATGCTCGCATAGACCAGCTTGGTCATCTTCATGCCACCCGCGATCCCAGAGGAGTGGTTCAACAAGGAGAACATGCAGGTGGGGAGAGCTCGGCTTTCCCGGGAGGGGGGAGAGAGGCGGAGATCCCAGGGACTCTGTCTCTACTGTGGTGGCCGGGGACATTATCTACACGCATGCCCGGTAAAAGAGCAAGCCCGATAAGGTTGAGGCTACTATCGGGTGGGATCTCCGCCGGGAAGTCCTCACCATCCACTCTCCTTCCGGTTAGACTGAGATGGGCCAACAGTACGCACACCTGTCGAGCACTCGTGGATTCCGGAGCAGAGGGTAACTTCATAGACATTAATCTTGCATACCAACTTCACCTTCCCATCTCGCCGCTTCCTCATCAGATCTCTGTCAATGCCCTGAATGGCCAACAACTCCCCAACATTACCCATTCTACTGACCCTATAACCCTCATCACCTCCGGCAACCACACTGAGACCATCCCTTTCCTCCTCATGGACTCCCCGGTTGGACTTGTTGTGTTGGGTCACCCCTGGCTGGTTAAGCACAATCCTCGTGTGGATTGGGGCTCCAACTTCATCTCTATGTGGAGCGAGCCCTGCCACGAGTCCTGTCTTGTTTCTGCCTGTCCATCTGTAGCCGCGTTTCCATTACAGATTTGCGCAAATGTTTTGCGCTATTATCTAAATATCGATAAAAAACTATTGCGAAATGACGGCGTTTCCATTAACAGATGTTGTGCAACTAAAACGTCCTTTTTTCTCTCGCGATAAGTCATTCCAAAAATCACGGCAACGGACGTTGGTTTATATTATCTCACAGCCACCGCATTAGACATTATTATTATTAATGGAAGGAGACGTACATGTTATCCAAGCATTAATGGCAGGGAAAGACCCTTATACTCCGAACGATATAAGGAGTTTCTGGGTGTTTCACCCTCATTTCTGCTCTGAGGTTTTGATTGTGGCATTTCTTTTAAGTTTATAATCCAGTATTCGTATAGGCTAATTATTGTTTCTTTTATGATAATAAAGAACTCTGTCTCCTATTCCAAACGATCCATGTAGGCTACTTTTGTGTCCATTCGTTTTTTCCTTTTTAAACCCGTAATTGGAAAAACTAAGAATGTACGGTTGTCTTTTTAAAATGCAAAGTTGAACACCAAAATTTTAATTTGAACTGGCTACACCAATTGCTGCGCAAAAAAGTAAATATCGACGAATTTTCAGATTTTGTTTAATGACTTTTTTCCCCTTTATTAAACATGTAAAATATTCACAAATTAATATGGAAAACATGTTGATTTTACTGGTTTTCTAAGGCCAAATTAGAACCTGGAATTGACATTTTCCCGCAGTGCTTAATAAGAAGAGCCATTAATATTATTAAACTATTGTTTTCTAACTCGGCTAAAAGCATTACCATCTCCGCTGTTAAGCAGATGCGCTTTTAGAGAGAAATGCACCTTTCATACGGATTACTTAATCAGAACAAAATGTATAAGCTTTAGATTCGAATTTGTTCGTTTTAAAGTGGACATTTCAAGCTTTAGCCTAGGCTATATTTTCTTTCAGTTCTCGCGCTCCAGTTCACGGAGATCATGAAAACGCGCCTGATTGTTTTATTGTATTTTATAAAAGCACAACGTTTTCTTGTTATTGTTTACACAAATAAAAGTAGTTACAAATAATGTATTATTATTTTCTGTATGACCAGAAATTATAGAGTAGCCTATATTAAGTTGTTTCACTGTTAATAGGAAAATGCAAGTGTTCACGCCCGCGCCTCCGTGCCATTTATTGTGCGCTCCACACTCCCCACAAACCCTTGGATATGTGTCAAAATCTTGTGTTTATTTGTGATAATCTCAGCCCTGTATTATTATTGTCTAACCCGTATTATGAATGACATTTGACGAATTGCTTTGTTCCTTTTTTGGATAAAAGCGTCTTCTAAATATGTAGCCTAGTAAATGACGTGTTTCCATTGTGCGTATTTTTTATATTTCGCAATTTCAATTTGCACAATTTGAAGGGTAATGGAAACGCGGCTAGTGTCTGTTTCTATGTTACAGGAGAAGCCAGCGGATCTGTCAAACGTGCCCGCGGAGTAACTGGACCTGAAGGAAGTGTTCAGTAAGTCTCGAGCTGCTTCGCTCCCTCCGCATCGTCCCTATGACTGTGCTATAGACTTAGTGCCAGGTAAGTCTCCGTCTAAAGGCAAGCTTTACTCTCTGTCTGTTCCCGAGAGAGAGGCCATTCAGAATATATATTTCTGATTCTCTGGCAGCCGGGTTCGTCCAGCCTTCCTCTTCTCCTGCGGGGGCGGGGTTCTTTTTTGTTGGAAAGAAGTATGGTTCTCTGCGACCTTGTATTGATTACCGAGAGCTGAACAACATCACGGTAAAGAATACCTATCCTTTGCCGTTGATGTCTTCAGCTTTCGAGAGGTTGCAGGGAGCATCCATTTTCACAAAATTGGACTTACGTAACGCATATCATTTGGTCTGTATCAGGAAGGGGGATGAATGAAAGACCGCTTTTAACACCCCTAGGGGGCACTTTGAATATTTGGTTATGCCTTTCGGGCTTTCCAACAGCCCAGCGGTTTTCCAGGCACTCGTCAATGATGTGTTGATAGACATGGTAGACCAGTTCATATATGTCTACCTGGATGACATATTGATTTTTTCTTCGTCTCTCCAGGAACACGTTCAACACGTCAGACGAGTGCTTCAGAGGTTGTTAGAGAATGGGCTTTTTGTCAAGGCGGAGAAATGCGATTTTCATGCACAGTCTGTTTCTTTTCTAGGATACATCGTCTCGTCTGAGGGAGTGCGCATGGATCCTGACAAGGTTAAGGCTGTGATAGATTGGCCAAGTCCAGATTCCCGTAAGGCCCTACAGCGGTTTCTGGGGTTCGCCAATTTTTATCGATGTTTCATTCGTAATTTCAGCCAGCTAGCCGCACCTATGACTGCCTTGACCTCCCCCAGAAAGACGTTCAGGTGGTCGGACACAGCCGAGGCTGTGTTTACCAACCTCAAGAACCGCTTTGTTTCGGCTCCCATCCTTGTCGCCCCTGATTCCACACGTCAGTTTGTGGTGGAGGTCGACGCGTCAGAGGGGGTAGGAGCAGTTCTTTCCCAACGCGCTTCCTCAGACGACAAGATGCACCCTTGCACGTTTTTTTCATATCACTTTCACATCGAACGTAATTATGACATTGGTAACAGAGAGTTGTTGGCCGTCAAATTAGCGTTGGAGGAGTGGCGTCATTGGTTAGAAGGTTCGGGGTTACCTTTTATCGTTTGGATCGATCACAAGAACCTTGAATATATTAGATCCGCTAAAACTCTACTAAAAGACTCAACTCCAGGCAGGCTCGGTGGGTACTTTTTTTCGGACGTTTTGACTTTACTATCTCGTACCGCCCGGGTTCCAAAAACATCAAATCCGACTCTATCTCATATTTTTTTTTTTTGGGGGGGGGGGGGGGGGGGGGGGGTACTGTCACGGTTGTCAGATCCACTGTCTCATTCTAGTCTCATGTGTTTGTGTTGGGTGGGTGTGTCTCGTTACGTTCCTTGTTTCGTGTGGGCGTTGTCGCTGATCAGGACAGGTGTTTGCCATCATCAGCCTCTATTTAATGCCCTGTCTTTCGTCTCATGTTTGTCAGTTCGTTGTTTGATGCATCCTGTTCGTGTGCTTGTTTCCCTGTTCCTCGTGTTTCGTGTGCACCGGATCCTGGACTACATCACCGCCGATCTCACCACTCACCAGCCGTCATCAGCACTCTTCACTGCCCGTCTCAGTCCCTGCGTCACCTCTCCTGCTGTCTGCGTTCCTGTTTGCCCGAGAGTGAGAGCGAGAGAGAGAGAGGACTCCCGACGACGCTATATGTTTTCATGCTGTTTGACTTCTGAGTATTTCTTTACTGAAATAAACATTTTACTTGCAATTGCTTCCGACCTGTTTATCATTACACAGGACCAATATCGTCAAATACGATTGACAATTAGCATATAGTTTGGATTGGCAGTATGGTTCCGTTCTGGGCGAGAACTCCCTGCGCATCCATGCAGCCTAGCATGGATAGGGAGAGCAGCAATAACTCCCCAAAACAAAACCATATGCCAATCTCCCCCAAACTCTATTGACAGCGCAATCTGGATGCTTTTGTAGTTACCTGGGTGAGCCAAGGCAACATGCTTGCAACAAGCATGTTGCCAATACCGGAAAGCCTTAAGCAACAAGTATGTTGCCCTTACCTGGATGACCGAAACGAGTATGTTGCCACTACTCGCATAAGATATAGCAACAAGCATGTTTTCAACACCCGAAATGCTTAGCAGTAAACATGCATACTGCAAATAATGACATACCACCTGAAATGAAGAAATTAAAATTGAGATATCAAAAATGAATCAGCTGCTTGCTTGTTGTATATCCGCAGTCCATTAATACAGCTGGATGGTTTAATGCAACAGGCGTGATGCTGATACTTGGATTTAGTCACAAATACGTAGGTTTGTTGACGTGTGCTGCGTACACTGTCACCTGTTAATGACATCATAACCTTGTTATACTTGGTTGTAGTTTATTGTAGTTTTTAAATATTTGTGTTATTTAATTTTTACACAATACCCCCACCACGACCCTACAGCAATAGCTCTGATTAGTGGCAACAACTGATACAACTAGCATGTTTGTATAACCATAGGACTAGTATTAAAACTAGTGTGGTCCGGTCAGCAAAGCATACACCATCTAGCTCTGAGTCAGATGCAGTGCGCAGCTAAGCTATGAATACAGTGTGCTTCCTCATTCATGAACATGATTTCTGCTCCCATCATACTGATTTCATTCGGCTGTGGAGGTGAAGATGACAACTTCCACACTCCTTCATAGGACCATCAAGCTACGATGTTGTGTTAAATACCAGACCTCTGCTGTAAATGTACTGTGTACTAAGTATGTTACCGATATTTAGATAGCTTTAGCATCAAGCATGTGGTAACTTTAACACAGCATGTTAATCGAATAGAATAAAGAACAAGCCTTTTTCCAATGCAACCAGATAAGCATAAAACAACACTTGATTACTACAGCATGTGCTGAGGACAGTGCTATAATACTAGAAGCCTGAGTAACAAGCATATATTCAATTACATTGCACTAGCAACCACCATACAGTATACTGATTGCAATGTTGCTGAAATGACAGCATATTGCTGATACCTGATAAGCTTAGCACAGCATGTGCAATGACACCAGATATAAGCCTAAAACACAGCCATGTTCCAAATAACGACTGGGCTAAATAACCTTTAAAGTAAAACAACCATGTTTCCAATAGCAACTAACAGCTTTTAAAGCAAGCAGTTCTCTTACGAGAGATACTCTCGTACTGCGTTGTCGAATTTTGTATCAATGTAAAACGCATTGCCACAGCATACAGACCTAGGCGAGACAGCTCGCGCGCCTATTGGCTGCTGTGCGGCAAATGCTTAAGCCAATCGAGCGAGCCCTTGAGTGACGTCACACCCAATGAGGGCGCTTCGCGCCCTCCTGCGTCACGTCCCGCCGAAACGGGCGTGGCTTAGGGCTATATATTTCGCTCACAGGCTTATGAACTCATCATCGCTGATCCGAGTGAAGAAGCTGCGCCGTCGAGAGAGCACTTCAGCGGGAGAGTCGTGAAGCTGCTGGCACCGCCGCCTTCTTCGCCTTCCAGCTGCGCGTTCCGGCACCTATATCCTTTCCTCATTATTGAGTGTGTGTGAGTTCGCCGGCGCGACTCACACTTTTTTTCTTGTATCTAAAAGAGCGCGTCTTTTTCAAGATGCCTTCGAGCGGCTCGTGCCGAGCCACACTCAGCGACGGGGACCGCCACGTGATTTGCGCTTCCTGCCTGGGTGAGCAACACACGGCTCTCGCTCTTGCGGATGGCGGCTGCCATCACTGTGAACTTCTGCCTCTGGCGACTCTGCGGACTCGCCTGGCGTCGTTCCAGGAGCCCGTGTTCTCCGCTGTTGTGCCGCGCCGTAAAAAGCGGCGTGCACAGTGGAACCCTGAACCATCTCCGAGCCGCCAAAGTTCGCCGGTGCGCCCGCAAACTATTTCCCCGGCTTCCTCAGCATCGATCCCCGACGGACAGCGACCGCAGATTGCCGCCGCTTCTGTTGATGACATCGAAGAGATCGACGCCATGCTGAGAGATGAGGACTCGTGCTCTGTTTTGGCGTCCGGCAGCGAGGATTGGGCGAGCTCTGCGGACCTCGCGCCCCCTGCCCCCACGCCCAAAGGGAAGAGAGCGAGCATCGAGGCGGAGCTCATCCGCGTGCTCACTCAAGCCACGGCGAGCCTTGGCCTTGAGTGGGTTTCGCCTGAGCAGCCCGCCCACAACCGGTTGGATGGCTACTTTCTGCCCGGGGAGAAGTCGACACCTGCTTCAAAGCAAAGCCAGCAGTCTGCGGCCCAAGCCATCGGACGGAGTATGGCGGCGCTCACCGTGTCTGAGAGGCACCTCTGGCCTCTCAGGTGCAGAAGGCGACCCAGGCGATGAAGCACTTCCTGCCGAAGCACTCCAACTCAGCAGCAGGCCGTGCGAAACCGCCTGCTCAGAGTTCACAGCCCAGACAGCCGCCCAGCTCCTCTTCTCAACGCCGCCAGACGCAGAGCTCGAGACCGCGCTCTCGCTCTTCCGGTCGCCGCCCCGTGCCGCGTGGCCCGCGACCAAAGATAGCGTTGAAGCCCGAGCCCCCGAAGACATCCTAGCACTGCTAGGAAAGCGTCGGTGTTCAAGTCCCGCTGCGGCCGGACCCTCACCGAAGCTCACCGCTCGTTCAGTCCCAAGCGAAGTGACTGTTCCAGTGATCATTGCAGCCAACAGGCGTGTCTCATTGACCGCTTGCCTGCACACAACAGCCGTTTTCGCGGCTACCCAGATAAATCCCTTAAAGAGTGCATTTTCTGGTGTCCCGGCCACGGCCGATGGTGTTTCATGTGTAGTAAGACTGCCCGCTGTAATGTGCACATCCCTACACACAAACGAGGCCCCACACACAGGGCCCGCGCACATAAAATCGACCCAGTTCGATTGCGCGTTAAAAGTAGCACACATGCCCACTACCCAGTGCCCACTAACGCTACCTCCTGCTCATCGCACGGTTTCTGTAAAAACGAAACCTGCGTGCAGGCGCTCCGCTCCGGCGAGCGATGCTATAAAGGTGGTAAACGTGCCCGGTCCCCAGTGCCCGCGTCCCCACACAAGCATCACAGTTCCTACGGAGCCCGTCCAGCCCTCCCTCTCCCGCCTAAACGCTGTCAAGGGGTCGAGCGCGGACATTCTGCCCGCTGTCATCAGCGCGGCCCCGGCCTCAGATGTTGCGAGCGAGACATTTCTGTCGCAGCTCACGAAAGCCGCTGTATCGCGAGTCGATCAGAGCGCGCTTTTCACTCAGCCCCTAGCTACACGTGCAGATGCATGGGAGAAGCTTCCCGGGGTCTCAAAATGGGTGATAAACATCTTAAAAGAAGGCTATTCGCTGCAGTTTCGCAGACGCCCTCGCCGCCACGCGGCGCGCGTCGAGACTTCGGTAGATTCGAATGTAGCACACCTACTTCGAGCCGAAATTCAGAAACTTCTGAGAAAAAAGGCTATCGAACCTTTATCTCAGGCTCAGAGCGAAGGGGGGCTATACAGCAGATACTTCCTGGTACCCAAAAAAGACGGGGGTCTCAGACCCATACTAGATCTGAGGCAACTGAACAGAGCGCTTGTGAAACGTCAAATCAGGATGCTAACGACCAGAAAAATCCTCGCGCATGTTCGCCCAGGAGACTGGTTCGTGTCAGTGGATCTAAAGGACGCGTATTTTCAAATACAGATTGCGTCACGTCACAGGCGATTTTTGAGATTCGCCTTCGAGGGCCAGGCATACCAGTACAAAGTCCTGCCGTTCGGCTTGTCTGTAGCACCCCGTACATTTACGAAGTGCATGGACGCAGCACTCGCTCCCCTCAAACTGCAGGGTGTTCGAGTGCTGAACTATTTGGACGATTGGCTCATTCTAGCCCAATCTCAGTCAGAGATAGTGGCGCACAGAGCCCTGCTGCTGAGTCACCTCGAGAATCTCGGTCTCACAGTAAACTGGGAAAAGAGTTCGCTATCCCCCAGACAGAATATTTCTTTTCTGGGACTGGAACTGAACTCGCTGTCCATGACAGCGCAGCTGTCACAACAGCGCGCGCTGCATATTCAGCGCACAGTCAGCTCATTCCGCTGCGGCGCTGTTCTCCCTCTAAAGAGCTTTCAAAAGATGCTAGGTCTGATGGCCTCAGCATCATCAGTACTCCAGCTGGGCCTGCTACGCATGCGCCCACTGCAGATATGGCTCAAAGGGAGGGTGCCCTGCAAAGCATGGGCCACCGGTCGGCTTCGCCTCAAGGTCGATCAAGCTTGCGTTGCAGCTTTGAAACCTTGGAAGTCAAAAGACTGGTACCTTTCAGGTGTAAGCCTGGGGACTTCCTCGAGTCTGAGGGTGGTGTCTACGGACGCATCCAACGCAGGATGGGGAGCGCTGCTCGAGGGCAGACCGCTGTTTTGCCTTTGGTCAGAGCGAGATAAGCTCTTCCACATAAACTGCCTCGAGATGTTAGCAGTGTGCAAAGCACTCACTCGCTTTCGTCCCCTGATTATGGGCTGCCATGTACTGATACGTTCAGACAGCATGTCAGTGGTGTCATACATAAATCGCCAGGGCGGCCTCAGGTCCCTGTCGTTATACAGGCTGACCAAACGCCTTCTGATATGGGCACGCTGCAACCTCCTTTCACTAAGGTCAGCGCACGTGCCAGGGCACCTGAATGTTGGACCAGATGTACTGTCCAGGAACCGCGTTCCGGCAGGAGAATGGTCATTACACCCACACACAGTACAACTGTTGTGGAAGAAATTCGGCAGAGCGGAAGTAGACCTCTTTGCGTCTCCAGAAAACGCTCACTGTCCAGAATTTTTCTCAAAAAGCAGGGACGCCCTGGCTCATCAGTGGCCGCGCCGTCCTCTATATGCTTTTCCCCTTGTCTCCCTCCTGACCCAAGTGGTGGAGAGGATCAGGGAGGAAGGATGCTCAGTGCTGCTGATAACACCGCTATGGTTTAATCAAATCAACCCTGGTTCCCAGCTGTGATGCAGTTAGCTAGCACCGCCCCGTGGCCAGTGCCTCTGAGGAGGGATCTCCTTTCTTAAGCAAATGGTTCGATTTGGCATCCTCACCCGAAACTATGGTCCCTTCATGTGTGGGCCATCAACGGGTATCCGCCGACCTCCCTCAGGGAGTGTTAAACACGATCACACAAGCTAGATCTCCGTCTACGCGACGGCTCTATGCGTCTAAATGGTCAGTTTTTTCTGGCTGGTGCACGTCTCGTGGCGTGTCACCCCCAGACTGCGGAGTAACAGAGGTTTTGTCCTTCTTACAAGAGATGTTGGATAGCGGGAGATCCCCTTCCATGCTCAAAGTATATGTGGCGGCTATAGCGGCTTTTTCTGAAACCGCACACGGCCAGTCCATAGGAAGGAACGATTTAGTCATTCGGTTCCTTAAAGGAGCTAGGAGACTTAATCCACCCAG
The DNA here is from genome assembly GCF_949152265.1 of Phoxinus phoxinus. NCBI lineage: Eukaryota > Metazoa > Chordata > Actinopteri > Cypriniformes > Leuciscidae > Phoxinus > Phoxinus phoxinus. Next base: position 6,720,994 of record NC_136892.1, read on the forward strand.
ACCTCCCACTGTTCCCATTTGGGACCTTTCCACGGTGCTGGACGCCATGAAGGGTCCTCCTTTTGAGCCTCTTCAGGAGATTGATATGAAACACTTGTCGCTCAAGACGGTGTTTCTCCTGGCTCTCGCTTCAGTGAAGCGCGTTGGGGACTTACACGCGCTCTCAGTGAGCGCGTCGTGCATGGAGTTTGGGCCTAGTGACTCCAGAGTCGTGCTCAAACCTAAGCATGGTTATGTTCCAAAATCCCTAAACACACCATTTAGGGCGCAGGTTGTTTCCCTGTCTGCCCTTCCGGTCACCGGGGACAGTATGGACGATAATTTTCTCTGCCCAGTTGAGAGCGTTGAGAGCTTACGTGTCGCGCTCGTCTGTTTTCAGACAGACGGAGCAGCTATTTGTTTCGTTTAGTGGGCATCTCAAGGGATTGGCCACTTCGAAGCAGAGCCTATCCAGATGGATAGTAGACGCTATAGCTCTAGCGTACGCATCCAAAGGCATTCAGTGCCCTTTGGGTGTTAGAGCGCACTCCACGAGAAGTATGGCTTCTTCGTGGGCTTGCCTTACAGGATATTTGTATGGCGGCAGGCTGGGCCTCACCGTCTACATTTATCAGGTTTTATAACCTCGAGGTGCCCGCCTTACAGGCCAGGATATTATCGGTTTAATTAACCGTATTTGTATTAGACTGAGTTTTCTGAGACTGAGACGCTCGATTGGCTTAAGCATTTGCCGCACAGCAGCCAATAGGCACGCGAGCTGTCTCGCCTAGGTCTGTATACTGTGGCAATGCGTTTTACATTGATACAAAATTAAGGATAATTTTTTGCTTCAGTATTCTCGCGGAAAAGGATTTTCCCGAATGCGTTGCTACAACAACGCAGTACTCGTTCCTCTCTCTAGAGAGAACCGAGGTTATGTTAGTAACCGAGTAAATTTTCAATAGCCACTAGATAGGCCTAGCCTTTAGAACCAAGGTGGTAATCCATCAGCCAGAAACCAAAGCTTCCCATTGATTAGCAGACCATCACCTGCTCTTAGCATTCCATTGACTCCCATTCATTTTGGCGTCACTTTGACAGCGAATAACTTTACATCTGAGGCATTTAAAGACTCCATTTGTCCATTATATAATTTTAGCAGTTTTTGTAAAAATAGGCTAACGATAATGTCATAACCACTCGACTCTCTGTCGCACAGTAGAGAAATTACCGTGTAGACAGGCAGAGAAGCTCGCAAGCAATCGGGGGGACATGGAGGCATAAAGTCCGATAAAGTCAAGGGAGAAGCCCATAGAGAGTCATAAAGTTGATCCTGCTGCTAGCTCATGGACAGCTAATACTCACGCTCTCCGTCTCTACGAGATTCTGAAGGGAATTATTCAGATTTCTCTCGGCACAGCTACTAGAAGACTTACAACTGTCAGACAGGTTGTTCACGTCACATCTCAGTTTGAGCCTGCACAGTACGCTCAGCCATCAGGAAGTGAGTACTTCTAATTGACTTCACTTTTCTCCGTTGAAACCTATGGGGTCGCTGTGTCCATTTTATATACTGTCTATGTTTAGAAAAAGCAGTGTTTCATTAACTGTTTTTTTTTCTAAATATACACAGCTTAAATATACAACCATGTTGAATGTCAGCCTATAAAAATCCACGCCCTTAAATGACAATGCATTCAAATGGAAGGACGGTATACAATACACTATAGATTTAAGAACGCCGTGTTTCCAAGAACTATATACCAAGCGTGTCCGATAACGCTGAAGGGACTCAACTGAATATTTACTGTTTACTATGTCTTTTTTAGAGCTGTGCCTCAGCAGAAATTACTCCGTTTGCATTTTGCACCATTAATTGTTAATTCCCATTACTACACTGTGCTTGAATCTGTGCTGCATAATGCTAAAAGCACAGCATGCGCAATGCGATCAGTTGCTAATGACAACAGATAGTAATGCACATAGCCAATATGATCGCATAAGCCTAGCAAGAGCATTTTAATGAAAACAAATAAGGGGGCTTTCACACTGGCAGTTTAGTTCGGAACATGGACACGGTTCGCATGAAAAATCACTAATGTGAACGCTGTCATGCGGACCCGGGTGTGTACTGGGGTACCGAACCCTGGAGGAGGTGGTCTGAGTTTGGTTGCTCCCGAACCGTGCCGCGGTTCGCGTGAATTTGAAAGCAACACGGACTCGGTGCGCACTTGTTCAGGAAGTAAAGTGACCTGCGCATGCAATTTAGCTTATTATGATATATTCAGTTAAATAAAACACATGTAAGGGATGATAGTGTATACCTTGGATACGAGCGAGAGTGAGCCTGCAGTGTATTCGCGCATTGCGTGTGGAATCAGGGCAACACATTTTGAAATCCACTGTCTCCTCAAAAGAGTCCGTTTCCAAGCAGCAGAAGGCTGCTTGGAAGTAAATACAAGTAAATCTGTGTTGTTCACTCAGCTGCGCATAATATAGCACTGAATTAATAAAAAACACAATATATTGACCCGCGTTCTGTTTCTATCATGCACCGTGCACGTTTGCGATGATGCAATATGCACGCAAACGCAACAGGGTTCGATAGAATCAAGTTGAGTGTGAAACCAAACCAATCCAACGCTGTGGGTGGCGCCAGGAACAATCGCGCTCGGGCTCGGACCGCAGCAAACGAGCCCAGTGTGAAAGCCCCCTAAGTTAGATAAGCCCAAGCCACATGGATAGCATTAGCAACAAGCATGTTGCCAATACACTGATAGCTTTTAGTAATGAGCATTAAAAAAGGAACTTAGCTTCGTGAAGACTTTCAGAGATGAATGGAGAGTGAATCACGTCGAGTCCTGTGTCAATAATGCAGCGATGCGAACAACAATGCAGACTGAGGTCACTTCCAAATCAGCCAGCTTATAATCAATGCGCCGACTCTCATGTTCAAGTTCACAAATTTGAATTAATCTTAGGTGAAATCCTTGTGGGGAACGAATTCCTCTTAACAATATTAACAATAATAACTATTAACAATATGTTTAATGTCATCAGAAAACAAATGAGAACCATGAGCTGAAGATAGAGAAAAAGATAATGAGGGAAAGATATTAATCTATACATCTGTTACATTGTACAAATTTTGTCATGTTATTTTTTAATTTTCATAAAGAAAAGTTTCATAAGAAATGTTAGGTAATGCAGGGTCCATATATTTATATATATTATATAATATATTATATAATATATATATATATTTATTTGCAACCGTTATGTTAGCAGCATTAATAATATATTTCTGTCGTAAGAACAGCTATTCAGCTGATGGACACTGTGCTGCATTGTCATGGGAACAAATCCTTGGTGAAAATAATGAGGAAACTACGTTGTCTTTCGTTGCTCCCTTAATCAAGTGCATTCCAAACGGCTACATACCGGCACACTATAGTGCCCACTTCAAGGGCTCTGCCGTCTGCCCTTCGAAGGGAGTAGGGCATAGGGATGCTCACGAGCAATAAGCACGTCCCAGCTGTGTTCGTCACTTATTGGGGTCCCCTGGAAACATTTCCGTTGTGGTCTGTGTTATTTGCAGCGCGTTTCTGTATTTGGTTGTGTTGTGAAATTTTGCAGCGCATTTTTGTATTTGGTTGTGTTGTGAACTTTTGCAGTGCGTTTCTGTATTTGATTGTCTTGTGAGTATTTGGAGCACACGTGTTGTGAAACTGATGAAGATGTTTTCTTAATTTGCTGGTGTTATTTTATTTGCATGTGTTTTCTTCAGTTGCAGTGCATTGAGCTCTCTCTGCCATCATAGAATCAACCTAAATACATGAATTTATACCAACAAAATTATTTTTATGGTTTAAATCAAGTTAAAAAACAAAGAAGTAACAGCTCTTTGAGGTAACAGTTGCAGGTTAGCACTTTTTACAGTATGGATAAATGCACAGATAATATTTAATAAAATAATGAAATGAAATAATGAAAATCAAGCATAGCTTCAGTTCTCTGAATAGGGAACGAGACGCTACGTAGTGATGACGCAATGGGAAACGCAGCAAGAGGAGGCAGCAAGAGGAGCTTGGCAGCTAACACAGCATCTCATTCCCTATTCAGACAACAACGGTTACGCGAGTAACCCAAGACGTTCTCTTTGATAGGTTCACTCGAAGCTGTGTAGCGATTTTGCAATGGGAACGATATACCACACACGCCAAGGTAAGCGCTGCCAGATCTGGCTCAACAAGGAACTTTCCTATAACTTTTTGTTTGTTTGTTTTTGGACCAGACTCAACTAGGACCTAGGCGACCAGTTCATACAGAAAGAACCCGAGAACCAGGGGCCGCACCTAAATCCATCTTATAAAACCTGATAAAAGTGTGCGGAGAGGACCAACCTACCGCCACACAAATATCCTCTAAAGGAACTCCCTTGAAAAGAGCCTGGGAGGACACGATACTCCTAGTAGAGTGAGCTTTAACGCCCAGAGGTGAAGGAAGCTTCCACACCACATAAGCCAGGGAAATTGCATCTTTCACCCAGTGAGAGATCCTGTGCTTGGAGGCGGCGAGCCCTCGGCGGCCAGCCCCAAAGCAAACAAACAATTGAGATGACTAGCATCACTGGCCAAAGCGGTCCACGTATGCCTTTAAAGCCTGAACAGGGCAAAGCAAATTATGCTTCTCTTTCCTCAGTAAAAAGGAGGGGGGCAGAAAGAGTGAGGCACAAAACTTTGGGGACATAACCAGGTCCGGGCCATAGAAAGACCTTCACAGGACCTGGGCCAAACTCCATACAAGGCTCACTCACAGAAAGAGCCTGCAGATCCACCACATGCTTGAGAGAGGCCAACGCTAACAAAAATGCCACCTTAAATGTCCAAATCTGGTCCGGAGCTGAATCCAAGGGTTCAAAGGGAGGCTTTAATAGCCCCTCCAGAACAACTGATAAATCCCAGGTGGGGACACCAATAGGACGTGCAGGCCTCAAACGTCTAACTCCACGCATTAACGAGAAGACCAGACTGTGTCTACCTAAGGGGACCTCGTCTGACTCCCGATAGACGGCCATAGCCACTACATAAACTCCCAAGGTGGTGGCAGCTACTCCAGCCACAAACTTATCCTGCAGGAATTAAAGCACTGAATCGACCGGGCAGCTGACTGGGTCCACTGCATGAGCCAAACACCAAGACTAAAAAACCTCCCACTTAGAGAAATACAGCCGTCTAGTAGAAGGCGCACAAGCTATCAATGGTCTCCCGAACATCAGCAGGAAGACCAGACGCCACTGTTGCTAGAGATTGCCTCTTATCGGCCACACACACAGCCTCCATATCTCGGGACAAATTCTGCCCTGAAGCTGAGACAGCAGATCTCTCCTGATAGGAATCTGCCAAGGGGACCCCATCCACCAGGGAGCTCATTTCCGAGAACCACGTCTGGGATGGCCAGAATGGGGCTACCAGAAGGAGGCGGATTACACACTCCCTCACTCTGCAAAGGACTGCAGGGGTTAACTTGACCGGAGGGAATGCATACAGTCTCAACTCCGGCCACGGATGAGCAAGGGCATCTATGCTCAGAGGCGTCGGATGAGACAGGGAAAACCACAGGGGGCACTGTGTTGAGTTCTGCGACGCAAAGAGGTCCACCTCCACCTCGCCAAATATGCTCCAAATTTGAGCCACTGTTTGGCGGTGCAGCATCCATTCCCCCGACTTGAGCTTCTTGCATCTCAAGGCAATTTATGTGCCACGAGAGTCGTTTGCCCGTCCAAACACTGCACGCCGGTCTGCCCTTGAAGACCGTCCCCCCAACAAGTCAGAGAGGCGTCCGCATTAGTCAGCCGTGCGGAGAAAGGCTGATTCCATGGCTTAGAAATCTCACAGTGAAGATCGCTGAAAAATGGCAGCTTTCTTCTAAAATGTCGCGAAGAGGATTGACCACTACGAAAACGTTAGTCGAGCTTGGAGGACTGAGATTCACGAGGCTCGTCCGGCCCGTCTCAGTAGCACGTGCTAACACATCCACGAGCTCGATGTAGGCCGCAGAGGGCCATGCTTCCTGGCTGCTGGGCGCGAGAGCATCGGCAGCGTTGGCAAGACATTTGCCATTTCACATTTCACACACTTACCGTGTGGGTCATCGCTTGCAATGAAGCGAGAGCACGAAGGCTGGCAACGACGCAAATCCATAGTGCTTCACCGAGAGAAGAACGAAGTTCCACAGAGTGCGGTCGCTGAAGCACAAGACGGTATTCCTGTTATAATTCCCGAAGAAAAGTGAACTAGTTCACGGGCCAAAATAATCGCTTCTTTTGAAGAGAAAAATCTGAGGACCAGATGGCTCGTTTCACTATGTAAAGGGTGAGTGATGTAGCACCGCTGAGGAGGCGTCCGAGTCAGGCCAATGAATCATGAGGGCGTTTCCCATTGCATCATCGCTACGCAGCGTCGAGTGAACCTATGAAAGAACATTTCCGCTGTGGCCTGTGTTATTTGTAGCGCGTTTCTGTATTTGGTTGTGTTGTGAACTTTTGCAGCGCGTTTCTGTATTTGGTTGAGTTGTGAACTTTTGCAGCGCATTTCTGTATTTGGTTGTGTTGTGAATATTTGGAGCACACGTATCTTAATTATAGGGTGTTTTTTCTATTTGCATGTGTTTTCTTCAGTTGCAGCGCGTTGAGTTGTCTCGGCCACCGTATGATTCAGCAATAGGCTACAACTTATTCAGTGCAGTCAAGTACTCCTCCAGTGGTATAAAGGCCCGATTCATGATCTGTATCACAGTGATATCCTTTACAACCTAGCTACAGACCACTGTTCCACAATAGTGTTAGTGTCAGCCCCATCCAGCCCTCCAAATGGATAGTGCAGTGAAAGTACTAAGTCTAAGCTTGTTTGCATGTATGTGCAGTCTTGGTGTGTGGTAGCTTGCTATCAAGACAATGCTACAAACAGTTCTCCCCAAGGGACTCATCTTAAGGTCACAGGGGCCGCTGCCAAATCAAAATCACAGATGAAGAGCTATTTAAATGTGTTTTTCCATTTGAACTAGACTGGGACACTGCAATTAGGTCAGAATAGGGTATACAGATGGTACTCAACCAGAATACGACTTGTAAAATTGCGGGTGTGTATTTGCTGCCTTTGACCGCTAAGAGGCGCTACAATCGCAGACTTTGAAAAGTGTCAGTTTATTCTCTCTATTGCGTAATCTGCCGTGATTGAAATGTAGTAACAGATCAATTCAAGTGAAACATGTAGTTAAACGAATTCATAATCACAAGACTGAAATTAAATGTAATACATTTAATAAATAATGAAAACATTTCAACACACAAAACATTCCAATAGAAAAATATTAGGCTACATCAATGAGGCTTTAGAACAGCATAAGACGTGATGTTAACAGCGGGCCGACGATAGTGCAGTGGACAACGCAACAGCACGAGCTTCACGGAGCTTCAAGCGATGAGATCGAATCTCCCTAGCTTTGGCTGACAGGCAGCGTTACATTTTTTACCATTCTTGATGCTTAGATAGGTAACTAACTGTTTATTGAAGTCAATCATTTTGTTTAATTATCAATGGCACATTGATTTTTCTGTCCTAAACAATGTTCTATAGTAGCCTATTTCATTGACATTAACCCCGCTTACATTTCAAAATACGGCAAACTCTGCTGTTTTTGCACAATGTCCCTCTGCGCCACCTGGCGGTCATTTTGTGAATGACTTTGAAATGCGACTGGATTATTTTTGCCGCGGTAGTTTCGCCGCGGTGCCTGGCGCGGCGGTAATAGGCATTCTGGTTGAGTACCATCTGTAAAGGGGCAACTTTCTGCACCATAAATTGAAATGGACTTTAATTGCCCTGTGGTTGCTATTTATGATAACAGTTGAGTTCAGGTGATCTCCAGCTGAATTTACAGAGAAGCGTGGCCACCTCCGCAGTAAAACACACAGAACAAGACTGAAATCAATCCTATAGAGCCATGTTTTTCAACTGGGGTCAGCAGATCCCTTGTGATCTGTGCAGGTAGCAAACACCACTAATGGACATACATAATAAATGTAATATGAATATCATTACATTTTAATGGTGACAACCCCTCCATCTGTAATATTTTCATATGGTTATGATAATTATGATATACGACATTTGAGGTATTGTATGAAACTTAATGTGGATATTTTCACCTAAATTGAACTACAAAATAATCCCTCACATTAAGTCAATTTGGAGACCCAAGTTAAACAGATGGGCTATAAATAATCCCTGTACACTTTGTGCACAGTCATGCGATTACTATTGCAGTTGTATCCACAGCTGGAGGATATCGCATCATCTGTTGACCAAGGATCCTGGACATTTCAACAGACTGGAAATACGTCACAGAGTGGAAGTGTGTTTTGTTTCTGCATTATAAATCCATGGTCAACACTTTATGTGATGTCACACAAATGAGCATGCAGGCCCTCCCATATCTGCTGCGGCATCTGTCTGTAGTGTGAGCTTGGTTATATTTGGAGACATTGCTCAGTGATGACATGTTTTTCACATTTCTCCGCAGGCGTTATGAAGCAGGGGGTGGAAGTAGGGGTGGGGGTAGTGCAAGACAGGAATGGGAGGGCATGGGCCCAGAGAGACAGATTAAAGCTGGAAATTAGGATTTATTTGGGCATCTTGTATTGTATTTATTTATTGATGCTTGCAAAGCAAAAAATCACCATTATTGTTTCTTCCAGATGAAACATTTGCACATAAATTATACTGCAAATTATGTGGCTTTTTGAGGAAAGGTGTAATCTGACATTTCAATGTGATCAGACATATGAATTATGTGTGGCAGATGAAAAATACTGTAGAGAAAAAAAATTCTCTAAACCCTCACTGAAAAGGATCATACCTAGATGGTGGACTCTTTAGAATTATACCAGTAAGAAACCATTTATTGCCTCGCACAAGAAAGAAACTAGTATGGCAATGTCATAACCACTCAGAATACAAAACTACCCCTAGCAATGCCCTAACAACATCCAACACTTTATTAACCAACTAACAAGCAATGTGCCCTCAGACATATCTTGGCAATAGAATATCACACAGAGACATAAGGGTATGCTCTTTTGATTGAGTATATGTATGCAGTTCCAAGACATATCTGGGCACCAGCATACAATATAAAGTAGGCTAATTGTTATCATCAATGGTGAGCATTGACATGTCCAGGTCCCAAGCTGGGACTGATGAAACGGATGGATGGATGGATTGATGGAACAGTGCATAAAGGAGGAGGGTACAGACACTGGAGGCCTTCTCAATCCTTAATACCTGGTGACTGATGATTCATTAATTTGACAAGCAATGCAGAGCAGGGATGGATTACACAAAGCAGTCACCGGCCGGCTGGCCGGCCCCGTAAGCATACAGATGAGGAGAGCAGAAGAGAGTGACAGATAGGAAAAAGGGGTACAGAGGACAGGACAGAATTGTTTCTGAACATATCTATACTTGGATAGGGCCTATGGTGACCAAACTGGCCACATGTTTAGTGACATTTAAGCTTGACATGGTCACAGATAGGAATGGGGAGGGTTTAACAGAGAGGATGAGATCAAGCAGGACAGATACAATACAATTAGACAAATCTTGTTCTCTGTAATGGTTTTATATCGCTTTTTTTCAAAATGAATAGTACTTGGTGGGATGTCTGAACAATGATCTTGTTAACTAACCAATCATGCAGAAAAATAGCCACCTTTATTTATATAGCGCTTTTTACCATACAGATTGTCTCAAAGCAGCTTCACAGTTTTTTGTCTTCACAGCTTCACAAAATTGCATCAACGTCCACCTTAAGTAAGGCAATTCAATAATATTGTTGAATAATAAATGTCCCCAACTAAGCAAGCCAAAATACAAGGCAAACAGGGGCAAGGAACCAAAACTCCATCAGGTGACAGAATGGATAAAAAAAACCTTGGGAGAAACCAGGCTCAGTCGGGGCCAGTTCTCCTCTGGCCAACGAGCGAACAGTGTATGATTATGATTCAGGCAGCATTACAAGTCAGATTGGATCAGAACATTTAGAGTATTTATCCATTTCCATCTGGTTGGAGGTCGGAGTCATCACGCCGGCTGGCACTTCAGGGATGCGTTATCGATGAGTCCAGGTGCAGGTCCACCATCTGATCTGGATACGGCCGGGATCACGGGATTACGTTGACTTCAGTAACAGGGAAGGGACTTCTAGACTTCTTAGGCCATGTCCACAATAACACGTTTTTGTTTGAAAACGTATATTTTTCTATCCGTTTTGGCCTTCCATCCACACTGAGACGGAGTTTTTATCAATGAAAACGAAGCTTTTTTGAAAATGCACACCAAAGTGGATACATTTGAAAACGCCGTTTTCACGTTGTAGTGTAGACTGTGAAGCGGTGGTATTTAAAAACGATGACGTAAATTTAGTCATGTGACGCATAATGTACCAATAGATATTCATGTTTATACCAATATTGTGCCTGTTATGTGTTATTCACTTTCACACTGTTGCTAAAAATATTCTACATTGCACACTCTTTATATCACAGTCCTGCAAAGATGATAGAATTGACTCACATTTGCTGTACATGAGAGCTGGTGAGTTTTAGACCAAACATACGGTGACTGCGTGCGACCTGGACCGCATCAGTGGATGGTGAGATATTTTACTAAATAAAATTATCCTGTCAGATGAATTGTGCGATAACTTCATTATTTATTTTTCCATCTGAATCATATCAGTGATCTTTTGTGGGGTTAATACGCATGCGCAGTAAAGGTGAATTTAGCGTTTTCAGGCGTTTTTCAAAAGTTTCTCATCCAGACTGAAACGTCCGAAAACGCCTGAAAACGGAGGACAGAGAGCATTTATAAACGAAAAAGCCGTTTTCAAATGTCTCTGGATTAATGTAGACGTAGCCTAAGAAATAATTATAATAATAAAAAATGTTGATCTTAACTTAAGTGTTTTATATTAGTAGCCTATTAAAGGGATAGTTCACTTTAAAATTAAAATTCTGTCATCATTTACTCGCCCTCAAGTTGTTTCAAACCTGTATTAATTTATTTCTTCTCCTGAACACAAAGGAAGACATTTTGAAGAATGTCGGTAACCAAACAGTAGTCTGTACCCATTGACTTCCATAGTATTTATTTTTCCTACTATGGAAGTCAATGGGTACAGTCTACTGTTTGGTTACCGACATTCTTCAAAATATCTTCCTTTGTGTTCAGCAGAAAAAATTAATTAATACAGGTTTGAAACAACTTGAGGGCGAGTAAATGATGACAGAATTTTAATTTTAAAGTGAACTATCCCTTTAAACGGCACAATTTTCATTTAATCAGAAATCAGAAAATCTTTAAATATTTAAGTTAATCTTGTGTCCAGTTTGGCCCTGTAAATTATAGGGTGTTATTTTTTGACAAAGTGTGTGCGGTGTCGTTTTCTTAAGTACCGGTTCAAGAACCGTTCAAGCACCGGAACCGTTTAAAAAATACAGAGTAGGTACTGGTATAGGATAAAACCCAACCAATACCCAACCCTAACAAGGAGTTACATTTTATTCATAAACTTACAAAGTCTCCATAGGAGTAGGTCTTGGCTGGGAGAAAACATCAATTATGAGTACTTCCCCCTGCTCACCCTCCAAATGTGGAACCACCCACAGCTGTGGCCAATGATAGCCTATGGAGATCACTACAAAAGAGGAACCCTGTTGTTGGGTACAGATTGCCTAGGACGTGGTGCTGAAGATGAGGACGGCCCAAAGTGTGACAGGCTGAAGAGAGTGAAGCCTATGTCCTATCATCCAGGTGGATGCTGCACATTGGTGGTGATTGAGGAGAATCCCCCTTCTATGTAAAGCGCTTTGAGTGCAGAAAAAAGCGCTATATAAATGTAATGAATTATTATTATTATTACTATGTAATCCCTGTTAACTCATCTTTAAAATCTTTCCTGTCTTATCTTTATTTTTGAAGGTGGAATAGTATTGGCTTAGGCATATAGAAGGAAGCTGCTATTGATAGGCCAGACCAGGAAGAACCTCAGTTCTAGATTTACTTTCTTCTCACGTTTTTTGTCTAAATTAAAGATTTTTGTTAACCGTATTCCACCATCTCTAGTGGTCTTGTTTTGAGGCAGCTTAAAAACTGTCACAGTTCATGAATTCACTCATCTCTTCTCTTCATCTCTTTCCTTCCGTATGTTAGTGTGTGTGGGTGTGATTGCTAATCACCGTAATTATCAGCAGCGGCAGCTGATACCTATCAGCCTATATATGTTCATCGCCTGGTGTTGTCAGGTCGTTGTGGTAATTCCCAGTGTCGTGTCCTTCCTGAAGTTCCAACTTCTCTGCCTGGGATTATTTCTCATCTGGAGCTCTTTTGCTTCGTGCCTGGATTCACGTGGATTTCTTCTTCACTTCTGCCACGACCGATCGGGTTGCCTTTCAACGTCCCTGCGCCATTCCGTTTGACTGTTTCCTGCACCAGACTTTGGATATCAACTTTTGGATATCACTCTCACCTTCTCCATTAATACGCAGTTGTTACTTGCATCTTGTATCCTCTATTACTTATCATGACTGAACGATCTGACCACAACATGGATACGGCAAGTTAAACAGGCCTGAGTGAGTTTATTTCACGGATTATTGCACGCATGGATCAACAAGAAGAACATATTTCGAACACAGGTCATGCTGTGCAAGCTCTGGTGGCGCAGGTGTCCGAGCTCACCCATCATCTCCAACAACTGAAGAATCGCAATGTGCCACCCACACCACCTGTTCAGCCAACTTCCCGGAGCCGAATCGTCAGCCAGAGCCAATTTGCCTGTCACGGAGGCTTATTCAGGTGAATCTAACTATTGCACAGAATTCTTGACAAAATGCTCAATGTATTTTTCTCTGCAACCGCTGACTTTTAACAGCGAACGGTCTAAGGTCTAAGCCCACCAAGTCGTTGTTTGTACCGGAGGGGTTACGGTTCGACGTTATTCGATGGGGTCATTGTTCCAATGTGGCATGTCATCCAGGAGTAAACTGCACCAGTTTTTTGGTAAAGCAATGATTCTGGTGACCATTAATGGCTCGCGACATTCACAGTATTGTTTTGGCTTGCTCGGTTTGTGCCATTGGTTAGACTTCCAATCGACCCGGTTACTCCAACCGCTGTCTGTCTCTGTCGAGACCCTGGTCCCACATTACGCTATATTTTATTACTGCCCTCAGCTGTCTGTCCCTTTCGAGACCCTGGTCCCACATTGTGCTAGATTTTATTACCGCCCTCCTAAAGGCAAGACGGTCGTTTTGACCATTGTGGACCGGTTCTCGAAGGCAGCTCATTTTATTCGCATGCCTAAATTACCGTCAGCCAAGGAGACAGCGGTGACTGTCGTAGATCACATCTTTCGCTTACATGGCCTCCCGATGGACGTGGTTTCTGACAGGGGGCCCCAGTTTGTGTCCAAATTCTGGCAAGAGTTTTGTAAATTACTGGGAGCGAGTGTCAGTCTGTCTTCAGGGTTTCATCCCCAAAGCAATGGCTAAACCGAGATTAAACAGTCGGGGGCCAGTTCTCCTCTGGCCAATGAGTGAACAGTGTATGATTATGATTCAGGAGCATTACAGGTCAGAATGATTCAGAGTATTTGTCCAGTTCCGGTTGGTTGTAGTCAGAGGGGAGAGGAGGAGAGACTGGTTGACACTTCAGGTCAGCGGCGTCGTCGTGTCCTGGCGCTGGTCCTTCATCAGATCTGGATACGGCCTGATTCCGGTGGACAGCGGTAAACCTCGGGATAGACAGAGAGACTAATATTAGCGTAGATGCCATCCTTCTTATGATGTACCAAGTACATCAGGATTTACGGGAAGTGTTCCCGGTCCCGGTCCCGGTCCCGGCTGTTCTAAACTATGCAGCCTAACATTGAATTATAGAAGTCTATAATGTGTTATGTGTATGCTAGGCCGAAGAGATGTGTTTTTAGTCTAGATTTGAACTGACAGAGTGTGTCTGCTTCCCGGACAATGTTAGGAAGACTGTTCCAAAGTTTTGGTGCTAAATAGGAAAAGGATCTACCGCCAGCAGTCGATTTTGATATTCTAGGTATTATTAACTGGCCGGAATTTTGAGATCGCAGTAGACGTGAAGGACTATAATGCGTTAAGAGCTCGCTCAAGTACTGCGGAGCTAAACCATTTAGTGCTTTGGAAGTGATCAGCAATATTTTAAAATTTATACGATGTTTAATAGGCAGCCAATGCAGTGTTGACAGAACGGGGTTAATATGGTCATACTTCCTGGTTCTGGTAAGAACTCGAGCTGCTGCGTTTTGGACCAGCTGTAGTTTGTTTATTAAGCGTGCAGGGCAACCACCCAGTAGAGCATTACAATAACCTAGCCTTGAGGTCATAAACGCATGAACTAATTGTTCTGCATTATTCATTGAGAGTATATGACGTAATTTAGATATATTTTTAAGATGGAAGAAAGCGGTTTTACAGATACTAGACACATGACTTTCAAATGAAAGATTGGTATCAAAGAGCACACCCAGGTTCCTAACCGACGACGAAGACTTAACAGAGCAGCCATCAAGTGTTAGACAGTACTCTAGGTTATTACGTGTGGAAGTGTTTTGTCCAATAATTAGAATCTCTGTTTTTTCTGAATTTAGTAGTAGGAAATTACTAGTCATCCAATTTTTTTATATCAGCTATGCATTCCGTTAATTTTGTGAATTGGTAGGTTTCGTTAGGTTTTGAAGAAATATACAGCTGAGTATCGTCGGCATAACAGTGAAAGCTAATTCCATGTTTCCTAATGATATCTCCTAATGGTAGCATATACAGAGTGAACAGCAGCGGTCCTAGTACTGAGCCTTGTGGTACGCCATACTGAACTTGTGATTGATAAGACATCTTTTCATTTACTGCTACAAACTGATAACGGTCAGATAAGTATGATTTAAACCATGCTAGTGCAATTCCACTAATGCCAACAGAATGTTCGAGTCTATTTAAAAGGATGTTGTGGTCAATGGTGTCAAATGCAGCACTAAGATCAAGTAATACTAATAGAGAGATACAACCACGATCGGATGATAAGAGCAAATCATTTGTGACTCTAACGAGAGCTGTCTCGGTACTATGGTACGGTCTAAATCCGGACTGAAAATCCTCGCAGATATTATTTCTTTCAAGAAAGGAACACAGTTGTGAGGATACTGCTTTTTCTAATATCTTTGACAGAAATGGCAGATTAGAGATCGGCCTGTAATTGACTAGTTTTGTAGGATCAAGTTGCTGTTTTTTAACAAGCGGTTTAATCATCGCTAGCTTAAAGGTTTTTGGTACGTATCCTAGAGACAAAGATGAATTAATGATATTAAGAAGAGGATCTATGACATCTGGAAGCATCTCTTTCAGCAGCTTAGTCGGTATAGGGTCTAACATACACGTTGTCGATTTAGATGATTTGACGAGTTTGCAAAATTCTTCCTGTCCTATAGCAATGAATGAATCAAATTTTCCCTCAGAGAGATTACAATGCATTTCCTGATGCGATACTGTATTAGACGGTTGCATAGTTATAATTTTGCCCCTGATATTATCGATCTTATAAGTGAAGAAGTTCATAAAGTCATTACTGCTGTGTTTCTTGGAAACTTCTGGGCTTGAAGCTTTCTTTTTCGTTAGTTTAGCCACTGTTTCAAATAAATACCTAGGATTATGTTTATTTTCTTCTAATAGGGTTGAAAAATAAGCAGATTTAGCAGCTTTTAAAGCCTCTCTGTAAGCAATCGAGCTCTCCTTCCATGAAATCCGAAACACCTCTAGTTTTGTTTTCTTCCAGTTGCGCTCCATTTTTCTGGCTGCTCTCTTAAGGGCCTGAGTGTGCTCGTTGTGCCACGGCATTGGACTATGTTCTTTAATCTTCTTTAAGCGCAACGGAGCAACTGTGTCTAAAGTGCTGGAAAAGAGAGAGTTAAAAGTTTCTGTTGCAATATCAAGTTCTTCTAAGCTATCCGGGATGCTGAGATGATGAAACTGATTAGGAAGATTATTGATAAAGCAATCTTTAGTGGCAGAAGTGATAGGTCTAACATATTTATAACACGGAGTCGGCTTTGCAGCCTTGGCTAAATGTAATTTACACGAGACTAGATAATGGTCTGAGATGTCATCGCTCTGCTGCAGTATTTCAACGGCATCAACATCTATTCCATGTGATAGTATTAGATCTAGAGTGTGATTACGGCAATGAGTAGGTCCTGACATAGGCGTAGATTACGCGGGGGACGCGGGGGACGTGTCCCCCCCACTTTTTATAAAGTGTAAATTTGTCCCCCGCACTTTTTCATTGGGGATGTGTTCACGACATGTTGAGGTTTTCGCAAGACAATGTGTAGTTATACATACAAATTTAAAATTCAAAGAGAAAAGATCGTCTATCTACACGTGACTTTCACGTTGCCATGGTAATCAGTCACTCGTGCTCGTGCATCACCACACGCCCATGCTCGCACCCGCACTGATTCTATCGTTGAGGTCGAAATGAAACGGCAAAAAACTATACACTCTTTTTTCGCGAAAAAGTCCAGGGCTGCGTTTCCCAAAAGCATCGTAAGCCTAAGTTGATCGTAAAAACGATCGTACGACTGATCTTAATATTACAGTCTGTTTCCCAAAAGCATCGTAGCTTAAGTAGCACTTGAAAATCTTCGTAGAACTACGAGTGCTCTGGAGTAATCGTACATCCCCAAGTGCATCGTAAGAAGACATATTTATGAGGACACCTGCAGCACAACCGGCAGATTACACTTTTATCTAGATTTAACACATTGCAACGTAAGTAATATAATAATGTTTTGATTGTACTTTATTGTACACTTCATTTTACTCGTTTTTTGTTTAGCCTACATGAATTTATAAATGAAATAATTAAAAAGGGAAGAAAAAGATAGAAATACACACCTAAATTAAATGAATTAACAAAAAAATATATAAAAGAAGTAATGTGGAAAATATGCTTCAAAGACTGGGCAAAATAGGGATGAATTCAAAAAAATCTGTCAATGACGTGCACGAAAACCAGCCATGTATTGGCGATTTCTTGGTTGGCCATCATGTCCCATGCCATCTTAGTCGTCGTCCTCCTCTTCCACCTCCTCCACCTCTTCATCTTCCTCACTCTTTAATCACTCTTTATAGAGCACTCTTTAATGTAATCTTTAATGTAATCTTTTTGAAAGGTAGGCTATTTTTTTTTTTTCAGCCTTTTTGTCAGTGCCTCCGCCTGTAGGTGCTTTATATAGACTTGTCTTGATTGCTAATCCACAACAAATGACGATTATTAGGTTAAACGTTCAGAATAGGAATCCATATAAGGTAATATTTCAGCACTTCGCAAATGGACAGCGGCTCTTAAGTAGCACGTAGAACGCGTTCTCGCGCGTTCATGTTAAGTGCATTTTTGGGAAACGCGCGTGGAATTGCCGCGAGCGTTCGAAACCTTGCACGTAGAGAGCGCTCTTAAGAGCTGAGATACATCGTTATCGGGAAACCCGGCCCAGCACCGTAAGTTACCATGTGGTATCCGAATTGGGTTGCTCATTGTCATTGATGAATAACTTCGCCTAATTTTCTTGATGAATTGAAGATTGAAGAATATTCAAGAAATTTAAGATTTTCACTAACTTTACTGCACAAACGTGCAGCTTATTTTGATCTTTTTTATTCGTAATGTCTTTTATTTTCACAGATATGTTATCAAAGCCCTTCAAACTATAATAAAGATTGTGATTGTTAATGCTGAATTTGGGTTTTCATGCATTAGGCTAACAGCCATTATCTAACTTATTTGCTTGAATCATGCAGCGTTGTAACATGTGTACATGATGTTTACCATATAATAAGGTAACACTTTACAATTAGATTAAAAAAGTTTGTTGACAAACTTTAAGTTTTCATTAAAAAGCCTAACCAGAAAGTTTGAAGAAGTTTTAAAAGCATTAAGTTTGAATGTTTTCAATATGAAAGACAGTTTTGGTTAAGTGAAACAGATAGATAGATAGATAGATAGACAGACAGACAGACAGACAGACAGACAGACAGACAGACAGACAGACAGACATATTGTTAACTAATGAAACCTTATTGTAAAGTGTTACCATTCAATAAAAATGCAGTATGCATTAATGTTCTGATTTAGGTCTTAATTTATAGGGTTCATTAATATTATTGCACTAATTTAATGTTTTTATTTTCTTTCTTCTGTGTTGTCAAGATTGATCAAGAAACAGGGAGCCTAGGGTTGTCAGGTCAGAAAGAGGATGACACACAACAAAAATAAACTTCACAGGTGAAAAGTGATAGACTGACTTTTAAAAACACCTGCTATTGCATTTTTTTATTGTATAAAATCTACAACAGGTGTTTGAAGTACCATATATAGACCAATCATAAAATTACCATTAGGAAAATATAGGAAACATAATTTAGGATTCATATTATTGGTTATTGTTCAGCAGTGTACATAATTTCTTATGTATGTCACAATTCCCTGTATCTGCATATTTCAAACACTTCTTTATTGTCAATAGACAGAGCCAGAAGTTACTTTAGAGTTGAGAGGGAATGAAGCAGAATGTTTCAAGAAGGCCTCAGAGGTGAGGGAAAACAAATGACTGGAATAAGTTAAGAATTTTTTTTTTTTTTTCAATACACATTCATTATGTGAAAACATTAAAAAAAAACTATTTAAAATATGTAAACAATATAGTAAAATAAACAATACCATGTGCAATATAGATTACAGAACATCTGTATTCCTTTTTCCCTTTGTTTTATTGCTTTAAACATGAATAGCATATTAAGCCAATTAACCAATAACCTGTAAGGTCTGAGAAAAAAAAAAGAAAAAAAACTGGTAAAATGCTTGACATTCTGTCCCCCTCACTTTTGAAATGATGGCTACGCCCCTGCCTGACACGTGTTGTCTAACTCCAATTGAGTTTATAATGTCTTTAAATGCCAATCCCAATGCATCTTTTTCATTATCAATGTGTATATTAAAATCACCAACAATTAGTACTTTATTTGCAGCCAATACTAATTCAGATAGAAAGTCAGCAAATTCTTTGATAAAGTCTGTATGGTACCCTGGTGGCCTGTAAACAGTAGCCAGCAGAATTTTCAAACGTGATTTATCGTTTACACTATATATTTTTACACCAGACTGTTTTGGATATCACTTCTCACCTTCTCCATTAATAAACAGTTGTTACTTGCATCTTGTATCCTCTATTACTAATCATGATAAAAACTCCCTTTGCCTTGGAGGCGTGTCACAAAGTGTAACTCCTATCTCCATACTGTGTGTGGTAGCCATGGTATGCTCGCACATTAAGGACAAGAAAAATGCTGATGCTTATTACTGTTCATCAATTAAGAATAAATAGTATTGTTTGCTGTCTTTCTGCTGTTATTGTTGAACCCCTACAACTGTTTAAGAACATTGGTAGTTTTGTGTAAGTTACATTACCAGCATTGTAACTTATAAATACAGAATTAAATCAGAACATGACTACTTTATTTTAAATTTAAAAGACTACTACTGTAACCAACAATACACTATTTGGATATGACTGTTTTATTTTACAGTGAAAACACCAATACAGCTTAAAAAGCAGTTAGTTTGCTAATTAGTGTGTTTTACAATACAGTAATGTGGTTGCTAGTGTAAATGACAGCAAAAATACGGTTATTTCTTCTACAGTAAGTTATCGCTTGCTGCCAGGTAATTACAGTGTTTTTATTTTAGAGTAAGTCACTTGTCACTTGCTGCCAGTTTATTATTATGATTTTATTTTACAGGAAGTCACTTGTAACTTGCTGCCAGTTAATTACTGTGAATTTCACAGTCAAAATCTTACAGTGCAGGTTTTATTGAACCAATGTGGTTCTAAAGATGGATGTATAACGTGTATGTACATGTGTAACAAAGTAATGGGAAACAGTTGTGACAAGCTTAATTTTTCCATCAATGCACTGTACTATGGTAATTAAGCAGTGAGTTACGTTGTTGAACAGAAAGGCACCCCAGCCTAAAATAGCAATGGTGCTTCAAGCAATAACATGATTTTGTCTGACCAATGCAATACTGACAGGTGTTCTGGAATTTTGTGTGTGTGTGAGAGTGTTTCTTTTTAGTGATGCTAGTGAAGAAATTACACACTTCAGCTTTACACATTCTTCTGGTAAAGTAACAAAATAAAACAATTAAAGAGAAAAAAAATTCTCTAGTCAAATTCATTAATCTATAATTGCTTTATAGATTAAATGAACTAATTGAAAACATTATTGAATACAACAGAACTGAATCAACACTGAACTGACTTCAACTGAACAATGACACTACTGAACAGCCGTAATGAACTATTTGCATCATTGAATAATTCCCTGTTATCACTATAAAGCTGTGTGAGCTTGGTTATATTTGGAGACATTGCTCAGTGAAAACATGTTTTTCACATTTCTCTTCAGCCGTCAAGTCATAAAACAACCTTGTAGCATTGTTATTGTGGGCCTTAGACAGCACAGAAGCTCAATATTGCTTTAAAAAATGCACTTCCTACTGATCACGGTGAAAAGCTAATCTATGCAAGCTTCAGAACAACAATGCAGTCCCCAAACACTAGCATGCGCTCCAGACAAAGATACACTGACAGGCTCTTCATCGTCCGACATGTAATTAAAACCAAAACAAAAGGATGGATGCAAGAGGTAATGTCAACTCTGACAATGACAAAAGCTGCACGGAATGTCCCTCTGATAAGACTCCCCTGCAGTCGGGAGTTTGGGATACAGGGCCTCCGACCAGAGCAACAGGGGCAGGGACGTCCACCTTCACTAAAGAGCTTGTGAGGCGAGTCCCAGCATTGCATAGACTCAGCATGCAGAGTCCTCTGAGAGACCTCCACGCCAGCCCATTGAACACTCTGCTGCATTAATCTTACTGCCGCTTTGTCCTGGGGTGCCAGCACCCCCTGTAAGGTCAATTAAACTCCACAAGATGAAGCACTTGTCATGGTATTAGGATATAAATAGCCACAGCAGGGGGGAGGGGGAATTGAGACAGTTATTTAGAGTCACGTCTATGTCATGCAGACATTTTGGACATGAACGTTGTCTCAGCTACAGTAAATAGTGTCCCTTCCTTCAATCTACTGGAAGTGCTTCAGGGAAGTTCTATAGGAATGCACATTGCACATCACCCCATTTCTCAAAGAGTCTGAAATGGTTTGTTTGAAGATTCTCTCTCTAGACCTCTCCTTTTTGCGACCCATACTGTGCTCTGATTGGTCATTGGACTACCGCTTACAGCGCCTGTCAAAAACAAAACGCCCATCAACATAAATTAATTTCATCTATGGAGGCTTCCTTAATCCTCAACATTTGAACACACTGTAGGGACAGTACATTGGCATTGATTTTGAAGTTGGACATTACTGGGTGCACAGAGAGAACTTGAGCAAGTTAGCAAGGCCAACTGTGGTCGGTGCTCGTATCTTTACATCCAATTATAGTACTATACTCTGTTCTAATAATACATACTCAGATAAAGAACACTTTGTGTTGCAATTATGTGAGCAAACTGGACCCACAGCTAAATAGTACTTACTACTTATCCAAACAATAATGGTAAATAAGTTAGCAGAGCACAAATGTGAATGAATGATGTAACATTACAGTTTGAAAACCAAAATCTCGCTCCTTCCTTTATCATTACTCAATACCCAAAGCCCGCTGCTGATTAGCAGAACTATTTCAAAACAGTAATGTGAATTACTGTAGCTGTTTAGCAGAAACCTACAGCTGTGCAATGGGTGCATACTCTACACAACACTATGTATTTTAAATGCTTGGTAGAAAATATAAACATCAATAATTAATCATACTTATAGGTTGTGATTCAGAGGGACAAGTTGGTCCAAACAAAAGTATGTACTGCCCCATCTGTAATGGATAAGCACCGACATTTGAGAAATCTACAGTAAAATGAAGGAAACACAACAAAATATTTTAGTTATACTGCTGTGCTATCAATGTAAAAAATAATCTTAACATCTGACTCTTCACATTGTCATCCTTTGTAAATTTCAACAATGTCAACAAAACAAACCAACTAAAGTGTTTGAGGATGGGTCAAAGTAGCCATTGTTCGCCTGCAGCCAATGAAGACCATAGACGGGCATTATGCAAATTTGTTACAAACCTATGTAGATGTGTTACGGAAGTGAGAGTTCGGCAGTTCAGAATCTATTCTTTCTTTTAGAAGACAATAATATATTTCCAATTTGTAAAATATATATACAGTATAAAAAAACATTAAAAAACATATTAAAAAAATTATTATATCTAGATAATACACTAACATCTAAATTAACTGTTTTTATTTGAGTATAATCATTGCTAACACTATAGTTTACAGTGTCCTTTTTACAAGTTACATGTACTTATGATAGTAATAACAGTAAATTATGCATAGTTGTATGCATAACTAACCCTAAACCAAGCCCTTATCCTAACCCTATTTTAAGTACATGTTGTTAATCAATATTACTCAGTACTTAACTGTATAATTACACGGTAACGAGGACACCTTAAAAATGAAAATGATTTACATAATATACTCACCCTCATGTTTTTCCAAATTAATATGCTCTTATTTTCACACACTTTAAACATTGAACCAAATTATAAACACAATACTTTTGTTGTTGCCCCCATTTTTCATGAGCTGAACTCAAAGATCTAAGACCTTTTCTATGTACACAAAAGGCCTATTTCTCTCAAATATTGTTCAAAAATGTGTCTAAATCTGTGTTAGTGAGCACTTCTCCTTTGCCGAGATAATCCATCCATCTCACAAGTGTGGCATATCAAGATGCTGATTAGACAGCACGATCATTGCACAGGTGTGCCTTAGGCTGGCCAAAATAAAAGGCCACTCTAAAATGTGCAGTTTTACTCTATTGGGGGGGTCCAAAAAGCAGTTAGTATCTGGTGTGTCCACCATTTGCCTCACGCAGTGCAACACATCTACTTCGCATAGAGTTGATCTATGTGGTCAGTTGATTGTGGCCTGTGGAATGTTGGTCCACTCCTCTTCAATGGCTGTGTGAAGTTGCTGGATATTGGCAGGACCTATACGCCGATCCAGAGCATCCCAAACATGCTCAATGGGTGACATGTCCGGTGAGTATGCTGGCCATGCAAGAACTGGCATGTTTTCAGCATACAGGAATTGTGTACAGATCCTTGCAACATGGGGCCGTGCATTATCATGCTGCAACATGAGATGATGGTTGTGGATGAATGACACAACAATGGGCTCGTCACGGTATCTCTGTGCATTCAAAATTCCAACAATAAAATGCACCTGTGTTCGTTACATACACCTGCCCATACAATAACCCCACTGCCACCATGGGCCACTCAATCCACAATGTTGACATCAGCAAACTGCTCACCCACTCAACGCCATACATGCTGTCTGCCATCTGCCCTGTACAGTGAAAACTGGGATTCATCCATGAAGAGAACACCTCTCCAAAGTGCCAGACGCAATCGAATGTAAGCATTTGCCCACTCAAGTCGGTTACGACGACGAACTGAAGTCAGGTTGAGACCCTGATGAACATGCAGATGAGCTTCCCTGAGACGGTTTCTGACAGTTTGTCCAGAAATACTTTGGTTAAGCAAACCGATTGTTGCAGCAGCTGTTCGGGTGGCTGGTCTCAGATGATCTTGGAGTGGAGGTCCTGGGCTGGTGTGGTTACACGTGGTCTGCGGTTGTGAGGCCGGTTGGATGTATTGCCAAAATTATCTAAAACGCCTTTGGAGACGGCTTATGGTAGAGAAATGAACGGGCATCAGCTCTGGTGGACATTCCTGCAGTCAGCATGCCAATTGCACACTCCCTCAAAACTTGCGACATCTGTGGTATTGTGCTGTGTGATAAAACTGCACATTTTAGAGTGGCCTTTTAGTGTGGTCAGCCTAAGGCACAACTGTGCAATAATCATGCTGTCTAATCAGCATCTTGATATGCCACACCTGTGAGGTGGATGGATTATCTCGGCAAAGGAGAAGTGCTCGCTAACACAGATTTAGACAAAGGCCTTTTGTGTACATAGAAAAAGTATTAGATCTTTGAGTTCAGCGGATGAAAAATGGGGGCAAAAACAAAAGTGTTGCGTTTATTAATTTTTTCCACATTATACATTTAAGTATAGTAGTATTAAGTAACTACATATAATTACTATTGGGTTAGGATTAGGGTTTGGTTTAGGGTTAGTTGCTTGTAATAATGCATAATTTATAGTTATTACTGTAGCAACTTCATGTAAGTCTTTAAATATTTTTTTCTTACTTACACTGTCTTTACTCACAGATGTATGTTAATTTCATACTGTACAGTACAGTACGAGTGCCCACAGAAGGTTTCTGCACTTTCTATAATAACCAAATGGCATTCACTGCACTGACTGCATTTTCATTACTCAGCAACCTTGTTAAGTCATTATCATAACACGACAAGCTCATGGGGTCTAGGACGATGGGTTTGAATGATTTCCTTCAGGTGTAAAAACAAGCTGTTATATATGTGATGTATCTTTTTTATTATATATCATTAGAAGGATTGCTGTTCAATTGCTGCATCCTGCGATCAAATATATTTGTATAATGACCGCTAAACTGTTGTACTGTATCACCTTGCGCCCTGTTTCTTCATATATTGTTATGATGTGGAAGGATGAACCCAATCGCAGACAGTATGAACTCACAACGTTTAATATAACAGACAAACAGGGAAAAACAAAAACCCACGAGGGGGTAAAACGAGGGCAAGACAATACTTGATACACACTAGACAAACTTTGACAATAAACTAACAACAGGATCAGGATAAGGCGCTTACTACACAAACTCTCACAAGGTATTCACAGGTACGTAGACACATGAAAGAATCACAATGAACCGACACAGGACAGCAAACACATGGGGATTATATAAGGAACACTAATGACGAAGACAGGTGAAACTGACTAGACAATAATCACAAGACGAGGACAACAAGGGGGCGGGGTTACTAAACGAGACAACACAAGCACATGACCCAAACAATTGGCCATGCGCTTGTACACAAAACATGATTCTGTCATGATCCTGCCTTACAACCAGGGAAACTCAAGGACACCAAGGCAGAATCATGACAGAACCCCCACCTTAAGGAGCGGCTTCCAGACGCTCCTCAAGGGGACACTAAACACGGGACATGACAGACTGTGACAAAGACATAAACCAAAAATACATGACAAAAACTAACAAAGGCAGACAAGAAAATACAAAGACAGGGTTGGGGTGGAACAATAAAAACAACAAACATGGCAGAGGAGGTGGAGGAATAACAGAGTTCATAGGGGAATGTCCAGGGTGGGCGGGGGGGCTGGGGATCTTAGGACCACAGGATGAGGGCGAGGAACGAGGAATCCGGGTAGGTAGGAAACAGTCCGGGGACAAGTGGCGACAGGGACGAACGGGGAAACAGTCCGGGGACAAGTGGAGACAGGGGCGACCGGGAAGACAGACTGGGGTACTGCATTGGTGGACGCAGCAACAGACTCCGACATAGAGGACACAAAGGATGAGGAAACAGGACTCCTGACGGGGGACAAGACAGGTGAAGGGGCAGGACTGGGTGCAACGCTCACAGGGAGAGGATCGGGTGCAACGCTCACAGGGAGAGGATCGGGTGCAGTGCTCACAGGGACAGGATCGGGTGCAGTGCTCACAGGGACAGGATCGGGTTCAGCGCTCACAGTAGCTGAGGATTCGGGACAGGGCAAAATGACTGGACAGACAGGGACCTCTAGGATCCTGACAAGGGTTCTTAGGTATTCTGACAAAGTTTCTGCGGCGACAAGGACAGGCATGCGTTGACGGGCAGAAACAGACCGCAAAACCTTCTCGGCAGCTGAATCGGCCTTGGCCCTCTCTGCAGCGCTCACTGCTGCAGCGGGCTCCGGGACAGCGTTCACTGCTGCGGCGGGCTCCGGGACAGCGTTCACTGCTGCGGCGGGCTCCGGGACAGCGTTCACTGCTGCGGCGGGCTCCGGGACGGCGTTCACTGCTGCGGCGGGCTCCGGGACGGCGTTCACTGCTGCGGCGGGCTCCGGGACGGCGTTCACTGCTGCGGCGGGCTCCGGGACGGCGTTCACTGCTGCGGCGGGCTCCGGGACGGCGTTCACTGCTGCGGCGGGCTCCGGGACGGCGTTCACTGCTGCGGCGGGCTCCGGGACGGCGTTCACTGCTGCGGCGGGCTCCGGGACGGCGTTCACTGCTGCGGCGGGCTCCGGGACGGCGTTCACTGCTGCGGCGGGCTCCGGGACGGCGTTCACTGCTGCGGCGGGCTCCGGGACGGCGTTCACTGCTGCGGCGGGCTCCGGGACGGCGTTCACTGCTGCGGCGGGCTCCGGGACGGCGTTCACTGCTGCTGCGGGCTCCGGGACGGCGTTCACTGCTGCGGCGGGCTCCGGGACGGCGTTCACTGCTGCGGCGGGCTCCGGGACGGCGTTCACTGCTGCGGCGGGCTCCGGGACGGCGTTCACTGCTGCGGCGGGCTCCGGGACGGCGTTCACTGCTGCGGCGGGCTCCGGGACAGGCAGAGACGAAGGACGGGGGGCTCCCTTCCTCCTCTTCTTTCTCCTAGGTCGCGGTGCCGAGACCTCAGTAGGACTAGTGACCGGTTGAAGAAGCTCTGCGGGGTCCGTAACTGGTGCTAGGAGGACCGACTCTGGCAGGGTTGACTCCGTCGCTGAAGACTCCGAAGCAGACTCCCACGAGATCCGTCTCCCTCGCTTGCCGCGGAGACTTACAGGTGCGGATGACGTTTCAGGAGTCGAAGTGGGGCACCCCTGTTCCTCCTGCGTAACAACACCTAAGATGCGACTCTCCTGGATCACAGGCAGACGGGCAGAGGGTGGAGATCCCGAGGAAGATGTGTGTTGATCCTCCTGGGAGAAATGATCCCAGAGTCGGGCATAGTTCTTCAGGATCCACTCACCCTCGGACGGGATCGGACAGTTGACCCTCTCTCTGTCGGTGGGAGCCGACAACCACCATTGTTCCGGTTGTAGCCGGAGGCGGGAGGACATGCTGTCTGCTGGGTTCCTTCTTGGTCGGTTAATTCTGTTATGATGTGGAAGGATGAACCCAATCGCAGACAGTATGAACTCACAACGTTTAATATAACAGACAAACAGGGAAAAACAAAAACCCACGAGGGGGTAAAACGAGGGCAAGACAATACTTGATACACACTAGACAAACTTTGACAATAAACTAACAACAGGATCAGGATAAGGCGCTTACTACACAAACTCTCACAAGGTATTCACAGGTACGTAGACACATGAAAGAATCACAATGAACCGACACAGGACAGCAAACACATGGGGATTATATAAGGAACACTAATGACGAAGACAGGTGAAACTGACTAGACAATAATCACAAGACGAGGATAACAAGGGGGCGGGGTTACTAAATGAGACAACACAAGCACATGACCCAAACAATTGGCCATGCGCTTGTACACAAAACATGATTCTGTCATGATCCTGCCTTACAACCAGGGAAACTCAAGGACACCAAGGCAGAATCATGACATATATAACTAAATAAAACAATTCGACCCCACAATTTGGCCCTGTCAAATATCATGTTTCATAAATGACCAACTGGCTACTCAGGATCCAAGCCCTGAGCTTTGGCATACATTGCACATAGCCTGTTACCATATATGGTGCATGACATCTTTGACTGCACATTCCAAGTTATTATACTTGAGAAATGTTTCCTATAACAATAAATCAGTGAATGGTAAACCTCAGTAAAGCATAAGCACTGTGTGGCTATTATTAGAAGCTGGCCATTGGAGGGCAAACCAATGATGATGCCATATTGAATGTAAATATTTACCTGTCTTATATGCTTGCCAGAGCAGTTTGCCCATGGGGTATAGACATTGGCTGCCGTTCCACTGGGGGAAAATATTGCATGCATATACACTGGGCCGTCGTAGAGCATTTTCTTATCAGGAACAGCTGTATGAGTCGCTGTCTAGGGACTGGAGGGACCTCACATCCAGGGACGGTTGCATTTTGAGGACAGCTGCTGCTCCTCATTCACTGAAGTGCCCAAACTGGACGATACCTTCACAAAAATGTTGTCCCATACATTTTATCTTCAAAATACTTTTATTAACCAAACATATTTAGGTCTGTTTGATTACATAATATACGGTCATTGTTTTTGCATGACTGTATAAATTATTATTGTGAATTACTGTTATGAATTATTCCTGAAACCGGTGAATAATTTTAGTACTATGTTAGGTCACCGTGTCCAATGTAATATCAGGCTCCTGAAGCAAAACCAGTTGAGAATCACTGCTCTTTTGCATACATATATATGTGTGTGTGTGTGTGTGTGTGTGTGTTTGGCTCTCATATTGGTCAGTGTTGCACTAAGCACTCTTGAAGGCTGATTATGCACTCTTCCGTAATGCAGCCTTCAATGGCCACTAATTTGGGGCTAGAGAATCTCCCTAGGGCTTTTTGTTCTGCCTTGCTTGCTGTATAATGGCACATATAGATTCAGTTCAATATCTCAGTGGATGGGCAAAATGCTGAAGCCGGGGGCTGATTCTGTTGGGTCAGGCCCCACACTTGAATCTTGAATCTTTTGAGACAGAAGTGAACACATGGTGACAAATCCCTCCCTCGGCCAATTTCAGCAGCAGTTTATGTTAAGCAAACACATTTTAATACTCTAGGCTCTTTTCCCTATCTGTGATGGAGGATGTAGATACATTTAGCAATACAGTTTTCCAGATGGAAACAGCACTGTACATGTGGACTCACTGTTGGCCATGTGGATCTATCAATATATGCTGTTATTAATAAAATCCAAATAGTATACACTATGCAATTAATTATGTGACCATTAATACGACCATTAACAAGTATGTTCCAAATATTATTAATGTATGTAGTATGAATGCAATTCAAATATGACATTGTTTATGTTGCCGTTGTAATGTGACCTACCAGCATTAGTTGTGACGCTTCACTGCCATTCCTGAATCCTCTCTCGTGGCCTCATGGGATAGTAAAGAGTCCATTGGATGTGCACTTCAGAATCTCACTGGAAGTAGTAGCCTACGTCATCAGGGCACTTACTGTTTTATAAATAATTTGAATCTGAACATACTACTCTTTTCACATACTGTTTTTCACCTTTATAGTAGGGAAGTATGCATATTCGAATGCAGCCTTAGTCTTGTACACAGTGACTGGAGCAGCACATTTACCCACAAGTCCTTGCATGACCTGATCTGCTTATGGCCCAAGGGCTCTGAACGGCTCCCCGCTCTTAACAACTGATTTAGAATCGCCTTTGCGTTCCTGTCTCAACATGTTTCAGCACAACTATGAACAACAATAGAGCAGTAAGTGCAAATGTCATTAAATTGTCCATGTCAGGGGATGTCTTATATGAGCTTAAACAAATGAACTACAGCAGAAATATGAGGTAACCTCGGAAACACGACTTTCCTTCAGCCACTCATCTAATTCATTCTAGCAGAAAGTCTCTCTCTGAGGACACTTGGTTAGCAGCTGGCTAAAGTGCTTTCAGTTCTCACTGGGAACTGGCCGACATTTTTGCCAAGCACAAGGTCCAGTGACATGGCTGAAATGGAGTGTTAAAATGTTCTTTGCTTGCTGCTTTAAAATAAGAAAAGTATAATAAATAACATTCTGTTATTTAATAGCACTCTTTTTTTTCTATACACTATTAATATATCACTATATTGGGATTTTATATACATTTAATTGCCTATATAGTATTTTTCTTAAAGGGCACATTTAAAGGAATAATTCACACAAAAATTGTAATTATGTCATTGGTCATTCACTCTTGTGTTCTTATCTAAACTAATTTTCTTCCCTCTGCAAAACAAGTTTTTATTTTATTTTATTGTACTTTTCATATTATGCTATAGGCTCATAAAGGCCATGATAAATGTGAGATCCTTGTACTCAAGATCTTGGATTTATATCCCTTTTATTTTACACAATTTAGTTTTCCACACATTCAGGTTTTTTCTTGCAAGGGATGTACTGTAAAAAAAAGACGTGCATTATGTTTTGTACATGTGTTGCTTTTTTTTTTTACTTGGGTGAAAACATTTGTACATTTGTTTTCACATTTGTAATTCTTACAATAGTACAGCAGCGCAACAGCTGATTGTTATAATTCCCAGAAACTTGAAATGAAATAATTTTACTGGAACAATCCCATGGACAAACTTGTAGGTTAATTGCAATAATTATTACAGTTGATTAAGAATAATAAATCTTGCCAGAAAATAGTACTTATTTATATGGTATATGAGGCAACTGGCTTGTACAACAAAACTACATGTACATTCATCAATTCGTATGACATTACAAGAATGGTAAAATATACAGAGAAAGAATCAATTTCTCAACTAATGCACATTCTTTGGTCTTTATTTTTTTACAGTAGCTCTGAAAAAGCTTTTTGTCTTTGTCAATTCATAGATAATCCTTCCCTCCACTGAACTGTTAACAGCTATTAACCACTGTGACCGAATCATTGAGTCAGTAAGTGGAACTCAAGCACCAGATCAGTTCAATTCATGAAACCTCTTTGAAAAAAAGAGGAAAAAATATGAAGATTTGAAAAAAAAAAAATCTGTCTAACATTTTTAATTGGACTCACTTTACATCGTAATTACAACTTCAAGTAGCAACATTCCAAGAGAACTTGAATGCACCATATGTGCTGTGCCCAAGGAAACAAGGATAATAGTTCCCGGATTTCTCCTAAAAACATCTTAAACTTAGAAATAGGAATAGTTCACCAACAAATTACAATATTGTGATAATTTATTGTGATAATTTACCTGCTGAATCATCAGAGCGTGCTCCAGCGTGAACGTGGCCCACATTTGGCCCGAATCAAGAACTGCTCCCAGGACCGAGATTTGCTGACTGGAAGACGGGTGAGCTCTTGGCAACGTTGATCCTGAGTCCCAGACATTTTAAATGGCTAAAGAGCAAGGATCTGTGTGTATAGCTCGGCCTCTGATTGAACCAATACAACATCTTGAGCGGCCGTTTCTTTAGGGCGCGGTTCAGATGCCTGAGATCAAGGATGGGCCTGAGGCCTCCATCCTTCTTGAGAAAGAGGAAGTTGCGACTGTAAAATCCTGACTCGCTGTTGGCTGTTGGAACTGCTTCTAAAGCCTCTTTCGCCAGCAAATTCATTACTTCGGTGCGGAGCAACGCTTAGAGGTGTTGCATTTTGAAACAAATTCTGCGAAAAGATGCTCTTTTAGGGAAATAAGCTCTGTTAGACTCACCTGATAGTAGCAGGGGATGAGCATCATTCTCAGCCACTGAGTGTCAGCAGAAATGCACAGAAATGTGCTCTTATTGTAATAACAGAATAGCCACAAGGTAGACGCTGAATCAGCTTGCGTAGAGAGCACCGCTCAGTAGCTTGCTAGCAGAGCGTCAGCTTAGGCTTGTTCGACAGCGAGAAGGCTTTTTCAGTCTTGTCTCCGAGTCCAACAAAAGAAGATCTTCATCACTGAAGGATAATTAATCTGAGTTCCAAGGCAGAATACCCACTTATATAGATGGGCCTGAAGCCTCCATTGTTCTTGAGAAAGAGTTATTGTTCTTCTAAAGCCTCTTTCGCCAGCAAATTCATTACTTCGGTGCGGAGGACTTGAGCGACGTTGCTCCTTACCGACGTGCAGACCCCGCCCCTAAAGTGAGGGAGCCTAAAGCCTAGTTCACACTACAGGATTTTAAGCCCGATTTAAGCCCGATTTGCAAATCGTTGAGCTCGCCGACAGGTCGGGTTGTTATCGCGTACAAATCGCGGGGGATTAGCGGCCGATGAACGCTCGCCAATCTGTTAGTATGAAAGAGCCAACAACGCATCAAAGACGCTCGCAGACGTCTCGCGGACGCGTCGCCGAGCCCAGAAAAATATCTAGCATGCTAGATATCTGGAGCTGTCGCACGACTCAACCACATGTGATGCCATGAGCTACAGCCAATCAGAGCAAGGCATGGGTTGAGGTCACTGGGAAAATACCGTTTATACTGTCTATGGGAATTTTTTTTTTTTTTTCCAGAGCAAATCATCGCGCAAACAGTTTGCAGCACTAATTTCTGTCTGACGTCCATATTCAAACAAAGACTCGCGTGTTGTGTACTTGTGTTCTTCTTCGCTGGGTAGTGGCGCGCGTGCTGTATTGCGTCATTTCCGGTTCGTTTTATCGCATGATTTCTTCGTGATAAAACGTGGTTTGTAGACAAGATAGAATCGTTGGCTGACAGAGTTGTTGTCACCTCGTGTAGTGAGTTACCTCCTGTTGCGGATCGATCACGTTGTGTCGTGTGGTGTGAACAGCTCAACAACTTGAACACTCCTGATTTCACAGAGAGCAAGTCATGTAGTGTGAACTGCACAGTTCAGCCCGACGTTTTAAAATCCTGTAGTGTGCACTTGCCTTAATGCTGCGTTCACACCAAGCACGAATAGAGCATCAATTTTGCGTCTATCGCGTCTAGTTTGACGCTTGGACATTTTTAATGCATTTGCGAATATGCGGAATGGGCGTCCGAGGCGAAATCCGCTTCGTGTGGGAGGGGCAAGTGCTAGGCGGTAGTCTGTTTGCAAGAAAGTGTCACGGTTCATGAATCGGCTGTCTCATGCTGATATCTGCGTGAGTGTAATTGTGTGGGTGTGGTTACACGTTGTGTTGATTAGTGTCACCAGCTGTCATTAATTCCCAGTAATTTCCCTCTCATGTTGTCAGATCGTTGTGGTTATTCCTCGGTGTGTGTCCTGTTCTCGTGCCTCGTCTGCAACGCTCTTCGTCTGGATTTCGTCAGTTCTTCGTGTCGTCTGGATGTTCCACGGTTCCTGGGTTTCACTCGAGCACGCTGACCACCGCATCACCAAATGAATCGCTATCTCGTCCCTGCTTCGGTTACCACCTGAGTGTTTGTCCCCGACGTGTCTTTACATCTGACCATATATGAATAAACTGAGTTTTACTTGCATCTTGCATCCTCCTGTTATTTCCTCACAGAAAGGCCACGGAATTTAAAAATATTACTGTTATTGTGTCACGAAATGTAGTTTTGAGTTGGGTAGAGTTGTTCAGTCGAGAATGTAGTTGTTTAAAGCTCAAATCTGTGGTTTATTTATAAAGATAGCGCCTATTTAAAAAAATGTATTTGACGTTTCGGAGTTGTGAGATCCAGGCGATCACCGGACGCTCAGAGCTCATGTAACCCCCCTGGAACAGCCTTACCTCGGCTAGTCCTCCTGACGTTTGCCGCTGGTAAACGAGAAATGTTTAAATTCACAATCTACAGCTTCGGTTCTATTATATGAAACATAGTTTTCAAGTTACAAGTTAAAATACATTAATGAATCGTATAACATAGGTTTTTCTTAATCTCATTCAGAAATGTATGACTGCAAGTGTTCAGTGTCACATTCATAGTTAACATATAGCTGAACAATGTAATTCCTACTTTCACGCAGGCATTTAGTCATATTACAAAATAATTTATTGAGGCCAAACATATAAAATAAGTTATTGAGGCCAAACATTTAAAATGACATTATGAATTGAAAAGCGGGCCTGCCCCCATTTATCACGCCACTTCACCAAGTGGCAGCAGCAAGCAGGCTCCTGGTTGGTTAACGCAATGCGAATTGACGCCTATGTTAAAATTTTTCAACTCGGGCGTCAAACGCGAATTTGCGTCAAACGCGTGAATGCACAAAGCACCACTCGCTCGTATCGCGCCGGACGCTCAATTCGCCTCATTCGCGCGAACTGGGCGCCGCAGGACCTCCAGACGCTTAACATTGAAATCACTCGCGTCAGACGCTCTATTCGCGTTTGGTGTGAACGCAGCATTAGAGTGAATTGAAGCGAGTAACCTCATTTGATTGTCCCCGAAACCCACCTCAACACGCCGGGGATGGCCTGCCATGTCCCAAGTCGAGAGGCAAATGGTTGAAGTATTACAGGCTGCGTCTCACGCTGAGGTGGGAGAATAGCACCTGTTGTACACCATTGAGAAGAAATGGGTTACGATAGAGAACGGTGGAGAACAAGGGGAGGAGGCGCTTTCTTTAGAAAAAACGGTCTGCGAACACAGCGAGGCGAAACTTGCTCTCTTATAGCGGTTTACTTAAGTCCTGTATTTTCAGTTCAACTATGTCTGGTCTCATTTATTTTTTGTTTGCGTTTTCTTCTTATTCTTCATCTGGATTTAACCTTTGGATATTATTAAATACTAATTGAACTGTTCGTCTTCGTGCCTTTGTATGTAGCTCAACCATGATTGAAAACCGTACCCAAAAGTTATATAGTTCACTGCTCTCCGGCCCTCTACCTCTTCAGCTCCATTTGACTCCACCTTCACTCAAGGTATGACTCTGCACTCAGTCATTCCAGCTCCACCTCAGCCCTCTGGTACCTTGTTTCCATCTTGGGGGGCCGTCACTCCAGCTCTGTTGCAGACTCAGGGACCCATCAGCGCCACTTTGCTCCTTCGGCTCTCTGTCTGTGCTTAGCCACCTCCATCGGATCTGTCACCTCTGTTCGTCCCCAATGTGGCGAGGATACCTTCACCACCATCGCATCCTAACTGTGGCCTGGAGTGCCATGAGGCTGCCCCTGCTCAAGGTCATACCATGGCTCTCTCCACCTCCATCACCATCTTGGACTTTCGTCCTCCTCCCGATCATCCGTCCACCTCCAGAGCCTCTTGCTGCCAGTTTGTGGATCAGTTTGTGGCATCCCTTCACCATCCATTCGCAATCTCCTCATAGTTTTGTCATGATCTTATTGTTTGAACTTTGTTTTTTATTTTGCACCATTTCACGCCACTAGTCTGTCGTCATTAGGGTTGGGTATCATTTTAATTTTAAAGATTCCGATTCCAATTATGCTTATCGATTCCGATTCTTATCGATTCCTCATTTAGATTCCAATAAGGTTAATAAAAAATCCACTTCAGGTTTTTAGGTACATCAACTGGAATCAAATGTAAAATAACACTGCACTTTATAAATAATATATACATTACAAATATACTTACAAAAGTTATTCAGTCAAGAACGAGTGAATTATCTCATTGTCTTTTGTTGTTTGATTAGTGCTATTTATTATATAGACAGCAGTTGCTTTCACTTTAAGAGTTGCCCAATAGTTACACATGCCTGCAGCACTGAAAACAGCGGGTCTTGCGCTTGATTGGTTAAAATCACTTTAAAATCACCTTTTCTGTGTGCATGTTTTTGATGTGTGTGCAGCACTGAAAACAGCGCGTGAGTCGTCTCGCACTTGAATGGTTTAAAATCTAATTTTCTGTGCGCACGTTTTGGATCAGTGTGCAG
This sequence comes from Phoxinus phoxinus, assembly GCF_949152265.1. NCBI lineage: Eukaryota > Metazoa > Chordata > Actinopteri > Cypriniformes > Leuciscidae > Phoxinus > Phoxinus phoxinus. Next base: position 6,756,635 of record NC_136892.1, read on the forward strand.
CACATAAAATAATGTGCGAGTCGTCTCACGTGCGAATTTTTAAAATGTTTTGATGTTTTGTTTGGTCATATGTCATGTTTAGTTTCGGGTTTTGTTTCATGTCTTTTATTTTGTTATTTGGTTCCTTTTACTAAGTCATGTGATTTGTCTTACTCTCATGTTGTCACGGTTGTTGAATGCATTGCCTCTTCTTTGTCTCGTGTCTTTGTTTGTTTATGTGTGAGTGGGCGTTGTCCCACTCACGTGTTTGTTCAGCGCTCCAGCTGATCGTCATCATCATCATCATCATCATTCACAGCTGCGGCGCATTTCCTCTCCCATAAATACTCACCTCGTTCTCTGTTCCAGTGTCGGATTGTTTGTCGTTGTTGGTGGAGTCTGGCTGTGTCCCGCGATCGTCTTGTGTGTTCCTGTTCCCGAGTTTCCTGTCAGTGTTTCCTCACCTCTTCACCGGGCTTCTGGATCACCACCTCTCACCGCACCAGCACTTCACAGACCATCGAGTCCCTGCGCGAGCCTGAGTCGCCGCCTCCCTATCTACGTTTGTGTACTGTTCAGAGTTTTGTCCCACCAATAAATACTGAGTAACCTGCAACTGCTTCCTGTTAATTTCTGTCATGACAGAACAATCCGACCCTTCCATGGAAGCAGCAGGTGGCACCGTGGCATCTATGGATGACTTCATTCGTGCAAGTATTCAGAGAATGGATGCACAGGATCGTCACCAGGGGGAAGCAGCGCGCGCGATTCAGGCTCTCGTCGCGCAGGTGTCCGAGCTGACCCAGCGATTTCAGATGCTGCAACCTCCCGCTGCGCCAGCCGCACCGCCTGTCCCTCCTACACCACCGGTGCCCGCCTCCCAGTCCGAACCCCGCCTACCGTCTCCAGAGCCGTACTCCGGTGAGCCCAATTTTTAGGAGGAGACTAAAGTGGCTTTTGTGCTCACCCTGCTGACTGGGAGAGCGGCACTATGGGGGACGGCGGTGTGGGAGAACCGAGAGACCTGCTGTTCCTCGTTCCAGGTGCTCTCGACAGAGATGAAGAGAGTTTTTGACCGCGCTGTCGCGGGGAGAGAGGCGGCCAGGGTCTTATCAGAGCTTCGGCAGGGGGAACGCTCCGTTTCTGATTACACCATCGAGTTTAAGACCCTGGCGGCCGAGTGTCGCTGGAACGAGGAAGCGCAGTGGGATAGGTTCCTGCATGGGCTGGCCGACCACGTCCAAAGGGAGATTTATGCTCTGGACTTACCACCATCACTCAACGGGCTCATGGACCTCGCCCTCAGGGTGGACGCTCGACTCGCTCGGGTCGGGCCACGAGATCCAGCCAGCGTGCTCCGTGGAGGGTTGGAGCATCTGCGTTCCAGCGGCAGGGACGCGGTCGGTCTCTCCGATCCCGAGCCCATGCAGGTGGGTCGAGCTCGGCTTTCCCGGGAGGAAAGGGAGAGGCGGAGGTCCCTAGGCCTTTGCCTATACTGTGGGGGAGCGGGACATTTCGCTCACGGTTGCCCGGTAAAAGGCCAAGCCCGATAGTAAGCATGAGGCTACTATCGGGTGGGATCTCCGCCGAAAAGCCCTCATCCACATCCACCGTCCTCCCGGTAAGACTCCGATGGTCTGTCCACGATCACCAATGCACTGCACTTGTGGACTCCGGGGCTGAAGGTAATTTTATGGATCGCACATTTGCTCAACAGTTTCAAGTCCCCCTCAGAACACTTCCCCAGAGTATCACTGTGCACGCACTCAACGGACAGTCATTACCAGCCATCTACCAGGCCACCGAGAACGTCACACTCATCACCTCCGGGAATCACGCAGAGACTATATCATTTTACATCTTGGACTCTCAGTTCACACCCATTGTCTTAGGTCACCCCTGGCTCAATCATCACAACCCCCGTATTGACTGGAAACAGAGAACTATATTTGCCTGGAGCGCTGAGTGTCATAGTTCGTGTCTTGTGTCAGCCTGTTCTGTTGTGTCTGTTCCTGTGTTTCAGGAGGAGACAGTGGATTTGTCAAACGTGCCCTCGGAGTACCGTGACCTGAGAGAAGTGTTCAGTAAGTCAAGGGCTGCTTCTCTTCCTCCGCACCGTCCCTATGACTGTGCGATAGATTTACTGCCAGGTAAGTCTCCGCCTAAGGGCAAGATTTATTCACTCTCGGTTCCAGAGAGGGAGGCTATGGAGAAATATATTTCTGATTCTCTAGCATCCGGGTTCATCCAACCTTCCTCATCTCCGGCGGGGGCGGGGTTCTTTTTTGTGGGGAAGAAGGACGGGTCGCTGCGACCTTGTATTGACTACCGGGGGCTGAACAACATCACGGTGAAGAATACTTATCCTTTGCCGCTGATGTCTTCAGCCTTCGAGAGGTTGCAGGGAGCGTCTCTCTTCACAAAACTGGACTTACGTAATGCTTATCATTTGGTCCGCATCAGGAAGGGGGATGAATGGAAGACTGCTTTCAATACCCCTAGAGGACACTTTGAATACTTGGTCATGCCCTTCGGGCTGTCCAACAGTCCCGCAGTCTTCCAGGCGCTCGTTAATGAAGTGCTGCGAGACATGATCGATCAGTTTATTTATGTTTACCTGGATGACATTCTGATTTTTTCCTCGTCTCTCCAGGAACACGTGCAGCACGTCCGACGAGTACTCCAAAGGTTGTTAGAGAATGGGCTTTTTGTCAAGGCGGAGAAATGCGCTTTCCACGCACAGTCAGTCCCTTTCTTAGGACACATCGTGTCGGCTGAGGGTATGCGTATGGATCCTGACAAAGTTAAGGCTGTAGTAGAGTGGCCAAACCCAGATTCCCGTAAGGCCCTACAGAGGTTTCTGGGGTTCGCCAACTTCTACCGGCGTTTTATTCGCAGCTTTAGCCAACTAGCCGCGCCTCTGACCGCCTTGACCTCCCCCAGAACTGCGTTCAGGTGGTCGGAAGCAGCCGAGACTGCTTTTTCCAACCTCAAGAGTCGCTTTGTTTCGGCTCCCATCTTAATCGCCCCTGATCCTTCACGTCAGTTCATGGTGGAGGTCGACGCGTCAGAGGTGGGGGTAGGCGCAGTTCTTTCCCAACGCTCTCCTTCAGACGACAAGATGCATCCGTGCGTGTTTTTGTCCCATCGTTTGTCACCCGCCGAATGCAATTATGACATTGGTAACAGGGAGTTGTTGGCAGTCAAGTTAGCCTTGGAGGAATGGCGTCACTGGTTAGAGGGATCGGGGGTACCCTTTATTGTCTGGACTGATCATAAGAATTTGGAATACATTAGGACGGCCAAAAGGTTGAACTCCAGGCAGGCTCGGTGGGCGCTTTTTTTCGGCCGTTTTGATTTTACCCTCTCGTATCGTCCGGGTTCCAAGAACATCAAACCCGATTCTTTGTCGCGTATTTTTGACCGGTCCGAACACGCACCTACTCCCGAGCGCATTTTTCCTGAGACCCTAATTGTCTCTACGCTCACTTGGGAGGTCGAATCGAGAGTCAAGATGGCTCTAGAAGGGGTAACGCCTCCGATTCGGTGCCCACCTAACCGCTTATTTGTGCCGGAGGAATTACGTCCAGACGTCATTCAGTGGGGTCATTGCTCTAGTCTTGCTTGCCATCCAGGAGTTAGTCGCACGCTATTCTTAGTCAGACAACGATTCTGGTGGCCGCTTATGGCTCGTGACGTTCACAATTTTGTTTTGGCTTGCTCCGTCTGTGCCATTGGCAAGTCATCTAATCGACCCCCAGATGGGTTACTCCAACCGCTGTCGGTGCCTTCGAGACCCTGGTCCCATATCGCACTAGATTTTGTTACCGCCCTCCCACCCTCCCAGGGTAACACGGTAGTTTTGACCGTGGTGGACCGATTCTCGAAGGCAGCCCACTTTATTCCCTTGCCCAAATTGCCTTCAGCCAAGGAGACAGCGGTTGCAGTCGTGGATCACGTCTTTCGGTTACATGGCCTCCCGACAGACGTGGTTTCCGACAGGGGTCCCCAATTTGTGTCCAAATTTTGGCGAGAGTTTTGTAAGTTGCTGGGGGCGACGGTCAGTCTGTCTTCTGGGTTTCACCCCCAGAGTAATGGTCAGACTGAGAGAGCCAACCAGGATCTGGAAAGAACCTTGCGATGTACGGTTGCCAAGAATCCTTCCTCCTGGAGTCAACAACTGTCTATGGTGGAGTACGCCCACAATTCGTTGCCAGTGTCATCTACGGGCCTATCCCCCTTTGAGTGTAGTATAGGGTACCAGCCACCTGTTTTTTCTAGTCTGGAGTCCGAAGTCGCGGTTCCCTCCGCTCACGCCTTCGTCCAGAGGTGTCACCGCACTTGGACTAGTGCCCGTGAGACTTTACTCCAAGTGGGGGCGCGCACCAAGGCCAAAGCCGATCGCCACCGGCGGAGGCCTCCCGTATATGTCGTCGGTTCCAAAGTGTGGCTTTCTACCAAGAACATTCCGCTCCGCTCCGTGTCCAATAAACTGGCTCCTAAATTCATTGGCCCGTTTTCTGTCACCAAGATTGTTAGTCCGGTGGCATTCCGCCTCAACCTTCCTCTAGCGTACAAAAGAATTCATCCGGTATTCCACGTGTCCAAAATTAAGCCCGTTTTTTTTCCCCACATTAATCCGCCTGCCCCGGTTCCCCCACCGCCGCGACTCGTAGATGGGGAACCTTCCTATTCGGTCCGTCGTATTCTGGACTCTAGGCGGAGGGGACGCGGGTTCCAGTACTTGGTGGACTGGGAAGGTTACGGTCCGGAGGAGAGAAGTTGGGTTCCGACTCGTGACATCCTGGATCACTCTCTTATCGATGATTACAATCGACAGGTAAGGGAGTCTGGGAACGCCGTGAGGCGTTCCTAGAGGAGGGGGTACTGTCACGGTTGTTGAATGCATTGCCTCTTCTTTGTCTCGTGTCTTTGTTTGTTTATGTGTGAGTGGGCGTTGTCCCAATCACGTGTTTGTTCAGCGCTCCAGCTGATCGTCATCATCATCATCATCATCATCATTCACAGCTGCGGCGCATTTCCTCTCCCATAAATACTCACCTCGTTCTCTGTTCCAGTGTCGGATTGTTTGTCGTTGTTGGTGGAGTCTGGCTGTGTCCCGCGATCGTCTTGTGTGTTCCTGTTCCCGAGTTTCCTGTCAGTGTTTCCTCACCTCTTCACCGGGCTTCTGGATCACCACCTCTCACCGCACCAGCACTTCACAGACCATCGAGTCCCTGCGCGAGCCTGAGTCGCCGCCTCCCTATCTACGTTTGTGTACTGTTCAGAGTTTTGTCCCACCAATAAATACTGAGTAACCTGCAACTGCTTCCTGTTAATTTCTGTCATGACACATGTGATCTTGTCATGTGCTTCCTTTGCTTCATGTGTTATGTTCTTATTGGTTTGTCTTGTCAAGTGATACTTTGATTTGTCATTAGGCTTGTTCGACTTCATACAGCGCTGCACAGACCGATCGGCGGCTGACTTGAAGCAGTGCATGCCAGTTAGAAATTGTGTCCTACTTGAGACAGCGCAGACGCCACGTGACTTTGACGTATACCATCAAAGTACCGCGAGAGCGATTCTAGAGCAACCGGCTGATTCATTCTGCGCAGCTTCTCCCGAGCGACTGCACAGGCTCTGATGACGAAACAACTGTTCCACGATTGGCGCGTAGAGCAGCAATTTTCTCAGTGTAAAAGTGAAGAAAATCTTCGCAACTTAAAATAGAGGAATCGGGGTACAGACTTTGAGCAGGGTTAATAACTGAATTTATAGTAGCAAATAGATTTTTAGGCTTATTTACATTTCGAGAATTTAAATGATATGTATGTTTTGCATCTTTCGAAGCCTTCTGAAATGCTACCAAAGATTCTCTAAAGATTTCACAATGAACCTGTAATTTGTATTTTTTCCATCTCCTTTCCATTTGCTGAGTATGTTTTCTAAGAGTACGGACCATTTCATTTAACCATGGTCAGGAGTTAGGCTTACAATTCATAGCTTTGAAAGGATCGATAGTGTCCAAGATATCAGAACAAGTGGAATCAAATTGCTTCAGATGTTCGTCAACATTTAAAGATATCGAAAAAGTTTCAGATGAAGCACAATCACAATGACTTATATATAACTCTGCAAACTCAGTCGTATGGGTTATTTTTGTGATCCACTTTTTTTTTCTTCTTCCAAGAATTAAAAAAACGGTCGAATTGTGTAGCCAGGCTGCTCAAAAGTTCAGAAAATTAATTAATGATAGTCTTTGTTTGCCTTTGGAGGGTGATATACAAGTGAAACTAGCACAGGATTAACCGACAAAATCTGTAATATCTGCAGTTCAATGCTATTGTACGGTTCGGGAGATAATAACTGATACTGAATGTTGTCTTTAACGATAGACATAATACCTCCCCCTCGACCAGTTGGCCGAGGGGTATTAAAGTATGAATAGCCCTCTGGCAAGAGATCAGACATCTGAGACAAATCTCCTACCTTCAACCAGGTCTCCGTAAGAAACAAACAGTCCAGCTTGCTCTTTGTGATGAAGTCGTTCAAGATAAAAGTCTATTTCCGATGTAATGTACGTTTAACAATTCATCGCTGGTCATCACAGCAAAGGGGGCAAAGATTTTGCTGATCCACACCTCTGGTGCAGACGTGAACCTCACCATTTCGACCGCAGACGGCCAGGCAACCAGGAATCACCAGCAGAAACCAGCCACATGATGCCTCCATCGAACGCCGGGAAATAGTTTGGCCATCGGTGGAAGACGGAGTCGTGCAAGATCGATCCAGCACTTTAATCAACCTTTCTTCATCCTACTCTAATGTTCTTCCGAAAACAACTAGGTAATCAAGATACACTATAACATGTAGCAAGTGCATATCTCCAACCGCTCTTTCCATCAATCGTTGAAAGGTTGCTGGTGCTCCGAAAATCCCTTACGGCTACCTTTCAAATTGGTAGAATCCAAGAGGACAAATGAACCGTCTTTTCCTTATCTTCAGCAGCCATTTCAATTTGATAGTAACTAGTCCTTAAGTCCAAGACAAACAATCCAGAGCATCCTCTATCCTGGGTGTTGTATATTGATCCGGAATGGTTCTGTAATTTAGAGTTCTATAGTCAATGCACAGTCTAATAGCATCACTCTTCTTACGAGCTATGACTACGGGTGACACATAGGATCTCCTCGATTCCCTTATTATACCGGCAGTCAGCAAATCCTTAAGATGACAGCACAAACCATCAATTTCTGTTGGGGCAGTATACCTAGACCTCTCGCTAAAAGGCGTGCAGTCTTCAAAGAATAACCAAAGTTATTAGGATCCAATTTCCTGAAAGCTGTCTGATCTCCCTGCGCGACTGTAAGAGTAACGGTGTGGAAAACATTTGCTATCACAGTGCCGGTAGGAATGATTATTTATTTGGCAGTTTCATTGCACACAAGCAATTTGAAACTATTTATGTCTATACTCTAGTAGGTAATTGGTTCTCATCAGTGGCTTCCACTAGGATAATGTCTCTTCTCGGCTGTTTCTTGAGTTTGACTTTACACTACGCATACTTTTCACCCTTCTGAGCTATGGTTAAGGATCCAGGTCCCATCCATTTAACACTTCCTTTAACTGAGTCAGTCACTTTCTCTGGACACATGGATCCTCAGGGAATGTGCAGCATGCGAAACTCCTGGCCAAGTGAAATCAGTCGCTGAAAAAAATTGCATTGGTTTCAATAATTACAGGAACGTGTTGAGGACCTTGTGGCTCTGGACACACCAATGCAAAAACAGGCACTGTTTCTTTCACTCCATGGAGTGACTCTGGAAATGACACATCCACTACAATGTATCCCTTATACGGATAGTTACAAGAACTTAGTCCTCAGAAAGACAATCCAGTCAAAGGTTGTATGAGAATCTGTGGTAAGTACTTGGCATGACACTGGTCAAAAACAATGGTAACTTGAGATCCACTATCCAGTAAAGCACTGTATGGACATACACAAGTCCATACACATCTACTGAAATGGTTGAAACCGATCCCACTAAACCTCTAGGCACACATTTATTCTCATTGACATCAGTTAGTCCCTTCTTGGAGAAACAATCCGGACCTTTAGAAGCAGCAGGATCTTCCTTTGCTCTGTTCCCTTTTGTTATAGCCCTTTGGAGGGATTTCACCAGTTTTTCTATGACTTATGCGGTATTTTCTGGTATCTGCATTTTGTGGCTATATGTCCGTCTTCCCCAAAATGGTAACAGTAGAAATCATCAGTAGGCTTCATTGGCTTTTCATTGTTACACAAAGGCATTGCTCTGTAGTTTAGCCTACTACAGCTCCGTTAGTTTGAACAGGCTTAGCGGTTGAATGATTCTATGACGTGCTAGTTCATTTTCCTCAGCTGTTTTTATCTCATTCAATAATTCCAGGAAAGTGGGAGGTTGGTCTTTCCATTCTCTTAGCCTCAGCTGTGATAACATCAGTTCTGATTCGACAGTACCCCTGATTAGATGTTCAATCCTAGCTTTATCCATCATCTGAGACATCAACCTCCCTTTTTGGACAACCTTTGTCAACGATGTATCTATTCATCCCAGAAAGCAAGACAGTGATTCTCTGGGGAATTGCCTCAGAAGTCTGAAAGCAAAATAAAGGTTTTCTTATCTTCTTCTGAGGATCCAAAAGTATTTTCTAGAGCCTCAAGGTACTGCGAAGCACTAGCATCCGGACTTTACATTTACATTTAGTCATTTAGCAGACACTTTTATCCAAAGCGACTTACAACTGAGCGAGTCATCGTGAAGAGGCAAAAATAACGCAAGATTAAAGGAAATGTCAAGTGCTCACAGAAGAGATGAGTTGTCAGTTGTCTTTTGAATGTAGTTAGGGATTCTGCATTCCGGATGAGGGTGGGGAGATCATTCCACCAGCATGGAATCGTGAAAGAGAATGTTCTGGAGAGTGATTTTGTGGCTCTCTGTGATGGTACCACGAGCCGTCGCTCATTGACTGATCGCAGGCTTCTGGTAGGGATGTAGACTCGTAGGAGCGAGTGAAAGTAGGAGGGAGCTAAGCCTGTGGTCGATCTGTAAGCAAGCATCAATGAGGTTTAGTTGCACATGATGGAAGATCAGCCAGAAGAGCATTGGAGTAATCAAGCCTAGAGATAACCAAGGCCTGGACGAGAACTTGTGTTGCATGCTTAGTTAGGAAGGGCCTGATCTTCCTGATGTTGTGCAGTGCAAACCTGCATGATCGAGCTGTCTTTGTGATGTGGTCTGTGAAGGTCAGATGCCCATCAAATGTTATTCCAAGGTTTCTGACCAAGCTTGATGGGGTGATTGAGGTTGAATCTAGCTGGATAGTGAGGTCGTGCTGTAGAGACGGATTGGCAGGGAGGACGAGAAGCTCAGTCTTTGCCAGGTTGAGCTGCAGGTGATGTTCCTTCATCCATGCCGAGATGTCCGCCAGGCAGCTTGAGATACGTGCAGCTACTGTGGGATCATCAGGTTGAAATGAGAGGTAGAGCTTGGTGTCATCAGCATAGCAATGGTAAGAGAAGCCATGTGCCTGTATGATGGGTCCCAGTGATGTGGTGTAAATGGAGAAGAGGAGCGGTCCAAGAACTGAACCCCGAGGAACCCCTGTGGTCAGTTGATGTGCTTTGGATACCTCACCACTCCATGCGACCCTGAAGAACCTACCTGTGATAGGACTCAAACCAGTGAAGAGGAGTTCCTGTGATACCCAGTGATGAAAGGGTGGACAGGAGGATCTGATGATTCACAGTGTCGGAGGCAGCAGACAGATCCAGGTGAATGAGAACTGACTTGTAGTTGGACTTGTAAACCGTACCGCCTTAACAATATTAAGAGCAGGACCTTTCAAACTCTCCATTAGTCGTCTGTGTTTTTCTCTTTCTGAACACCCACATTCAGTCATTAATCTGGCTCATTCTATCCAGTTATCAAGATTCTCTTCTCTAGATGGGTTGGGAATAGTACCAGAAAACATACGCAATTGCCAATATGTATTAGAGACCCCAGAGGTCTTTGTTTTACCAGAAGGTCTCCAACTTGTATAATGGACTCGGGTGAACCAGCACTGGAACTAGGTGAATGGAATAACGATTCCAAGTGGATTTTCCTTCCTTAAGCAGAAATTTAGCTAAATTCTCAGAAAAACCATATGCAGGAACATCAACTGGTGCTATAATGACCCTCCATGACTCTTCCCCATCGGCTCTGAGCAATCCAGCTGGAATGCGGGTAGGATCTATTACTTCATGACATTCACATAATACCAATACAGTATCTGGGCTTTGTCCCCTTTTAGAGTCTCTAACTCTCACTCTACCTACAGAATTTACAGTTTGGACAGCCTCTTTAATACATGCCAAATCAGTTGTTGCAGGTACTCCCATTAACATTATATCATGACTTTCCTCAATCACGGCTTCCTTGCACCAGTTTATAAGTTCAACAGACAAATATGGATCACTCTTAAACGCCATTCTGAATCTTGGAAAGAATAGTCAGTAATTCCACTTTATCTTCTATTTAACTCTTAATCTTAAATTTCAGGATTACAGGGAGAGAATATGGAGTCCGGACGAGTCCCCAAAATGTGTAGCGCCACCTATTCCCTGACTGTGACCAGAGCGAGGCACCGGGTTCATAAAGTGTCTCTCGACAATGCACTAATGCTATTCTCTCCCCTATTTCAGCTAGGCAATGTCTTTCTTTCCCCTTCAGAAATAATATGAAATCACTTCACATAGTCACTTCACATTCACGTTGAAGTAATTTTGTTTATTTAAATAACCAGATAATAAACAAGTAAAATGGCAAACTCAAATAATGAATCAATACTCTTTCTTTATACCTCAATGAAACCAATAACATCAATAAGTGAAACTATACCTTTTAGTCGCACACACACACACAATCCCTCTCTGTTGCAGGCCTGGACGTTGCTGATCGTTGGGGCCTGAAAAGACAATTCACTATATTGCTTCTTCATTCTATTGAGCAAATAAAATTAAACAAGGTCACCGATTCCTCTCGATTAGTGACGTTCTCCTCAAACTCCTCCTCAGAAACTCGAACACACTGTCTCTCACGTGACGATTTTGTGCTGTTCGTCTCCCACAGCACCAAGGCTATTCTAAATCATGCAGAGATTTAGAATGCTATCTGGGTCTTTGTTGAGCCAGATATCCTCGTCATATTAGAATTAGGTGCAGTCCAAGTGTACATAACTGTCCGTTTATCTGTCGTTCTCTCACACTAATGACTGAACTCAGTGCTACAAATGACTTGTGAACGAGTGAACTTGCTAGGCGTAGTGCATAACATACAAACTTCAAATGTCACACGTTATTCTTAAAGAAAAAGTTCTTGAAAATGTATCCCTTGATTGAAACACATAATATCACATGCACATAAACGGTATACATACATTGCATGAATTCCAAATGAACCCTTCTTCTCATGAATTAGATATTATTTACTCAATAATAACTTGTTTTATTTTTATTTCTGGTATTAGCTTAGCAATAATCATAATAATAATAATAACCCTACCTACACATACATGCTGCTCACATATTATTGTAGCAGAGTTTGTGCTGAATACAGTGTAATCAGACTTTTGCCATGAAAATGCGATAAGTAACAGAAATAAGCACAAATGTCAGGGCACATCAAAACACCTCCGGGGCCCAGAAAATTTCATTTTAGCAGTTCATTTTCATTTCAAGTAGATAACCCGAACATCCAACTAAACATTTCAGGCAAAAACATGTATAAGTAACTTTACAATAAGGATCATTAGTTAGCATTAGTTAACTACCTTAACATAAACTAATAATGAACTTCACTTCTACAGCATTAATCTTAGTTAATATTCATTTCAACATTTACTAATACATTATTACAATCAAAGGTTGCATTTGTTACCATTAGTTAATGCAATGTAAACTAACATAAACAAACAATGAACTGCTGTATTTGTATTAACTAATATTAACAAAGATGAATAAATACTGTAACAAATTTATTGTTCATTGTTAGTTAATGTTAGGTGATACATTGACTAATGTTAAGTAATGAACCTTATTGTAAAGTGGTACCAATAATGTTTTTGTGCTAACTTTTCGAGAACTTTTATAAAGACCATACAACTTATTTTTTGAAGAAACATTTGTTTCAGAGAACGTTCCCTGTTAGCTGGCCAATCCCATTCTGCTCATCCAAATAGTGCAATATGCCATATTCATGCAAGTAGGTTCAAAAACAGACATTCTGGGTCTATTCTCTCTTCAGGTAGAGGGCATCAGAACGCAGTAAATCATCTTGCCTTTCTCACACAGCGGACACCGACCCACCCCTCATCCCCCATCCCAACATTCATCATGTTCAAAGAGCTGAAGGTTACAACTGTACAGAATCCCTGCTTACAGAGAGGAGCTAACTAGGTAATGAAGCATGCAGAGCCCTTCCCGGATAGCGAGCATTGTCTATCGGTCTAGTGATTCTGTCATATGTCTTACATCACCACTTAGGTTTCCACAGAACAAGAGTTGAAAGTAAACGGACATGCTAAATGTAAAGAGATGAGGTATAGGGAGTATATAACCTGTGTTGTGTGTGTCTTAAAGTGAGGCACAAGCTATCCTGCAGCTTATCATGGTGAATAAATGAGTGCTCTTTACTCGCCTGATGTTTATAGCTGATGTGAACAATTTCTGCACTATTGGGGGAATTGCAAAACTAGGAAACTAGATTTCTAAGGACATGACTAGTGTTATCTACAGTCCACAAAAAGCCCACCACCAAAACGATATGATATTTTGGTCCATAGATTTGCCTAAGATCACTCTTATAATTTTATTTTTTTCAACAGTTTTATCTGCAAAATGAATAGTATAGTTTGACAAGCCTGTGATTTGAGGTTTAATTATTTGCCTTGCACCATACATTTGATTTCATAGGGTTAGGGGTTTGTTCAAATCCCTAAACCTAAGTATGAGCAATAGTACTACCCCAATGATGGTTTTCAAACAGGTTTCTCAAACAATCCCCTCATCCTTCATTGTTCAGTCAAACAGGTAGCCCTACCCCAAATGCACATCATTGCTTGACCAGAGACTGGCATGTCAGTGAGCAATGTTTTGAAAACATCAAAGAACAAATATTTGAATGGTCAACCTTTAAATGTAGAAAAAGAGTCAGCTAAGCTCTAACCAGGTCAGACTAATGGCACTTTACCACTGAATGGTACAGCTTGTCTCTGCACGGCACGGCTCGGCTCGGTTTGCTTTTCAATTGCAGTTATACCACTTCAAAGTGGGTGGGATTATAGACTGATCATTATAGTTCCCTATCGAGGGAACTCAACACTGCGTCGTTGAAAACGACTCTTTGGAGACGCTCCCTTAGCTTGCGCCTCTGAAGAATGAATGAAACTAATCGAATCCTGATTGGTGTTGCATAATGACGTAACATGTGACGGCATAACCGGATGCATAAAAGTGACGCAGGCACACACACACATTATCTTTCGCTCTTCAGCAAGCGCTCTCTGTTGTTGTTTGTCGGTTAATCTCTCAAATATATCATGGCGAGTGAACAAAATACAAAGTGTGTGCACCCCGCCCTAGATATCTCACGGGTGGACACACACACACACACCAGTTATGTGTATATTGTTTTGGAGCTCTCAAGGGGGCTACCTGTGATCACTGTGACGCACTCCCTATTAGAGTTCTGCGCTCCCGCCTGGCTACTTTTAAAGATGATGGCCAGGCTCGCGATCCCCGCGGTTCGGGTCCCACGTCCATTGAGGCAACGCAGCGGCTTAGATCGTGGGGATCACAAAAGAACCTTGCAGATGAGAACGACACTGCCGAGGCACTTTATCGTTCATCATCTGAATGTTCTGTGGCGCCCATTCACGGTGCAGAAGCCCGCGCTGCAGCTTCTTCTGCCCGCGACGAGTGCCCAACGCTCGCGCTATCTGCTTCTGAGGAAGTGGATGTGCTCTGCGTCGAAGCCGAGGAACATGAGTCATACTCGCCGGCTCATGTTCCCGCTTATAAGGAGCTAGTGGAGGTTGTGACGCGTGCTGTGGCCAGCCTCAACATCAGCTGGCCACAAAATAAGCAGGATGATTCTCGTCAAAGCAAGCTAGAAGAGAGATTCCTGCAGCATTGTTCACAATCTCAGCGCCGGGCTTTGCCGTTTTTCCCAGATCTACATAAAGAGATCTCTAGATCCTGGGAGAAACCACACTCTTCTCGCATCTCATCACCTACTTAATATAATTATAGTAATATAAAAAAAAATTACGAGAGAGTTGGGATATGGCAAGATGCCGCAGATGGAGGAAGCTTTAGCAAGCTATCTTTCTCCTGAAGCGGCATCTTCGCTTAACCTGTTAGCCTTCACCAGAGCGAGGACGCTCTGAAGCGTTTTTTTTTTTTTAAATAGTTCAAAGTTACTATCAGATTTAATGTTATTACCTTGACAAACTATACATCATTAAAAATATATAAGTCTCACGTTTCAGTATTTGACCACTATTGTATTCTGAGAAACTTATAGTGACAGTTATGTCTTAATTTGTGTCAGGATTTATGTAATGAAAAAATGAGTCGATACCTTTAATATGAATTATGAGCGTCAGCTGCTCCATTCAGAAAAAAACTCCGGTGCTGTTGTCTTGAGAACGCGTGACAAAACAACGTTCCTCAGGGCTTTTGGCTCAAAAATGTGCAGATTTGGAGAAATATTGATATATTATCATAGGTTTACATCATATTTCTATAGACAGGAATAATATTTATTGAATTTATATCCAAATGCGTCGATGTATACATAAAGAGCGCTGGATACTCTGATGTACTGTGTTTTCAATCCATACAGCAGAATGAGGGCGCTCTATGCACAGTTTTTTCCAAATATGGGAGCTCACGAAGAAGAACAATAACCTGTGACCTTCCAGGACGTCACTGACATAAACACAGCTAACGTTAGCTTTCAGAGATCGCTATAACATGCAGATAAAGATGTTTTGAAGACAATAAACATGATTGCAATGATATTTGATTTACCTGTGTTCTTCGAGCCATGTCAGGTATTTTTATAATAATAGATTATATGTATAATGCAATGCTAATCGATATAGACTTTACAAACATGCAGAATACCATAAACTCATTTATTTTCTGTCTGATTTTCTTTTCTGAAGCCAAATAAGCTCATAGAAGATTATTTAAAACACTCGACTTGCGCTATAAAGTAAGTTTGGAGCATAAAACAGGGTTTTAATCTCATAAATTGTCGTGTATTGATGGTGTGCTAAGCTAACATGCTAGCTAGCTCTCTAGTTGCACCTGCCATCTAGCTGTTATTTTTTATGATTTTTTTTCTAAATCGGAATGCTTACTGAAATATTTCTTTATTTGAGAAAGGCATTTGATACAGTTTCAAATGTGAAGTGAAGATTATGAAAGAAATTAGGGGGTGAAACACCGTGATTAGCCAGTCGTTAGCGATTATAATGGAGACAAAGGAAAATAATATTTATGGCCATAAGCCGGCTGGAAAGGTGTAAATGTGAGCAGGAGAGAGTGACACTGAATGGGGCTCTTTTGCACCACAAAACAATAGAGACAATAGACTGAATAGATGCTAATAGATGACAATAAACACAAGTTTGCATTTTAGAGTCAATTCAAAATAAAGTCATTTGAGATGATCTTGAAAAACATTTAACAAAATACAGAGTTTTAGACTTATCACCTTCAAATTTTAAATATAACATGGTCAGACATGTGTCTTTAGCTGGAGTGCATTTCTAGAGTGCTGACGGGCCAACTTCAATTTAATTTTCATGAAGATGTTTCATAAAAATAAATTTCTAATAACTTACACAACTTTGAAGCTATTCATAATTTTTTTTTCATTATGACAATAATTCATTCTACATTTCCAATAAAGTGCCAGGTGTCAGCTTTCAAATGAGACCATACTTAAGCTTTTAGGACGAAGGGTCAATGAATTGAATCTTTTTTAGGTTGGGTATGCAATTTCTGGGGATTTTTCAAAAGTGGCGCTGAAGGCTAACAGGTTAAAGCCCCTGCGCTACCCAGTAAACCGTGCAGAGACACTTGTCTCGGGCGGATGGCACAATATTCCACCCTCGCCCCGGAGCTGTGGAAATTGTGGGTCTGGCCCCTGAGGGGGTCCAGTACCTAAATGTCGGTCTATCAGCCGGGGTGGTTAGAATAGAATAGAATAGAATAGAAAAACTTTATTGTCTGTCACAAGTGACAGAAATTTGTCTTTGACAAAACAGGCTCATTACATTAAAACATTAAAACCATACTTAGCTTTAGGGCTCCGTCCACTAGGAGATTATATGATCTCAAGTGGAATGTCTTTTCCACTTGATGTAGAGAACATGAGTTAGATCCAGTTAACTGCCCGGTGGCTTCAGTTCTGGAGTTTCTCCAAGATAATTTCTCTGCAGGTCTCTCCCCATACACACTCAAGGTGTACGTGGCTGTCATTTCGGCTTTTCATGCACCACTGAGCGATGGGCCTTTGGGGAGGCACCAACTGGTCATACGTTTTCTCCGTGGTACATGGAGTATGAGACCGACAATCAGGTCCAGGGTTCCTTCCTGGAACCTGGCGGTGCTTCTCGAAGGGCTATCCATGGCTCCCTTTGAACCCCTTCAGTCGGCTTCACCCAAGGACCTCACGTTCAAGATGGCTTTTCTCTTAGCTATTACTTCTATTAAGAGGGTGGGAGATCTTCAAGCCCTGGCAGTAACACCAGCCTGCTTGGAGTTTGTCCCCGGCGGAGTTATGGCCATTCTGTGCCTAAAGTGCCTTCTAACATGGCACGGTCCTACAGGGATTTCATCCTCCACCTCATGTGTCAGCATAAGAAGAGAGGCTCAATTTTCTCTGCCCAGTCAGAGCTTTGAGTATTTACCTTGAGAGGTCCTCTTCTTGGAAGAGGTCAGACCAACTATTAGTGTGTTTTGGGTCACCTAAGAAGGGGCTCCCGGCATCCAAACAAACCATCAGTAATTGGATTGTTCAGGCTATTGCCTTCACCTTTTTGCCGTAAGGGCTCATTCTACTAGAGGCATAGCGTCCTCTAGGGCCCTCCTCTCAGGAGTGCCCTTGCAGGAGATCTGTGACGCAGCCGGTTGGGCTACCCTGCACACCTTTATCAGGTTTTATAGTCTGCACCTCCCTAGTACGCCTGGCGCACGAGTGCTCTTGTCCTAGCTTAGTGCCTGAGATCAGTTTCACTCTAGGACAGGTCTTTTTCGGTACGTGACATAGTGGGCATTCGTTCTCCAAAGGGTCGTTTTCAACGACGCAGTGTTGAGTTCCCTCGATAGGGAACGTCACGGGTTACGTCTGTAACCCTTGTTTCCTGAGAAGGGAACGAGACACTGCGTCATCTTGCCACGACCCTTAATAGGCTTGTTTGAGATGAGCAAAATCTGCGCAGAACCGATCATCGGTGATCAGCGCGAGATGCATGCCGGTTAGAAATGTGTCCGAGTGCGGTCAGCCTTGCTCTGATGTCATGCTGACGTATGTAAAAAAACTCTCGTCGAGCACATTTGCTCTCCACCGACTGCGCTGATCGAAAGCACGATGGGAAACGACTTGCTGACAACACAGCTTAATGCTCATTGGTTTAAACAACCGTGATGTATTGTTCTCTTTTAAAATATTTGAATTTAAAACTCTGATTTTGTGTTTTTATGTGTATAAATTATGTGCAAGTATTCCCAAACTCTCTGACAGTGTGATATCTATGTGGGTTATTTGATTGTTGTCATATTTATTAAAAAATTATTATGAAACAAGAGAGTGCTCGTGCGTGTGCTTTCTTCTGTTTTTATTATTATGTGGAGTTTGTGTTGGAGTCTGTGTTGTGCTAGTCGTTTCCTAGTATTAGCAGACTCCATGTCATATAGTTGCAGTGTCGTCGCTGTTGAGTGCAAAGTCAGTAGATGAGGCGAGAGGTGAGACTTCACGCTCGGGAGCACGCATGCAGGTCTCAGTCACGTTACTGGATTTCGCGGGAAATCCGACCCGGAGCATCACATAGAAATAGGAATACTTGCTTTCAGAGGTAATAGCAAAACCCGCCAAGTGGATCATTTTATTGGGAGATTACAACCCCTTCACACACAGGTAATAAAAAATGTATTCATTTTAGTAGAAAAACTCCATACAGCACCTTTAAATTGCATCAAGTTTATTAGCAACACCGTGAATCCTACGATATCCGCCTTTGAACTCGTTGGTGTCTGATCCACTACGAGAAGAGAGAACTGTCCGGCTTGCCTGCACTTTTTCACTCCTCCCATCACTGCAGCCGCCTACTCTCGCATACATTTCAGGCGAGG
The DNA here is from genome assembly GCF_949152265.1 of Phoxinus phoxinus. Lineage (NCBI taxonomy): Eukaryota > Metazoa > Chordata > Actinopteri > Cypriniformes > Leuciscidae > Phoxinus > Phoxinus phoxinus. The sequence continues at coordinate 6,775,065 of NC_136892.1, forward strand.
CCGCATCTCAAACAAGCCTAATGCCTGGGAGCGGCTTGCTTCATTGCGAGTCTAATGTGTGTGTGCCGGCGTCACTTTTATGCATCCTGTTATGCTGTCCATGTTACCTCATTACACAACACCAATAAGGATTGGATTAGTTTCATTCATACTTCAGAGGCGCACGCTAAGGGAGTGTCCCCAAAGAGTCGTTTTCAATGACGCAGTTTTAGCGTAGTCCCGTCCTGAGTGAGCTGCACACAGTCCGCCATTGTTTCGACGCCGGAGCAGCTGTAGACAAGAATGTCTCCTAAGCGATTGAGGTGTTTTATTGTTGTATGTAAGAATGAACATAGCAGTCGTCATTTACTCTCGTTTTTCCTCAAGGGTGGATCTGAACCAACTGTTCGTGATCCAGCTTTCAGTCTCCGGAGCGACAGACCTAACGTTACTGATCACGGCAGAAATTAAAGTGAGAGTGCGCACTTTATGAGAGAGAGAGAGAGAGAGAGAGAGAGAGAGAGAGAGAGAGAGAGAGAGATACAAACAGACAACAAATACGTTATGACCATAATTAAACTAAACTATACCTGTTCTATTTCCATACGGCATATACTCTGGCTCTGTAAGCATTATTGTCTGACTCTGGGTCGAAATGAACACCACTACTGAGAGTTTCTGTTCTGATATTATCATTCCTGACACTTAGACTTTAATGTCCTCAGAGAGGCAATTTGTTGTACAGTACAGACATATTGACACATAATCCACAACACAAACATTATCCACATGCACAATATCATAAATAAATAAAACTACTTCACATTCACCTATGTTCTCCAATCATACCCCTCCCCACACCTTATTTGATTGGGTTATTGCCATGGGAATGAATGAGTTTTTTGCTCGGTTGGTTCTAACCTTAGTGTATCTATATCTACGATCTACGGCTTGAACTCAATGGTCAATGATAAGATATTTGTACTCCGTCACCATCTCTATCTCCTCTCCTTTTATGAGAGTTGGAGTGGGTGAGGGAGCCCCATGTCTAAAATCAAAGACCAACTCTTTGGCGCAACTGAGCGCGAGCTTGTGAGGCTCCGCCCCCTGGGCCGGCAGCAGCAGCTCATTTGCATTTACACTAAAAACGATCTACACTATCTACACTAAAACAGCATGTTTTAGTGCCCCAAAAAGTGACAATTTAAACATGCTATAAAACATAAGCTGTTGGGTATTTTGAGCTACAACTTCACATACACACTCTGATGACATCAGAGACTTATTTTACATCTTGTGAAAAGGGTCAAAATAGGTGCCCTTTAAGTGAGCCATTCCGAGCCGTACAGAGCTGTGCCATGCAGTGGAAAAGTGCCTTAAATGTTTGGTTGTACTATTTAGGCAAATGCATGAATATGCACCTCACTGTGTTGACACTCATGTGGTGAGGCTGAAATGCCATAAATATGCAATTACAGTAGATATATAATGCATTCAAATTTCTGAGAGAAAGCAAACTGCATGTAGTCATCTTGCTCGATGTAGTTCGACCTGATTTCTCTTTCCCCTTCAAGAGGCACTTCCTGGAAGCTTCATCCCATATTGCGCAAGCACATCACTCCACTGTGGGGGTGGACAACCCCACCTGCCTCATCTCATCTCCAGATTACCAAAGACTCAGAGAGACAGCCCAACCTGAATGACAAGATTGATTTATGTGAGTTGTTCCTCTGCCCTCAGCATTGGGAGGCTGTTAAGCCTTCCTATTGATAGGCAGCCCCCCTAACCGTTACCTCTCATTGCCATTATTGATCAGGCAGTATTTCAATGGCGCGTGACCTGGGACATCTGTTGCAGATTGCCTACTTGTCACTCAGACTGCAGCGAGGTCATGCCCCCCTCGCCACTCCCGTGCATTAGACCATCCGTATTATTATTCGCAAGAGAAGCACTCTGGGAGATTGTGTCAACGCATACAGAATCCTCCTGAGCGAGGCGTCTTTGCCTGGCTGCTTTGGTTGGGGGTGGCAAGTTGTAGAGGTGGGAAAACAGACGGGGCAGTGAGAAGGTGCCAACACACTCAAGTGACTGGCTTATGTCCGCAGCATATTACTGTAGTGTAGGGTAAGGGACCGATGCCAAGATCCTGGCCTCTTGTCACTGAATGGATTTACTCAGAAGTGTGAATGTGGTGTGCAAATGATAGCTTTGAGTTGGAGGAAAGGCAGTTGCTTCTTCCGTTTAAAAGACAATATAAGTTATATCAGTCTAACTATCAGGACATTAATACTGACTCATATATCTTACTTGCAAATTTTAATTAAAGGAATTCCTTGTGAAGAAGTACACTTTGGCATACTTAAAAAAAAATAGTACTTATTACAGAAATAATATACTTAGAGAATATACTTCAGTGCAAACTGAATGTAATGTTTTAATCCATTGCATGTTATTTATAGTTAAATGAAAATGTATTATAGTTTACACTAAATACATTTTTCTTAGCAAAGTAGACCTTTTTCAACCAAGTAGGCCTTACATACATCTTTATATATAATCCCATAATTGCATTTATCGTCTTTAGTGTATTGCTGAATGTAATGACAAGCATTTATGGTTAACTAAACACACTTTATTCTCATTTCTAATTAAATGCATGTCATGTATTCAAATATATTTTTTTTGTTACACATTTGTTATGATGAGGTGGAAATTTGTACATTTAAAATATATTAACTTAAATAAAATATCAAATACACAACAGTTAAAATTATAATAAAGTACTTTATATGTGTTGTATGTTATTCATTTAGTATTTCACATGTTTTACACTGTAAAAAAGGTGTAAAAATGAGTAAATATGTATTATAATGCATAACATCTGTGGTTACTATTACCGGTATTCATGAAACCATGCAATGCATTATATTGTGTATTACATGGTAAAAATGAATGCATTAAAATACTTGGATATTGCATTAAAGGCTTTAAGTAAAGTGTTACTGAATAGGTTAAGCAGAATTCCTGAGGTGTTGTTTTACATACAATGAAAGTAACCAATGGTAACCAATGGTAACCAAAGCTGAAAAGGACCAAAATAAATCTTAAAATATCACAATATCATAAATATCATATTACCCTCTCTCCATATTCAGATATGGTGTGTGAAGACACGTTGTGACAAATGAATTTTGTTCTCATGTGATCCCAACACACCGTTTGAATATGTGAATACATACGAAATTTGAGAGTTGAGGTCAAGAGCAAGATGTCAACTATTGAAAAATGTTTGAATCACAAATGATAAAAAAGTTCACAAATATATTGACATATATAAAAGGGTTCAATAATATATTAAATACAGCACACTTAAAATATAGCACACAAGTTTTACTTTGAAGTATTTTTTCGCTGCTTGACCCCTGAGTACCATTGACATTCATTATATGGCAAAGTGCAGCATGAACATTCTTCAGATATTTTCCTCAAAAAAGTTGTGCGAAAGGAATACAAATATTCCTTCCATGCTAAAATACCTTCTCCTATCTTAATTTAATGCCCAGAGGCAGCTGTTTGTAGGATAAGTTCCGGAAAAGTATGAACACTGGCTCTGTGGCACTTTCAAAACATTGCTTTGTTTGTTTGAATGGTCCGACAGATTAACTTGTCTGAACCAGAGTTGCCAAGTCTGCTTATAATACTCAACTTTGGACTTATTATTTATTTATTTTTTATTTATTTTTTTATGTTGCGTAAAAAAAAAAAAAAAAATCACAGGTTCTGTTTTTTTGGGGTTATTTGAAAAAATATGCTTGCTTGTCAGGAAAATCTGACAAGCCACTGCGTTTCTTTACATTTATGTTTTCTCCAATACATTGATTGACACTGTTTGCTCACAGCTAATAGCCAATCCGTGCAATAATACAAGTGCTGTAGCCCCCTGCTCCAGCTCATTGGAGAAAAATCGCATCCAACATGCAAGCATGTGACGTTGTGAATGCTAGCAATGATAGTTAGTAGACATAAATGTACGATGTACAGAGATGGAGAGGAAGCATGGGAGATGATAGTCAGTGTAATTATTTTTTATATATATATATAAAAGTATTAATCATTACCGGCTATAATAAAATAAAAAAGTATACTAATACTAACAGTAGATACACATGGTTCAAATTATTACAATATTACAGCTCCCCTTAGTGCTCTTGTCTTTTTCTCCTTTTCCATCTCCATGCCTATCTGCTCACAGGTGATCGGAGGATAGTGCGTGCCTTCCCACTTTGTTGCAATTTGATGATTTTTGTAAAATATCTTCTGTTTTTGCTTTTAAAACCCTGAGTGGTTTCAGTTTAATATGTTGCAGTCTCATTTATTGATAATAAATAATATAATAATAGTGGGCTTGTTTTTGAAGGTGCTGTTGCTTGTTTTTGTCTTGCGAGAGTTGGCAACACTGGTCCGAACCACATTTAACCCTCAAAAGATTTGATGAGCAGTCATCAAACACAGGCAGGGTTTAACTCTGTATCTGTAATGTCAAGAGAAAGCACTGAAAATGAAGGCTTCTGGCAGAGTAAATTCAACTCAAAAAGATAGAGTATATGTAGAGGCTTTTAATTGCATTGAGATCTCAATGGCTATTTGCTAATACTTGTGCTACGCTGTACTGGGCTTCACAAACCCAGAGAGTGCTTCGTTCCTGACCAGCTGGGTCTGCTGCAGAGGAAAAGCTGAAATAGCTTTTCAGCTACAATTCAACACAATTGTGATGTGCTAACTGATCAAATTGGGCTCTAATCACTCTAATCAAAGCCTAATCACAGTTTTTTGCTGGAGTGGTTGCTCTACTGAGAATAGCTTAATCGAGAGCAGCCATCTCTGTGTTTGTGGTGTTGCTTAAAAAAAAAAGTCAATTTCACCCTAACATTAGTTTCACCATAACAAGACTAAACAAATTAAATTTTGTCAAAAGTAAAAAGTCACAACAGAAATGGACTACTATTTCAGGGAATAGAAAAAATGGCTTTATAGATGAAATGAACTAATTTATTTGATGATCTTTACAACAGAACTGAATAAACACTGAACTAACTTCAGCTGAACAACAGCTGAAATGCATTATTTTCCTGTTATCACTGTAAATCTGCTTTAAAACAAGATGTATTGTATAGTGTTATATACAGTTGTAATCAAATTATTCAACCCCCCTTGCAAATCAGGTTTATTGGCAAAATTGATAGACATTTAGCTGTTTGCAATGAATAAATAAAATAAAAGTTATCAAAACAGCTCAACACAAATGTTTCAAGTGTTTTCCCCAAATTCAACTGAAAATGCAACTTTTTATGACTTCTGCAGTCTCAAAATTAGTCAACCCCTTCATGGCAAGCATCTTTAGAACTTAGTTGAATAATAGCTTCTGCCAGCGTTGCTGAGAAATCTTAGCCAATTCCTTATGAGCAATGGCCTCCAGTTCAGTAATATTCTAGGGTTTGCATGCTGCAGCCACCTTCTTCAAATCCCACCAGAGATTTTCTATGGGGTTCAAGTCAGGTGACTGTGAGGCCACTGTAGAATCTTCCAGGACTTCCTCTGCAACCAAGCCTTGGTGGAATTTGAGGTATGCTTGGGATCATTGTACTTTTGGAAGGTCCAATGATGCCCAATCTTCAGCTTCCTCACTGACAACATGACGTTTTCTCCAAGGATTTCCTGATATACCTTAATAAATCCATCTTGCATTCCCCACGCTGCAGGTTTCCAGTGCCAGAGGATTCAAAGCAGACCCAGAGCAGCCCCAGAGCATCACCAAGTCACCACCATGCTTAACTGTAGGCAGAGTGTTCTTTTAAGCTTATCATGTATTCTTCTTCCAGACATACCGCTGATCCATAGGGTCGAAAAAAGTTCCAGCTTTGTTTCATCGCTCCACAGAACAGAATCCCTAACTTTTGTGGCTCATTTATATGATTTAGAGCAAATTGGAGCTGACTTTTCTTGTGCTGTTCGGTCAGTAGTGATGTAGTCTTGGTCAGTGTTGTGTTTTGTACTGACCCAAAAGCACAAGAAAAGTCAGCTCCAATTGCAAGATGGATCACAATACAATAGAGTGAATAACTTCTGATTGGCTCTGTTTCTCTTGAGCAATCTAGATAATCTGCCAAGCCAAACTGGTTTCTGCTGGATAGAATCAACTCCTCCCTACTTTCGTATGATTTGTTTGAATTTGTCTTCACCCCCAGAAGTCCCTCTTCCTAAAATGCCTATAAAATACCAGGTATATACTGTTTAGATTAGACTGTTTGGACGAAACTGCAGACGCGCTCAATAAAGAATAACTTCTGCTTGAACGTGATTCCAACGTCTCCTGGTCTTTGCTTAGAAGAAGGAAAAGTTCCCTACATGTGCACTTTCAGATTTAAAAACTTGCAGGATGTTTTCATTCACTTAGACTCTTAGAGCTATGTGGGCACTGCTGTAGTTCGATACTCACAGCATTGGACAGAGAAGCCCCGCAGGACGTCGAAACGGAGATAAAGCTTGGCCATTTGCCGGTAGTTGGAAGGGTACGGTCATGCGTGGGGGCGAGCTCCTGCGGGAGCAGAGGAGATATCACTGTTGCGGATAGACGGAGAAACAAAAGAGAAAATTCAGAGAGGAAATCACTGCTGCGGCAGTGAGGCAAGGTTAGACAGAGAAACTGAGCTCCTGTTTGTGATGTAGGTGATATCACTGCTGCGACAGTGAAGAAAAGGTTAGACTAAGAAACTAAGTTCCTGGTGGAGCGGAGGGGATATCACTGCTGTGACAGTGAAAGAAAGGCTAAAAGGAGAAGCAGAACTCCTGTTGGAGCGGAGGGGGTATCACTGCTGCAGCAGTGAAAGAAAGGCTAAACTGAAAAACTGAGCTCCTGCGGTAACAGAGGAGATATCACTGCTACGGCAGTGAAGGAAAGGTGAGCACAGAAACTGAGCACCTGTGGGAGAAGAAGAGTTTTCACTGGTTGACGTCTGGAGATTTTTATTCTAGAATTGATTCCTTCAAATTTAAGTATTTTTATCAACATGAAATTGGCTAGTTTACACATGGCAGAATTAAGGTAGCAACTTCTTCTGGCAGTAAGTTTGAGATCTGGAAAGCTAACTAGGAGCTGTAGCCTGTAGCGCTATCGATAAAAAGAAAGCCAAAAAAAAGGGTAATCGGTTGCCATTATGGTCAAAATAATGGCCATGGAACCCTGAAGGTGGAGAAGAATGGAAGCAAGCAGTGTGTTGTTGAGCCATTATGCTGTAGATAAGGGGGCGGGGCAGAATGCCAAATCAGCTGATGCTGGAGCAAGGTGAACAGCTGCTTTAATGCTCCGGCAGTTAATTGAAAGATTATATGGGTTCACTTCTCCCGAAATTACGTTTAGGAACTTAATTTATTTTGACTTTAGTCAACTACCGTAAATTAAAGCTTTAGCGTAATTTCTGCCAGGAAGACTCAAATGTTATGTCACCCATTACGTCTTGGTCTAACCAATCATTATCTAATACATGGAGTATAAAAGATAGGTACTTACACATGTTTGAGTTTGCAGATGATGACACAAACATTCAATTGCTAGTGCTCAGTTGCAAACCAAAATGTCACAGGATAAGCACCCCGTCTGTGACTACTCAGACTATGACGACGATTTTGTCCCACCGTCTCCTCTTACTCTGTGACGTAACACTCGCATACAGTGCTGCGATTCCCTATGGGCTCAGTGGTCTTCAGAAAACATTATCAGCACTCTCGAGGCCGCTGATATATCCATCAGCCAAGGACTGTGGAGAGAAGATCTGTCAGGGACCAAAACACCCTGGGTAGCCCTCCTGTTACTACTGATACTACCCCACCAACTCCAGTGCCTCCAGGCCAGACTAATCAAGCCTGCAGAAAGAGGACTGCTAAGTCTTCTTCACTTCGTCCAGCCAAAAGAATCCATGCAGCCTGCATGGGTATCATCTCCTAAGGATATCTCCGTATCCGGCGATGTTAATTCCCAGCTAATTCAGGTTGTCCAAAGCCTCACGGGAACTGATAAAGGTTTAGAGTCAAAGATGGCGAAGTTAGAAAATTCCTTCGTTATTCCTAACCTCACAACCGATCCCTGCTCAGGCTCTTCAGCGGTTCCACCAATGAATCCTCTTCCGGGCATGCCTTCGACAACATCTACTCAGCCAGCTTCTCATCCCACAGTTCAGACACCATTCCTAAATTGTTTCCACTCCACCTGCAACTTCAAATTTCAATCTCTCCACTGCAGTCCCAGCCCAAGTTTTCGGTAGGCATTTTGTCTCACCCGTGGCTGTTACGGTGTCTCCCCATCTAAGAACTAATATCATTCAAAGTAAGGACATACACTTGGCTACTTAACTGCTTCCTTCGCCTGCAGTCGACAGGCAAATGGTGTCACGTGTGGGAGACAAGAGACGCGGATTCAGTTGCAGAGTGATTTATTTGGATGACAGACAGGTAAGTTTTAAAAACTAGCATGATCCAGCAGTTAAGAGCTAACTTCATGCTAACTGTATAGACTCATTGTATAGCCTGCTAAAGCACTAAAACATGTGTGAAATGTTTTCAAACTTGTCTATACTTGTTCAGACAGTACAATCCAAAAACCTTAATAATAGAAATTTTACTTTGAAAAGGAAAAAAACTGTTTTTTGAGCTAAAATGTGCTTACCTCTCAAGCCATGTGTCTCTCTTCTTTGGAGGAAGAGTAAAATTGATTCCTTTTCAAAATTATGTGGTCACATGACCAATTTATTCTATGGCTCAGTCTGGGTCCTGAGTCTATGTCTGCATCGGTGAGTTCATCTAATAAAGCTGCTGCACTTGGATCCTGCTTCCTCCCTTGATTCTACCTCAGCATTACAGAAGAACCCATCAACAAATGGATCTAGCAGCAGCTTTGGGGAGTCTCCAGCCAAGAAGGCGGCCACGGGATGCTTCCCAGGATGGCCGCCTCCACGCTTCCTGAGCCTCTTTCTGTTCCTGAGTCTGAGCCTGTTCCTGAGCCTGTTCCTGAACCTGAGCTTCTTCGTGTCAGCCCTGCCAAGCCTTAGCTCCACGTCAGCCCTGCCGAGCCTACGCTCCACATCAGCCCTGCCGATCCAGAGACTGTTCACGTCACTTTTGCCGATCCAGAGACTGTTCACGTCACTTCTGCCGATCCAGAGACTGTTCACGTCACTTCTGCCGATCCAGAGACTGTTCACGTCACTTCTGCCGATCCAGAGACTGTTTACGTCACTTCTGTCGATCCAGAGACTGTTCACGTCACTTCTGCCAATCCAGAGACTGTTCACGTTACTTCTGCCTATCCAGAGGCTGTTCACGTCACTTCTGCCGATCCAGAGTCTCTGGACAAGATGGCCGCCGCCACGCTGTTTGTTCATGTTCCCGAGCCAGAGTCTCCGGACAAGATGGCCGCAGCCACGCTGTCTGTTCCTGTTCCCGAGCCAGAGTCTCCGGACAAGATGGCCGCCGCCACGCTGTCTATTCCTGTTCCCGAGCCAGAGTCTCCAGACAAGATTGCCGCTGCCACGCTGTCTGTTCCTGTTCCCGAGCCGGTGTCTGTTCCTGGGCCGGTGTCTGTTCCTGCCCATAACTCCATAGCCGCCCCCAAGGACATTTTGGGTGGGGGCAGGAGGTCCCTTGACAGGACCATGGAGGCCGTGCTGCCATGGCCTCCCGAACTGTCTGGTCCACCCTGCAGTCCTGAACCGTCTGCTCCACCCTGCAGTCCTGAACCGTCATCTCTGCCCTGGCTGCCTGAAGGGCCGTCTGAAGGGTCGTCTCCGCCCTGGCCACCTGAAGGGTCGTCTGAAGGGTCGTCTCCGCCCTGGCCGCCTGAAGGATAGTCTCTGCCCTGGCCGCCTGAAGGGGCGTCCCCGCCCTGGTCGCCTGCACTGCCTGCTCCGCCCTGGTCCCCTGCACTGCCTGCTCCGCCCTGGTCGCCTTCACTGCCTGCTATGCCCTGGTCGCCTGCACTGCCTGCTCCGCCCTGGCCTCCCGTCCTACCGCAGTCTCCAGGCCCTCTTCCGCTCCACGGGTCTGGCCCTCCATCCCACCCCCGGGTCCGCCCCTCCATCCCACCCCCGGGTCCGCCCCTCCATCCCACCCCCGGGTCCGCCCCTCCATCCCACCCCCGGGTCCGACTCCGCTCCACCTCCCTCCTGGACAATTTTAGGAGCATCTGGAAGCCACCCTTTGAGGGGGGGCTATGTTATGATTTCAACCTGTGTTCCCATGTCTTGTCCCATGTTTTGCAGTTCCCTGTCATGTTGATTAGTTTTCCCAGGTATGCCCCCTTGTTATCTTGTTTAGCTTGTTAGTCTCTGTATTTAAACCCTGTGCCTTGTTTCAGTGTTTGTGGGTTCTTGTCTTTGTAATGTTGTTCTGTCCGTGAGTCTGGGTCCTGAGTCTATGTCTGCATCGGTGAGTTCATCTAATAAAGCTGCTGCACTTGGATCCTGCTTCATCCCTTGATTCTACCTTAGCATTACAGCAGCGTTCAGTGCAGATGTTCAAAACGATGAGCTTGCAAACTGCTGGCGTAATGAAGCACACATGATGCACATACTGCCTTGCCAACACCAGAGTAGAGGCATGATGCGAAATAGTTGAATTACCACTACCACCTCATGTTTTTGATTTCAAACCATAATTAATGCTCAATTCCTATGTGTGGTGAAAAGCTAATCTATTATTTTAGTATTAATATTTAGTATATTTGTAGATTTTGTAGTCCCTGTATGGGGCGAAAATATTTAAGAGCGAATGGAAAAAAGGAAATTCTTAATAATCAAAATGTTTAATGTTGTTGAATTTTAATGTTAAATATTTACTCAATATTTTATATGTGTAAACCTTTAATAATAATAATAACAGTCCTATTGAATGAAAATTTCAGAATTTTGCCAACTCTACTGTAGAGTAGGAAATCACAGAGACTTTCTGAAGACTTTCGTTTTCTGAATTCTTGTACAATGCAGTCAATAATAGTATCATAAAGTAGCAGACAAAAAAGATTTTCACTCGCTTTATTAATTTCACCTGGACTATATCGTCTTTTAAACATAATATGTATTGCCCATCATGTTGAGGAAACTAGTTTGCAGACAGATAGCAGTAGAAGATGGACTGGCAGTGGTGGGAAGGGAAGCTCAGCACAGGGAGCTTCTCAGTGGTATGAGTGGCTGGAATTTACATGTTTCCTTCTTCCCACTTTATATTATAATATAAATATAAAAATGTTAATATATATTTGGTTTTGACAGCCAGAAAAAAAGTGCTCTTTTTAGCCAATCCATCTCTAATGAGGCCTCAGTCTGGCCTCCAATACAATGTAATACTTGACCTTTCAGTGTTTTAATAATAAAGTATTTTATTATTAGCTTACAGAAATATATTGAATTTAATCAACAGGCCTGGAAAGACCTTATGATTACAACATATTTTGCTTATACAAGTAATGTTTATACAAGTAAGTTTAGCTTATACAATGCCCGGTTTGCCTAACCAGCCTCTAAACTGCCCCTGTGTAACTAATTTGAGTAGCATATGTGTTGATTTCATTTGAACTGTAGGTCATGTGTGGTGCAATGCTTTAGCAGGTGAAGCTATTACCAGCACAGTCAGCCTGCTGCATACACCTGCCTCCTGGCCAACAGGTGAAACATCAACAGGGTGGTGTAGGGATGCTGAAAAACTGTCGAGGAACATTGGGGAGTCAAATGAGTATATATGTATATATATATGGTCTCCACTCATTCTGATTGGATAGACATGTTGATTACTGATTGTTGACAGCTGGTTGGAATGATGTGATAATTGGATCAATTATTTGAACGTGCTCCTCCCGAACTTTGTTAATAAAACATAATGTAAGTGTATACTTTTAGATAATCTAATTCAAAATGAAAACAAATATTCTGATTTAGATGCTGATTTAGCCTTCGTGTATATTAAGACTTGACTGAAGTATGAAGCCTTCTTAACATTTAATAGTTAGCATCCAAATGTTACATTGCAAATATGGAAACGTTGGACCGAATGAGAGATGCACGAACCAAACGTCGGTACAGTTTCAGTTTAGGTTCAAATAAATGTGTTTATGCTTGGCGATTAAAATTGGCTAAATGTTGTTTGTAATAACGGCTACAATAGGCTATTTTTATAGACTACTATGTATATTTTTACTATACGTGGCTACTTATTTTTCATTCTTGTTGTTTTCTGAATACCATTCATTTAAGGATTTGACATGGGTTACAGTAAGGGGAAGTAAAATACGCATAGCCTATATGTTATTGCTAGTGTTTATAATGTTAATTTTGTATTTTATTTACCAGTGTTTTACACTATTTCTGAATAGGCTAATAATAAAATGCGTTTTTTACAACGATTTACTCTCTTTTTTACTCTCATTTTACTCTCAACATGACCAGGTGCCCCTGCGCAAAAGCCCACATCCTTTGTTTGGATATAAATTATAGGCTAATAAATTGTAATAAAACACAAGGACTACATCATAAAACTCAGAAGAGTATGTATTTTAATAGCTCTGTTCTCTGGTTGTTAGATACTCAATCTGAATGACAGTTCATGCGTGAACGTAAGGCCTATTATATATGCATTATTCTTTTCTTTTTGTATTCGTGTTTAAAATATTTAATTTACAATTAATTATATAATTTTTTTAACTTACTGGGCGGGGGAGACCATGCTAACAGCTGTCATTTACCCTGCCATACCAAGATGATGCAATGCGTAATTTATATCTACACAGAATAAAGCCCTGTCTATGCTCTTCCCCGGTACGGGTTGTGTCGAGCCATTCGTTAGTCTGGTTGTTTGATGAAAAAAAGATTAAATGTAGTTGCAATAAACGAGATAATAATCCGCACATAAGACTTTTATTCTTCTGTGCTGAATTGAGGAAGAACTGATGATGGTTTGATCTTCGGCTGACAAATCAGAGGAAAGGGGCGTTTCATTCCCGCCCACGTGTAGAAATCGAATATTCAAGCTGTCAATTAATTTTTCTACCTCAGAACGAAAAAAAGGAACTGTTTTCTAATTTTTCTACTTTCAATATTAAATAAAAAAACAACTAAACAAATTATATATTAATTCTCACAGAGATTTTTTAGATCTGGCATACGTTATCTTTTACATGGATGCTCCTACATTGCTGATCCTACATTGCTGATCCTCCTTCACCATGCAAGAAAACCTTGAACTCCGCGCCAGACACGGAACCAGACACATTTTTTTTCTCTTTTTTTTTTCTTAAAGGGTTAGTTCAAACAAAAATGAATGTTCTGTCATTAATTTCTCACCCTCATGTGGTTCCAAACATGTGTGACCTTTGTTCATCTTCTGAACATTAATTAAGATATTTTTGATGAAATCCGGTGGCTCAGCAGGGGCTCCATTGACAGATATTAAATAAAAAATTTGAAGGCCCAAAAAGGTAGAAAATACATCGTTAAAATACTCCATGTGACTACAGTGTTTCAACCTTAATTTTATGAAACGACGAGAATACTTTTCGTGCTCCAAAAAAACTAAATATTGTCATTCCTTCTCTTCTGTATCAGTCTCCAACGCGCGTTCATGAGAGCACCACGACACATGCGTGACCTCGTGTGTCTTCCTCTGCTTGTAGGTCATATGTTAGAATGTCTCTTGCGTCATGAACACGTGCATGCATCAGGAGTAAAAAATAATCAGTCTGTAAATTTTTATATTTTGAATAGAATATCAACAAATATCATGCTCCGGTTTATTTGTGTTCACAAAGATGTACAAGACAGCGTCTGTAAGGGCTTTTATTTCAAGGGTGCGCATATTTGCTGAAGTATTGTTTACTGTATTATCACATGTTAGCAACATATTTCATTATACAGAATACCATTTATATTAATTTCTAACCATTTAATTTCAAATAGTTTAGCTCCCCAGTACTTGAGCGAGCTCTTAACGCATTATAATCCTTCACGTCTATTGCGATCTCAAAATTCCGGCCAGTTGATAATACCTTGAATATCAAAATCGACTGCTGACGATAGATCCTTTTCCTATTTAGCACCAAAACTTTGGAACAATCTTCTTAACATTGTCTGGGAAGCATACACACTCTGTCAGTTCAAATCTAGACCAAAAACACATCTCTTTGGCCTAGCATACACATAACACATTACACTCTAAAAAATGCTGGGTTGTTTCAACCCAATTTTGGCTCAAATATGGACAAACCCAAACGTTGGGTTGAAAATGTAATTAAAAAAAATTAACCCAATGGCTGGGTTTGTCCATATTTGACCCAAAATTGGGTTGAAACAACCCAGCATTTTTTAGAGTGTATGAACTTCTATAATTCAATGTCAACACAATTATCCCCTCACAACTTATCAGGAAACTCACAGACCTAGGCATCAGTTCCCTCATGTGCAACTGGTTAATGGACTTCCTGACCAGCCGGCCCCAACATGTACGGCTGGATAACCATTGCTCATCCATCATCACATTGAACACCGGTGTACCACAAGGCTGTGTGATGAGTCCCTTCCTTTACTCCCTCTTCACCCATGACTGCAGACCTGATGATGGTTCCAACACCATCATTAAGTTTGCAGATGATACCACGGTGATCTGCCTCATCAAAGAAAACAATGAGGTCGCCTATAGGGGGAGGTGGATCGTCTGACTGAGTGGTGCGACACCAACAACCTGCTGCTTAATACCGAGAAGACCAAGGATCATCGTGGACTTCAGGAGGATTGCTGACCCACATCCACCCATCCACATCAAGGGAACGGCTGTGGAGCGTGTGAACAGCTTCAAGTTCCTGGGAGTCCACATCTCCGAGGATCTCACCTGGATGACCAGCTGTTCCAAGCTGGTCAAGAAGGCTCACCAGCGCCTCTTCTTTTTGAGGACTCTGAGGAAGAACCACCTGTCCTCAGACATCCTGGTGAACTTCCACCGTTGCACCATTGAGAGCATCCTGACCAACTGTATAACAGTCTGGTTCGGGAGCTGCTCTGCCTCGGACCGGAAGTAGTTACAGAGGGTGGTGAAAGCCGCCCAGTGTATCGTCGGAGCACCACTTCCTTCCATAGAGGATATCTACTGGAAGAGGTGTCTGAAAAGGGCTGGGAAAATCATCAAAGACCCCAGTCACCCAGCACACGGACTATTCACCCTACTGCCCTCTAGGAGGCGCTACAGGAGCCTCCGGACTAAGACCACCAGGTACCGGAACAGCTTCTTTCCTACAGCTGTTAGACTCCTGAATTCTGCCTCCTGACATCTCACCCACATTAAAACTTATGGACTGAACTCACAACTGAACATACACACAATGGACAATTGTAAATACTGCACTATTGTAAATACAGTATAGACAATCGTATTGTACAATATAATACAACAATAATTATAGTTCGACAGCTGTTTATTAATACTTGCATATTGTATATTTATAGTCTGTTATAGCCAGAGGTGGACAGTAACAAAGTACATTTACTTGAGTATTGTACTTAAGTACACTTTTTGAGTATCTGTACTTTACTTGAGTATTATTTTTTCTGGAAACTTTTACTTTAACTTCACTACATTTGAAAGACAAATATCGTACTTTGTACTCCACTACATTTCTGTCAAGGTCCTTCAGTAGAAAGTAGTAACGTCAGGGATGATTTGGGTTGTTTGGTTGCATTTTGGTTGGAAATAAAATTCTGGTTGACGCCGGAACTTGACTGATGTTGGTTTCTGACTATTTTCAACCACAATACAACGTCTGCCCAACGTTCGAGATTAATGTCAATCTGACATTGGATTCTGACATCAACATGATTTTAATTTTCAACGTTGGGTTTGGTCTTCTAAATGCAAATTTTGTCATTGTTTTGGAGCACACTAGCTTATAGATAACAGTAAGGCAAACATATTCATACTAAAAGCCAAACAACTGGGAACAGCCATTTGGGCGTCCGAAACCATTGTGGACGTTATTGAGTGACTTTTTCAATCCCACAACTGGAACTGTGTTCTAGAAATAAATGTTATTGCTCATTGTTAGTTCATGTTAGTTAATACATTAACTAATGTTTAATAAATGAACCTTATTGTAAAGTGTTACCTGCCTTTCTGTAGGACGCTGTCCTGTAGCCTACATGATGTTCCTCATTCTGAGCTCTGTGAAAATCAAAGCCAAAGAAACATTTATACATGTAAAACAAGAAGCTAATAAACACACGATTACGATAGTTTATGGTTTGTGTGTGATTTCCGTACAATTATGGGTATATTCATATGAATAAAGAATGTTTATAGTATACATGCTAAGCAGGTGTAACGATTAATTCCAAATAAATGGTAAATATAACATATTTGAACAACATTATATGACACAATCCACATTAGATCGCAATCTGAAGTTCATACAAACACTCATTGTTTAAAGTGAGTTTTGAGTAAAAGTTTAATATAAATCGTTTAAATTGTGTTATGTAGCTTTTTGCTATAGCTCTAATGCACCTGTCGTGTCAGGAGCTATTCTATTCCATAATAATCTAAAATAATCTAATTTGTTAAAAGAATTCACAAAGTCCCAAGAATACTCTTTTGTTTGTTTGTTTTTTTAGAAAGACTTCGAGTAATAGGTGGATTAATGTATAGTGGGATGAAAGTGGTGTAGATGGGCAAGCCATAATGCCGGAATAAAGGCTAATGATGGCTGAATACAAACAAAAGAATAAAAATAAAAGAATAATAAAGATTAGGTCGCATACCGGAAGAGGTGTGAAATGTTTGTCAAGTGAGATACATAGTTCTCCTCGCCAGACATTAGATAATAGACTGCAAACGGGTGTTTAAAGGGAAATAAAATAAATAAATTTTTAAAAAATGATTATTTTAATAGCATCTTATCAGTCTTCTGTAAAAACTCACAACATGATCTTAGAAAACGTTTAATAATATTAATATAGTTTTAGAGATATCATCCTCAGATCTGAAATGAACCATGACCACACTTGTGGCTTCAGTTTAACTTCAAGCG
This sequence comes from Phoxinus phoxinus, assembly GCF_949152265.1. Classification (NCBI taxonomy): domain Eukaryota; kingdom Metazoa; phylum Chordata; class Actinopteri; order Cypriniformes; family Leuciscidae; genus Phoxinus; species Phoxinus phoxinus. The sequence continues at coordinate 6,792,154 of NC_136892.1, forward strand.
TTATACTACATTCACATAATATTTTTGTAAATTAAAAAAATATATTCTTGATATTTTATTTTTGTTTTTTATGTTTGAGCTTATATGTCTCCATATTAAAAACAGTCTGAGTAAATCTGAGTCTTGTAAACTGTAAACCTGTGAACTGTAAACTCTCAAGTGTTGGCTTTCTAAATATGTTGGTTATGTATCTATTCAGAATGACTTGCCAAAATGGGGGGGAAGTGGTTGAATTTACGTCGGTGGTGAAAAAAAAACTTTTTACATTATATTTGGGCGGCAATAAAATCACTGACTAGGCACCTGTAAATGTTGAAATTTCCTAATGTTCCCATAAGAAACAATTGCTATCCAAATAGGGCTAAATTCCACTCAAAACTTCAAAGTGGTGTTCAGCATGCGCTGTGTTCTATAATATTATAACTAATAAATTGTAGACACAATGTAAAAAAAGATATGCATAGTGCAGTGTAGAAAGCTTCACTGATTGGTTATGAGAGTTTCATGAGAACTCAATCATTGAGGTCTCTTTAAACTGTATTGAGTGACAGCTTCAGAGATTATAAAGGGTGTGTTCTTTATCTTCATGTGATATGCTGGGTTGCTTTTAAAACCCTTCTGGAAAGCGTAAGCGTCACACTAAGCGTCTCGGGTATATTGTCTGGTAAAGCCCTTGAAGAGAAAAGGGGGCATAATGATAGCAGGTGGGGTTTTGTGTGATGTTGACCAATGAATTATGACTATATATTTACAATGGCTACATTATACTGAGATCATGACTACCTCGGAACCAAATAATAACCAATCACAGATGTGTTACACTTGTCTTTTCAATACACTGGACAACATCCAAAGAAAGGTAGCAAGGTAATGCCACATGTAATCACGACCATTTTCCACACTGTATTAATCTTTTGAAAGGTTGCTAGCAGTGTTTGCTACAATACATCCAATGGAGTAGTCAAAACAAGTCATATATGGTGGCTCTAATTCACTCTACAACAGCACGCCAGTTGGTTTATGGAGGTAAAGACAGCTCAATCCCGTGTAGAAAGGAGGTAGATGAGCGGAATGAAAACAACATGACTTGATTGGCATGTTTGGGGGGATGGGTTATATGGGGTCTTGAGAATTGTTCAGGGTGCTTATACTGTGAGCAAAAAAAAATAAACATGTGAGAACAGTGTAACATCTTGACATTGTGTAAAATGTAAGTAAATCATAATGGGCTGAATCAGAATGAGAATAAAGAGAAAAAGCAAGGCATGTTCTAGAGAAACAGCAACCATGAGCCTGTTTGACTCAAGCTTTTGATAGTGTTGCCATGGTGACCAGGAGCAAATCTCCCAAGCGTCGTCATCAGCATGACTCTTCCCGTGGAAACGGGGGGATAAAAATAGATGTAGGACCAGAGAACAAAGGCCTATTTAAGATGGAACGAGAAAACGAAAGGGAAATGGAAAAACAGACAATGATGACAAAAATGTCTCATCTGACTGGTGCTAAAGCGTAGATGTAAACCAGACAGGCTAGATGAACTTATAAAATGGCGGCCCTTTGATTGACAAGAGAAGCTGAGCAGCGGGGGGCAGGAAATCCCGTTGTTAGCGCAGCCCATTTTAAAGCAGCAGAGCTGTCGGTACTGGCACGACCACCTCCGGTGTCTATACAGCTCCCACACAAATGCACACTCCATGTGGAGGAGAAAACAGAATGGTGGTAAAGCTATGTTCTGCTTTTTAGCATTTCCATACAGATTCCGCATTCTGTTTACACACCATGATGTAATAGCAGTGTGTGATACTGATTGCGGTACTATGCAGAAAGCTTTGGTACATATGCAGAAACCAGGCCTTTTAGATATTTTACCATAGAAGCTCCTGGGTTCTTGCCCACCGCTGGGGCGGCAAATGCAAAATCACAGCCTCCCTCAGTGTCAGCAATTATTTAACCATGCAGAGCAGTAATTACACATGTGTAATTATTGCCTGTCAGTCACTACAATTTCCATAAAGGTGTGTAGGTACACAATATATTTTGGTTTAAGGGCAGGGCCTGACTGTGGTTCTTTGTGGCGGTTAATTATAAACTAGGCATTCTTGTGATCTGAAAATATTTTATTCTTAAAAAACAAAAGAATAATTGATCAAAAAAGTAATTATTCACACAATTTCATGTAATCCCACGATACACAAAAAGGTTCATAATGAAATTGTGTGCTATATTTCTGAATCCTTTGAAGAAATTGATAGAATGTAGCTCTGCATTTATAAAATCTGTGTTTTATATATCTGCCTGTCAAAAGATTGGAATAATATGTATATACTGTATATATATATAAACTTCAGACAAGGAATGACTAAAAGTTAATATTCTGTTCTAATTTAGCTTCGGTATTCCCTGCCTAGCGAATACCTTATGGCTAATGTATAATTATCAGCTCATTTACCTTTTAAATCTGACCTGCTCTCACTTTTAAGGACAGTGAGGATCCTGATGTTGGGGTAACTCCTGGGGGAAGAGTCCCAGGTCTCTCCGGTCCGGAGTGGCAGCTGGCCTGACTGTCGGTATGCGGCTAATGGAATGCCTAAACCCATCTGGAACTCTCCTCATTTACCCCCTCCCGCCCATTCCCCATGCCAGCTCAAGCTTCCATACGCCCACTTGAATCTCCTAGGATTTCCCATAACATGGCATAGCCCACTGAGGCCACTACAGTGTGGGGGTCTGGCTAAATACGGAAACCAGGCTCGACACCTGAGGACACTCGCATGTTACGTTTTTTTATTGGACAATGATAAATTTAGTAAATGGTTTTTATTATATTATTAAATGGATAGTTCCCAATATTTTTAGGTAAAATACTACTTTATTTGAAGAATATTCCTTATACTACCCAGATAATGTATCTAGCTAATCAAATTGATGCATTTAACTAAATTATAACAATTACGTTATTTTATTCATAAATGTATTCAGATTTTTTTGGGTGATGCGGCAGCGAGGAGACGCGGTTCTGATGCCTGTACCGAACTGTGATGGGCAACATTGCGACAATGACTTTCTGTATTTACATTCTGTTCTTTTTAGGGTCACATCTTATGACATTATGTCCCGTTTTTGGACCGTGTTGTTGCTTTCATATTCAGTGTTGGGCAAGTTACTTTTAAAAAGTAATTAGTTACAGTTACTAGTTACTTCTTCCAAAAAGTAACTAAATTAGTTACTATTCAAACCTCACCAGAGTGCATGTGGAAGCGGACCAAGACCCATCTTTTCTGTGGTCTCTGTCCACTTGTTTGGTGCGCACCAGGGTTCGAATGGCAGCGTTCACACTAATTCAAATGAGCCGCACTAACAGAACAATCACACCAAGGTTCGTTTTAATCGAACAAAAAAATGGCAAGTGCGAACACACCCTAAGATATTTGCACTATAGCCTCACCAAGTAGAATCACAAAGATAATTGGTTAACACTTTACAATAAGGTTTAATTAGTTAACATTATTTAACTACTTTAGATATCATTAATTTAGAATGAACAATACTTCTACAGCATTTATTAATCTTAGATAATGTTAATTTCGACATTTATAATAAATTATTAAAATCAAAAGCTGTATTTGTTAACATTAGTAAAATGCACTATGAACTAACAACAATAAATAAACAGCTGGATTTGTATTAACATTAACAAAGATTAATAAATACTGTAACAAATGTATTGCTCATTGTTAATGTTAGTTAATTAATTACCTAATGTTAACAAATGAGACCGTATTGTAAAATGTTACCAATAATGGTTTTCAAATAGATTTCCTCAAACGATGAACTCATTTGCCATTGGTTGAACAAACAAAATGTACCGCCACTAAACTTATGGTTGGTTGAGTCACATTACTGTGTCGAGCTGGGTTTACCATTGTCAGAGGAATTAACTAGTTATTGGATGCCTTTAAGTAGTAAGCTTAATTACCTGATGCTCTTTACTCATAAACCAATAAAGCCCTGTGATCCAATTAGAATGCTTAAAGACAGTTGCGCCTCATTCATGTAAAATGCAGAAGAATGCATCCTCCCATGGGGGTCTGGGTGAACGCTGGCCCTATTTCTCTGTCTGATTTATGGTGGACATCTCTCTGCACGCCAGACGCCTGGAGATATAATGATCGTCCTGATGTGGGTGCTCTACTTTCCCATCTCCCCCCTCAGCATGAACAAACCACAGCGCCTCCTTCTCCTTCTGTGCATGGCGTGCGCTCTCTCTCTTTGTCGAGCTTCAACGTGCCTGAACACCGCCACCTGCTGTCCAGTTTCTTGTTTGACAGTGTGTTATGCAGTTTTGATCATGTGAGATTTGTGAGAGTGTTGTTTTGATTTTAAGGCTAATCACAAGAGCTGGTCCAGAATCCATTTATTAATGATTTTATATATATATATATATATATATTATTATTATTTATTACAATATATATTGGCCACAGTTTACAATAAGGTCCTATTAGTTAAGTCTAGTTGATTATTAACTAAAATTAACTGGTAAAGAGGAATTAATTTGATAGTTTTTAATAATATTTGTTAATGTTAAATAATTACAATATAGCTGTTCATTATTATTTTAACGTTTTAATAAATGTTTGAATTAACACAAACTAAGAAATGTTTTACAATTGTTTTGTTTTTTATTGTAAGTTAATGTTATCAAATGCAACCTTATCATAAAGTGTTATTTCTATAACACCTAGCTGTGGTTTGTGATTTATTTTATTGGATATGTATTATTGTCACACAAGGTTGAAGGAAGAACAAGACGATGATCAAGTTTCAAAAAGTCTTTAATAATCCACTTAAAAGGTGATCCAAACAGGCAAGGTGAACAAAACACAACCTCTGACGTAGATGTGACTGAACAACTGGGAACTGAAAAGACCAACTTAAATACAAAGCAAATGAGGGTAATGATGATTAACATCTGTGCAGATTAAATGAATCTCCATGACAACTGAAGAATGGTGGGGAAATGAACAAAGGAACACATGTGACTGAAAATAACAAACTAAAAGTCCATGAAAACAAACTAACTGAGCATATGTGACAGTTATTACATTGCTGTGTTAATTAAATATACGTTTTCCAACTAACTGTATCCCACTAATTCTTCATTTGTAATTACATGTTGACTATTCCTCTGTTAGCTGAATTTATGACTTGTATAAGACCTTCACTCTAAAAAAAAGTTACCATTAAGGAATTTCCACATTTCTTTTATACCTTGTTTTATGACTAGTTTATGTACACATTTTTTAAAATATATATATTATTTTTTTTTAAACTTTCTCTTAAGATTGACTTTACCTATTTTTGGTATTTTTGCATAACTGTATATATAACATATACAGCAATATCAAATATCAAAAGCAATATCAAATAGGCCTTCTTCGATTTTTATCCATGCATCCATCTATTTTCTAAAAGCTGAAGCCATCCCATCCTCTGTGCTTTTAATTCTAAATGTAAATCCATATTTATATATATACCACACACCCTTTCTGTACATGTTGTGTGTGTGTGTGTGTGTGTGTGTGTGTGTGTGTGTGTGTGTGTGTGTGTGTGTGTGTGTGTGTGTGTGTGTGTGTGTGTGTGTGTGTGTGTGTGTGTGCACATATATGCTATTTTATTATTCTGTCTTGCTGCTGTTGTGCCTCTGCCATCTTCTGCTAGAGAAATCAAATTTGTTGTGTTGGCTTAAGTGGTGAATAAAGCTTATTTTGATTCACACTTATCATTTTTTTAAGCATGTTTGCATATTTTCACTGAAAAACAAGACAGGGCATTTGCTACAGTTAAAAGGCAATTCATCAACACAACCCCTATATTTTTGTTTAACAATTACCGGTAGACCTCAAATATTGTTACAAATTCACACAAGTGGTCGGTTTAACAGTTATACATCAGTGAGCGTTTTTCTATGTATAGCAACAGACAGATGTCTAATTCTGCTGCAGTACCACTCATCTCCTCCAGGGTGTCTCAAACATCCATCCCATGTAAGACAAGGCATCAGTCACTCTGGTTTTCATCTTTGCTCTTCACTTACTTACTTTTGTCCACATGGTCCTAAAGTCAGTAGGACAATAAAAAAATAAAAAAATTAACTGGGCTTTTGCGGGACATTGAAGCCTGGGTGAGCCTGTGGGCCAATTTGGGCTCTCTGTAATCTTCTAGCCAGCACTTCACGCAGAGGTGCCAGACAGAGGGCTGTCCATCGGTGTGCTCGATAAGAGGTTATCTGCTTAACCATGCAGAGGGACTGAGCACTGAAAACTCAGATAGACATATAAATGTTTACAGACATACTTTTTAATCCCGTCCAAACAGAACATATGTGCTTGTTTGTTTGTTTTTGTCTTTCTCACAAGCTCTGTAGAAATAATGAAGCAAATACCTAACATCCTCGCTTTTGCATCCTTTGGGATTTGAATGTCCGTAATTGCAGATTGAATTTTCACAGGGCATCTCCTCATTTATTTTGACCTTTGTTGAATACCATAATGCTAATTTTCTTGCTGTGCGCGATCCTTCTGACTGCCTGGTGCATCTTCGTTATGAATTTAGACCTTTTTGCTAACATTCTGGGTCAAATAACTGTTGGCTGTTCAAATAATGCCTGCTGACATCCCATTAAAAAGTGAAACATGAAATGAATCAATAAGGAGAGTCCACAATCTGCTCAAAGTTGCTATTTTAGTAGCAGCGTCAGGTAAGCCCATCATATTAATAAATTATTTCCCTTAATTATGTACCATATGCATATCCAAAAGCACATGGCCTTCTGTAGTGCCCATATGAAGACGATTAACCTATTATTAATAGATCTCTATACATTTCAGATGGGATCCATTTCCCAACCACCATTTGAGTTAAAGTTATTAACATAGGAGATAGGACTTTGATTAGGCTTGTAAGAGAGGTAATGATTTTTAAAAAACTTACTTAAATATTTGACTTGAGGCTCTTGAGGCTAAACAACGAGGCGAACATTCAACAATTTTAATGACAAAATAAAACTAATACAAAATGAAAGTATAAGCCAGCAGCCCCTTGCGGACGATTGCTGGCCACATAAAACAGAAACAAAACATCAAATAAAACTCAGGCCTGTTCCTCTCTCGATCTTCACAGTCGACGCTCCTCCGTTATGCTTCCGCTCCTCCGTTATGCTTCCGCTCCTCCGTGAGAGATACGAAACTCAGAGTTCCTCTGATACCCTCCACCTTCCCCAGCTCCACCTGTATAGTTCTTCTACAGGCATTTTTATATATGCTATTTGTAAAGCAGCAGTATGTTTTACATGCTCACAGTAGTGTATCAGTGTTTGTATTGGCATTGTATAGTCCCTGTACTGGCTCTGCAGAAGCAACAATAATCTACAACAGCCATAATCATCATCAGCAGCAATATCAGCAACAAACACTAACATTGTCATATCTACCATGCAAATCTTCTGAGAGTTGTCATGATATAAATATATAGGGAACTCTTTAGTGCACTCTAAAAAATGCTGGGTTGTTTCAACCCAATTTTGGGTCAAATATGCACAAACCCCAAACGTTGGGTAAAAAAAAATATTTAAAAATGTAACCCAATGGCTGGATTTGTCCATATTTGACCCAAAATTGGGTTGAAACAACACAGCATTTTTTAGAGTGAGGTATAACAACCTAATCCCAACCTAAATAACAACCTAATGGCCAATCATGAAATGACAGGCATCCTACGTTGCATCCTGATCTGAGAAATGTTTTACCTTGCAAAAATTTAATTAATATGAATTAATATTCTCCTAAAAACAATTTAAACAAAATGCTACTTTTTGAGAACATTAAGAAAGAAAAGTCTCAAGTCTTATAGAAGTGCGTAATAGTGACATGAATGCTATACATTCTCAAGAAAACTTCTCTCAGAGTTAAATTTTTAACAAAAATATATATTAATTTTTTTTTTTTACTTTTTAGTTTTTCTTTTAGCAAAAAAATACAAATAAAATCCCCTCTGTGCGTACCCTCAGATGAAATCCTGCAGGCACTCCCGATAACTGTTTAGGAAACAAATATCTTCCAAATAGCGCAAGACTGGCCTGCAGGAAAGGATAGCAGAAAATGAGTGGTTAAGATGGGTATAATGTGGGTGAGTTGCTCCTAGGTAGAGTGAATTAAAGGGTAATGGATATAACAAGATCAGCCCTTTGGGGACATGGAGAACAAGGATATCCTTGAGAGGGAAATGGCTGAGGTGGAAGAAAAAGAGAGGGGAGACCTTTAAAGACTGAAGGGATGGAGGCGAGACCTGGGGTGATAAATCCCTGAGGCCCCAAAGCCCCATCTCTCAGATCCTGCTCACTCCCAGAGGGCTGATTATTTGACAAAGCAACCAGACCACCAGCTAGATAAGGCCTCTCTCAAATTTGTGACAGAGCTGATGCCAAGCGCCAAAGGGGGTAAGCGGTGCAGACTGAAGGAAAAGTGCATAGAGAGAGAAAAAAAAGAAAAAAGTCCAAACATTCTCACTGCAGCCTCAGAGGTGTTACTGTAAGTATTTTCTAAAGGCTATGTGCATTGTGTAAAGCACATTCACTGCTCCTCGGCTGCCCCTGCAGACTATTGAGCTGTGCACAGCTTAAATGTGATTATTTTCCTTTTTAATATTTCCTTGAGCAAGACCCACGATTACAGACAACACCTTACAATAATTTACTTTCATAAACGTAAAAGCACTGGAGCATGTTTGTCTTTTTTGTAAAGGAGGGCAACATGTTTGATATAAATATAAAGTAAATATATAAATATCTGAGTATGATAAATTCAAGAAATGTTGGAATTTCACAATTTCATACTCTCTTTGCACTAAATGAATTACAAATATTTTTCAGCAACCACTTTTTGAAGTTGCATTTGGATGTTTATCTTTTCCATGTACTTCCGCTCTCTCTCCATTCAAAATGCCTCATGGGTTTTTGATGAACCTCTGCATGCGGTAACAAAATGAATCACGCATTGTAATCATTTCAAATGAAACGTTTTACCTTAAAGTACATGAAATCATTATGGTTTGAAAATAGTTTGTCGTTCTTTAAAGTACACTTATTTTGATGTGTTGACTATCACACTAATCACATTGATGGGACTATAATTTGAACTGTATGTGTTATCCGGTTATACATGTAAAGAATGTGTATTTTAAATGCACTAAATTGCAATTTTATTATTACAAATGTCTACTTACAAATATATTTAAATACATTACTTACACATTTCAATATAAACAACATTAAAGGACAAGTTCGGTATTTTACACTTAAAGCCCTGTTTTCAGATCATTTCTGATTAAATAGAACGGTTAAGATTGAAATTTGGAAACATGCTGCTGGCCAGAGAATTTTCGGTTTCTGAGGTATCACTTAAGCATTACGTTCAGTTGGTAAGTTTATTATTATTAAGTATATTTATATTATTTCCGTAATAGGCTCTTTTTAAAAGTATGTTATGATGTAATTCTTTTTCACAATGGCAGCATTAATGCATAAAGCTTTTATTTTTTAACTGGATGGTTCAAGAGAGGTTACAAATGTAACACTGGTTCCCTGAGAAGGGGAACAACACACTGCATCCTAGGGCACTAATGGGGAATGCTTTAGCGTAACTGGTGTCAGAAGCACACGTTTAATCACAACAATTGTATGACGTCATAGGCTGTTGCCGGCCAATACAGTTGTTGCGATTAAACACTTGCTTCAGACACCAGTCACACTGAGGTGTTCTCTATTAGCATCCTAGAACGCAATGCGAGTTCCCATTCGAAAGGGAACCCTTTAGCTTTGCCTGCAAGCACATAGTAAAATGTGAAAGATTAGCGTTAATTAAACAATGGAAGTGATAGAACAGGTTTGATTGTTGAGATGTCACCAGACTGTAGGAGTATTTTAAAGATTGGTTGCATTGATTTATTGACCACATTATCCCTGTAGATGATCATGTCTGAGCAATGGTTCAGTGATGGAGCACTTGGTCACACAACATTGATGACTTTATTTTGCTAGAGGTATAATGTGGGGGATAAAGATTTTCTATTTTTAGATGACATATATTTTTGTTTGTATTCACACGCTTGCCAAATTTTAACATTTTCCGAGTTGCCCAAGGATATGTCTTGATAAAACATTTAAATCCTGAGCCTATTCAGTCAAAAACACAATGAGGAAGCTTATCCGTTTGATGTTTTTTTTTTTTTTTTCAGACAAACAAAACAAAAATGTTTTATGATTTACTTTGCAAGCTAGGTCTGCCTGCAAGAAAGCTAAATGAGGTCAGGCTATGAAAACAAATCTCTCAACTATATCCTTTATTTGGGTTTCATTAAAACTCTCTACCACACTTGGAGAAACACTATAAAAGATAAGAAACATGGAAGCCAACCCTCAAGTTTATATATTTTAAAACAACTGTGAGCATGAGGGAGACCTGTTTAACAAAGTTGGGTGTTTCGGGCACTTTTGGCCTTGTGGACTTTTAATCTAAAACACTATTCACACTCTCAGATTAAATTGTCCACTAACAATGTCCAACATATATCACAGGAAAATGTTGTCATTTTGTCTTAAAGGTGCAATGTGTAATATTTCTGATGATCTATTGACAGAAATGCAATATAAGATCCATAACTATGTTTTCAGTGGTGTATAAAGACCTTACTTAATGAACCGTTATGTTTGTATTACCTTAGAATAAGTAATTTATATCTACATGAGCGCGGGCACCCCCTTCCATGAAGATCGACATATTGTGACGTCATGTTTCTACCATAGCCGACAGCGAACAAACAGCGCTACAGTGCGCGTTTCGTCACTAACTTGAATGAGAAGCAGCAGAAAAAGACGCAGATATTGTTTAGGACAAGAGCCGACGGAGGGTAAATCTGCTTAGAAGAAGAGGAAGTATGATGAAGCCAGAAATCACTGTGTGCTGTGGTTTGTCATAAAGTGCAAACAGGTCGGAATATAGGCTAATAACCTTGTATAATAAAGTATAACTTTATAAATACAAACCTCGGTAACAGCTCTCCGGTTCCTTTGGAAAGCCATCACTCGAATAAATTACATCTATTTTACTATATTTACTATTTTACATATATTTTACTCGGTACATGTTCAGTAGCCTAACGCTTGCGTTACAACACACTTTTAGTTTTAATTTAAAAAAAAAATTCAAGTAGGCTAAGTTACCTGATCGTGGTCAGTCAATAGCCGCATGTGGTGTCCAAGTTTGTAAATAAAGACTGGCTGCGTCTGATATATTTGTATAGCGATTTATTTTTTACTGGAGTGCCATATGATTTCGGCCTCTGTGGCATGAAGAAGACTGCATATTCGTGAGATGGACGTATTCGCATTAGGCTACTCTATTTGTTCTGTGTTTTCTTTCTAGGCGATGTTTAGGTGGTATTTTTCATGTTTTTCATCACGCAATCATGTTTTTGATGCAGTGGTGACGGGTGGCGGCGGCGCTGCCGATAAGTGCCTAAAAGCTGTCACAAAGCTCCGGCAAAAGCAATGATTATGAATGTCAAATATAGCAAGGAGACATTTTAATTGTTTATTAATAAACATGAAGTTGACGATGCAGTAGCCTAGTGAATCTTCACAGTAGCCTGAATGCGCCAGAGAGAATGCACAGTTCATACTGATTACATAAGCAGAGAGCAGTCTTTTTTCTTTCATTTTGAATTGTTCTGTTTAAAAGTAGACATTTCAATATATATATATTTTTCAGGTCTGTTCGGTTAATTTATGAGACGCGCTCCAGTTCACGCGCCTCCGTGTCGTGATTATCTATATATTGTCTGCTATATTTACTTCTTATTTATTAAATCCAGGCAATTTGTTGATGAAAAATTGATTAAAATTAAGATACAATTAATACAAAACGAAATTCACTTTAAAGAAAGGCTTTGTGCCTTCTTTGAAGTCTCTCTGGACGTTTTAAGTATTTTAGTGCCGCGGTCGCGTCTGGTCACGTCTTGTCAAAAACATTGTTTTTTCCTCATTATTGCGAACACGAAAAATGTAAATAAAATTAATATTTTATGTTCCGTTGAGAGCTAACCCTTCTTCATCCGGTGGGTAGTATTACTTTTGATTTGCCCAGTGTAATTCACAGAATTACTAAAAAATATTTTGCCTGCTAAAAGTTAAAGATTTTTCTTTTTTGTCACGCATGAATGCGTGTCTATTTCCCTCATATTCCGGTACATACTCAGGTTGTCCCTGACTCTGCAAACGTGGAGAAAAACATCCTGTCTGAACGACGCCTTGGACATAATGTTAGATATTTCCCCTTACAGCTGCTTTGATGCTCTTATCCATAGCTCTTATCTTACTAGCATGGAAACAAGCTATAGTAAAGTTAGTGAATAAAATACTAACACAATGAAGAACAAGTAAAAATTACAATCGTAATAACTTGTGGTTTTACTGAATAATTAAGTAGGCTACATATAATTTGATATATAATATAAAGAAACCTCATTGCTTGATTTGCTACTCTCTGCTGACTCAGACTCAGACGACATCTTTTATCCTACATCGGCCACCATAGCTTCTCATTCGAGTTTGAAAAGGGAGGGATAGGACGTAAGTGACTATCTGTTTGCAATTCGCAAATCTCACCACTAGATGCCGCTAAAAATTACACACTGCACCTTTAAATAAAATAAAAAATAATTACCCCCACACATCACATGACTGAAACAGAGATGAACCCAGGAGCAGGACTTTATTGCAAAACTGGATAACAATGCAGGTCTTACAACGCAGGTTGAAGCAGGGACTTAAGCAGGATCCACGTGCAATATTACTTTATTAAATAAACTCAAAACTTACAAAAACAAACTCAAAACTTACAAAAACAAACTCAAAACTCGGGAACGGAACACCCACACATATAGCAACATTAACGACAGACAAGGAACAGACTGAAACACAGAGCTTAAATACATGTCGTGTATGCATGATGTATGTGCAGCCTATATTGTTATGCATGTTATGTATGTACAATTGCTGTGTTATTTGCTGTGCATTTACAGGGTTAATGGACTCCTAGAGTGGCTATGTCTCCTGGATTGACTATGGACACTTGTAAAGGACTGGGGTTGTGATAGACAATGATTACGTGCATCTGTGAAGAGGGAGGAGTTCGCTTACCTTGGTTGATTAACCAGTGGTTTTCACCTGGCCTGGGGCTTTTTATATGAGCGTACGAGGTGACAGAGGGGAGAGAAGAGAGATGCGACAGCAAGCGGCCGAACGGCAGAGAGCCCACCATCACCGCAAGCTAAGTACCCTGTAAAGGGAAGTTATACTTCTGTAGCCTTACTTGCTATGCGTGAGTGAGTGGGAAGACGAAATGGCGGGCGGCTCATGATTGTTTGTTGTTCGTTGCAGCTCACGATTACATCAGCCGACAACGATGCGATTGGGAAGAATGCTGGAAGTGTTGATAAACTCCGCCGGATGCAACGCGAACAGCGGTGTCTGCTGAACCACCGAAGTACATTCCAGGGAAGGATCCGCTCTGATCTGGACGTGTGGTGGATTGCTTAACGCCGACGGTGCGATTACCGGGGACAACGAGGTGCATCCGTGGGAGTATTTGTTTTAAACTCTGGTCAGCGGACTTATTTCTGTATGTATTGTATCCGTGTTGTCTGCGTGACTCGTCGGCCCAGCTGTAAACACAGAGTGGACAGGAAACGTTGGGTGAGCTGAACTGAATATAATGTGCAGCGTGATCTGATCATTGTGTGTGGGTTTAATTATGAATTGCCGTGCCCTCTTGGGATTGGAATGTGTCATCGTGTGACGTGCCGTGGGTTGTGTGTACGTTTATAACTTATTCACCTAGATAACGTATTTACCTGCATTTATTAATTTAGTTTTGCTTGCCAGCTGGGGGTGCTTGTGACCGGAGTGTATGTTTATAGTAGGGCCGCTGGAGTCCTCGATGTACATTTAAGTATCTATGCAATAAAAGAGTAAACTGTATTTGAGCCTCATGTGTTTTGTGAGTCTGGGGGATTACCATTGCCTGCAGTTGTTAAAGGCCAGTGACATCACAGGACTAACAACAAGACCAGGGACACCTTTGAACATTTAAACAATCAACCAATGACAACATGACACAACAAACAAGGGAACACAAGACAGGATCACATGACTAAAACAGGGGATCACATGACACACCAGAACAAGGAACAAGAAACAAACACCCAAACCGTGACAGCAGGTGAGTATTGCAAGGGGGAGTATGCAGGTATATATATAGTCAGTACACTCAGTCTTTTAAACTTAAACGTAAACGCAGAGATACTCTGAGGAACAGTTTGTGGGAGCATACAGGCAAGTAAACAGGTAAGTACTTCAAAAGATAGCAAAACAGAGGATTACAACATTTTTCTTCTAGGAAATAACAATACAAGGAGCAGGATGACTGGGATGGGAACAAGACTTCAGGTAAGAGATAAATCATTTAAACAAAATACTTGAGCTATACATTAACTTACCTTTGATAGTCCATGAGATATAACAATACTAGACAAGCAAACACAGATAAATCCTACTTGAGATTTATATTATAAAAATAAAAAAAATGCCAGAAAATGACTGAGACTAAGTGGCCAGAACTAAAACCGGAAGTCTTTTTATGCGTTTTGGCCGTTCGTTTACACGACAACAGTGTTTTGGTGGCCTGAAAATGCAAACTTATGAAAACAAGTTTTTGAAAACGACACCCTTATTATCATCTCTGTAAAACTACAGAAATGTAAATCTGTTAAAACGTTGACGTCATGCAAATGCGTAGGCTATTAAACATTTAGTCATTCTTTATTAAGTGACATCGCCAACTACTTGTTTGGCATGCATACTACAGCGTTATTGGTTGTTTTCGGAGATCCGTGTGAACAGGGATTGTTTTGATAACGTTTTCATCTGTACAAAGAAACTTTTCCATTTGAAGTACATCGTTGTCGTGTAAATGTACCCGGAGTGCTGCTTAAATGGCAGTCCAAGCGAGCAGGTGATAAGTTGTAGGTGTATGTGATTACAGAGTGCAAGCGTGCAACAGAGTCCAGAGTGAGCATGGCTGTCTTCGGAAACTTAGGTAGCTGACTTGTTGCGCTATTAGGCAATGACTTTGTAGGCAGCGTTTGCATACAAAGGTACCTCACAAAACTGATTTCAGACATACTTCCGAGGCAGCGTAACGGTTTAATGAGCTACAGCAGAATAGAGAGAGTTTTGGTTAAATCTAAGCAAATATTTAACAATAGTAATTTCTCGCTAAAAATAATATCAGAAGTGGAAAACATTGGTCAAAAACATAAATTTACACACAAACTGACCACCAAATGCAGCTTTTTTTTTAGCTCAACAGTCACAGAATAGAAACCACAGGCTTGTAGGATATCAAGGCGGCAAATTATACATTTATGCTGCCTTCAAAAAAATTGATCAGATGAAGGTATCTGTCACGGGCTGGTAGCAGCAGAGATGATACTCCCAGAAGAGACGTCCTCCCCTCCCAGAAGAGACATCCTCCCCTCCCAGAAGAGGCATCCTCCCCTCCCAGACGAGACATCCTCCCCTCCCAGAAGAGGCGTCCTCCCATCCCAGAAGAGACGTCCTCCCCTCCCAGAAGAGACATCCTCCCCTCCCAGAAGAGACATCCTCCCATCCCAGAAGAGACGTCCTCCCCTCCCAGAAGAGACATCCTCCCCTCCCAGAAGAGGCATCCTCCCCTCCCAGAAGAGGCGTCCTCCCCTCCCAGACGAGACATCCTCCCCTCCCAGAAGAGACGCCCTCCCCTCCCAGAAGAGACATCCTCCCCTCCCAGAAGAGGCGTCCTCCCCTCGCAGAAGAGGCATCCTCGTGCTGTAATACATCCACAGGGGTGGGAAGGTGGGTGCCCTGGAGGCAAACAAAGGGCAGCTTAGGCAGAACAGGAAGCTGCCAAGGCGGTGCCAGCAGTTCAGGGGGCCAGGGAGCTCAGACTCAAGATATTTCACACTCGGGAATGGACTCAGGAACATTACTCACTGGAGCGGACTCGGGAAGATCACTAACTGGAACCATTGTGACCATTGGAATTGGCAATGCTGTAATCCTTGGAGAAGTGGTGTTTCTCACTGCTGCTAATTCATTTTTAAGGTCTGTCGTTCTGTCACGGGCTTGTTGCAGCAGAGATGATAGTGGATCTGAGTGCAGCAGTCTTTATTGAAAACAAAATCAATTTAACAGAAATACTCCGGCTTCCCTGAAATAACTAAACCAAGGACTGAACAACCAGTAAATAGCAATGACGACAGACAACTAGGCTTAAATACTTACTATATTTACAAATATACTATATTTTAGTAAGGATAAACTAACTAGACACACCTACAGTAAACTAAGGACTCTAATCAAATCTGTAACCAAAGAGACAAACAGGCAGCAGATGGAAGACTGAAGGTGTGTTCGGCATCGGCTGGATGTAACCGATAGGCGAGAGTTGCCGCATGCAGGCGGAAAGGAGCTGAAAATGGAGAGGTGAATTCGGACACTTTCTGCTTCCCTTAGGGCGCTTTCACACTAGCACTTTTGGTGCGCACCCGGGTTCGAATGACAACAGAGTTTGGTTCGTTTGGATGATGTGAACGCTGTCTTCCGAACTCGGGTGCGCACCCGCGAACCGTACTCGAGTCTGCTTAAAAAGGGTGGTCTGGGGTACGGTTCATGTAAACTCCAGTACGGTTCGCTGCTGATGTGAATGCAATTGTAACAAATCGCGAAAGTGAACCTCTGCATGACGTATAATGTATAATGTGGTCGACAGGACAGTCGTCAGTGTGCGTGTGTGTCTCTTACCTTGACGAAAAGCGGGATTGACGCACTGCAAACAGAGAGATGATTTATGCTTGCCAGTTGCCTCCGCAAAAATTGTCTTCGGCGGACAGCCCGCTGTCTTTGGAACGATTTTAGTACTTTTGCGGCAGACAGACGCAATTGTGTTTCTGTATCTCTTCTTTGAAAACAAAACCAAAGGGTTAAAGAAAAGAAGAACAAATGTGAACCGAGAAATTCTATCCATTTTGACGCCTTTTCATTCATAGCGGCGCCGGTTACCAAGCAACACGATTACGCGCCAGCTGCAGCTTGATGACGCAAGCGCACCGCGGTTCTGATACAAATAATATAATGTGAACACAGTCCATAAGGGGAGGGGGGAGCAATCGAACTCGGGTTCGGAACAGGCAATCGAACCAAGTGTGAAAGCGCCCTTAGTGAGCGCCCACGTGGGTGTTTGCATGTTGCGACCACCGTGGTGGAAGCCATGTTGCGCCTCCATCTTGAAAATACATTTGCCAAAGAGGGACATACCTGGAAATTCAAGCTTCGCCTTTTGCGTTTTTACACTCAGTGGCACAGTGACGAATGCGAGGGGAGATTACTTGCGACTGCCGGCAGATTTGAAATAATACGGCCACCGTAGGAGTTAAAACGCACTCCGAATGGGAGGGGCTAGAAAGTAATATTCAGTTGGTAGTCATATACAGTTTCACTGCTAGATGGGAGTAATTCCAACACAGTGTGGCTTAAAAAAAAAAAACCCAGCACAATATTGTAAAAAAGCACAAAAAAAAAGTTTCAAAAAGATGAGACGGATTAAAAATATAAATATAACAAACAAGACAGAATAGAACAAACTTTTAGAACAATTTTTTTTAAAAATAGCCTATATGCATATTAGGCTACAACAGAATTTATTAAATATAATATTTATTTTAATATAAATTAAATATGTAATAGAACAAACTTTTAGAACAGGAAAATAGAATCAAAAGTTAAAAATAGAGATTCATCGGGTGAGCAGCACAATAACAATCAAACAAAAATACACCAAAAGACCATCATATGCATATACCTAGTGCAATGACGCTGATTATTTTTACTATTTTATTGAGGAATGAGACCAATGAAGAGCGCTTCTCTCTCCACTTCTAAGCTTTCTAATAAATGTGTGGTCGAGTGGTAGAACTCAGTGATTTAGATGACACGGGTTCAAATCTCGAACAAACATGGACAGTGATTATTTTTTTATTATTAATGCACAGAGATTTGTCTAGTTCTAAAACTCTGTTACACCATATGTTTTTTTTTTTTTTTTTTTTTTTTGCTTAGGCTATTTATAAAATAAAATGACCATGCATTTCCATTTCACACTAAGGAACAAACAGTAATGACTGGATTTACATTTGTTTAAAAATTTCAATCGTAATTTAAAGAATTAAAAACAGAAATCGTAATCTGTTAAAAACAGAAAAAAAACTGTATGGGGTTCCCTATACAGAAAGAGTTTTTAAAAACATTCTAACAAGATCCAGTGCTTCTGCTCCGGTATTGAGAGATATGCAGTGCGTTTCAGTTACGATCCTGGTTCCAGTGGCCTTAATGCATGCACGGCTTTTCAAAATGTCACAAAGCGTTTTGGGATTGTTTTGAATGAAATACTGAAGTTTATAATGAAGTGTTTTGGCACACCACGCCGAGTGGCGCTACGCATTGTTCTAAAATCGGGTTTTATTCTGGCATGTTGAATTAGTGTTCAACAGACGCATCTGCGGTTTCATTTGGATTTATTTTTCTCATAACAGCTATAAGAACTTAATAGAACTTCTTTGTCTCAGACGCGCATCTCAGAGCCTGTGGGGGTTTGGAGGGGCAGTGGCTTTATCGTGGGGGTGCAGGACAAGGTGTTGATGTCTTGTCTTTCATATGGAGAGTGTCGGATAGCCAGCCTGATGATAAGGCGCAGGCAAAGGCAAAATTCATTTCAGAATAAATCTCTCGAAGTCTCCAAATGGGCCTTATCTTAATTCAATTATAAATATTGTTGCTAATGTAGCTATTTAAATGTTTTTCATTAAAAAAATCAATTAAGTATTCAATCTAGTTGTTTCAACTGGTTTTGTAGAGTTAGAATGTTTGAGCAGTGTGTTTGTCAACAATCTGGCCTTATGTAAACATGATCTGTTGACAAACACGTTCATGCCAACAAAACATACAGAGGGCTTTAATTTGCGATCAACCTCGTTTTATTATAAGCTGAATTCTACAAGGCATTATTTTTCTTTGAAGCAACAATTTTTTTTGTTTTTTTTTTGGTGTGGATGACACGCAGTGACATAATACAGTATTATCAGCTGTATGATGTGTTTCTACCCTGAAACATTTAATTCAAATAGAGACCTGGTGCGCGCAGTGAGGGAGATAAAAGAAACTCGCTAAAGAGAGATAGCCTACAGCGTGTCCGCGACAGAGAGGCAAAGAAAAACGTCTGTTCTTGATTTATGTCGCTTTGTACTATTTTCACTATTAAAGCGTTGACCACGGCTATTGTCGGAACGCTATCTTATGAGCTTGAGCTTAACGTCTTATGTTTACGCGAAGCCTCATTGATGTGAAATTTTTCTATTGCAATGTTTTATGTTGAAATGTTTTCTTTTATTTATTTAGGAAAATTATGCTAATCATAACATGTACACCTATTTAAATATTACTAAAACACAAATGCTGCCGACTAACACCGGTAGCAAGTCCATAAATCTAGGCCTACTGACAAATTAAAATAACACGAAGTAATAACGCATAACCTTGACAAACAATGTTAACGTTTAGCCATACTTAGCTTAAATTGCTTAAAAAAAGCCTACATTTGTTTCAGTTCTAAATTTGTACTGTAATTTCAGTATTGGGGAATGGGATTATGAATTCGTTTGACTGTTTCACTTGAATTTATTTGCTACCAGTTCTCAATGAGCCGCCACAAAATACGCAATAGAGAGAATAAACTGACACTTTTCAAAGTCTGTTATTGTAGCGCTACTTAGCGGTAAAAGGCAGCAACTACACATGCCAATTTCACCACCGCCGGAACGTAAAAGTATTATTCTGGTTGAGTACCAACAGTACATCAATCCGGATACATTTAAAAATTGAGTTTTTGTAAAAAAATGTTCTCTGTCCACACAAGCGTGATACAGAGATGATACAGACTGAAAAACATATGATAAAGTTATTGCGCAATTCTTCTGCCAGGATAATTTTATTTAGCAAAATATCTTACCATTCACTGAAGCGTCCAGGTCGCACTCACTCACCGTATGTTTGGCCTAAAACGCAACTCTCCTGTATTGCTGCAGGACACCAAATGCGAGTGAATTTTCTGTCATGCAGGACTGTGATATGAAGAGTGTGCAAATTTGTAACATTTTAGCAACTGCGTGAAAGTGAATAGCCAATAACAGGCACAATACTGGTCTAAACATGAAAATCTATTTGTACAATATGCGTCACGACTAAACGTACGTCATCGTTTTTAAATACCTCCGTTTTAACAGTCCACACTTCAACGCGAAAACAGTTTTTAAATGTATCCAGATAAGAAGATTATCTAGGAAACACAGACATGAATAGGACAGAAAAAGAGATCAAACACAAACTCTAAACATGAACAAATAAACTCAAAACGAGACAGGAAGAGAAAGCAACATTGGGATGGGACGCGCCTTGATGCCTTTCTACCTTGGAATGCATCATCCAAAGGCAGGATTCACAATTTATTAATTTTTAAAAAAAAATTAAATGAAACAATATTTTCACATATTTTCGTTTTGCAAAATGTAGAAAAGTTGCACAATAAAACATTCTGCTCTGTGATATTTACCTTGATTTTTCTCCATTTATTTCTCACATCAAGTTTCAAGTTTTATAAAATAATAAATGTTTTTCTGATACATTTTAATACTTCAAGACGTATGGTCAGGGACAAGTGAAAACATTGATGCATTGTGGTTCAAGGAATTTAGAAAAAATAAGAAGAGTAAAAAAATAAGAAGCTTTAATGTGACCTTCATATTAAAAAAATAAGAAAAAAATTGAAATCTGGTTTCATAAAGGTTGAAGAAACACTAAGATATTAAAATATTCATTACAATATGGTGGTTTTGTAAAGATCACAGTTTGGATGCAGAAAACTTGGCTATGTGGTTGCTTTTGAATGGATTTCATATCAATCCTTATAATCTGTGAACCTTCCACCTTCAAATAATTAGATTTCCAAACACTGCTTACAAGGTCATGTCTTTGAATAAAGTTATGGATATTGAACAAACTCTTTTCCTTGCATGGATTTTTCAAGTAATGTTCTGGTAAGCTTTATGCACAAGATGCATGCTGTTCTGGGGAGAGGCCTCTGGCATTGCAGCTGCCATTTCCCATGAGCACCACCGCCTCTGCAAAACAAAATGACATGTCTTATGGTTTCACATCAAACACTCAGAATAAACACATCTAGCTTTTTTCACCACAGTGGATTACAAAGAAGTTTTTCTTGTATTGACGTGAAATGTTTTTATTTTTTCTGCAAGCTTGCATCTATTTTCATCTCAGATCTCTGAGGGTTCACTGGTGGGCACACCAGGGGATAATGGATTTGATCATTAAGGAAAATGATTGCATATCATACAAAGACATTTTAAATATATAGGAAAGGCTTTTTAAAGGTTAACACTCTCTCGCTAATCTCATTATGAATCCAAGCTCCCGATTTTCCCTCAGTCACAGAGTAATGAATGTTTTGTAACTGTATAGCTAATTTCTTTCCCTCTAACTGCTGTGTTGATGTTTATTAGCTTTTATCAGTCAATGACAAACTTCATTCACCCACCACATCCATCACAAAGGTTCGCAACTGCAGCGCTCACCCCCAGTCCATTATAATTGTACCCTGTGGCTGTAGTTCCCTTCAGAGCAGTGGAGTTAATAATCAAACCAGATATTGGGAATATTCACCTTACTGTGGTCACTAAGTTGATCAGGCTGGAGATGTACCATGACTGGCAGCTGACCTTTCACCTCGGCTAGTGATTGCCTGAGGAAACAGCTTAAAGAGGTGGAAATTGACCACCGGTTGAAAATTAAATGTGAACAATCATAACAATCATTGTCTTTCTGTGAAAGACAAGCGTGTGCTGAGAAGCGTGTGCAGATCAGAGGCAGCCTTGGCTTAATATTTTTAGCTATGAAATTGGATTTATCCGATCATTGAAATGCGTTTTGACTGATCTATATTCTACATTTTATTAAAAGCTGTATTAAACTAACTTCAGACATGTAATTCTGCAAAATATAGTTTATGAAAAATTACACATTTCAGCATTACAATAATCTCTGTACTTATGCACAGTTTACATGATTTAAATATATATAACCTGCAGGGAATGTTCTGGGAAGGTTAGTTTTTGGTTGTTTGAACAGTCTTATTTGGTTCAATAAACAAATGGGAAGCATATGGGAACGTTAGGGTGACAGTCTGTGTTTACTGGGAACCCTGAACAAAATCACCTAATGCTGGGTACACACCAAAATATTTTTTACATCTTATAAGATTTTCAAAAAATGTGATAGACCACAAATATGAGGACAAAAAATCCTAGATTTAACCGTTTCGCTCCTATAGTGTGTGGTGTGCCATGATGTGACAAAGACAGCACACAACACATGAACAGATTTTCAACCAGAGTCTCGACTGTGAACACAGGAAATCTTGCAAAATCTCGCAAGACTTCAGAATAAGCATGGCAGACGATATGCAGGAAGAAATTGTGATGATATTGTTTTCACAGAAAATTCACAAAAAAAAAAGAAAGAAAAGGGTTTGGGTGAAGTCGTGGAGATGGTGGGAACTGTACACGTTACAGAGTGAGCTAGAGGTGAGAAATGGTCACAGATTTACACAGCTATGTTTTTTATAATTGTTGGTCTCTCTTGGGAAAGAGAACTTATTCTCTTTAAAATTGCCTTATTAGATAAAAATAGTTATTATTTAATAATAATTAAATAATTGCGCTATCCGTCTTCCATCATCTCGGTTTCTGATTGGATATTGTTTCGTTTCACGTGATAATCTCCAGAGCGTGCGTGTGTTTGTCCGCGGGGTTCCCCCCACACATCAGGATTTCTGATTGTAAATATTCAACATGTTGAATATTTACGATTCGCGATCGGGGCGGCTCCGACGTTCTTCAGAGCAGGTTCAGACACTCTTAACACACCTCTGATCTGATAATATCTGAAAATCTGATAAGATAATCTGTAGAACCATCAAGATAATCAGGACATATCTAGGATTGTCGGAAGGGGGGAAATCGGCCCAAAATCACCCGATTATCTTCTGTGTAACTGTAATTTTCTTGATTATATTCTGCAGGTGTCTTTAATTAAGGTTTGGAGCTAAACTCTGCAGGGCAGTGGACATCCACGGCCATAAAATAGGAAAACTGGTTTACATGATTTGGTGAGTCATGTTTATTTTTACTATATCATTGTTAAAGGCTCTTTTTAGACAGAGAGATTAAATCATGACAAAAAACCTGTGAGTATTAAAGGGCGCCTGAGTTACACATAATCAATCCTTTTGTCTGAAGGACATGCACGCATTGGCAGGCCGAGGTATGGCAACTAGTTGCAGCATCTCGTTTCCCTTCTCAGGGAACCAGGTTGCATACGCAATCTGAAACGTTCCCTTTCAAAGTGGAAGTTTCACGGTGCGTCTTGGTATTGACACTCTTGGGAAGAAATACCCATACACCATGCTGAGCGAATGCCTGCCTCACTAGGCTGTGAATCAGGCTGTGAAAAACTGAAATTAGGACCTCCCTTCTGTCATTTCTACTCATCCAAGGAGGAGCATACATCCTTACCCTTTCTCAGGAAAGGGAGGCAAACGAGAGCAGGACATAATGTAACTCAGGCACCCTTTAATACTCATGGGTGCTCCCTGTGTGACGTCATGGACTGCCGTCTGCCAATGGTGATTGAATTTGTTTGCACTTGCCTCAGACACCAGTCACGCAAATACTCAAATACCTTTTGAATACGACTTAAACACAGCAATAGACTGCACTTGACATGGGTGTCTGATTTGAAGATGCTCCAGGTTTGCCAAACGTGTAATAAAGCTCTGTCTAGAGCCTACCACAAAACAGTTTGTTCCAGACAGAAAGGTTTTCTTACCGTCAAACATACCATAAACTCTCGGTTGATTGACCCAAACCTTGCTTACTCAAGGTAGTCTGGTTCCTTAGTGCGGGAGTAAGTTCAGCCAACCCAGAGTATGTTCACGATCAGTGTTGGAGTTAACTCATTACAAGTAACTTGAGTTATGTTATAAGATTACTTTTTCAAGTAACTAGTAAAGTAACGGTTTACTTTTAAAATTTACAACAAAATAACTGAGTTACTTTTTCAGATAAGTAACACAAGTTTGTTTTCCCATTAATGACTGACAGCTCTCTTGTCCCCATGTTGAGACAAATCGTTGTGTGTAAACATGGTTATTGTCGTTCTAGACTAAATGTGAGCGTGCATTTATTCATCTCACTTGCACAAAAAGATTAAATATTCCTCAAAATGAATATAATCAGTAAAATGCAGAATCAGAATACTATACAAACCTCCAATAACTAAATATGTTAAATTAAACATTAAATGCATTTTTATGCATAATAAAATAATATCACTTTATTGACCAATGTACTTTCTTCTGACCTTCGATAATTCAGGTAAATCATAAGTCATTTATTATTATTATTTTTTTTCAAATTAAGTGTTCAACTTTTTTCTCATGCACTCTATTATTCCGTTATCCAGAAATGGCAGTAAAGAGAGGTTTGCTTGAGCTGTGCCCTCGACTGTACATATGTGAACTCTGTACACTTTTCCATCAGTGTGAGGCTTATTATTTCACTTTTGGTGTGAAAGGGTCCTTTACATTTGCCCAAAAATATATATTTTTTTTATTATTATTTTTTTT
Source organism: Phoxinus phoxinus (assembly GCF_949152265.1). NCBI lineage: Eukaryota > Metazoa > Chordata > Actinopteri > Cypriniformes > Leuciscidae > Phoxinus > Phoxinus phoxinus. The sequence continues at coordinate 6,817,119 of NC_136892.1, forward strand.
TTATATTGTTATTACTGCACGCTATTAATCATTAGTTCAGCATTAGTAAACCGTTAATTCATAATTTATAAAGCATTAATAGACATTAATAAGCAGTTTATAAATACAGCTATAAATGCTTTATACTTGATTCAAAAGCATATCTATAATGTGTTTAATAATAGTTTTTTCATACTTTATTAATTATAATTTTATCATTTCTAATGAAGTATATTATCATTTACACACCAGTTATTTTGGAGTTGTCAGTAGTTCATAAGATCACTTAGAAAGTGTAAGTAAATTATAAATAAACTATTTTAATGTACATTCATACATCTTATTATTCAGACATATAGTAATAGTTACTTAGTGTGTTAATAAATGCTTTATTAACATGTATTACAACTGTAATTCAGGGTTAATCCAGGTAGTTATAAAGTATTTAGTAGTTGTCAGTAAACTTTTTTTGTGAGCTCATCTAAAGTGAGGACTATTTATGCCTTGTAAAGTATTTACAAAGTAATAGTTAATAGTTAACTGACCACTACTAAATTCTTTATAACTACCTGAATTTACATGTACTTACTAAGTGATCTTATGAGTTACTGACAACTCATAAATAACTGGTTTGTAAATAATAATATACTTCATTTATAAATGATAAATTGATAATTAATAAAATATGACGATACAATTATTAAACACATTATAGATATGCTTATAAATCAAGAATAACACATTTATAGCTGTATTTATAAACAGCTTGTTAATATACATTAACAAGCAGTTTATAAATACAGCTATAAATGTATATTAATGCTTTAATAAATTATTAATTAACTGTTTACTAATGCTTAATTAATGATTAATAGCAGGCAGTTATTATAGTGTTGCCCAATACCTTGTTTTAATAGTGCTTTATATAACAATATAACTATATATATAATATTGTGTGCAATCTGTCTTGCCCACTCCAGAGCAGGTTATGTTTAGAGAGTAAGTTGCTATGGCTAATTACTCCCGTCTTTCGGATGAGATGTTAAACCGAGGTCCTGACACTCCGTGGTCATTAAAAATCCCAAATTTGCCCCTTGGCCTCTATCCATCATGGCCTTCTAATCATCCCCATATATACTGATTGGCTTCATCACTGTCTCCTCTCCACCAGTAAGCTGGTGTGTGGTGGGCGTTCTGGCGCAATATGGCTGCCGTCGCATCATCCAGGTGGATGCTGCACATTGGTGGTGGTTGAGCAGATTCCCCCCTTCCATATGTGAAGCGCTTTGAGGTCCCAGAAAAAGCGCTATATAAATGTAATAAATCATTATTAGTATTATAAATTACACACCCTGAAAGTTACCTCCAATTTTGGAACCAAAAGTTTAGGTTATCCGCTTAAGCCTTACTAACCCATACCTACAGTATAACCGGGTATGTCACATAACCAGCTTTCTGGGGAAAAAAACAATAATAATAATAATAATAATAAGTTTAATTTATATTGCACTTTACACATGAACAAACATGTCTCAAAGTGCTACAGTTGCACAGATTAACACAGTCTCACCCCAAAACGTCACATACTGACGCGTCTTGACCATTCGGCAACATACGACGAAAAGGGTACCCTTTAACGTCCATATGTGACGATTCGGGAATGGTTGGGTTTAGGTATGCGGTAGGGTACCGCTAGAAGGCGCTGCTGGTGCGCTTATGTCTGCGTCTCATATGGACGTTAAAGGGTACCTTTTTCGTCGTATGTTGCCGAATGGTCAAGACGCGTCAGTATGTGACGTTTTGGGGTGAGACCGGGCTGCACAGATAAAAACACAGATCATAAAAACAATCAAAACAGCAAGAAACAAAATTATATTTTAGAAAATGCAGTAAGAAATAAATAGGTCTTTAATTTATTTTTAAAAACCTCTATAGACTGTGGCGCCCTCAAGTTGTTGGGGAGGGCATTCCACAAACGAGGCGCAGCCACCTGGAAGGCCCTATCTCCCATAGTGCAGAGTTTGGACTTGGGGACCTGGAGTTTGTTATTGTCAGAGGAACGGAGATGTCGGGTTGGGTTGTGTCTATTGATGAGTTCTTTGAGGTACAATGGTGCGCTGCCGTAGACACACTGATAGGCCAGGAGACAGATCTTATACTCAATCCTGAACCTAACTGGAAGCCAGTGAAGTTTATGGAGGATGGGTGTGATGTGCTCAAATTTGCGCACCCCCATCAGGACCCTGGCAGCGCAATTTTGAATATACTGCAGTCTCTGCAGGCTCCTGCCAGGAATCCCGATGAGGAGTGCATTACAGTAGTCGAGCCTGGAGGAGACAAAGGCATGAACCAGCTTCTCTGCATCAGAAAGAGAGAGGGAGGGGCGGAGTTTGGAGATGTTCCGGAGGTGAAAGAATGCAGTCTTACAGATAGATTGGATGTGGGTGTTAAATGATAGGTGGGGGTCAAATCGAACTCCCAGGTTTGTTATAGAGGATATGAGAGGAATGTCGTGGCCAGCAAATGAGTAAACGGTCAAGGGGGAGGATCGGAGTTGGTGTGGGGTCCCAATGAGGAGACCTTTAGTTTTGGAGCTGTTTAACTGAAGGAAGTTGTCAGTCATCCATGCCCTTGTCTCCTCCAAGCAGACAGATAGAGTGGAGAGTGATGATGCGGAAGATGTAGGGTCCAACCTGACATAGAGCTGAGTATCATCAGCATAGCAGTGGAAAGCAACTCCATGCCTGCTGATGATGTGGCCCAAGGGGAGCATATAAATGGAGAATAGAGTGGGGCCGAGGACCGAACCCTGAGGCACTCCACATGTAACTGTGTGGGGCCTCGACCTGGCTCCCCCCAGGGCCACATACTCAACTCTATCAGTCAGGTAGGACCGAAACCATTGTAATGCTGTGTGTGAAATGCCGATAAAGTGTTGCAGACGGTGGAGGAGGATGGTGTGGTCAACAGTGTCGAAGGCGGCTGAGAGGTCCAGGAGCAGGAGGAGGGATGGAGAGCCCTGGTCAGCAGCCACAAGCAGATCGTTTGTGACCCTGACCAGGGCTGTCTCTGTGCTATGGGCGGAGCAAAAGCCAGACTGGAATTTTTCATAAAGACTGTGATTGAAGGTGGTTATGGATTTGGGTGACAATGACTTTTTCAATGACTTTGGAGAGAAATGGGAGATTAGAAATGGGCCGGTAATTTGATAAAATATCAGGATCGAGGGAGGGTTTCTTAAGCCGAGGATTGATGAGTGCAGTTTTCAGAGAGATTGGAAGATGGCCAGTTTGCAGGGAAGAGTTTATGATTGTAGTGATGAGAGGGCTTAAGAAAGTCGTATTTGATTTGATCAGGGCAGTGGGAAAGGGGTCCAGTGAGCACGTTGAGGGTCTCATGCTGTGTATGAGAGTCTCAACCTGTCTATGTGTGGGGAGAATGAAATGAGAGAATATTGGTGCTGAGGTTGGGGGGATGGATGAAATGGCATTGCCGGGTATTAGGTTAGAGCGGATGGTAATTATTTTTGTGGTGAATGGATCAAGGAATTTATTGCACTTGTCGTCAGTACTATTATTTTGTTATTCAGTACTATTATTTTAAAAACAAGCCTAGTCCTCTCTCGTCATTCTGTGTTGTCACTCATATTATCCTTCCGGAGCTTCTCCGTGTGACTCAAGACCGGTGTAACTCCACCAGCCCATGGCTCTCGGCCCCGCTCTGCTCATCACATTTAGTACTTAAAAAAAATATACGATTTTGCTACTTTTTGCAATAATTACTTTCTCTAAATGATGGGTTGGTAACACTTTACAATAAGGTTCGCTAGTGAACATTAGTTAACTACATTAGCTAACATGAACTAATAATGAATTGCACATATACAGCATTTATTAATCTTTGTTAATGTTAATTTCAACATTTAGTAATACTTTATTAAAATCTTGTGCACATTAGTTAATGCACTGTGAACTAACATGACCTAACAATGAACAGCTGTATTTCTATTAACTAACGTTAACAAAGATTAACAAATACAGTAACAAATGTATTGCTCATGGTTAGTTCATGTTAGTTAATACATTAACTAATGAACCTTATTATAAAGTGTTACCGATGGGTTTAGCTTGCTGTATTTTTTTAAAAGTTCCTTTTAGTCAATAATTTTATCCCATACAACTCATCTTTGATCACCAAAAAAACATTTTCTTTGGAAAAAAAGATTATTTATGCCTTAAAATAGCTTGAATGCTGTACACCCTTGCTTCATTTAGTATATAGTATAGCAGAGTAACCGTAATAGAACCATGGATATGCTAATTAGCCCCACATCCACTCACGCAAGCTCAGAGATTCAATCACACTATGTTCCCGTTCGCCATCTCAGTCTACCTTCTAACAATCATCAGAAACATTTTGAACAACTCAGAATGTCAGTGGAGAAAGACATATAGTTAATCATAACATCGTAATATACATCATAAATCGAACCGATTTTTCATATCAACATAAAAATATACTAGGATAACTCGGCATCTCTCGAGACTCCCCTGCTAGTTCACTGTTAATGATATGCTAAATCCCGCCATGCTGGTTTTGACGCGATTGGTTACAAGGTAGTTTGTGACATCAGAAACACCCGGGATTTCAAACCGCATCTTTTTTTTCACTGCCGTTTTAAGGATAAAATTCCCAGCAATGGTGTCGACTTATGAATTTGTACATGGTTTGTCTTAAAACACATTAAAAATGCCACATAGACATATAAACAAAATTAAAAACTTGATTATCACCACAGATAAAAAAATCTTTAAATAGCTGATTGCTTATGGGCCAAGTCAATTGCTGGTCATGTTCATTTTAGTACCTTTTCATTTTCATTTGTATTACTTTTTTGTTTGTTACTTTTGCAATTCTTGCAATTTCCTATTTTATATCTGCGTTGATATGTTTTATTTAATTTTAATCTTGACAAACTGTGTTTGGATGTTTCAGTGTTTCTCTTTTCAAGCTGTAGGAACATGTAGTGCTGCCTCTAGACACCCCAGGGCCAAGGTTGGCCACAGAGTGAACTGACTTGCCTTAAAGGAAATTTGTTGCTATAGCCTTCACTGCGGTTTCCATAGTTTGACCTTACATGGATCTTACCATTATCTTCAAGCACGCTAGACTTCTCACACTGACACAGAGCTCGGGACAAAGGCTCTCATGTGAATAATAAGCCTTGTATATTGCAAGACCTGACACATCTAGGTTATGACACACTTTTTGTTTAGTTTGGGTAACTGAGTTTTGTTGTATTTCTTCCAGAGTATTTTTACAAGGATTTCTGTGGGGATGCATAAAGGTCTTTGCCTTTCCAAGCTACAAGATATGTGGGCCACGGTTTTGGAAGCGGCACACCACTTCAGGGACTTATCATTCGAGAGAATGTCTTGCTGCACACTGACCTGGCCTTTGTGCACATCCTGTGCTTTGTTTCTCTTTCTTCCACTTCTACAACCTTTGAAAAGTCTTGAAGTTCTCAAATATGAGGAGAAATCAAAGTGTGTCAGAGGAGCAGGGGTAATTCCCTAATCAGGAAGTCTTCAGTTTCTAAAATTTCCAAGTCATGAATGCGAGCCTTAAACCGTAAATCAGTGCTACAAACAAATCTGACACATTAACAAAACAAATGTGTAAACTAGCAGAGATTATTCTCATAAGAATCACAGTATTATAACTTCATCTTCTCTATCTTAAAATAAAATAAAATAAACTTTTTAAGAAACAGAAAGTGTTTGTGGAAACAATTAAAATGATAATCAGGAATGTATGATAGCTTGTTTTTGCCACTGAATGAAAAATATAAAAGGTAATATTATATAGTAATAGTAATAGTTTATTTTCATCACATAAATGTGAGAAAAGAAGTCAGAATTGCGAGATGTAAACTCGAACAAAAGAGAGAAAACTGTCAGAATTATGAGATGAAAAGTCACAATTATCTTTTACATTGTTTATTCCGTGGCAGAAACTATCTTCTATGTGAATGCTTGCCAAAGTGTAAGCCACACAAATGTTAATTTATTTGAAACTTGACATTTTGGAGGCCAGTTCCACTGTATATCTACTGTAAATCATCATGTTTCTTTTTTTTTTCTGGCAAACATTTCCATTTTAAGTCTACATCTGAATAATTAATGTCAATCTCTTCTTAAGAGTATACCTTTGAGTAAGAGAGCACCGTAGCTCAGCAATTTGTCACCAGTTAATTCGGCGGCAACTGCTAAGTGCAGTTATTTTTCTGCTGGAATCATGCAGCTACAGTCAAAACACAAATGCTCATCTTGCCTCGGAAGCTCTCGGCAGGGCTTCAGCATGGTGTTTAGTATTCTAGCTGCATAGGTATGCATGATTACATGATCATGTGGGCTGAGCTTCTACTGGAGGATGGGAGTGGGGTGAAATGAGAACGAGGTAATGTTGAGTTCTGTAGAGAGGGGGTAAATAGGACTGGCTAATCCACAACATTAGAGCCAAGAGTATGACTAGGGTAGAGGGAGAAAAGGAAGCAATAAATAACAGAGGGAATCCAATGAGGGCCAACAATAATGGGACTTTTTTCTGGAGCCTTTGTTAATTGAGACATATGCATTAGGCAGATTTAAAAGCTGCTTGGAACTCTATGTCAGTACACTTTGTGTACACTCTTTTTGTTGGGTGTTAGAGTGTATTACTGAGGTAAAGAGTTTGTATTCAGAATTGTCCGAATTGCACAATGGGATGCGTGAATGTCGATACATTTTGTACCAAGTGTGTTAATGGTTATGTTTGGAAGGAAATACTATTTTAACTGCAACAAAATGGCATATGAAGTTGGAATTCCAGCTTTTACACATGTGGAAATGTAAATCTCTAAAATGTGTGACAATGCCATCACACAAACATGGAGACAGCTTTGAAAAAAATATATTTTTTAAAAGGGTTGCACAATAAATTGGTACAATATATCTATGGTTCACAATTTCCAGATTGTTTGGTTTCAGTCCATTAAATTAGCATTGTGCATGATTAATACATGAGTTTTTACATTTTGATTATCTTTGCAATCATCTAACGCTTAATTGAACTTTAGACAAAAATTTATAAAATTGTAATAATGGCCACTGGCCTTTATTATAAGTCATAACATTTAATTTAAAGAATTATTTACTTTTCACAGTTTTAATATTTACATTTAACAGCATGAATTCACAATACAAATGGGAATTTTACACAAATTGTTTTATGAAAATTGCTTGGGCGAGCAATTCTTTTGCAGCTTAAAATCGCCCACATGCCAACCAACCAATGAGAACGCAGAACATTGACAGATCCCTCTGTAAAACATATGTTAGAAAACTACCTTTTGGCAATGGAATTACTTGAAGACAGCAACATATCACCATTATTTTACTATATAATTTAAGGGTGTAACACGAAGCTTATTTACAATTATATTTATAACAATGTTAATATTAATTAGCAAATCCCCACTCTCTCATATTGCTTGGGTAAGCCAAGCAGTCGTGTCTCAAATGGACCGCATGCCACTGTCACATTGCATTTGTGTGGCTTCAGTTGTCATCTGTATGTATGCATGCATGCATTTATTTATTTACATGTAAAAAAAATAATTAAAAAAATAATTAAAATCAATATTCAAAATTACAGCACTAAAATGTAAGTAAACTTAAGCAGTTTTGCATTGTAGGAAACGGTAGTGCATGCAATGTACTCTGTTGCACATTTTGGCAAATGTAGTAGATCATCCAGGTATTCTGTGCATACAGAAAATGTGTGTAATGTGCAGAGTAAATATATTTTTGGATAAATATTATGTAAGTGTGCTTTCCGAACATAGCATATGTTTGTGTAACATGCTAAACAGAGAAAAGTAGACAACAGGGGAAAAAAAAGCCAAATCCCGGCTATCTTGAAGGGCTGTGGTGCGGAATTATTTGCATAAGCCTCGCATTTCATCTGGTAAAGCAAAGGAAAAGTTTACAGAGTCTCTTTGTATGTTTTCCATTTCAATGTGCACTCACTCACTTTTCTTACGCCAATATAAACCCCTACATAAACCTCCCCCACCCCCCATACTCAGAAACAATTGTTTCCAAGGAAATTAATGCAATGTTCTTGTATGGCACTCTAACTGAGGCAAAGGGGAAGTCACGTTTAGACTCAGGGGACTCGTTTCTATGAAATTGCCGGTAGCTCTTGTGGCCTCGCTCACTTAGATTAAATGAGGAGACCAGAGCCATTTGTCAATGTTCTGTGGCATGGCTAGGGTGCGGCACCTGAGCCAGTCTGCTGAACCGCCTCATTAGAACCGGGTCTGGTGTCAGAAACGCCACATGCATAAATGTGTGCAAGCACTCAAAAGCACACCTACTGCAACATAGCTAGATACACACACACACACACACACACACACACACAAATATATATATATATAAACAAAACTGCATGTCCACTACCTCTAAACCTACCCATCACAGAACACTTTCAACATTTTTATATTTTCAAAAAACATAATCTAATATGATTTTTAAGCTGTTTTCCTCATGGGGACCCAAACATGTCCCCACAATGTCAACAATTGCTGGTATTGTTATCCTTGGGGACATTTTGTCCCCACAACAAAGAACCACACACACACAAATAAAAAAAAATATATATATTCAAATTGTTTTATTACTTCTGATTACTTTTAGATAGGGTTCCTGGATATTTATTTCTTTACATATCTACATATACTAGTTAGACTATAATAATAATAAAAATAAAAAAAAAGATTGTCTCAGGTTACGTATGTAGCCCGGTTCCCTGAGAGGGGAACACAATTCTGCATCATGGCGTCGACGCTATGGGAACGCTTCGCATGAGTCGGTGTCTGAAGCACATGTTTACACATGCCTGTCCCTGATTACTCGAATGTGATGATGTTTCGATGCAGTGCAGTACATCATCAAAATCATAAATAGATGCCAGACCAGTGTATCATCAAATTGTAATTGTCTAAAGAAGATTCACATGTATGTTTGGCCCATGGCAACGTGACACATCGTCTCGTTCCCCTCTCAGGGAGCCGGGTTATGTACGTGACTTGAGACCTGAGACCTTTTATGGTGGAACTCAACGCCACGTCATAGCTTTGATGCTATGGGAACATTACACTCTAAAAAATGCTGGGTTGTTTCAACCCAATTTTGGTTAAAATATGGATAAACCCAAACGTTGGGTAAAAAATGTAATTGAAAAATGTAACCCAATGGCTGGGTTTGTCCATATTTTACCCAAAATTGGGTTGAAACAACCCAGCATTTTTTAGAGTGTAATACCAAAGCTGCGGGTTAGTGCCTGCCCCAAAAGGCTGTGTGTATGCACAGACAGTTGTTGAGCGCAGGCTGAGTCCGGATCAACCCTGCAGGACTTGACACCCTGGGGTTGGATCCATGTCTAGACTATAAAACCTCATGAATGTGTGTGGAGAGGACCATCCTGCTTCAGCACAAATGTATTGTAAGGGGGTACCCCTGGCAAAAGCTTTGGAAGACGCAACATTCCTAGTGGAGTGGACCCTAACCCCTCATGCACCTCGTAGGAGGAGGAGTGATCCAGTGCGAAATATGCTGCTTGGTGACCACATTCCCTCCATTGCAGGCACCAAAGCAGACCAGAAGATGAGAGGTTTTACGCCACTGGCCAAAGTGGTGGACAAAGATCATCAGCGCATGGACCGGATATAACAGGTGCAGAATTTCTTGATCTTGTGTCTCATGAGGTGTAGGGAAGAAAACCTGCAAAACCACTGGCTGACCAGCTATAAAAGGAACCTTAGGAATATGGTGCGGCCTGTGGAGCAGTATAGCTCTGACATCACCTGGAGCAAAGTTTAAAGAGGAACAGGCTACTGAAAGGGCTTGCAAGTCCATACACCAGAGGATGTCTCCCAACAGAATCTCCATATTAAGGTATGTGGCAAGCTGAAATTGTGCCCACATAGACCTTTAGGGTAGCAGGGGTCAAACCTGTTGAAAGGTGATCTTGAAGGAACTCTTGACTGGGTTCCAGTTGTGAAATGTCTCAACAACCTCGGTTGAGAGACCATAATCTATGAGCTGGTACCCCTCAGGGGCCAGACCCAAAGTTTGCAGATCTCCAGCTTGGGGTGGTAGATTGTCTCCTGCACGTGAGAAAGAAAATATTTCTGAACCGGGATCTCTCATGGAATGGCATCTTGGAGAGAGGTATCAGAGGAAAGGTGTACAAACGTAGCCTCGGCGACATCTGTGGGTCATCTCCTCGGAGGCGATCAAGTCCACTTCTGCACAACTTCTGCCATATGGACTCCATTACTTGTCACCATTCCCTGGGCCTCAGACCCTGCCTCAATAGGATGTCTGCCCCCAAGTTTGCATGCCCCAGGAATCTAAACTGCTTTTAAAGACTTTCAAAGAGCTTCTCTTCCACCCAGAGCAGGATCTGCTGCGCCCACCTGAAATGGGGGCACGAACGCATTCCGCCCTGATTATATAATTTATATAAGAGACTACGGATGTGTCATGTGGACTAACGCATGAGGAAGGGCTTCAATGTTAGAAATACTGCCCTCATTTCGAGACAATTTATGTGCCAATGAAGATGAGTGTCCCCCCAAAGACCACTGGCTGGGCGGCAATCGAGAATTGTGATCTGAAAAAATTGCAGAGTGAGCTTCAAGATCCAGAACGAGGTACCTGTTGTCGTTGTGTTTACATGTGCAAACATGATGGGTATTGTAGTTCTAGACTAAATGAGAGCATGCAGTTTCTTTGCACAGCTTGGCACCCCCTATCTTCGTAAACTGCTCCTTCTCTACACCCCGACTCGCTCACTACGATCATCTGACTCTGGCCTTCTCGTTGTCCCTCGGCATTGCCTCTCTTCAATGGGGGGCATATCATTTAGTGTTGTTGCACCAAAACTTTGGAATTATCTCCCCTCATAACTCTGTTGTGTTAATAATATTCAATCATCATTAGATCATTAGATAGTTGAAGAACTTGATAAACGTGGATAGAGAGGCCCAGCCTGCTGCCACACAGATATCTTTAAGTGGTATTCCACTGGACCAAGCCCAAGATGAGGCCATGCCTCTAGTGGAAGGAGCTCTGGCGTCCATGGGGCAGCAGAGACCTTTTGACTCATATGCCAGCGAGATAGCATCTACTATCCATCGCGACAATCTCTGTTTTGTGATCACGTACCCTCTGGTGCGATCCCCAAAGCAAACAAAGAGCTGTTCCGACTGCCTGGATGCAGCGGAACGATCCAATTAAACTCTAAGAGCCCTGACAGGACAGAGTAGATTCACGTCTCTTTCGTCTTCAGATGAAGGAAGAGCAGATAGCGAAATGACCTGGGCCCGGTTCCCCAAAACGTTCTTATCGCTAAGTAGTTCTTAACCTATTCATTAACCTCTCTCTTAACGTTATGGCACGATTCCCGACACGTTCGTACGCTAAGTATATCTTCTGTAAGTCACACTTTCATAAGGTTAGTCTGGACTATTCGTAAGTTCTCTCTTAGCGTTGTTTGAGCTCGCCGCCACTGTGCAGCAGTCTTTAGAAATCAGCACAGCGCAGTACAAGTCAAACTATGGTATGTTGACAATGTTGTGGCTCAACAATTATTTTATGTTATGGACATTTTAAGACTAATAATAAAATATGTTCGCAATGGATACAGGCCTATTTATGAAGTTGACTTTATGTGGTATCAGAACTAATATGGTGGTAATTAGCCTAGGCTATTTCGTAATGTCATCAAAGCGTTTAAATTGGCAATCACTTTTGATAATTAAAATCTGGCAAACAATTTGGCTCTAAATGGCTAAGATCTATAAATGGGTAAGCATGGTGGTGTCCAGTAAGCGACCAACTATGGCAGCGATCCAACATACCTGTCACGGAACGCTCAGCTACGCCTCCCTCTGGTCTCATCCGCTCCCCCTCTCCGGAATATTAGAACTGCACTTCCCATCACTCCCTCTTTCCATTATCACTTTCCATCCCTGCCTGGTTTACTTATCATCCTCATCACCGCCACCTGTTCCCCATTGTCTCCCCTTTATCTGGACTGTCCCTTCCATTGTTCCCCTGCAAAGTCTTGTTTTGCATTGTGGACATTACCAAGCGTTTTCCCTGTATTATTCTCTGTGTTTCTCCATATCTTGGATCTCTGCCTGGACTCTGGATTCTGTGATCCGTTTCTGCCTGCCCCGACTTCTGCCTGTGTTTCACTACGAGTACTGGATATCCCCTTTGATTCTTGCTTGTCTCATTATATGTCTGCTTACCTGTGTTTCATTGCATGTGCCAATAAAATTCTGCAAATGGATCCAACCGCCTCAGCTTCAGCATTACAGAAGACTTCACCACCTCAGGTCTAGCAAATCTAGCAAATCTAGAAAATCTAGCAAATTTTCTCCGCCTGGCCAACGAGGTTTATTCACAAGCATCGGAGTTGGTCACACATCGTCAACAGCTGGTGAAACTGACTAATCTCACTGAGGAACTGGTGAGATCTGTACAGGGACTCACCCCGTCGATCACGGCCGCTAATCAGGCTCAAGCACCCGCTGCACCTGCTCTTCCACAACCTGTTGTGAGTACCTCTTCCAGCTATCCCAAAATGTCACTCCCCGAAAAATTCAATGGATCACCCACCACTTGTAAAGGTTTTCTGATGCAGTGTGAGATTTATTTTAACCAGTCCCGGGAACACACCACCGACGATAGCCGGATCTCAGCTTTCTACTTTCACTTATGATGTGTTTGTTACTCACTTCAGAGAGGTGTTCGAACACCCTGCGGATGGAAAGGATCCAGGGGAACTTCTTCTTTCATTACGCCAGGGAAACTCCACAGCGGCAGATTATACTCTCACTTTTCGGACGCTCGCTGCACAGACTGGTTGGGCAGAGGAACCTCTCAAGCTCTTATACCGAAAGGGTCTCATCCCGGATCTTCAAGGAGAGCTAGCCTGCCGCGATGATGGAAAGACTTTAAATCAGATCATGGATCTCGCCATTCGTCTCGACCATCTCATCCGGGCTCGTCGCTCATCTTACAAGACTAACTACTTTGTTCATCCCTCTGTCAGCACAGAACCAGAACCAATGCAGATCGGTGTTACCCACATTACAGTGGCCGAGCGTGAGAGAAGACGTCGGAATAATCTATGCATGTATTGCGCTCAACCTGGTCACGTGAGAGCTTCCTGTCCTGTGAGACCCCCTGCGAGATTCACATCTACTGATTCCATTGCGGTGAGTCCTGACGTTCCCTCTAATTCTTTCAGTTTGAAGATTTCTTTACATTTTAATGGGGGGATTGTTGAAACACAAGCATTAATTGACTCAGGAGCTGCTGGGAATTTTATGGATTTTACGTTTGCCAAAACTCATGGTTTGTCTCTCGTCTCTTGTGAATCTCATGTGGCAGTAGCTGCGCAAGATAGGCGCCCCCTGGGGACGAAAGAAGTACAGTACATCACACAACCCCTTACTCTCAACATTGGATCACAGCACACAGAGATTATTCAATTCTTCACAATCAACTCACCTCTTCATACAGTGATATTAGGATTTCCTTGGCTGGAGAATCACAACCCACAAATTTCCTGGTCTGAGAAGAGAATTCTCCAGTGGTCTCACTTCTGCCAGAAGAACTGCTTTCCCGCTATCCAAGGTCCTGAAACGAATCCTGCAACAGCTAAGGAACCTGATCTTCAAGATTTACCTGCAGTTTATAAGGATTTAGCCCTGGCATTCAGTGAGAGTGAAGCTTCTCAATTACCACCACATCGTGCGGGTGACTGTGCTATTGAACTTCTCCCTGGGGCTGTGCCACCGCGTTGAAGGGTTTACCCACTATCTCAGCCCGAAACTGAATCCATGAGAACATACATCGATGACCAGCTAGCAAAAGGGTTTATCACCACCTCTACCTCCCCGGCGTCTGCTGGATTCTTTTTCGTTAAGAAGGACGGTGGTCTCCGGCCATGCATTGATTTCCGAGGTTAAAATGAAGTGACTGTTAAGTATCGATACCCTTTGCCGTTAGTCCCTGCTGCTGCAGGGTGCTCCGCATGGCCCGGTACTTTACTAAGCTGGATTTGCGTAATGCGTACAACCTCATCCGCATACGCAAAGGTGACGAGTGGAAGACGGCCTTTTCCACGACTTCCGGCCACTATGAGTATCGGGTAATGCCGTTCAGACTTTCCAATAGTCCCTCCGTGTTCCAGGCGTTCGTCAATGAGTTTTTCCAAGACATGCTCAATCGAACAGTTATAGTTTATATCGACGACATCTTGATCTATTCTGAGATCCTCGAGGCGCACATCAGGGATGTTTGAGCTGTTCTCCAGCGCTTAATAGAGAACCAACTATACGCCAAGATCCAGAAGTGCGAGTTTCATCAGACCCGAATCGCTTTCAGCACAGAGGGGGTTTTTATGGATGACGGCAAGGTCAGATCGGTGATTGACTGGCCTCAACCTTCGTCAGTAAAGGAGTTACAGCGCTTTCTGGGGTTTGCGAATTTCTATCGCAGATTAATACGGAATTTCAGTGTCATCGTGGCCCCTCTCACATCCCTTCTTCAGGAGGGGGGAAAGCGGTTCAGATGGTCTCCTGAGTGCACCTCGGCTTTTGAGCAATTGAAGGAGTGGTTTACCACCGCACCCATCCTTCATCACCCCGATCCTGAGAGGGAGTTTATCATTGAGGTAGACGCTTCAAGCTCAGGAGTGGGTGCGATTGTCTCTCAACGCCGCGGCAGTCCGGCGAAGATGTTCCCCTGTGCGTTCCATTCCCGTAAACTTAACTAGGCCGAACGTAATTATGATGTGGGCGATCGTGAACTCCTGGCAATGAAGACAGCCTTTGAAGAGTGGAGGCACTGGTTGGAGGGCGGGCGTCAACCATTCACTGTCCTCACAGATCATAAAAATCTGGAGTACATCAAATCCGCCAAGCGTTTGAACGCTCGCCAAGCTCGCTGGTCTTTATTTTTCTCCAGATTTAGCTTCAAAATCACTTACAGACCGGGATCTAAGAACGGAAAGGCTGACGCTCTGTCCCGTCAGTTTGATAGTCCTAACAAGCCCTCCAAGCCAGAACCCATTCTTCCTCATACCCTCATTGTAGCACCCGTGCAGTGGGATATAATCACTGAGGTCACTGCTTCACACCAAGAACACCCTTCTCCGCCTGAATGCCCTGCGGACCGCCTCTTTGTTCCTCTCGAACTCCTCAACCGTGTTCTTCAATGGGTTCACTGCACTCCCAGCGCTGGGCATTCTGGTATTTCGGCTACCTCTCAACTAGTCTCCAACCGCTTCTGGTGGCCGTCTCTGAAATCCGACATCATCACTTTCATTTATCAATGTGTCATCTGCAATACTGTCAAGTCTTCTCACCTGAAACCTGCCGGTTTATTACAACCTCTGCCTGTTCTGCCGGTCCCATATCGCAGTGGATTTCGTCACGGATCTGCCACCGTCCCAGGGTTTCACCACCATTCTCTCAGTAGTCGATCGGTTCTCCAAGTCCTGCCGATTTATCCCTCTGGCTGGATTGCCCACAGCTCTTCAAACTGTTGAAGCTCTCTTGACCCACGTGTTCCGCCTTTTCGGACTTCCTGAGGACATCGTTACTGACCGTGGACCTCAGTTCACATCTCAAGTCTGGAGGGAACTTTGCTCTAAGTTAAATATCAATGTGAGTCACAACTCAGGTTACCATTCCCAGGCCAACGGTCAGGTAGAACGCCTCAATCAGGACCTCCTCCATTTTCTACGCACTTACTGTCACCAGAACCAACACCGCTTCCTGGTCTGGGCGGAGTACGCTCAGAATTCTCTGTTAAAGCCAGCTACTGGTCTAACACCGTTTCAATGTGTTCTAGGATTCCAACCTCCACTTTTCCCATGGGCTGGAGAACCCACCGGTCTCCCTGCTGTAGACAAGTGGTTACGGCGCAGTGCGGCTACCTGGGACTCCGCCCACGTCCACTTACAGCGTGCCATCCATCACTTTAAGCGACATGCAGATCGAAGAAGGCGCGGCGGACCTCAATACAGACCTGGCCAGTGGGTGTGACTCTCCACCTGGGATATCCGTCTTAGGACCCCTAGCAAGAAACTCTCCCCTCGTTTCATCGGCCCATTCAAGATTCTCCGACAGATCACCCAAGTCTCTTTTCGTTTAGCACTTCCAGCCCATTACCGTATCTCACCCACCTTCCATGTGTCTCTTTTCAGACCCTCTCTAGGGCTCCCAGGAGAGAGGTGGACCAGGAGGAGATCGCTCCTGCGCAGGCTCCCCCCATTAAGATTGGCGGTGCAGAGGCGTACCGGGTGCGAGGGGTCCTGGATTCCAGATACCGCGGAGGGGTATTACAGTATCTCATCGACTGGGAGGGATACGGCCCTGAGGAACGTTCCTGGGTCAGACCTCAGGATATTTTAGATCCCTCACTCCTCTCTACGTTCCATCGTGACCATCCAGATCGTCCCGCACCAAGACCCCGTGGAAGACCCCGTCGTCAGCCAGGCCCTCACTTCCGGAGCCGCTCGCAGGGGGGGGGCTCTGTCACGGAACGCTCAGCTAC
Organism: Phoxinus phoxinus; assembly: GCF_949152265.1. Lineage (NCBI taxonomy): Eukaryota > Metazoa > Chordata > Actinopteri > Cypriniformes > Leuciscidae > Phoxinus > Phoxinus phoxinus. The sequence continues at coordinate 6,833,786 of NC_136892.1, forward strand.
GCCTCCCTCTGGTCTCATCCGCTCCCCCCTCCGGAATTAGAACTGCACTTCCCATCACTCCCTCTTGCCATTATCACTCTCCATCCCTGCCTGGTTTACTTATCATCCTCATCACCGCCACCTGTTCCACATTATCTCCCCTTTATCTGGACTGTCCCTTCCATTGTTCCCCTGCGAAGTCTTGTTTTGCATTGCGGACATTACCAAGCATTTTCCCTGTATTATTCTCTGTGTTTTTCCGTATCTTGGATCTCTGCCTGGACTCTGTGACCCGTTTCTGCCTGCCCCGACTTCTGCCTGTGTTTCACTATGAATACTGGATATCCCCTTTGATTCTTCCTTGTCTCATTATATGTCTGCTTACCTGTGTTTCATTGCATGTGCCAATACAATTCTGCAAATGGATCCAACCGCCTCAGCTTCAGCATTACAATACTCTTGTATTGAATCAAAGACGGCGCCGGCCGTGGAGCCGTTTAGTCCATGTAAAAAAATTTATTCGGCAAAACTTAAGCCCTTTTCACATTTTGCCTGACGTGGCTATATAAAAAAATGTGCCTCCCAAGACAACTCATTATGGAGCTGCTGGACCTTCTCAGACCTGCGCTTGCCAGGCTAACGCGGCGGAGTTTTGGAGTGCTGTCAGTACAGAAAACAACGACAAAAATCGGTGTTGCCTACACTGTGTTATCCTCTTTTTAAAATGTGCACCCTCATGACTTCAATGGGGCAAGTTTTAAACTTAACCAGTTCTTAGTCTTAACATCCTTGATGTGTCATTACAAGTGCCCAGCCATGTTAGATGATTCCTTCAGAGTGAACACGAGTGAATCTGACTGCAGTAGATGTGAAAGATATGAATAAAAATGATGTTATATCAGCCAGCGCAAATACCTGTATTTACATCCTGTTTTCGGTCGAAGTCCAAAGTAGTCAATTGTCGAGTTCACGCGCATAGGTTTAGTTACCTATGATCACGCGCGTGAACTCGACAATTGTTTTGTGAAATTTGTGAAACAAAATATTGGGCAATGAGCATTGTCTTCTGAAGCGAAGAGGTCAACCTCTGCCTTGCCGAAGAGGCTCCATAGTGACTGAACCGTTTGTGGGTGAAGAGACCAGTTCCCTGTGGAAACTTTGTCTCTGGATAGCATATCCGAGCCCTTGTTTAGAATGCCTGGCACATGCGCTACCCTTAGCGTCTTAGAGTCCAAAGGAAGAGGCGTTCGGCCATGGAGTGCAGGTTGCGTGACCTGAGTCCACCCTGGCGATTTATGTAGGACACAACCGACCTGTTGTCCGTTCAGACCAGGACGTGGTGGTCCCTTATGTATGGGAGAAAATGTTCAGCAGGCTTAGTTTGAGAACTGCTGATGCCGAGGCCATCAGGCCTAACATCCTCTGAAAACTTTTGAGAGGAATGTAAGAGCCGGCTTTGAACGATACTGCTAAGCGCTGGATGGAGAGCGGGTTAACGGGAAAATCTGAATGATTTTGCGACGCTGTGTGAACAGCGCTTATGTGCAGGGGTGCAAACTGTGTGGTGGCCACTCTCCCTACATTGGGAACAGAGAAAAAGCTATTTCTGTGTTTTATTATGGTCGCCATTAAAACAGCGTTTGTGTGCAGTTTTATGTTTTATGACAGGCTCGTTAACTGCAGTGTTGAAATACTACAGGTGATATTTCCACCAATACGTCCCTTAAAGGAACACTTCACCTCTGGAAAGATGAATGTGTATTTAAAATGGGTCATTTATGTAGAAGAAATGTGAAATTATTTTTGAATTTGGAGCCTTCTAGACTGAGAAAAGCCAGAAAATGTATTTTTGGCTTATGGGGATGAAAGACAGCAACTCCCCGAATGCACTTGCTTCGCTGCCCTAGGAGGCCACGCCTACCGGTAAGAGATCACAGTAAACAACAAGGCTATGCTACTAGTGAGTCTCCGTGAGTCTGCCCAGTATTTTGTTTAGCGTTCATGTTAACACTACATTCAGATTCACCAATCGGAATGAATTCAGTTAGATTGAAACAAAAGATGTGCATGTAAACTATGAATGCGACTGCAGAAAGCAAAAGCCGAATCCCGGACAATTTGGACCATCTCGACGGCCGGACATGTCCGGGAAAAAGAGGATGGTCACCGCTACTACTCAGCTTTCTCCACAGAATAAGAAACTGTTAGCTTAGCTTCCAAATAAAGAATGGCTGACACTATATGTACATTCTGTGAGTGAGATCCCTCTATGGGCGGGTTGAAAACATGCGGAACAGCGCCTTCTACTGGATAAATGATGAGCTAGTGTTTGTAGTCTTACCCTTATTCAAAGAAATTTGACTTCCTGCTTTTTATGACGCAAAATGACGATTTTTGCGTCATAAAAAGCAGGAAGTGGAACACTTAAATCCTTATTTCTCCCATCTCAGGGGAAAATAAGGGAATAAACCATGACCATTCGAAAATGTGACTGGGTTTCTAAAGATACAAAGTCTAATGCAAATGGGTGAAGTGTTCCTTTAATGTATGTACAGTAAACAATTATTTAAAAAAAAATACTGTATTATTTTTTTATGTTCCAATGCTCCTTGTATTTGGTTCCTATTGGTAAGCCTTACGTCATGATAAATTTTGGACGTTCCTAGTAGCTACGTTCCTAGACTGACCAGACTAATTTACTACATGTGAAATTTTGCATTATTCAGCTGTATTAAGTCAGTCTGGTCACTAGGAATGTACTGTACTACAATCTGAGAAAGAAAAAAAAGTACAGTATACAGTATTATTATTTTTTGTCTAAAAATAATTGTTTACTGTAAATACATGAAGGGAATTATTGGCAGAATTTTACCTGTAGTAAGTCAGTCTGGTCACTGGGAACATACTACAAGTTTTGGAATTTGAACATATCTGTTTTTAAATGTTAAAAGTCATCTTAATTAATACAAATTATACGTTTTAACTCACTTGTGGGATACGTTCCCTTAGGGATCATGTGCCGTGGTAGTGTGTCAAAAAACTCTATAGAATAGTGGCAAGGGAAAACTAATATCCAACGAAATTCTAACTTAAAACTAACTTTACCACGCTCCAAGTGCCCCCTAGTGGTCTGGAATATGTACATTGTGTTGTGGCTTGATTTCGTTGTGCTGTGGTTTTATTTCAGTGTGTCTTGATTTTGTTGTGTTGTGACTTTCCGTTGTGTTGTGGCTTTAAGTGTCAGTTTAAGACAGATAATGTAGCCCTTGTCGTCATCCAACATAGAAAAGCTACTGTTGACCAACTATGCTAATTTATTCAGCAGGAAGAACATATACTCTGACAATCCTACTCTCTTATACACAGACACACTCACACACATAGTCACTTCACACATTTGCTTCATAAATTTGATGCATTGAATTGGGTTTGTGTAGACCAGCTTGAGAGCTCACGTGTGTAGGTTTATTTGTGTGAGGATGCCCCTGAGAGACACACGAGTGATTGGGCCGAAACACGTTTGCCTGCAAATTGCTGTAAGTAATGTAGTAAATGGTGTATGTATTTAAGCAATGCACATTAAACAATTCTAGACTTTCTGGGTAAGCACAGGCAAAGATTATGTCAATGGAAAAAGCAATTCCTGACCATCAGATTGTAGTTCTGACATGAATTTGTATATGTATTGACATGTACATTGTGTCTTATTGACACTCTAAACCATTATACAAATTGCCTAACTCATTATAGGATTGTACTAAACTCGTGGACACAAAGATAGCAGGAAACCATCTAGTTGAATTTCAAGTTGCAGTAATCATGTATAAAGCAAAAGATAGTCTACTAACATATAATGTTCAGAAGTTCTTTCTTTAGAGGAGGGTTATAATTTAAAGGGACACTAAGTATCTTTTTAGGTATTTTATTATCTAAAATCAATATTTTTATTCATAAATATGTCCTCAATGGTGTACAAATACCTCGGCCAATTATCTGACTTATCCTTATAAATGAAGAATTTATTATCTTTATATACATGGGACGGGTAGGTCCACGGAGGCTTCCATGTAGTTCCGCCATCTTGCAAAACTATAATAGCAGAGAGGGACAAAAAGTACTAAGCCAACGCGTTTCCCCAACGCGTTTTCGTTCAGAGCCAGCCGAAACCAGCAGAAATGCCGGCAAGTTTAAAAGTCTGGATTGCATTGTTATTATGGACCATACATATGCCAAGCCACAGGAGAAGAAAACATCGTCGCCAAAAAAGTCAAAAATAGAACGTAAAATGCGTGGGATTTCCCCCTTTCTAGTCAAGTATCCCTGCCTCTGCTTAATTATTTTTTATCCCCGGTGGGGATAAATTTATCCTCCCCTCAAAGTGATCATAGTGCTACTACATAGTGGCGAGACGGATCACAAAACGTATCACGGATCCGTGGTTTGATTAAAGTCAATTTTATTTTAAAATGATTACTCACTCATCTTTGAGCGTCTGGCGCGAGTGATTTCAATGTAAAGACGCGTTTATGCTCATCTAGAGGTCCCGCGGCGCGGTGTTTAGCGCGGCGCGGTAGACGCGAGCCTCATTCTACTCCAGTTTGCGCGAATGAGGCGAATTGCTATCACAGATAATGTCTTTTCTATCATTTCACTGTAGCTCAGCATCGCATTCGCGATGTAAAGTTAACGTTATTGCATGATCACAGTTCATATGTGTGGGGAAAGATAGAATAGAATAGAATAGAATAGAATAGAATAGAATAGAATAGAAAATTTTTATTAATCCCCAAGGGGAAATTGCGTTAGGCTACTTCAGTTAATAAGAAAAAAGATTTTACAATTCCTGCAAAATGCAGTGATGAAGTTCATGTTCTCATGATTTATTTTTATGAATAACAATGTTTCAAAACACAAATCACAAATCGCACCCTGGGCATAGGCCTAACTACAATATTTCATGTTTTTCACAGTCAGTAATTCATACTGTAACATTTGTTTGTTTGTTGTCATGTTGCAGTTTGTTTGAAATAACACACCTGTTTACCTGAAGGAAAACTCGACGAAGTGCTATTAGAAGACACATACTGTCAAAGCTTTTTGGTACATATCGCCTACCGTAGATGCAATGTGCATTTGAAAAAGCGAGGCGCTGGAGAGCAAAATTAGTTTGAATGCAAAATACAAATTCACCACTAGATGGGAGTAATTCCTACTTAGTGTCCCTTTAAGGGATAAGTATAAATTCAAGTCTGTGCACAGCACTAAAGCAATGTCCAAATATAATCCATTTAAATTTTTTTACAAAGCAATGGTTTGCAAAAAATATAGAAAAGAAGGAGGCCTTTTAACAGTTGCAATATGTGTTCATTGACGTATGTGTATGATTATGTGTGTGTATATAGAATATAAGATAAATGTGATGAATATAAATAAGATATAAATATGTGGTAAATGAAATAATAATAATAATAATTTACTAAGTTATGTAAAAGGGGTAGGATTAAATAAGTGTATACTTCTGCCTGCTCCTTTTCAGACCCAAATGTTACATATTGTTAATTGAAAGTTTTGCTTATTCAACTTATTAGTACATTTTTTTTAGTTATTTTTTTTTAGTTTAGTTTTGATTGGTTTATATTTGTATATGTCCATCCATCCATCCATCTTCTTCCGCTTATCCGGGGCCGGGTCGCGGGGGCAGCAGTCTAAGCAGAGATGCCCAGACTTCCCTTTCCCTAGCCACTTCCTCTAGCTCTTCCGGGGGGACACCGAGGCGTTCCCAGGCCAGCCGAGAGACATAGTCTCTCCAGCGTGTCCTAGGTCTTCCCCGGGGTCTCCTCCCGGTGGGACGTGCCTGGAACACCTTCCCGGGAAGGCGTCCAGGAGGCATCCGGAACAGATGCCCGAGCCACCTCAGCTGACCCCTCTCGATGTGGAGGAGCAGCGGCTCTACTCTGAGCTCCTCCCGAGTGACCGAGCTACTCACCCTATCTCTAAGGGATCGCCCAGCCACCCTGCGGAGAAAGCTCTTTTCGGCCGCCTGTATCCGGGATCTTGTCCTTTCAGTCATGACCCAAAGCTCATGACCATAGGTGAGAGTAGGAACGTAGATTGACCGGTAAATCGAGAGCTTCGCCTTGCGGCTCAGCTCTTTCTTCACCACGACAGACCGGTACATCGACCGCATTACTGCGGAAGCTGCACCGATCCGTCTGTCAATCTCCCGTTCCATCCTTCCCTCACTCGTGAACAAGACCCCAAGATACTTGAACTCCTCCACTTGAGGCAGGAACTCTCCACCAACCTGAAGTAGGCAAGCCACCTTTTTCCGACTGAGGACCATGGCCTCGGATTTGGAGGTGCTGATTCTCATCCCAGCCGCTTCACACTCAGCTGCAAACCGTCCCAGTGCATGCTGAAGGTCCTGGTCTGATGGGGTCAACACGACAACATCATCTGCAAAGAGCAGAGATGAAATCGTGTTGTTCCCAAACCAGACACCCTCCGGCCCCTGGCTGCGCCTAGAAATTCTGTCCATAAAAATTATGAACAGAACCGGCGACAAAGGGCAGCCCTGCCGGAGTCCAACATGCACCGGGAAGAAGTCTGACTTACTGCCAGCAATGCGAACCAAGCTCCTGCTTCGAACGTACAGGGACCGGACAGCCCTTAGCAAAGGACCCCGGACCCCATACTCCCGGAGCACCCTCCACAGGCCGCCATGAGGGACACAGTCGAATGCCTTCTCCAAATCCACAAAGCACATGTGGATTGGTTGGGCAAACTCCCATGAACCCTCCAGCACCCTGTAGAAGGTATAGAGCTGGTCCAGTGTTCCACGGCCCGGACGAAAACTGCACTGTTCCTCCTGAATCTGAGGTTCTACTATCGGCCGTATTCTCCTCTCCAGTACCCTGGCATAGACTTTCCCGGGGAGGCTGAGAAGTGTGATCCCCCTGTAGTTGGAACACACCCTCCGGTCCCCCTTCTTAAAAAGAGGGACCACCACCCCGGTCTGCCATCCCAGAGGCACTGTCCCCGACTGCCACGCGATGCTGCAGAGGCGTGTCAGCCAAGACAGCCCCACAACATCCAGAGACTTGAGGTACTCAGGGCGGATCTCATCCACCCCCGGTGCCTTGCCACCGAGGAGTTTTTTGACTACCCCGGTGACTTCAGCTTGGGTGATGGACGAGTCCACCTCTGAGACCTCAGCCTCTGCTTCCTCCATGGAAGACGTGACAGCGGGATTGAGGAGATCCTCGAAGTATTCCTTCCACCGTCCGACAACATCCCCAGTTGAGGTCAACAGCTGCCCACCTCCACTGTAAACAGCGTTGGTAGGGCACTGCTTCCGTCTCCTGAGTCGCCGGACGGTTTGCCAGAATCTCTTCGAGAATCTCTCTATTTGTATATGTCTGATATAAAATGTATTCATTCATTCATTCATTCAAACATCTCATGTTTGTAGCTTTCTTGTTTTTGAGCAACATATTAACACTCTAACATTTTATGTATGCACAAAGGCACCTCTATGGTTTGAAGAAGAGTATATGCAAAGTAATCTGATTTATTCTCTGTGTATCTCTATTCTCATGTACACTGCGCATGTTGTTATCATCGAGTGTATGTTGGACATTTATATGGATCTGTAGCTTGTAAACACATACAGACAGATGAAGGCTTTAAGTCTCAAAATAAATGCTGAATATGGGTAAAAGCTTTTTCTCCCCTTGCCAAATCCCCTTGTGTGTGCTAAACAAGAACATTATCTATGCTGCTGTCAATGCAGATACCTCTGTGCTTATTTCCGGACAGCATGAAAGTTCTCATTTACCAGTTGATAAAATAATAGTTCGACCAAAAATGGTGTCATTTACACATAATCAGGGCCGTGCACACTGCACAGACATTTTTGGGGGGCAGGTGTTTAAGTGGAAAAAAGGACTCACCTCTCATATATATATATATATATATATATATATATATATATATATATATATATTATATATATATAATCTTATCATCTATAAGATCATCTTATCATCTCGAAGTTATCATCTTTGGCCCCTCAAGATCAAAAGCTGCCACCACCGCTGACCTTGGTCCCCTTGCACCATACATTAAAACTCACACACGTAACTTAGGCGTTATCTTTGACTCAGAACTCATATTGGAAAAACAAGTATCAGCTGTAGTGAAATCCAGTTTCTATCAGTTGAGAATAACTTCCAAACTCAAGCCTGTTCTGTTATTCAAAGATCTGAAAAAAAAAAAAAAAAAAAAAAAAAAAAAGATCTGGAAAAAGTCATTCATGCCTTCATAACCTCCTGTTTAGACTATTGTAATTCTCTATACTTTGGTCTCCCTCTGACTCTAGTGGCACGGCTTCAGATGGTTCAAAACGCAGCGGCCAGACTGCTCACAAACACAAAAAAACGTGAACATATTACACACGTCCTCCTCTTTGCACTGGCTTCCTGTCAGGATACAATTTAAAATACTGCTAATGGTTTTTAAATCTCTACGCGCACTGGCCCCAAGCTACTTAGCAGATACCATTCAGCTCCAAGCAGCTCCCAGAGCCCTCAGATCTTCCAGTCAGGGCCTGCTGCATGTCCCACGGTCCCGGCTTAAGCGGAAAGGTGACAGAGCCTTCTCTGTTGCTGGCCCTCAGCAGTGGAACTGACTGCCACCCGAAATCAGAAATGCCCCTCATATTGATATTTTTAAAGCTAGACTTAAAACCCACCTTTTTACATTGGCCTTTTAGGCATCTTAAATGTTTTTCCTGCTTAGTGTGTTTTCAACCTGCCGTCTCTCTGTAATGTTGTTTTAGCCTAAACTAAATTTATTTGTGAATGTATTTCTATGTGTTTTTATTACCCTGTGGCCAGTACAATTATGTACAGCACTTTGGTCAGCGCAAGCTGTTTTAAATGTGCTATAGAAATAAACTTTACTTACCGGTACTTACTTACTTATATATATATATATATATATATATATATATATATATATATATATATATATATATATAACATTTATTTTTATTTTTTTTACACTAATTAACAGTATCTGGCTGTTACCAATCAAATGAAATCAGTATCAACAAAATCCAACTTATCAAAATCCATATACATTTGTTTTAAATATAAAATTTTGAATACAGAAATATTAAATATTAACACAAATTTTATTATGCTACTATATAGGAATCTAAAACTGCCAATTGGTGGTGGCAAGTTATAATCATTCATTCAACCAATTTGTTCAAAAGTGACCACTGTATACACTATGTATTCTTGCAGCCAGACCAATTATCAGTACACTTCAAGTGTGTTAATGATTAGTTAACTTGAAAGTGTGCTATTTTGAAACCCGTCCACCCATTCTGAGTCTCGTCCCGCTGATACCACCCGTCCATAGTCTCGTCCCGCCGAGACTGGCCGTTCAGAGTCTTGTCCCGCCGAGACTGCCCGTTCAGAGTCTCGCCCCGCTGAGAACACCCGTCCATAGTCTCGTCCCGCCGAGACTGCCCGTTCAGAGTCTCGTCCCGCCGAGACTCTCCTTCCTGAGTCCCCTGTTCCTGTACTCGTCCAGAGTCCAGAGGAAATAGACTTAATTGACTTTGACACCGATATACCCTGTCTTCCTCCTGATGTTTAATCTGTCTGCCCGGAACTATCCATCAGTCCTGTCGAGGTCATGTCTTCAGGTCATGTCTACCGAGCCTGAGTTCATTCACGTCATGCCTACCGAACCAGAGACTGTTCACGCCTGGGCAGCCGCGCCTGAAACCCTCGTCTCCGGCCAAGTTGGCCGCCGTAACACCCGAGCCCTTGTCTCTGGCCAAGATGGCCGCCTCGCCGCCCGAATCCTCGCCAAAGATGGCCGCCGCCACGCCACCAGTCCTCAAAGCCTGTCTCTGAGCTTATCCCTGAACCGGTCCCTGAGCCTAAACCTATAACTCCTTCCAATATTTTTTTTGGGGGGGGGTGGGGGGGTGGTGGCTATACGTCCTCGGCCTTAGTGGCCAGACTGGGCTCCCACGGAAAGGCCACAAAGGCAGATCTGGCATGGCCGCCCGAAGGGTCATCTCCGCCATGGCCGCCCGAAGGTCCGGCTCCACCCTGGTCCCCCGAGCTGCCGGCTCCACCCTGGTCCCCCGAGCTGCCGGCTCCGCCCTGGCCGCCTGCAAAGCCTGCTCCGCCCTGGTTCTCCGAACTGCCGGTACCGTCCTGGAGTCATCAGTATCTGTTGACCCTCCAGAAGACTCCAGGACTCCAAATACAACAAATTGCATACTTTGTCTTCAACAACAAATGTACATTATTAGATTAATAAAACTTAGCTATACTTTGTACAAAATACTATTGTATACTATAATGTATTTTGAAAGTATACTTTCAATGCATTGTAACAATGATAATTCCCAACACACAGTTAAAATATACCTAAAATATATTTTTAATAAATATACTAAAATGGAATTATTTTAAAGTGTGTTTTTATAAGTTGTATTGTGAAAATGGGTAAAATCATGATGCTAATATACTTTAATATATTTAAAGATAGTAAAATTTTTGTTAGTATATTTGCAATGTACTATTGAAAAAGGGAATATATTTCAAATACAATAAAGTATACTTTTTTCACTATGGAGTGCTGAATTTTAGGGCAAACACAATTGTTGAAGCTGTCACTGATGGCGTGGGTGCTGCTCCGCAGGGCACTCGATTCACGTGCATTAAATGTGTGGCTGCAACATTGGATGTTGAAGAGGGGGAGGGGCAGGGGTATGGGCTTCACTTAGAATCCAAATGCATCTGTTGGATACATGCTTGATTGAAAACGGATGCCATTGGGCCAAGTTTAATTTAAAACCAAGTAATAAAGTAAAAACAAATCTTATAAATAAGGCACTCATCTAGTCAGAGGTTTGGATATTATTATTTTTTAATCTGCTAGAAAGAAAGTCAAGCAGGTTTTTTTTTTTTTTTTTCAAGATGCAATGAACTCACAATGACTAACAAATCCACAGCTGTCTCTGTTGATATTTAATGGTTAACTGTGCCAAACTCCCTTTGGCTTTCCCAAAAGCAAAAAATCATCACTGTCCCTGTGTGGCCAATGAACCATTAGAACTATATAGTCCATTTTTCTTATACTCTCTGCTCCTGGCTCTTCCTTTTGTCCATTCATCCAATCCTGTCGACTGCTGGTTTGTGGACAGGGGCCTTATTGCCTCCATGGCCTGTTATGAAAACCTCAGGCTCAGGCATTAATTTGATGAACATTCATGGCTTTGCATTCCAGCGTTTAATGATTTCTGGAATGGGGAGTCTTCACCCTTCAAGCCTTTTCCTGTGACCCAATGAAAACTCCATTAATTTAGCCTGACTAGTTAAACACACACACACACACACACACACACACACACACACAGCGTTACATTTCACTATCGTCGCGGGGACTCTCCATAGACATAATGTGTTTTTTTTGTTTACTGTACAAACTGTATACTCAATCTCCCTACACTAAACCTACCCATCAGAGAAAAAATTCAGCATTTTTAAATAACACACACACTTCCTGGTGTGTGTGAATTTTATTAGCAGGATTACTGTACTTTGACTTGGCGCAGTGATGTGATTGTTCGTCTGGCAGGTGGACACGATGTGTCACTATACCCAAATGCTGCAGTTTGGCAAGAGGAAACGGAGAGAGTACAGTTTCACTACTCAACACACAGACAGATATAAGAGTGTGACAGAATGAGAGAGAGAAAGGGAGGGTAAATACTGTATGTAAAGGCCTAAAGCTAGAAGAAGAGAAACCAAACCGTTCCCAGTTCTCCACCCACTCTGCAAGCAGTAAGTCCATCGTCAAGGATTCTCAACGTACTGCATTGTTACATACATTAAGCCATCTCAATTTTACATATAAGGTCTAGGTTGTCATACACAACAATAACATACCCAGAACAAGTATTTATTACACACTTCATAGTGTAGCAGGGTGATGTATAACCCTTGCTGTTATTGTCAAGTCACCTTCATTTTTAAAGTGCTTTTAATAGTATGGATTGTTTGAAAGCAGCTTTACAGTGATAATAGAAATTACCGTAACAGATTGTTTAGGCTGTACAGCAGCTCTAGTATTGTCAGGAATAGATTTCACCGGAGGCAAGATGTAGCGAACCCAAATGCAACTTTAATTATAAACATTAAACCAAACATAAAACAAAGGCTGGAAACCAGAACAAGCAACAGGAAACATTCAATACTAGACAAAGACACATGGCAAACATGAGGGCTTAAATACACAAGACTAACGACAAGACAAGGGACACCTGTGAACAATAATCAGATGATTAACCAATGACAAGACACATGGCAGGATCACATGACAAACGGAATCACATGACAAGACAATAACCAGGAACAAAACCCACACCGTGACATAGCCCCTCCCCTATGGGCGGCTCCTGACGCCCATAAGGGAAAAAAAAAAAAAACATGAAAGTTCAGGTGGGCGGTGAAGCAGAGGCGGACTCGGGGGAGGGATGGAGGGCCAGGCCCGTGGAGTGGAAGAGGGCAGGACGAGCAGGTGGCCAGGGCGGAGCAGGACGAGCAGGCGGCCAGGGCGGAACAGGACGAGCAGGCGGCCAGGGCGGAGCAGGACGAGGGCGTGGCCACGGCGGAGCAGTCGAACCCTCGGGCGTCCAGGGTGGAGCTGTTGGACTCTCGGGCGTCCAGGGCGGTGAAGACCCTTCGGGCGGCCACGGCGGTGAAGACCCTTCAGGCGGCCACGGCGGTGAGGGATTGCCCCCCAAAAAAATGTTCTTGGGGAGAACAGACACCAGCTCAGGAACAGACAGCATGGCGGCAGCCATCTTGTCCGGAGACACTGGCTCGGCGGACGTGACGAGCGGTGGAGGGGTCTCTGGGCTGGAGGCGAAGGAAGCTCTGGGCTGGACGGGACCAGCGGCGCAGGATCAGCGGGCTCTGGCGCAGGATCAGCGGGCTCTGGCGCAGGATCAGCGGGCTCTGGCGCAGGATCAGCGGGCTCTGGCGCAGGATCAGCGGGCTCTGGCGCAGGATCAGCGGGCTCTGGCGCAGGATCAGCGGGCTCTGGCGCAGGATCAGCAGCCACTAGAACAGTTACAGCCACAAGGACAGACACAAACACAGAAACAGACACTGACCCAGGCACAGGAAGAGTCTCTGGATCGGCAGGCGTGACGTGGACAGTCTCTGGATCGGCAGGCGTGACGTGGACAGTCTCTGGATCGGCAGGCGTGACGTGGACAGTCTCTGGATCGGCAGGCGTGACGTGGACAGTCTCTGGATCGGCAGGCGTGACGTGGACAGTCTCTGGATCGGCAGGCGTGACGTGGACAGTCTCTGGATCGGCAGGACTGACGTGAAGCTCTGGCTCGGCAGGACTGACGTGAAGAACAGGTTTGGGAGAACGAAACCCTGGGTTGTGTTTGCTAGCAGCCCTTCTGGCCGATCGCACAGACGCCAGCGGTGGGTCTGTCATGCTGGATAGTAATCTTGGACGTACAGAGTCCGATCTGGTGGCCGGTCTGAGGGCTGGCGTGACGGGAAGAAACTCAAGCTCAGCGGGACTGACGTGAAGCTCTGGCTCAGAGGATACCGTGGGCTTGCGGGGCTCCTCATCCGCAAAGCCTACAGTGCACGATGAGCCACTCCACATCAGGGCAAAGTCAATATACTCCACCAGAGTGTTACGAGGGGTATTGGCTGGCATGAGCTGGTAAAGTGGTTCATTGAGTCCATGGCGGAACATGTCCTTTAACACAGCATCATTGAAACCCTCCCCATGGCAAAGCTGCAGAATTCCTTAACGTAATCCTCGACTGGACGGTTTCCCTGGCTGAGGCGGATTGCTGGGTCCATGATGTGGTCTAGTATTCTGTCAGCGATAGATTTCACCGGAGGCAAGATGTAGCGAACCCAAATGCAACTTTAATTATAAACATTAAACCAAACATAAAACAAAGGCTGGAAACCAGAACAAGCAACAGGAAACATTCAATACTAGACAAAGACACAGGGCAAACATGAACGGAATCACATGACAAGACAATAACCAGGAACAAAACCCACACCGTGACAAGTATAAAGTTATTGTCCAGCTAAAGGTAGTTTTGATTGATTCACTTCCGTTGCGAAGATCATTAGTTATTAACTTAGGGGCCGCTAACACGACACCGTTCTAACAGAAAAACCCTAACGCAGTCCGGCCGCCCATCCGCACAAAACAGTGCCTGGTGTCTCGAGAACGCACTCACTGAAATAGGTTCGAAGGTGCAAGCGATTATCCGTTATCTCTGCGCAAACCTCAAAAACACAAACCCTCGAAAACGCAGATGGTGCGCAAATGCGAATCACGTGTTCAGTCCATATATATATGTGCGCAGGCGTTCCCGCGGCGGTAAAATTGCGGGTGTGTATTTGCTGCCTTTGACCGCTAAGAGGCGTTACAATCGCAGACTTTGAAAAGTGTCAGTTTATTCTCTCTATTGCGTAATCTGCCGCCGCGCCGCGGCTCATTGAGAGTAATTGAAATGTGGTAGCAGATCAATTCAAGTGAAACATTGTAGTTAAACGAATTCATAATCACAATACTGAAATAAAATATTAATACATTTAATAAATAATGAAAACATTTCAACAAAACATTGCAATTGAAAAATATTAGGCTACATCAATGAGGCTTTGCAAGAGCATGAGACGTTATCTTAACAGCGTTCCATGATAGCTCAGTGGACAACGCAACAACATGAGCTTCATGGAGCTTCAAGCAATCCGAGATCAAATTTCATCGTAGCCTACATGCAGTTGGCCGATAGCGTTTATGTTTTACCATTATTGATGCTTAGATAAGTAACTGTTTATTAAAGTCAAGTGTTTTGTTTAATTATCAATAGCAAATTACAACATAAATTTGCTACATTCCAGTAGAACCGCTGCACAGACGACAAAACTGATGAAGGAAGATTGTCAGCCGATCGCGTCAGAAAATGAAAATGATGAAGCTAGTCTTTAATCTGATACATTATTGTTTTGTGAATCATTCACGAAATTGAGATGACTGACATTGATACCCGCCATAGCAAAGGAAGACATTTTTAAAACCAGATCCATGCATCCAAGACTGATTTTGTTGACTTGGCACAAAATAACAGACTAAGGCCACATTTACACATAGCCGGGTATTTAGAGAAACGAATATTTCTCCCCCTCCGTTTTCAATAATAACATCGTGCACACAACCCGCATAAATACGCCGTCGAGCGCCTTTATAACTATGCTAAACCTATGGGCGGCAGTGTAGGGAGAAGGATAAAGCCATGCAAGCCAATCAGAATCTTCAGAATCGACAAGAGAGAACCTAAAACCCCGTTTCTCCCAGTTGACACGACAACACATAACCGGCGTTTTCAGAAATCTCCACTTTGGCCGGAGTTTTTAGAAATAATCGTTTTCTGGGATAAAAACTGCGTTTTCGTGTAAATGACAGGCCAAAACGCAGAGAAATATCTGCGTTTTCCCATCGTGTAAACGGGGCCTAACTATATAGTAGGCTATTGCTTTCAATATAAAAACCAATGAAAATGTAAAAGAACACTAAACACCCCATTGCACATTTCAAGGTTTAAATAAAGTGTCGGGGCAGTTTATTTATTTAAAACAGGGTTGCATCGAGTTAGAGTTTATTTTCTAAGTAAGAAACACAGAATCTTATTCTTGCGACATTTAAAATTTGTATTGCCAAAGAAATTGCAGCTAAATTAAACAATTAAAACAGTAGCCTACAAAACGAAAATAGTTCAAAGCAACATAAATTAAGATCATGCGTTTTTCTTTGCCTCTCTCCCGCGCTGGATCTCTTTTTCGGCAAATTTATTTAGTCTCCCTGCACTGCGCATGCCGGATCTCTCTCGAAATTAAACATTTCAGGGTTAAAACACATCATACAGCTGATAATACTGTAAATGTCATGGTGTGTCATCCACACAAATCACAAAAAAAATGCCTTTGTTGCTTCAAAGAAACAGAATGCCTCGTTGAATTCACCTTACAAAAAAACGAGGTTGATCGCGAATAAAAGAGCTCTGCATCTGCTGCTCACTCGCATTCATTTAGTTGGCAAGAACGCATTTCGTCAACAGTTCATGTCTAGATAATGCCAGATTGTTGACAAACAGACTGCTCAAACATTTTAAAACTCTACAAAACCAGTTGAAACAAATGGATTGAACACTTCAACTGAAATTTTGTGTGAAAAACCTTTAAATACAATTCATAAAACTACAATATTTAAAAAATTGAATAAGATAGGGCCCACATTTGGACACATCGAGAGATATATCTTTAAAAGTATTTTGCCTTTGCCTGGTCATCAGGCTCACTCTCCATATGAAAGGCAGAACATTTAACACCTCCTGAACCCCCAACCCCCCACAGGCTATCTGAGTTTGAGACTGACTTAAAACAAAGAGAAGTCGCAATTCACACTTAATTCTAGACATTAGCATTAGGCTATTAAAGTGTTGATAATGAAGGAATTCTTTTTTTTAGGCTACATGTAGGGAGACGCGAACCAGTGTCCTTGGTAGTAACCCCCGAAGCCAATTGAGGGAGCTGAGTCCATGAACAGTTTGATATCGAGGGGGAGAGAAATGAAGTTGTCGTAAAAAAAAGTTAAGCCGTTCCACTGGTTAAAGGAAAATTATCCATAATTTTAGGTAGTTTTTGCACTCGCAAGATAGAGTAATCCGGTCTTCCAGCGCGTAAACGAATGACGAGAGGGCGAGGAGATGCGCGATGAAAGGGCGGCCTTGCAGAATAATGCGCATGGCATAGTTTAGGTGGCCAAATAGCGAGAGGAGTTTGCGTTTGGAACAATGTGGGCAGTCTGTAAGATTGGACGGATAAGAAATATCCGGTCGATTTTTTCCTTAAGTCAAGTCAAGTCAAGTCATCTTTATTTATATAGCGCTTTTTACAATACAGATTGTATCAAAGCAGCTTCACAGTGATAACATGAAAATAATACAAAAAATAATTTCATCATCATCCACCTTTAAGGCAGATCTATAATATTGTTGAAATGTCCCCAACTAAGCAAGCCAGAAGGTAAGGCAACAGCGGCAAGGAACCAAAACTCCATCAGGTGACAGAATGGAGAAAAAAACCTTGGGAGAACCCAGGCTCAGTCGGGGGCCAGTTCTCCTCTGGCCAATAAGTGAACAGTGTATGAAGTTCAGAATGAATCAGAGTATTTGTCCAGTTCCGGTTGGTTGAAGTCGGAGAGGAGAGGAGGAGAGACTGGTTGACACTTCAGGTCAGCGGCGTCGTCGTCGTGTCCTGGCGCTGGTCCTTCATCAGATCTGGATACAGCCTGGTTCCGGTGGACAGCGGTAAACCTCGGGATAGACAGAGAGACTAATATTAGCGTAGACGCCATCCTTCTTATGATGTACCAAGTACATCAGGATTACGGGAAGTGTTCCCGGTCCCGGCTGTTCTAAACTATGCAGCCTAATTATGTAAGTCTATAATGTGTTATGTGTATGCTAGGCCGAAGAGATGTGTTTTTAGTCTAGATTTGAACTGACAGAGTGTGTCTGACAGGTTCCTAACCAACGACGAAGACTTAACAGAGCAGCCATCAAGTGTTAGACAGTACTCTAGGTTATTACGTGTGGAAGTGTTTTGTCCAATAATTAGAATCTCTGTTTTTTCTGAATTTAGTAGTAGGAAATTACTAGTCATCCAATTTTTTATATCAGCTATGCATTCCGTTAATTTTGTGAATTGGTAGGTTTCGTTAGGTTTTGAAGAAATATACAGCTGAGTACCGTCGGCATAACAGTGAATGCTAATTCCATGTTTCCTAATGATATCTCCTAATGGTAGCATATACAGAGTGAACAGCAGCGGTCCTAGTACTGAGCCTTGTGGTACGCCATACTGAACTTGTGATTGATAAGACATCTCTTCGTTTACTGCTACAAACTGATAACAGATGGTCAGATAAGTATGATTTAAACCATGCTAGTGCAATTCCACTAATGCCAACATAATGTTCGAGTCTATTTAAAAGGATGTTGTGGTCAATGGTGTCAAATGCAGCACTAAGATCAAGTTATACTAATAGAGAGATACAACCACGATCGGATGATAAGAGCAAATCATTTGTGACTCTATCGAGAGCTGTCTCGGTACTATGGTACGGTCTAAATCCGGACTGAAAATCCTCGCAGATATCATTTCTTTCAAGAAAGGAACACAGTTGTGAGGATACTGCTTTTTCTAATATCTTTGACAGAAATGGCAGATTAGAGATCGGCCTGTAATTGACTAGTTTTGTAGGATCAAGTTGCTGTTTTTTAACAAGCGGTTTAATCATAGCTAGCTTAAAGGTTTTTGGTACGTATCCTAGAGACAAAGATGAATTAATGATATTAAGAAGAGGATCTATGACATCTGGAAGCATCTCTTTCAGCAGCTTAGTCGGTATAGGGTCTAACATGCACGTTGTCGATTTAGATGATTTGACGAGTTTGCAAAATTCTTCCTCTCCTATAGCAATGAATGAATAAAATTTTCCCTCAGGGAGACTACACTGCACTTCCTGATGCGATACTGTATTAGACGGTTGCATAGTTATAATTTTGTCCCTGATATTATCGATCTTATAAGTGAAGAAGTTCATAAAGTCATTACTGCTGTGTTGCTTGGAAACTTCTGGGCTTGAAGCTTTCTTTTTCGTTAGTTTAGCCACTGTTTCAAATAAATACCTAGGATTATGTTTATTTTCTTCTAATAGGGTTGAAAAATAAGCAGATCTAGCAGCTTTTAAAGCCTCTCTGTAAGCAATCGAGCTCTCCTTCCATGAAATCCGAAACACCTCTAGTTTTGTTTTCTTCCAGTTGCGCTCCATTTTTCTGGCTGCTCTCTTAAGGGCCTGAGTGTGCTCGTTGTGCCACGGCGTTGGACTATGTTCTTTAATCTTCTTTAAGCGCAGCGGAGCAACTGTGTCTAAAGTGCTGGAAAAGAGAGAGTTAAGAGTTTCTGTTGCAATATCAAGTTCTTCTAAGCTATCCGGGATGCTGAGATGATGAAACTGATTAGGAAGATTATTGATAAAGCAATCTTTAGTGGCAGAAGTGATCGGTCTAACATATTTATAACACGGAGTCGGCTTTGCAGCCTTGGCTAAATGTAATTTACACGAGACTAGATAGTGATCTGAGATGTCATCGCTCTGCTGCAGTATTTCAACGGCATCAACATCTATTCCATGTGATAGTATTAGATCTAGAGTATGATTACGACAATGAGTCGGTCCTGACACGTATTGTCTAACTCCAATTGAGTTTATAATGTCTTTAAATGCCAATCCCAATGCATCTTTTTCATTATCTATGTGTATATTAAAGTCACCAACAATTAGTACTTTATCTGCAGCCAATACTAATTCTGATAGAAAGTCCGCAAATTTTTTTATAAAGTCTGTATGGTACCCAGGTGGCCTGTATACAGTAGCCAGCAGAATTTTCAAACGTGATTTATCGTTTACACTATATATTTTTACATTAAGCACCAACACTTCAAAAGAATTATATTTACAACTAGATTTCTTAGTGGTTTTGAAAATATTACTATAAATTACAGCAACACCTCCTCCTTTGCGTTTCAGACAAGGTTCATGTTTATAACCGTAATCTTGTGGGGTTGACTCATTTAAAGCAATGTAATCGTTTGGTTTTAGCCAGGTTTCTGTTAAACACAGCACATCTAGGTTATAATCTGTAATCATATCATTAACTATTAGCGCTTTTGAAGTAAGAGATCGAATATTCAGCAACCCAAGCTTTATCATTTGCTCATTTGTATTATATCTGTTTTTTATTTGTTGAAGATCAATTAAATTTTTAACCTTAGATGGGTTTGAACGTATTTTTGATTTCCAAGTTCGGGGAATAGACACAGTCTCTATATGAAGATATCTAGGTGAAAGAGGCTCTATGTGATGGGATTTATCTGACCTTGGTGACGATTTCCTTAGGCAGTGAAGCCTGGAAATTGTAGTTGGCCCCGATGTTTTCTCCTGGGCTAACAGAATCCCTAGCTCGGCGAAAACTTTTTGCACCGTGAGGAGTTGTTCCGCGGGGATGGTGTCATGAGGTGAAATTATTAAGAAATCATCGAGCAGATGGACGTAAGGAATTGCGTAATTGTTGGAAAGGATCCAACATATGGCTTCTGCAGTGTTGGGGAAGCTACTCTGAAACTGTAGTTTGACAAGCTACAAGCTACTCGTAAGTTAAAGTAGTTAAACTACAGTCAAGCTACCCTTTTGGAAAAGTAGTTAGCTACACTACAAGTTACTATCAAAAAGTAGCAACTACTTTGAAACTACTTTTGATTTTTTTGAACAACGTATATTATAAATAACTGAATGTGTCTGAGGAATGTTTTAAGTAAAATATTAGTGTTTAAAACAATGCAATAATTATGATTTCAAAGAGTATTGTTTTATTACACACTACACTCAAATATATCAGACTGTTTGTCAAAAGTGCAAAATTGCAACAAATATGAACTTGGACAAATAAGGCCATGGGTAATTAACATTAGTTGTTTCTCCATCCTCCAAATCTGCCGCCACGTCTTGCTCCATCATGGATAATATGGGTGTGTCAACTGTCAGCCCACTTCTGTACGTCAGTGAACTGATTAAACAACAGGTGGCGGTAATGGCAAAAAATGGCTCTTTGAGGGGATCCGGATATTGGCGATCTGTTTTTGGCTCTTTTTAAATATCTGAATATCTGAGTATTTAAACACACACCAATATCTGAGTTTGAATTATTCTGAAATATTGATTATTACCTCATTTGTCATGTGTGGCCATATAGGGTCGCACAACATCCCTCTGCTTAGACAGTGACATCACTATTTTGGATTTACCAAAGTGTGTGTATGTGTAAAGCTACGTTGACTATGTTATTCATACCTACTCACAAATAAACATCAAAAACAAAGGTGGCTGCAATGAATTTCTGTGCAAAACAGCTTTTACTACAAACACTTCCACACAAGAACATTTTGATAGAAAACAAACAACTATCATCACACAACACCCCTGCGCTGGGTGCGCCCCTCCCCCTATAACTGTTCTGTCTCGCGGAGGAGCTAATTTGTGTGCATCTGTGAGAAACACGCATAGGAAAAAAAGAACGACAGAAAGAACGGCTCCCCTCCAGCCGCGACTTGGCTCCCATCGTTCATGTTTATGAGCCGTTCAAAAGAATTGGTTCGTTCGCGAACGTCACAACTCTAAAAGAAGAATATCCTGGCATCGCGCTGATTCGCGCAGGCTCGACAAAACGCAATGTAGCTTTTGCTCGCGCTACACCGCTACTTGCTGCAAAAAGTAGTTAGCTACTGGAAAAGCTACACTGTTTAAAAAGCAACTGAGTTACTGCCAAGCTACTGAAAAATGTAGTTAAGTTAGTAGCGTCGCTACTTGTAGTTAACTACTCCCCAACACTGGGCTTCTGATAGAGTGTCGAAGATTTTGGGGCTGCTTTTGCAACCGAATGTTAAACGCACCGCAAAATAAAACTTTTTCCGCCAGTTCATGCCGAATAAATGCCACACATCTGGGTGGATTGGCATTACTTTAAAAGCGGAAGTGATATCTACTTTTGCCAACCATGCGCCGCGACCAGCTATTTTGATCATAGTTATGGCTTGTTCGATGTCGTGGTAATTAAGAGAATACTCTTCGAGGGGGATAAGACTGTTAATGCTTGGATACGGAGAGTTATGAGGGGCTGAGAGATCTATTATCATGCGCTTTTTCCCTGAAAATTTTCTAGTCGCCACGCCTATGGGGCTAATGCGCAATTTGTCGAACGGGGGGGCCTCGAAGGGGCCGATCATGAAACCTGATTTGATTTTTTTTTTTTAATAGGTCTTCTACTACTTCGGGCTCTGCTAGAGAGGACTGAAGATTATCGCAGATGATGTTTTGCGTGGGCTGACATTCTACACCGGGTTTAAAACCTTTTTTTAAGGCCAGACAGCAGATAATTAGTAAAGTTGACGTCAGGGTGATGGGATAATTCCTCAGCCAGACGGGAAACATTTACAGGAGTCGAGAGAGAGTTTTTATTTTTTCACTTTTATTTACAGCTTTTTGTACTGGACATACCACGTGGGCGTGGGCACCGCCACAATAATTGCAGACGTGGAGATAGCGACAGCGCTGTCTTGAGCATTTCCCCTCGTTAAAATTATTGCAAACTTGCATGTTGGAAGCGACGTATGGTGCTCTGATCGAAAAATCTTTACCGGAAAAGTGATCCTCTCTTGCAGGTCGCGGAACGTAACCTGTGGATTTGATGGGGTTCTGCGCTGGGCCGGGAGGAATCGAGGGATTAATTTGGGGGCATGCCGTGGTGGCATGGTTTACAGACCTGCAAATTGCGCAAGAGATGTTTGGGCACCCGAGAAAAACTCTGTTATGGAGATCAGGGGCTGAGTAGGAGAATTGACATGGAAGGGATTGAAGCCCTTCCGTGACTGGCTCTGGGGCGCGGCCCAGGCCGGTGAAAGATCTGCGGCGACGTGGCGCGTGGGCGGGGCCCGGCACTGCTTGTGAGGAAGGTGAAGACGCTGGGGGGCGAGCGATCGGGGTCCGGCGGGCCTTGCTCGTTCGAGCCGATGAAATGGGAGCTGAAACAGAAGGGTGAGTAGATTGTAAAGAGACATATAGATTAAATAAATCTGCTTTATTCAATCTGCGAGAAAAGTTGACGTCGGAGTTAATTAGGGCTTGTCTCAGCCCTTTAACAGTCCACTTCCCTATGGGAGGGATGTTTGGATGGGCCGGAGAGTGTGAAGACGTGGAGGAAGATGGTGGATTCCTCGCCGGCGTGCGTGGAGGGGATCGAGGAAGCTGGTGTCCCCGGTTTGAGGAGGCTGGAGATGGAACGATCCGCGGATCCGCGGATTGCGAATGCGACGGAGCGAATCATCGCCAGAGGGGAAGAGCTCTAACTCAGACATGACGGCACAAGGGCGGAGTCAAATGCTGAGAAACTTGTCGTGAGACAGAAGGTGAGGAAAAGCTTTATTTATACAGGCTTCCTCTTTAGTTGATTGGTTGATTACCTGAACATGCTCCTCCCGAACTTTGTTACATAAAACTTAATTTATGTGCTTTTAAAAACCTTATGATTTTGATTAATCAAGAAATCCAGATTTGCTTTTAGTAACAGAAGGCTTTGTTGAATTATCTATATGAATAATGTTGTAGGAAAATTATGTAATGAATCATGTCAGCTTTGCCATGTGTATCTTTCAATAAACTCTGTTCAGACTTTACGTGTTTGCTTCTGTTCCATGGCACCATGTCCATCAATTGACTCTTGAAAAAGTGTCAACTCCTATTCTATAAAACACTGTTGTATTCTTTTTGATGGTGGGATTCTCTGGAGGTCCTTCAGCCGTGATTAAAACATATTTTAAGGCATTGTCAAGAGTCTGTCTGGTTACTGCTGTGCAGCATGTTAGTGGAGCATTAGAGGTCTTATTTCCCAAGTGATTGTGTTCAAAGGGGTCAAGACATTGACCGACTCAGCCGACGTTGATTATGAGATGCGCTAGAAGATAAATATTATTGAACGTCGATCAAGAGATGTTTAGTGGCGTCGATTAGGTGCCTTGGCACATGTTTGGTGCATAATGAGATATTGGGTTTAAATGAAGGTGAATGTGGAAAAAGAAAGGAAAGAACAAAAGTACAAACAAAATTGCTTGGTAAGAGACATAAATATTAACATTAGTGTTCTTCAAAAAATAGTCTGCTACAACATATACAAGTACATCACACCTAAACCAGTAAAAATTCATTAGAAGTTTTTGATGACTGTATTCAGTCTCCAGTTAAATTTCGGTTTTAATCTCATATGGATTACATTGGAGTGTGATAAGAAGTTGTTAACAGTGCTTTCTTTTGTGTTCTCACCCTGCTCGATGATAGTACACACATATAGGTGTCAGCATACCACCCTGTGGATTCTACACTTTAATTGCATCTCAGGATATTCCCTCAGTGAATACATTTTTCTTATTGAGCTATTGTATAAAAATAATCTGTTTCCCCCAGCATTTTCAGTTCTTGATTAGTGGCTAACCCCCAGCTACGTGTCAACTTGCTGTCAAGCATTTGGCATTAGGCTGAGCTGTCGATCAATGCAAAGCCGGCTTAAACCAAAATGACAATTTTGTAGTAGTTTAGTGAGTTTCAGTGATCCAACTATTGACAATTAAGAAAAAAAATCCCAATACCACCCCACAGACAATGAGCTCTTCAACAGGGTTCTCTCAAAGTTATGAAACGGTTTCTCAAACGGTTAGCACAAGAACGTTGTAATGATGTGGCGGACTCAGAGGGATCCATTTGCAGCTTTTATTTAGAATGGTCAACAGACAGGGTCAAATAGCAGCAGACAGAACAACGGAGAGAACACAGGGCAGATCGGGGTCACAGGCAGAAGTCGAGGCAGGCGGCAAACGGCTAGGTCCAATAAGCAATCCGGGTCAAGGCAGGCGGAGAACAATCAGAGGTCAGTATAAACGGTCCAAGATCAGGAACAGAACAACAGACAGAGAAAAACGCTTGGAATTGAAAGCCGGGGCAATGCAATACTTCGCAATGAACTGAGAGTGAACGGTGTTTATATGGGTGAGTGTGGATGAGCTGCAGGTGTTTGTGTAATCAGTTCCAGATGAATGAGATGATGAGTGCTGATGAGTCTGGGCAGTGAGTATGGGAAATTTAGTTTGTGAGGAAGTGATCAGTCTATTGTGGAGCGCCCTCTGGTGGCTCTCGAGTGCACTCCAGCTGGTAATCGTTACATAGCCCCTCCCCAAAGAGCGGCTTCCAGACGCTCCAAAACTGTCCAGGTGGGAGGTGGCGCGGAGGCGGATCCGGGGCAGGGATGGAGGGCCAGGCCCGTGGAGCGGAAGAGGGCCTGGAGATTGAGGCTGGACAGACGGCCAGAGCGGAGCAGGCTGTGCAGGCGACCAGGGCGGAGCAAGAAGATCAGGCGGAGCAGGCTGTGCAGGCGGCCGGGGCGGAGCAGGCTGTGCAGGCGGCCGGGGCGGAGCAGGCTGTGCAGGCGGCCGGGGCGGAGCAGGCTGTGCAGGCGGCCGGGGCGGAGCAGGCTGTGGGCGTGACCACGGCGGTGAAGACCCCTCGGGCGGCCACGGCGGTGAAGACCCCTCGGGCGGCCACGGCGGTGAAGACCCCTCGGGCGGCCACGGCGGTGAAGACCCCTCGGGCGGCCACGGCGGTGAAGACCCCTCGGGCGGCCACGGCGGTGAAGACCCCTCGGGCGGCCACGGCGGTGAAGACCCCTCGGGCGGCCGCGGAACAGACACAGACACCGGCTCAGGAACAGACACAGACACAGGCTCAGGAACAGACACAGACACAGGCTCAGGAACAGACACAGACACAGACACAGACACCGGCTCAGGAACAGACACAGACACCGGCTCAGGAACAGACACAGACACCGGCTCAGGAACAGACACAGACACCGGCTCAGGAACAGACACAGACACAGACACCGGCTCAGGAACAGACACAGACACAGACACAGACACAGACACCGGCTCAGGAACAGACACAGACACCGGCTCAGGAACAGACACAGACACCGGCTCAGGAACAGACACAGACACCGGCTCAGGAACAGCAACAGACACCGGCTCAGGAACAGCAACAGACACCGGCTCAGGAACGGCCTCCGGGGATGCGATGGCCATCTTGTCCGAAGACACCGGCGTGGAGTCAGCCATCTTGTCCGAAGACACCGGCGTGGAGTCAGCCATCTTGTCCGAAGACACAGGCGTGGAGTCGGCCATCTTGTCCGAAGACACAGGCGTGGAGTCGGCCATCTTGTCCGAACACACAGGCGTGGAGTTGGCCATCTTGTCCGAAGACACAGGCGTGGAGTCGGCCATCTTGTCCGAAGACACAGGCGTGGAGTCGGCCATCTTGTCCGAAGACACAGGCGTAAGGGCAGTCTTGGTGGGACGAGTCTCTTGAACGGCCTCTGGCTGGGCACACGTGACATGAACTTCTGGCTCTGGCTCGGCTGACGTGACGTGAAGCTCAGTCTCTGGATTGGCTGACGTGACGTGAAGCTCTGGCTCGGCTGACGTGACGCTCAGTCTCTGGATTGGCTGACGTGACGTGAAGCTCTGGATCGGCAGAAGTGACGTGAACAGTCTCTGGATCGGCAGAAGTGACGTGAAGCTCAGTCTCTGGATCGGCAGAAGTGACGTGAACAGTCTCTGGATCGGCAGAAGTGACGTGAACAGTCTCTGGATCGGCAGAAGTGACGTGAACAGTCTCTGGATCGGCAGAAGTGACGTGAACAGTCTCTGGATTGGCAGAAGTGACGTGAACAGTCTCTGGATCGGCAGAAGTGACGTGAACAGTCTCTGGATCGGCAGAAGTGACGTGAACAGTCTCTGGATCGGCAGAAGTGACGTGAACAGTCTCTGGATCGGCAGAAGTGACGTGAACAGTCTCGGGGTCGGCAGAAGTGACGTGAACAGTCTCGGGGTCGGCAGAAGTGACGTGAACAGTCTCGGGGTCGGCAGAAGTGACGTGGAGCGTAGGCTCGGCAGGGCTGACGTGGAGAATCTCGGAATCTGCAGCACGTACCGTCACCTCTGGAGGAACAGCAGCAGGTGCCGTCGCCTGGGGTAGTTCTGAGGTGGTGTACGCAGCCCAAACACAACATAAGGTGATCCCCATCATGCGAAGTGCTTCTGACAGGATAATAGGTGCTGGAACGGGAGGATTAAAGGGAGTAGATCTGGGGATACCAGCTGCATGTGCAGACAAGCGGTTCATCCCTCACACTGGAAACCACATTGGGAAATCGAAGTACTGACCTAGAATCTCTCAGTATGGCAGATCGGATGTAGGAAGGCTCTGGCTGGTCAGTGGTGACTTGACAAGATTCTGGAATATCCGCTGAGATGTGAAGAGATTTGTGACGATCAGTGGAGACGTGACTTGACTTGTGAGGATTAACTGTGATTTGGCTTGAATCGTGGCGATCAACTGGGACCTGACAGGGCTCTGGACGATCTGCTGAGACATGGCGGGGCTTTGGACGGCCTGTTGAGACGTGACGGGGCTTTAAAAGACCTGCTGAGATGTGACGGGGCTCTGGACGATCTGCTGAGACTTGACGGGGCTCTGGCACGGCTGCCATTATTGGCACGGGAGTAATGGTGCCTTCCTCCACGACCCCCACGGTGAACGCTGAGCCAACAGTCGACAACGCATAGTCCATAAACTGACTGAGAGATGAATGGGGACCCTCACGGATTAAACTTGATCTGAGCGGCTGATTAATGCCCTCACAACAGAAATCTATGAGCACACAGTCTGGCATATCAGAAAAGTAGGCAAGATGTAAGTACTCTTGGGTATAATCCTCGAGCGATCGAGAGCCCTGCTCAAGGGTTAATAACATACGTGCATTGTCCAAGCCTGGCCGATATCCACAGGGAAAGCTGCTGGATTCTTGTAGTGGCAAAGTATTCTGTAATGATGTGGCTGACTCAGAGGGATCCATTTGCAGCTTTTATTGAGAATGGTCAACAGGCAGGGTC
Source organism: Phoxinus phoxinus (assembly GCF_949152265.1). Lineage (NCBI taxonomy): Eukaryota > Metazoa > Chordata > Actinopteri > Cypriniformes > Leuciscidae > Phoxinus > Phoxinus phoxinus. The sequence continues at coordinate 6,861,526 of NC_136892.1, forward strand.
AAATAGCAGCAGACAGAACAACGGAGAGAACACAGGGCAGATCGGGGTCACAGGCAGAAGTCGAGGCAGGCGGCAAACGGCTAGGTCCAATAAGCAATCCGGGTCAAGGCAGGCGGAGAACAATCAGAGGTCAGTATAAACAGTCCAAGATCAGGAACAGAACAACAGACAGCGAAAACCGCTTGGAATTGAAAGCCGGGGCAATGCAATACTTCGCAATGAACTGAGAGTGAACGGTGTTTATATGGGTAAGTGTGGATGAGCTGCAGGTGTTTGTGTAATCAGTTCCAGGTGAATGAGATGATGAGTGCTGATGAGTCCGGGCAGTGAGTATGGGAAATGTAGTTTGTGAGGAAGTGATCAGTCTATTGTGGAGTGCCCTCTGGTGGCTCTCGAGTGCACTCCAGCTGGTAATCGTTACAAACGTTATGTATGACTAATTTTGGAATGTTTTTTTTCTAACACATTTTAATTATGTTCGTCTAACTTTTTTTGGGTGTTACTACTTTGCTACTTGTTTCAGAACATTCGCAACTACAGATCCCATTATGTTTGCAAATTGATAAAATGGAATGTTATCTCTAACATGCACATAACCAAGTTTTTTTTTTTTTTTACATTAAATAAACTAGACGTTTTGAATGTTCAGAGAACATTCAGAGTTTTTCATAACTCAATGAGAACATTGCCAAAATATATATTTGTTAGCTGGGTACCCAGCACATCTCTGCACTGTTTTTGTGTTAGCCATAAAGCAAACAATGATTCAAGTTGTCCTTCCTCAGTGGCTGGTGATGATTATAAAAGACAATGTGCTCCTGCTGCTGAGAGGAGATGTGTTTGGTCAGCACATATATATGCCTTAAGGTGTGCAGCATGGGCAAAGGCTAAGGAAAAAACTGTCCGCAAACCATGTATTGGTTGACCTCTGGCAAGTGTGGTTCCAGGACCAGTCGGCCCACTCACATCAGCGAGCTACCAAGTCATCCTCAAAAATGTGGCCTTGTGGCATTGCCACTGCTCACAGAATTTCTCAAACTGAATGTGAAACGGGTCCATCTGAAAAAGTCAGGTCCTTGGAAAATTCTTTCACCAAATACCATGAGAAGTGATATTACAGAAGCCCTGAACCGCAACGTAAAAAAAAAAAAAAAAAGAATATTTCAAGAATAAAGTTAAAACATTTTGAGAATACAGTCTTCCGTAGATGTTGCGTGTGTGCTTGCTGTTGTTTATATATAACGGTGCGCGTCTACTTGTGCAGAGCGAGTGTTTCTAATTCATCACTCACGCGCGTGTGTGTGTGTGTGTGTGTGTGTGTAAAGAAATGCGCTTGTGAAGTCGAACTGCCTCGACATGGATCTACACAAAATAATAGCTTTTTACTTTTATCTGGGCTTTCAACTAAAATTTTACAGGTGCCAATCTACCAACAGGGAACTAGGCTACCATTATAGGACGTTATAAAAAATACTGCGCCGGAATAGACTTTAGCCTACAGGAGAAAACACTTTTCAGACTGAATGGAGATATCCAGCTTTAAGAATGAACGAATGAATGAATCAATCAATCAATCAATGAATGAGGCATTTATATAGTGCTTTCATATGTTTTCTGTAGGCCTACACTCAAAGTGCTTAACAATCATAACTTAGGGTCCGCTAACACGACACCGTTCTAACAGAAAACTCCTAATGCGATCCGGCCGCTCATTTGCACAAAACAGTGCCTGTTGAATCGAGAACGCAAACCATGAAATAGGTCCCAAGGTACAAGCCTTGAAAAATGTATAATACAAAATTTTGTATCGCTTCCGCATAGCCACGTGAACCGGAATTGTTCCGACAACGTTTTATCTGTACAGGTAAAGGAAAGGGAGGGAGGCCTTCACAGGGGAGAGACTAGTTGACACTTCAGGACTGCGTTGTCGTCGTGTCCAGGCGCAGGTCCTTCATCAGATACGGATACGGCCTGGATCCGGGCGGACTGCGGTAAACCTTGGGATAAACAGAGAGACTAATATAAGCGTAGACACCATCCTTCTTATGATGTACCAAGTACATCAGTGTTTATGGAAAGTGTTCCTGGTTCCGGTTGATCTAAACTATGCAGCCTAACATTGAGTTATAGAAGCCTATAATGTGTTATGTGTATGCTAGGCCAAATAGATGTGTTTTTAGTCCAGATTTGAACTGACAGAGTGTGTCTGCTTCCTGGACAATGTTAGGGAGATTGTTCCAAAGTGTTGGTGCTAAATAGGACAAGGATCTACCACCAGCAGTCGATTTTTATATCAACTGGCCGGAATTTTGAGATTGCAATAGACGTGAAGGACTATAATGCGTTAAGAGCTCGCTCAAGTACTGGGGAGCCAAACCATTTAACCATGTGAGATGATTGACAGCTGTACAGCGAATGAGAGAGCGCTGAGATCATAAATGATGCAAATCAGGAATAGGAGAGCGACAGAGCTGTGTTCGCTGTTTGAGTGTTGAGTGTAGAAATGTTGTTCTGTACGACAAAATATTTTACAAACATGCGATGATAAATCATTATATCTCCAAAAATGCGCACCATTGGACTAAGAGCCCTGGCGGTTGTTGTATATTGCATGTATGTGAACACAAATAAACCGGAGAAGACATGAATGACTGCTTTATGAGTGATGATTTCTATTCAAAATAACGTCTCGGTTACTAACGTAACCTTGGTTCTCTCTAGAAGAGGGAACGAGTGTTGCGTAACCTAGCTTACGCTACAGGAAAATCCCTTTTCGCGAGAATACTGAAGCCAAAAATGATCCTTAATTTTGTATTATTCTAAAACGCATATTGCTGCAGCGAGCAGACCTAGGCGAGGCAGCTTGCGTGCCTATTGGCTGCTCCGCGGCAATTTGCTGCAACCTATCGGCAGGCTGCCAGAATGGGCGTGGCTTATGCCTTTATAAGCCAGATCCCAATGGATGCACTTTGGTTTTTCATCGACTGAAGCGAAACCAGATCGCAGCACAAGCACGGCAGGGTTACGCAACACTCGTTCCCTCTTCTAGAGAGAACCGAGGTTACGTTAGTAACCGAGACAGATTTGGGGTGTGGATCCTTGCAAGAACTACAAATGTGAGCAAATTTAGAATTAGGATAAGAACAAACGGCCTTATTAAATTGAATACATAGAGCAGGGGTGCCCAATCCTGCTCCTGGCGATCGACTGTCCTGCACAGTTCATCTCCAACCCTAATCAAACAAACCTGAAGCAACCAATTAAGGTCTTCAGAGCACGTCAGGATCACTTGAAAATTAAAGGCAGGTGTGTTTGATTAGGGTTGGAGATGAACTGTGCAGGACAGTCGATCGCCAGGAGCAGGATTGGGCACCCCTGACATAGAGGTACGCTATTGTATTCAGCAACAGGGCGACCTCTGCTGTTTGAAGAAAGTCTTACATTTTCAGTACCGTGGACAGCGGCTGGATCATTGCTAGCGAAAGCTTTAGGAAAAAATGGAGCCTTGTGACCGTGAGCACTACAAATAGCACAAGCCAAGTTTTTTTGGCCTCCGAAATGACGGACGAGCAGTTCGGTGTCAGTAACTAACCAGTCTAGCCTTGAATTATAAAATATGATGTAGGAGTTAGATTTAGCAGAAAACGACTTGTGGCATTCATAAAATAAAGTGCCCCCGTATCTTTGGTTGAAGTCTGCCATCATAGTTAGATAAAGATCTAGCTCTTCCCTCCTGTCAGGGTAAACTTGGCACAAAATGTCTCTGTAAATACTGAAAGCAATTACAAATTTGCCAAATGAAAGATTACGTTGTAAACGGGGGTCGGAAGTTTTTAGGAGTACTGCCACGTCACCAAAGTCAACCATTTTCCTGTCGGCAGCAGGCGAAGGAAGCATTAAAGTAGCATGGTTAATGTCCTTACCTTGAATAATATTAGCTCTTCGAGAGTTAGACACTGTTGCAGCGGCTGGTGAGACAAAACGCCTACCGAATGCTTGTGCTGGAGCTGCTGTGGAAAGGTTGAAATTTTAAGAAGCCGGTGGAGCGGAGACATCTTGAAATGGCGTCTGAATAGTGAGTAGAGAAGCTGGCAGGGAAGCTGAAGTCGAAGGCACGCTCGGTGGGTTGCTTAATCCAAAAGGAGGAGGACAAAACTGTGGAATAACTGAAGAGTTTATGGCCGGATCTGCACTGGAGTGAGAATTGGCGAAGGTATGTTCAAAATTAGTCATTTTGGATTGAAGGCCTTTGACTGTTTGAGAGAGGCTTTGAACAGCAGAGATGAGCTGAAAATTCATGTCAGTGGAATCGTTGGTCTGTGGTGAAGATGGTACCCGGGCAGGCTGCGATGTTCTTTTTGCAGGAATAGATTAAGAATATTTAGCAGTTCTTTTCCTACCGGTTTGTTTTGTCTGAGCTGTCGATGCTTTCTGAGTCGAAGAGATGGAAACAGGTGGATTACCCAGAGTGTTATGGGCAAGAAGAAGTAGATCCTCTCTTGAAAGACCTTGGCTAATTGGTATGACGGTGTTTTCAAGAACTTTGACCATACTTTCAGAGGACCACTGCGCCCATGGAGAAGTACGACACTGAATGCGCAAACTTCGGCGAGCGGTAATAGGAGATGGCGGGACGATTTCATCGTCAGAATCAGAATAATCGCAAATTATGTGCGAGTCCTGAGACATATTCGGTCGGCAGCTGAACGCGAGCAAGTAAGTGGAAGCGTCAGCATCTGTGAACTCAGACGAGTGTAAGAATGGATCTTTTATACTTTGAGTATTAGAACGTGATTGGATAGATGAGAAGGAAATAAGTGACGTAACAATTGAGTCTTCCCGGCAGAAATTGTGCTAAAGCTTTCATATCCAGTAACTAGCTGCATACCTTTGTTCATATATAGGGGAGAGTGGGGTAAAGTGAGACATTGGGTAATGTGAGACACCCCCTGTATCTAGGCAACGGAACACATTTGTGGTAATGTGAACATTGTTTTCAAGCCCTTCCCATTTCCCCTTGGCCATGAAGGAGTGGACCTCATGGTGCTGTGATAAGCATGTTTTTTTTCACCCAAAAAAATTTGTTGCACGTAAAAGTACATTTTCTTGCTGTCAACTTAATCAACTGTTGTGCCAAAGCAAATTGATTCAGGTAGAAAAACTTATAAAAACTTACTCATACATGTTGATGAACTACCAACATATAAAACCATGTGATGATGCTAGCTGAATATTAGCCTGAATAGCTAAGAAAGATTATTTTTCTAAAACGTGGCGGTGGGGTAAAGTGAGACAAATGCTGTGGGGTAAAGAGAGACAAAAGTTAAGTTTAGTCTTAAACATATTTTAATGTAATATTACATTACATATGTTTTATTTTTAATGTCATAAACATTGTAGGAAAGCCATCATGCCAAGGCAATACACCAGGAAGATATCCTGTGCCAAAACACCCCTCTAAGGAGATGGAGAGTGCAGCCGCTGAGGTCAAGGAAGGAAAGAAGTCTATAAGAGCAGCTGCAAGGGATATAAATATTGACCAGTCAAGCCTCCTAAGATTCATGAAGAAAAAAGAGAAAGGAGAAGTAAAATCAGTAGCCTGGGGTGCAGTAGCTGAGGCAAAGAGATGGAGCCTCTTCTCCCTCTCACCTTGTCCGAGCGGAGCGTTTGTCCCCTCCTCGACAAAACCCCCAAGGTCAATTTTAGGACAGAGGTCGCTCACTGTCCGTTTTTGTTTTCGGAGGAGGACCTTTCTCCACCGCTTTTTCTCCAGGGGTGTCTCAAGCCCCCGGAGTCGCTTGACCGTTTACCCAGACCTACAGTTTGACAAGCGTATGTTTTACCTCGGGATCAACTGAGAGGCTCCGGACGGCGAAGCGCGATGCACAGGCTACATATGGTTCTCACTCCACTCGGGACTGGGCTTGAGACGGCACGGCCACTCATAGGGCGCGTGAGGAACAATCCGCCAGGAGCAGGGGCAGGAGCAGGGGCAGGAGGCCTCTAGATCAAGGCCGTAACCGGGAATTGTGCTTTCAAAGCAGGGGGAGGTGCAGGGCGAAGTTCGGCTCTAGGACGTGACGGTAGCAAATAAAAGTGTTCGAGCGGCCATCTTACGATTCCCTACCAGCAGAGGGTTCCAATGGCCATTATACAGAGATTGGTAGCTCCGACGGCACTTTTAAAATGACCCGCTGTGCAGCATACAAGTGTAAAACGACATTCACAAAAGGATGTAGAAAATTGCCCACAGGTTGTAACTAGTCATTGATATGCACAATTGTCGCTATTCCCATGTTGTTTTCTCTGATGCAAGAGTAATGCTTCTTAAAAACAACAACGAAATAACAGTTAACAGTAGCCTATAAGAAACCTCAGAGCACCAATAATCACAATTAAGTGTCCAATAGCAACACCATTTGACAGCTTCAAAAGAGCTTTGTGGAGAGTCCGTTTACATTTACGTACATTAACCCATACAATTTGTATTATGCCTTTCCTGAACATGTACTTGCTAACTAATCAAACACTTTATTTGAACTAACTACTGATCTATAAAACACAATCGGTCTTCCGACCTTTTACTATCGTATATTGATATGCGCGAGTGAGAGAGAGAGCATACAGCGTCCGTGTTGTTGGGAGACGGTGAGAGTGCGCGTGCGCGTCCGGGGATCTCTCGCCCTGTCCACTGATCTAAATAATTTGTTGTTACGACGACTTATTTGTTCCTTTTGCAAATAAATTGGGGTTTTAACTAGCTATACCACTGATCTTAAGCTACATGGAAGTCCCATAAGTTAATAATGAACACTGGACACAAAATTAAAAATTATATTTTAAACGTGTATTTTAACGAGGAGGTAAGCTTCTTATTTTCATTTCAAACGGCAAATCACAAAATAAAACACTTCATTATACTGCCACCTGCTGTTAGCCTAGACAGACAGTCTCCAAACTCCTCTCCCCAGCTTTTAAAAGCAATTTTCAATAAGCAGGAAAAATGTCTTAATATAAACAAATACCCATTTAAATGCTTAGGATGTTTGCGTTGTAAGAATGTACAGGGAGACTTTAGATTTAAAAACGGTGTCTTGTTTACATTTATTCATTTAGCTGACGCTTTTATCCAAAGCGACTTACAATTGCTATATATGTCAGAGGTCGCACGCCTCTGGAGCAACTAGAGGTTAAGTGTCTTGCTCAGGGACACATTGGTGTCTCACAGTGGATTCGAACCCGGGTCTCTCATACCATAGGCATGTGTCTTATCCATTGCGCCATCACCACCCCTTTGTGATGACAATGTCATCACCACAAAAACATTGTATTGTTAGGCAATGTTTTCTCTGTCAAATCATAAAAAAATCCTATTGATTCAATAGAACGCATGAGCTCACTTGGGAATACCAATATGGCGGTGGGGTGGCTTCACTGTCTTCGGTCACTGACTTCGGTCCAGAAGAAGCTCCAGCATTGGCGGACAAATATGAATCTGGCACAGGACGGGCCACCCTCCCTGGGCTGGCCAGGGGAGGTCTGAGTGCACAGAGCTTCCCAACGCATCATAATATTTTGGACACAGTCCATTTTTTTAGGAGGAATTTCTTCCAGTGTGCCATTTACCATAAGCACGCCCAGGACGGTGCACCTTTACCTGGATGCGCACCGGGGGGGTCTTCAAAAAAAAATTGCTTAATTGACCAATCCCCATGATTCTGTTACTAGTCCGAAATTAGACGTGAAAGACGTTGTAGCGACATTGACTGACATCTGGTCAAATTAGTGAGTCGTGATTCTCGCGAACACTTCATTAATTTGCCTGAACAGACAAGAGGTCTTTGTCTCGTTCTCCCATTCCAACATGTAACCGGACACCACACATTCCTCACGCCAGGACACTCACATGCCATAAAACAGAAGAAACTCTGTTTCGCTATCACCACGCACACACACACAAACGTTTCCTTAAACGAATCATATTTAAAACATTACCAAATGTAGTCTGTGTTGCCATTTATATGTCATGACAGGTTTGGGATTTAATGTAAGTTTTAATGTGTATTAATCAAAATCTAAATGCTTCTAATCTGTATATTTTATGTAACTTTGTTATCATATAATCTGAAAATGAGGTGTTTAATATCATTTTAAATCTTGAGACCTAACGGAGTCGAATTCTGATAGCAGAATGCAGTAATGTACATTGTTTTACACATGTTCTATTTCTGGAGCCGAAAGGTTTAAGCCACACACTTTTGTAATCCAAGCCAGAAGGATGTTCACAGCAAACAAAGAGAGTTTCGAATCACTGAAGGTGATTGGCTACTCGCGCCAAACGAAGGTGGAGCTATACATTCTTTAAAAGCCACAGCTCCCCCAAAATCGTCCCTTCTGTTCCCTGCTCTTGCTACCCGACCTCGTCATGTGAACAGTCTGCGATATCGACTCCTCCGGAGTCCGTCTCTTTTTATTTTCTTTATCTAAGTTTCTTTTGTTTCATTTTCAAATTCTCCTTTGTTCGTTTCCACCTAAGAGTGAACGAATTTAGCGTGAACTATTCCTTCAGCAACTTCCCTTCCAAAAGAGGCCTTCTTCAAAACTCCCGCGAACAGCTCGCTATAGAGACACGAGAGCACGCGCCCTGTCCGAGGCTCCATGAGAGAACGCGCATCAGCACGAGAAGCGCGCTCCGCAAACACGAGCGCGCGCGCTCTGCTCCGCGAGCACACGCAGGCTGGTCTCAGCCACACCACACACAACGAACTGTGCAAGTATCAAACTCTAACGAGTTTTAATGTTTTAAGGTTCGATGCATTGATGTCTCTCAAGGTTTCTGTGATTTCGCTGTTCTATGGTCACACGTGACCATTCTCTCTTTCTCTCATTCTCTCTCTACAACCTCAGCGCGTGCTTCGGCGCGCGCGCCCCCATTCTCTATCTCTCTCTCTCCCTCTCTCCCTGTCCAGCATTCGAATCGAGCGCGCGCCCCTGCCCTCGCTCTCATTCGCTCTCTCTTATTCTCTCTTACGCACGACCAAAACCTCCGTAAAGCGCTTCCCGCGCGTGTAAGGTGTGCGTTTCGGGTCTAAATAGCGCCCCTCCCCAGAGAACTCTCTCACTCTCTCTCTCTCTACAACTCTCCTTCTCTCATTTGTTATTCGTTGTCTTGTTTGTTCACATGTAAGATATGTACAAGCATATAATCAGTATGTGTAGTACTTATATTCTAGTTTTGCATTTATTAAAACCATATATTATAAATGACTGGTGACTGTTTAACGATCATAAAAACGAGTCAATGAGGTTCACGACCCGAGCTACCGCGCTCAACATTTACTACATTAAGTAGTTTTAATTTTATAAACACCGGAAAATTAATGTTCCCGGCCGGAAGTTAATGTTCCTTGGAGTTTATGAGGAGGGATAGCTTTACTGAGAGGTTGATGGGTGATCTTTGATGGTTTGGTAACGCTTTAGATAACAGCCCGGAAAGTACTGCGTAATTAAAGCGATTTTACAGCGTAACCTTCGGTAATTATAGTGTACCTATAACGTACTTACAATATAAGTATAAGGGAACAATATTTTAAGTTTGGGGAATAAAGGGGGAGAATTAAACAAATATTTATACTGTAAGTATTATAGAACTAAGGGGTACTTATTCTACTATTATGATACAACAATCTTAAATTTGGGAGCAATTTAGCGAGAACAGACACTGCGTACCTTTTTGAAATAATGGTGAACCAGCACATACTGTATAGCCTTTTTAAAAATTACAGGGTACATATCTATGCATTTATAAAGTAATATTTTTAACAAAAGTGCACTGAAAACTAAAACTATTGCAACTTTTGCTTAAATATTGGGGAAAGATACTCTTGTTTCATGTAGTGGTGCTTGTTACCCTCTTGTTCCATGTAGTTACAGGGTAAATATGACATTGCGGGCCGTAAATTAAAGTGGTGCTTGTTACCCTCTTGTTCCATGTAGTTACAGGGTAAGTACAATAAAAATGCATACACACAATCTTATATCACTGACTCGGAAACCTTTATTTATTATACAAGCACCACTTGCCCTGTAACCACATCAAACAAGATATATTTCCCAGTATTTAAAAAAAATAGCTTTTCTTGCCTTAAAACATGTTATCCCAAACTTAAACATCTGCACTTTTGCTATAATTTTTTTATTTATTTTTTATTGTATTTGCATAGATATGTACCCTGTAATTTTTAAAAAGGCTATACAGTATGTACTGGTTCACCATTATTTCAAAAAGGTACGCAGTGTCTGTTCTCGCTAAATTGCTCCCAATGTAAGATTGTTGTATCATAATAGTAGAATAAGTACCCCTTAGTTCTATAATACTTACAGTATAAATATTTGTTTAATTCTCCTGGTTGTTATCCCCTTATTCCCAAAACTTTACATATTGTTCCCTTATACTTATATTGTAAGTACTTTATAGGTAGACTATAATTACAGAAAGTTACACTGTAAATTCCTCTTAATTACACAGTACTTTCCGGGCTGTAATCTAAAGCGTTACCGATGGTTTTTGCAGGACAAACACCTATTTGATCATTACATGAATTTCCCTTAAAGGCTATCTCATAATCGAAGTTAAATAAGATTATTGATATATGAATGAGGAATTATAAGACGTTGTGATCGATTATTCATATATTCATATAATCTATACATTTTCAATTTCGATAATTTAATGTAACTGTAATATGCAAAATATTAATCATATTCATGATTAGGTATTAAAATTCCCTATAGATCATTTGAGCTAATTCATACGGACCTAGAGTCCGAGGCATATACGCTACAACGTCGCTCAACACCCATCCAAAAAACACAAAGTTATCATGATACACTCGATAGCACTAGCATGACAGTCATAGTAATTAATATTTTACAACTATAACAAGACTAGGGGGTTACATCGATCACTAAATGAGGAACCAAAGGAAGCAAACCTAGACTAAATTAGGAGTATGTTATCTTACTTTTCGACACACTTTGGGAACCGACGCTTGAAACAGACAGTGAAGGAGGTTTAGATGCTACATGCTCTATATGGTGTGGAAACGAATGTGTCTTTTTCATAGCTGAAGCGAAAGACAATAAGATTGCAAATGAAAAAAAAAGCAAAGATGACGCACATGCATATTCAAGCAATGGCCAGCATATATTAGTTCTGTAAAACAAAGCTAAACAATTTTCCTCACCTATCGAAAAGAAATAAAGCAACCTCGGCGTCCGATGATACACCTTTCCGCTCCTTGAGTTCTCTCCAACACTGGTAAGCTATTAACATGAGTTCTACCTCTTGCATGATCCTAAGCCTTCTTTTTAATTTTAAGTTCTGCAGACATTTTCCTCTTTTGTTTTTTATCTACCATCTCTCTCTTTCTGTAGTCATTGGCTAATGTCTGGTGCTGTGAGCACTGAGCACTCTCTCCTCCCTATCATTAGTAGACACGCCCCTTACTGCTGATTGGTTACAAGTGTGTTTTGGTACTCAGTCCAACACAGTTTTTAAAAGTGTTTTTCAAAAACTACTGATCCCACATTTAAAGATTTTTTTTGTGTGTGTGGCTTTAGCTCATCTCTATCAGCTCCATTATGGTATATATGCATGGACTGTTTTGCATGTTTACATAATTGTCTATTAGTAGATATTTGTGTAAAAGTCTAAAATTGTTGTGACTAATTAATACAATATTTATATAAAACATTTTACTTCCAGGAAACAAAACAGAAATATGGATATTGACTTATCTTGCAATTATAGTGGCGAAAACATGTGTGCAATAAATTCCTATAACTAAAAGCATGACAAAAGTAGTCCATACAATTTGTAATAGGATGTGTCTTAATTATACAAAGCTCTGAGGACATTTAACTGAACATAATAATAAACCAAAAATAATAATACTTTTTTTTTTTTTTATAAAAATAATAAAAATAAAAATCCAACGAAAATTCAGATTTGGTACAACATGAGTATTGTGAAATAGTAATAGAATTTTGGCTGAACTAATACTTAAATTTTTTGGCGGCGCACTGCCAATGGGTCACCGTAGCCTTCATCTAACTGCTTCGTAACGATCCACGGCGATGTATTTATACCCCCCTCCGAGCGGGAAATTTGTCGCCATCCAGAACCAATCTGTGCGTGAGAGAAGGAGGGGGCGGGAAGGTTCGTTTGAGGAGGGCAGGCTTACCAACGTTACAGCGCTCCCCCACTACCATTTTTTCAGCATCTGATGCAAATACTTAAAAAAATCACCCATTGGACATGAAAGAATTTGCTGGAAAATAAGTGGAAAGACAGAGGTGGAAATCAACTGCCAGAGCTCAGAAAGTGTCTGAAGTCCGTCGGAGGAAAAAAAGGATTCATCTCTGGTGAGCTGCATTTCATATTTTTAAGAGTGAATGGTGCGTAAAACGTGTGCCATATGGATTTGAAGATCGGAAACCGTCGTTAAAGGCACGTCTTTGTAAAATCCCGCAGTGTTTTATTCACGAGTAAGTGGTTTTGAGAGGAACACGTCATTTGTTTGAAGGTTTAACAGGTCTCCTCTCGCCACCGCAGACCGACACTGACGTGAACCTGACCAAGAGCAAGAGCTTATCACCGGCAACACTGACGAATGTTACTTTGAGAGGATAGCACTCAAATATAAGATGCGGATTACGAATTTCAGTCACTCTATCGATCGGCATTTTATTCACACTGTTGTACTAGCTAATGATGCGACATGCAGCTTTTGTTTTACTGAGGTAAAAGTGAACGTGTTACTGAGTTGTGCGTTTAGTGGACATTAATCTAATAGGAAATGTGAAAAAAATGTGGATTACTCTTGTAACAACGTATAACCTTGAATGAAAACTTGTACTTCATTTTATGATTTTGTTTTTCCATTAAAAATTCCAATGTGTTATCGGGTAGAAATGTGATATTGTCGTCATATTCTGAACTTAAATTGTAATATGACTATGAATTAATTCACTGTTTAAAAAACTACATCTTTGTGTTGGAAATTCGATCGGTCAGATCGCAGTTTGTAAGAGATAACACTTGGGTTGCGCGTGCGTATTGTGTAGTTTGTTCTGTCTGCTGGTTTTCATATCGTGACAAATCGTTTCAGTCAACAAAGCCTATTATGGTTCTTATGGAGTTACTCTATTAATGCGCCCAACAGTAAAGCGCGTATGCAGCCGGTTCCTAATGCAAGCGAGCTTGCTTTCCAAGCAGGAATGGATGGAAGATGTTTGAATATTTATTTATTTAGAGAGGGAGAGAGATACGAGTCTCTAGTGCGCAAACATGAAGCGCCTTGGAAATAAATGAAAACACTTTAACATGTACTGTAGGTCCTGCAAATACACGTTGCTCATCAAAATTGTTGTTGTTTTCATTATAGGCTAATGTTAAAGGAATATTTACCCCAAAATAAGAAATGTCAATATTTAATCATCATCATGCTGTTCCCAACTGGCCATCCGTTAATAACCCTACATAGGATAAGTGGTTTGGAAAATGGATGAATGGATGTCATTTCCACGATTTTCTTTCTGCTGTGCAGCATATTTCATGTATCCCGATGACATATCATAGGTCTGTATGAGGAACATAAGGAAAATGTTATGCTGTAGCATTTCAATCTCATTAATGTTTGCAAGTTAATTGAGTTTAATTGTGAATTAGACACGATATCCAATGTTTGACATACTATCAGCCCTTGTATGATATCACCCATGTTTGACAAAATATAAATTAATTTAATCATTTCTAGTCTTTTGGCTTTAATTTGATAGGAAAGTGTAAAACATTTTTTTTTTTAAAAATGCAGCGATCTATAGACTACTTCAGTGGTTTTCAAAGGTCATTTTTAGAGCTCACCAGGCCTTGTTCATTTTTAGTCCTGCTTTTAATGTTTGCTCTTATTTAGACGCACGTCTTCATTATTTATCATTACATGGTGAAATAAATGTCTACATAAATTGAATACAAATCCAATCCAGCGCTATTCAGACTCAACAGAGTTCAAGTCACTTAAAGCAACAGATGTGCTGAATTTTATTTATCATCAGCTGATCAAAGATCAAAGACTGTAATAGGAGGGGCCTCAACAGATGATTGTTCCACTGTTAATAAAGATGCCTGTGTTTTGAGCTTCAGGATGCAATGCAGAACATTGAGTTTCATTTTCAGAAGTTCTGCTCATCTCTGGTGGGCCATATCTGTGGAGATGTTTGTTGCAAGTAGTGCTGTGAAATCATGCGCGCTCACACATTTATTTTTTACCTTTTAGTCTGCTGTGGCGAATTTGCATTTACATTTGTCCAGTTGCATATGGAATGTGTCTCAAATCACCTCATAAAGTGAAAGCGTCTTGAAAGCGTTTCAGATCGCATTCAAACCTAGTCTTTTCACTATAGCTATTTGATCAGAGAAAACACATGATGTGGCTAAGTGTAAATAGTCACTAGGACATAATATGAATGGTCATTGCTAATAGGACCTTAAGAATCAATACAATATTGTTGGAAAAAGTAGAGTGATTATTTTTATATATATATAATTGTATCAATCAACAAAGCCCTATAGGGCAAGTAAATGCTAACATAATTTAAAGTTGTGAGTTACCTATGCCTTTAGAAATACAGAAACTAGGTTATAACAAGCGCGCCGCACAAGGCATTAAAAGTGAAGCCAAAACGTCTTGATCGCCACCAGGTAGTCAGTCCTAGTATAGGTCATAAACCCCACCCTCCCCATGAAGTCTAATTGGACTAGGGCCAGGTACTAGGGCCAGAGTTCGATACTTTTTAGGGACCGACCGAATTGCCTCGATACTATTGAGTATTGAAACGTCTTGTTTTTCGGTACAAAATGTCGATACCTAAGGGGTTAATCTCGTCAACGTCAGTGTGCCAATAAGCATGCAGCATGATTTGCTGTGGTGTAAAAACACTAGTTTATGCGATTGCCCAAAGAGACTTGGCTCGCACGTGAGACTGTAGTGTGTGTGTAAGGATCCCAACCCCCATAGATGGAAAATATGTTGAAAAGATCAAAATTGTAGCTACGTTTTACCAGACTCGATGCCAACAGCGCGCAATGCAATATTTGCGTCAAGATGATTGTTGCCAAGACCGGCAACACGACAAATCTGATGAAGCACTTGCCAGTGTACAGAATAAACTTGAGAGCAGAAAGTTGCTCAGTCTTCGACTGAAAGAAGAACTGGAGCACGTCACAAAAGAACCGGAATATGTAAACTTTTAAACGAACCAATTTGAAACAAACAATAAAAGGTCCATTTCTCTCTATGTGCGCACACGTTCACTATACTCCAGGAATGACGAGTCCGCATCGTCATCTTCATCTTTGCAGCCAACACAGACTCAGAAAACACTAGTTTATTAATAAACAATTCAAATGTCTCCTTGCTATTTCCCCTCCCCGACACATTCATAATCATTAGGCTACTTTTGCCAGTGCTTTGCGGCAAGCTTTATGTGTGCTGAGCGCCAGGCATATATCCCGCCCCCCAGTACCTATAGCATTTTTCGCAATGCATATCGTTTCAAAGCAGCTTTATAGAAAATGCATGTCTGAATTACAATTTAGAGTGATCTGTTATCAGAGGTAACTGTGTGTAAGTAATCCATTTCAATAAACTTTTCATTCAGTTTCATTGTTAAATTATGCATTAAGTTAAGACAGAAACAACGACCTTATTGAAGTAAGGAATACATGTTGTAAAATGATTAGTATACATAGAAAACTTTAGCATTGATGTTTTTTTACAGACTCAAAATATGTAAAAAAAGTCAACTGACATTTTTGAGGTAATGTTAAAACAGTGGAGCCAATTGAGAGTGAAGGGGCGTCGTTCATCTTTTTTTTTTTACAGTCAATCGGTTTGGCTATAACCTTTATTTTATATAAATATTCCAAACTAAAGGTTGCTCAATACAACTCAACACTAAGAAAAATTAATTCGTATAGCATTGCTGTTGGTGTGCATGGAAATCGGTGGGAGAGAAGGCATATAGAAATACAGCTGTGAAATGGCCTGGAACAGATTGAAAACCACGTTAAAGATGTGAAGACCACAGCCTATATCTCATGGCAAGGTCATGATAATGAGGTCTGTGGCAGATAAGAAATATGGCAGGTTAAGGTCTGAAAGCTAAAGGCCTGTGAGATCCTAAAAAAGAGAGAAGACTCCTCCCTCAAGCGAGCCATTTTCAGCTAGCTCAGGCCAAAGTTAGAATTATAGCTCCAAATGCAGTGCTTAAAGCAAGAAAATGAACCCACTTTCAGTACTTCTGCAAAACTGTAGTGAGCAACAGTCTCTCTCTCTCTCTCTCTCTCTCTCTCTCTCTCTCTCTCTCTCTCTCTCTCTCTCTCTCTCTCTCTCTCTCTCTCTCTCTCTCTCTCTCTCTCTCTCTCTCTCTCTATCTTTATCTCTCTCTCTCTCTCTCTCTCTCTCTCTCTCTCTCTCTCTATCTCTCTCTCTCGCATTCAAACTTAGACTTTTCATTATAGCTATTTGATCAGAGAAAACGCATGATGTGGCTAAGTGTAAATAGTCACTAGGACATAATATGAACGGTCATTGCTAATAGGACCTTAAGAATCAATACAATATTGTTGGAAAAAGTAGAGTGATTTTATATATATATATATATATATATATATATATATATATATATATATATATATATATATTTGTATCAACAAAGCCCTATGGCATGAGGGCAAGTAAATGCTTACTCAATTTTAAGTTTTGAGTTACCTATGCCTTTAGAAATACAGAAACTAGGTTATAACAAGTGTGCCGCACAAGGCCTTAAAAGTGAAGCCAAAATGTCTGGATCACCACCAGGTAGTCGGTCCTAGTATAGGTCATAAACCCCACCCTCCCCATGAAGTCTAATGGGACTAGGGCCAGGTATCGAGTTCGATACTTTTTAGGGACCGACCGAATTGCCTCGATACTATTATTGAGTATTGAAACGTCTTGTTTTTCGGTACTACATTTCAATACCTAAGGGGTTAATCTCGTCAACGTCAGTGAGCCAATAAGCATGCAGCATGATTTGCTGTGGCGGAAAAACACTAGTTTACGCGGTTGCCCAAAGAGACATGGCTCGCATGGAAAATATGTTGAAAAGATCAAAAGTGTAGATACGTTTTACCAGACTCGATGCCAACAGCGTGCAATGCAATATTTGCGTCAAGATGATTGCTGCCAAGACCGGCAACACGACAAATCTGATGAAGCACTTGCCAGTGTAGAGAATAAACTTGAGAGCAGAAAGTTGCTCAGTCTTCGACTGCAAGAAGAACTTGAGAAATCTCTCTCTCTCTCTGTCTCGCTCTCCCTCTCTCACTCTCTCTCTCACTCAAAGGCTTTGGTTCCGCTAACTTCAAGGAGAGATTTATGCTGTGCATTAGCATTTCCATTTAAAGGAATGGTGCCAAAGTGATTAAACTTACTAGGAGGAATTATTAGTTTGTGCTGTTGTTTGGTCCAACCATCCATTATTCCTAACTTTTAAAACTTGCTTATGTCCTCAAGACATCAAAACTGCTTGTCCTTTTTCAGGCAACTAAAATTAACATATTGAAACTGAATTCATTTTTATATATTTATTTATTCATGGGGTGGAGAGAGGCAATGTTATTCCAGAATGTTAGACCCTCTTCAACTCTCTGACATTTGACCACCTGTTTTAATCTAAACGAGCTATGACTCATCTACCG
Organism: Phoxinus phoxinus; assembly: GCF_949152265.1. NCBI lineage: Eukaryota > Metazoa > Chordata > Actinopteri > Cypriniformes > Leuciscidae > Phoxinus > Phoxinus phoxinus. The sequence continues at coordinate 6,879,332 of NC_136892.1, forward strand.
TGGCATTGCAGGTTTTTGCATTAACCTTGCCCTACCCTTTACACCTTGTTTACAGTATCACATAGGCAGTGCGAGGCAAATAATAAGATGACTTCTTAACTGTGACTGTCTCTAAACAGACTTTTCACTGTTACTTCAACCTCTCAAGTGCTTGGAGCTCAGAGCCTCTTCTTGAGTGGGCGGCTATGCTGGAAAGAAGTATAAAATCCAGATTTACACGTCAAACTGGGATGGCTGAAAAAAGCACTGCTTTTTTCTAACGTAGAAAAATGTGTCTGAGCTCTCCAAATCCTTAGTATTTGGTATTCCCAGATGACTCGGCAGTTTTGACGCCTCTGAAGTAGGATTATTTGACAATCCCCACTGAAATTTGCATGTGGTCAGCATGCAGGAGGAAAATACAAAGGAGAGTGTTCCAGACAGCCACATTTATGTATCTTGTTGTCTCAGGTCAGACCTGGCCACGTTGTGTCTGACTGCAAAACTAGCTTTAGTCAGAATGGCTTAAGTGTCCTTTAAGAGGTCATATGATTTTTTTTTTTTTGACAGACTTTCCCATAGCTTCATTTTATTGATACTTGTATACCAACTGGAGTAATTGTTACTTCATTAGAACTGAGTAAGCTAAGTTGTTGAACACTGGATAGGTGTTGTTGATGTATAATTGTATATCTTTTATATATATATATATATATATATATATATATATATAAAAAATCACATTCCATAATCACAAGACTTTTCCTTTTCAAAACCAAGACCAATCGTACAGTAAAATAGATTGGTTTACTTTGATGCAAAATGTGTGTTAGAGATGTCATCTTAAGTTTAAATCACTGTCCCTTGAGCCACATAAACAGAAAGAACAGTAGAGTTGTGGGTAGGGCTGCACGATATGAGGAAAAGCTGCGATGTGCGATAACATTGTTTAATATTGCGATGACGATATGACTTGCGATAAATGTGATTGTTAACTATACTGTTCCCATGTCTTAGTGCTTTAATAGGTTATTTGCGTGATAGGTCAAACGTTTATTACCTGCCTGGTTCATAATACACGATTTTAGCGCGATTTTGTCACGATCCGTTTGACGTATGGGTGTCGTGGAGATTCGTAATAACGACAACGGGCGTCGGGACGCAAGATTCGATCGTTTCATCTCGTATAGTGTGTCATAGTGGGCGACAACCTACGTCGCGTCTGCGATGCTTCACGACAGAAAGACTATCGCATGTTTCATTCTTTAACGGTCCTCCACGACGGGTTGAATATGTGAGCGAGGCGAGAGTGAGTGAGTGAGAGTGCAACAGTGATTGTGTGTGTGCGCCAGTGTGTGTGTGTGTGTGCGCGAGTGAGTGAGTGAGCGAGGGACAGTGAGTGTGTGTGTGTGTTTGTGTGTCTGTGCGTGCGAGTGAATGTTTGCGAGTGAATGTGTGTGTGTGACGGCACGCGATGACTGGTCGGAAAGCAACGTGTAGTCTGACATGTTTCTTGTCCACGACATGACAAGATTTTAGGAGTCAAAAACGTGTAATCTGAACCAGGCATTATTCATCGTGTCAGGCTGTCTGTAGCGATGTGTTCATCGCGGGAGTTCATATCGCGATGACGATGAAAATTCGATGTATCGTTCAGCCCTAGTTGTGGGTTAATCAATTCTGACAGGAGGTAAACTTGGTTAGCCTTTTTAATGGCAAGAAGACTTAACCATGGTCAGTGAAGGACTTGTCACTCACTAGCACAAGCAGTGAGTGGACAGAGATGTGAAAGGTGGAAGAGATGAGTTTGGCAATAGCACTCATGACTCAATGATTCAGCTCATGTACCCAAGTCATAAGATCACTGATTTGGTGTAACAAATGAAAATATTATGTGCACTGCATCTATTTAATGCATATACAATTTAGAAATGTATCTAGTAGGATTACTTCACTTTACATGCAAATATGTTACTATGCAAGATCAACTTGTAATTGGTGTAATTGTAATTTGTTCCCTGCCAGAACATAGAATTTTCACTTCAGTGAAACACGTCTCATCTTCTAAAGGTAGTTGTCACACATTTTAGCATGTATATAACAGACATCCCAAGTCTCCCGGAAGTTCTGGGAGTCTATCGCATATTGATAGCGGCTCCCTGATGCCCGCAAATTAGTTAAAATCTCCCGGAATCTAGAGCGAGCAAGAGCGTGCATGCGTAGCGTGCGCATGGCAGAGAGAGGGAGCGAGAGACCTTGTGTGTGTGTGCTAGTGTGTGTGTGCCTCAAAAAGCGCATGTAAGGACCCAACCAATCAATTGTCAGTGTGGGCGGCTTTTATCTCTTCTCCTGAACCAAGAGATTTCTCTCAAATCTCTAATTTCTCAAAGTGTATCTAATCATACCATTCAGTCAAGTCACCTTAATTTATATAGTGCTTTTAACAATATAGATTGTTTCAAAGCAGCTTTACAGTGATAATAGGGATTTAAAGTAACAGCGATTGTTTTGGCTTTAGAGCAGCTCTAGAATAAAGTTATTGTCAAGCTAAAGTTAGTTTTAATTGATTCACTTCAGTAACAATGATCCTTAGTTATTAACTTAGGGGCCAATAACACGACACCGTTCTAACAGAAAACCTCCAATGCGATCTGGCCGCTCACCCGCACAAAACAGTGCCTGTTGGCTCGAGAATGCAAACCATGAAATAGGTTCCAAGGTACAAACCTTGAAAAATGTATAATACAGAATTTTTTTTATTGCGTCCACATAGCCAGAGCGACGGAGCGACTTATAGTCCGAAAAATACGGTAGTCTCTCTGTTTATCCCAAGGTTTACCGCAGTCCGCCGTATCTAGGCTGTATCCGGATCTGATGAAGGACCAGCACCTGGACACGACGACAACGCAGTCCTGAAGTGTCAACTGGTCTCTCCCCTGTGAAGGCCTCCCTCCCTTCCCTTTACCTCTGTACAGATAAAATGTCGTCGGGATAATTCCGGTTCACGTGGCTATGTGGACGCAATAAAAAAAATTCTGTATTATACATTTTTCAAGGTTTGTACCTTGGAACCTATTTCATGGTTTGCATTCTCGAGCCAACAGGCACTGTTTTGTGCGGGTGAGCGGCCGGATCGCATTGGAGGTTTTCTGTTAGAACGGTGTCGTGTTATTGGTCGTAGTATAAGTCGCATCAGTCAAAAAATGCGTCATGAAGAGGAAAAAAACATGTAAGTCGCACTGGACTATAAGTCGCAATTATTTAGAAATTTATTTCACAAAATACAAGACCAAGACCAGACATTTAATCTGGAAAGTCAAGTTATTCAACTACACAATAGCACACAGAACAACAGGCTGAATAGGTGTCCGGCATGTTAACGTAACACAGGGTTTCCCGCAGCACTTTGAAACTAAGGTGGCCGCCTAAGCAACACACGCCTGCCGCCTAAATTTTTATTTTTATTTTTTATATAATAAAATTGGGGTGTAATTGGGGTGGCAGGGTGCCAACTACGGGGGAGCTAGGGAGAGACATGGGATCCCTTGAAAACGTGACTTGTCCATAAAAATTCAACCCACTAACCATAGTGGTCTTCAGGCACAGATTGGGACAATTACTCGGACCTTGGTCATTTCTCTACCTTTCACTCGTCTGGACCTGTGGCTGCACTGGCCTCATTAACTACGTGTTGACTGCACACACTAATTTTCTCCTGCCTGCCGGAGCCCAGTCAACATTTTACTTTCCATTTCTACCCTATTAATCATTTCCAGACTCATTATTTCATATAGAGTCAGTTGGGATTGGAGGTGAGCCAGATTGAGAACAATAATGGTATTATGATTTCAATTGGCATTAATCAGTATGAGGGATAGGGTTTTAGATTGCATTAGCTATTGATCAATCCTGAGGCATCAAATGCGGTCGGTCAAAGGAAGGGCAGCAGGTTATCAAATTGAGGCATCTTAAAATGACATGATGTCACTAAACTGTTAGCTAACAGATAAGTTGTTTACACAGTGGAAGCAAGTGTGTAGAGATGAGGGCAGAGAGCTTGAAACCTGTCACATCTGAAGGGCTAGAATGCCTTGGCAGGAAAGATAATGCACAGTGACACACATGGCACTTGACTGATGGTATTGATAAGTCACGAGACCCACCAGAGTGCAGGCATTTTGTGTTTTGTTTACCCTTTAGGTGACAGTCATCTGTGAAGCAAAACATTAGAACGGCTTTCTTCCTCAGTTGCGGTTACACCTCAGATTCCACAAAATGTTCCTCTTCCAGGAGGATTTACAAGAGGGAACACTAAAGTCTTGGAAATCTCAGAGGAGACAGCCAAGCTCCAAATTGACTAGGGATGTGCAAAACTACACATTCTCAAAATCAACTAGACCAGGGATACTTAACTTTGATTGCCCGGGCCACTTTTAGGAAATGCAGCGTGTGTAGAGGTCCGTAAATAAACTTACTGTGTGATACTTTGATTTACTGGTTCTAAAATGTGCAGTAATTTGAAAGATGGAAAGAAGACTTTTCACTCCATTGTGTTTTCCCCCCCACACATCTTCACTGCTAAATAAAATGCATACTAGGGCTGGGCGATATACTATTGTTATAATATAATATTACAATATAAAATTACAGAATATTGAATATTGTTAAATATTAAGATTAATGTAATGTACAGTAAGGGAAAGAAATGCAAAACATTAAACTGCTGGTTGTTTACTATAAACTTTTTTTTAACAATTTGTTTACACTATTTTAAACACAATTTTTAATTAAATATAATAAATAATATATATATAAAATAAAAAAAGAATAAGAAATAAAATACTGCTGCAAAGTTCTCCACTAAATTAAATACTCTCAAACCAATATTGGCCATGGCGCTAGCTTGCGCAATATTAGTTTCTCTAAATACCCGGCTATGTGTAAATGTGGCCTTGGAGTAAAGAATGAAATTCAGTGCTGCAAATTGTGGAAAAAATATTCCCCTTGTAGTGGTACTTGGGACAGGCAAGAAAGTGTTTACATCTTCTGTCTCTCTGATTCAATTCAGTCTGCTAATTAATTTTTATATATATATATATATATTTGTCCATTTATCAAACTTCCATGCCTCTTATATAGTAATTCTATATTACTATGTACCAATTTACTAATGCTCTGACACACTCGGTCTCTCTTGCGTGCACTGTCGCTCGCACACAGACACATTCGCGTGCAAACACACTCGGTCTCTCTCGCACGCTCTTGGACACACTCGCCCTTGTCACGGGTCAGGTGCGGGTGAAGAATGGCAAAGGCAGAATTCTCCAAATCAAACTTTTACTAGAATAAACTTACAAAAAACTGGTAAAGGCTGAAGAGAAACACTCAATACACAGTAACATAAACATACAAGACTTCGCGGTGAGTGAATGAAATAACATGGTATAAATAGACAGACTATGATGAGACAGGTGAATGCAATCAGTGAATGAGGTACAGGTGAATGTGATCAATGATAAGTGATGATGAGTCCGGGGAGTGAGTATGGGAAATGTAGTTTGTGAGTGATAGTCTTATGTGGAGTGCCCTCTGGTGGCTCTCAAGGGCACTCCAGCTGGTGACCGTTACATAGCCCCCCCTCTAAGGAGCGGATTCCAGACGCTCCAAAAACTGTCCAGGAGGGAGGTGTAGCGGAGGCGGACCCGGGGGCGGGATGGAGGGCCAGGCCCGTGGAGCAGAAGAGGGCCTGGAGATTGAGGCTGGACGGACGGCCAGAGCGGAGCAGGCTGTGCAGGCGACCAGGGCGGAGCAGGCTGTGCAGGCGACCAGGGCGGAGCAGGCTGTGCAGGCGACCAGGGCGGAGCAGGCTGTGCAGGCGACCGGGGCGGAGCAGGCTGTGCAGGCGACCGGGGCGGAGCAGGCTGTGCAGGCGACCGGGGCGGAGCAGGCTGTGCAGGCGACCGGGGCGGAGCAGGCTGTGCAGGCGACCGGGGCGGAGCAGGCTGTGCAGGCGACCGGGGCGGAGACGACCCTTCGGGAGACCACGGAACAGGGACAGACACCGGCTCAGGAACGGGCTCCGGGGATGCGGTGGCCATCTTGTCCGAAGACACAGGCGTGGAGTCGGCCATCTTGTCCGAAGACACAGGCGTGGAGTCGGCCATCTTGTCCGAAGACACAGGCGTGGAGTCGGCCATCTTGTCCGAAGACACAGGCGTGGAGTCGGCCATCTTGTCCGAAGACACAGGCGTGGAGTCGGCCATCTTGTCCGAAGACACAGGCGTGGAGTCGGCCATCTTGTCCGAAGACACAGGCGTGGAGTCGGCCATCTTGTCCGAAGACACAGGCGTGGAGTCGGCCATCTTGTCCGAAGACACAGGCGTGGAGTCAGCCATCTTGTCCGAAGACACAGGCGTGGAGTCGGCCATCTTGTCCGAAGACACAGGCGTGGAGTCGGCCATCTTGTCCGAAGACACAGGCGTGGAGTCGGCCATCTTGTCCGAAGACACAGGCGTTGAGTCGGCCATCTTGTCCGAAGACACAGGCTCAGAAAGAGGAAGAGGAACAGATTCAGATTCAGGCTCGAGCACAGATTCAGTCTCGGCTCGACGAGACTCTGGATCGGCCTCTGGCTCGGCAGGACTGACGTGAAGCTCTGGCTCTGGCTCGGCAGAACTGACGTGAAGCTCTGGCTCGGCAGGACTGACGTGAAGCTCTGGCTCGGCAGGACTGACGTGAAGCTCTGGCTCGGCAGGACTGACGTGAAGCTCTGGCTCGGCAGGACTGACGTGAAGCTCTGGCTCGGCAGGACTGACGTGAAGCTCTGGCTCGGCAGGACTGACGTGAAGCTCTGGCTCGGCAGGACTGACGTGAAGCTCTGGCTCGGCAGGACTGACGTGAAGCTCTGGCTCGGCAGGACTGACGTGAAGCTCTGGCTCGGCAGGACTGACGTGAAGCTCTGGCTCTGGCTCGGCAGGACTGACGTGAAGCTCTGGCTCTGGCTCGGCAGGACTGACGTGAAGCTCTGGCTCTGGCTCGGCAGGACTGACGTGAAGCTCTGGCTCTGGCTCGGCAGGACTGACGTGAAGCTCTGGCTCTGGCTCGGCAGGACTGACGTGAAGCTCTGGCTCTGGCTCGGCAGGACTGACGTGAAGCTCTGGCTCTGGCTCGGCAGGACTGACGTGAAGCTCTGGCTCTGGCTCGGCAGGACTGACGTGAAGCTCTGGCTCTGGCTCAGCAGGACTGACGTGGACAGTCTCTGGATCTGCAGACGTGACGTGGACAGGCTCTGGATCAGTAGACGTGACGTGGACAGGCTCTGGATCGGTAGACGTGACGTGGACAGGCTCTGGATCGGTGGTCGCGGCAAGACCAGACCCTGGGATGGTGGTCTCGGCGGAACGAGACTCTGTTCGGACGGCCCTCTTGGCCGTACGTGCTGACATCAGCGGTGGATCTGTCATGTTAGAAATAAGTGTTGGACTCCCATAGACCGATCTGGTGGCAGGCTTTATGGTTGGCGTGATGTGAAGATTCTCAGGCTGGGCAGGCGTGACGTGAAGATCAGACTGAGGGGATACTGCAGGTTCACGGAGCTCCTTCTCCTCCATGCCCACAGTAAACTATGAACCGCTCAACAACAGGGCCAGGTCTACATATTGATCTAATGTCCCGTGAGGATCATGGTCGGGCATCAATGACCGGAGCGGTTCAGATAATCCTCCGCGGAAAAAGATCATTAAGCACTCGGTGCTCATTAGCGTGAGATGTGCCAGTTCAATAAAATCTGCGACGTAATCTTCGATGGACTGATTCTCCTGACGGAGACGCATGATTTGGACGTCTGGACACATGGTTGGCATGGCTGCTGGATCTCGGTGCGGCGAAGTCTTCTGTTACGAAACTGCTCCGAGACTAGAAAGTGAGATCCAAATGCAGCTTTATTGTATGGGGCAATCCAGACACGTAATCCAAAGAACAGGCAAGAGGTCAAAGCACAGGTAGGCAGTCCAAACAAAGAAACAAAGAAACAAACAAAACAGGCAGGGGTCAGAGGCAAAAGAGTAATCCACGGAACAGGCAAGAAATCCAAAAACCAAGAGACATGAAACCAGGGAAACGCTCGGAAATGCAGTGCAACAACATACAAGACTTCGCGGTGAGTGAATGAAATAACATGGTATAAATAGACAGACTAACAGGATGATGAGACGGGTGAATGCAATCAGTGAATGAGGTACAGGTGAATGTGATCAATGATAAGTGATGATGAGTCCGGGGAGTGAGTATGGGAAATGTAGTTTGTAAGTGATAGTCTTATGTGGAGTGCCCTCTGGTGGCTCTCAAGGGCACTCCAGCTGGTGACCGTTACAGCCCTCTCTCGTGTGGCTTGTGGAGTTCGCTTCGCTTTTGTCCAGTCCGGCGCCTCATAGCTCTGCTCCGCGCTCAACAAATTATATTTTTTTATATACTCAAAACAACTCCGTGTCGCGCGACACAATGAATCGATAATGAAATTAGTTGGCAACTCTTTTAAAAATCGATTTTTATCGATTCGTTGTTGCAGCCCTAGAACAAATAATGTTTTGTTCATCACATTAAAAATAACATTTAAATATGATAATATTTGATTTTTGAAGTGCTGGAAAAAGATGTGACACACTTGAAATCATTTTACTATTCCTACCAAACTTCCATGGTTACCTTACAGTTAGTGTTACTAAGTTACATTAAATCCATGGTGAATGTTGCAGATCTGTGGACTTACAGCCTATAACTAGTTCATTCATGGCACAATGTGTCTCCTGGTTTCCAAGTCAGCGCGCTGATTGATTCGTTAATAACAGAGAAATTTGAATGCTTCTCACTAGATCTCGCAGCGATGTTATTACTTCAGTGGCAAATTCAAACGCTTTCTTTACTGGCTCTCAGCGCTGTGTACTAACAGTGTCGCTTGATCAAGATCGGCTCGCGCTGCACTGATATCCAAACTATAAACGGTCCGTGACGCACAAAATAATTGTGTGGTTTCGTTCTGCTTTCATTACGCTTGCCATTTAATGTTGGGCAAAGTTGTGGTGGAATGGATATATTGAACGCTATATTGAAAAAATTGTATATCGTTACCAACAATGGTGTACCGTCGATAAATACCGACCCCGTTTTATCGCCCAGCCCTATATAAGGGCTGGACGATATGGCCAACATTTATATCACAATATATTTATTAATTTCGGTCGATACAATATAATTGCGATATCGATATGACCAATATAAAAGCCTCAATAAAAACTACCAAGAACGCCCACAGTTAGTCTGTACCTACAAACTTCTGTAAAAAAATTATTTGCCAGGTCTCTGAAACCTCCTCCTATAAAACTATATACTATTTTAGAAACAAAAAAGGGTACAAATACATTATTGTTAATTTAGCCTTCATACAAGAAATGTGAAATCACTGTCAAATAAACATAAGTTAATAACTCTTATTAATACCTTTAACTTTAAGCTATAGGCTAACATAGATTGATTATATTATACTTGTAGATTGAAAAAAGTGCTTCAGCCAGGATAAAGAATATGAAAAGTGCTCAGAGTTGCTGCAGAAAACAAACCAAAAAAAAGTGAGCAACAACAAAAACATGTTGCTGAGGGACATTTGGAGTGTTAATGACACCCTGAATTCATTTTGATTAATGAATCTGAATGTAGTGTTTACATGAACGCTGACAAGCGCACACTGCACAAATATAGTTTCCAGCTGTTTGCACATAATAACTCCATTCGCCGAATCCGCCATTTTTGTCAGACAAAGCAGTCAGGAGATTTGAACTTGAAAAACTGAGTGTAGGCTACTGACGTCTTTCCGCGGTTAAAACAACATTCCTTCGTATGTTCATTCATGTTTATTTGATGCTATAAATTAACTAGAAGGAAGAGATGATCGGTTCACGAGCAGCTTTAACTGGGGCTCTACAACGATCTGTCAGACACATTAAAGAGCCACAAAACGCTATTTATTGTTTACATTTCTTGACAAAATTGTCCAATTTGAAAGTTGAGACTTTGTTTAATATCAAAAGTAATCTGGTCTGTCCTGTCTGTCGGCGCGTTGTCAGTGTCCTCTCTGCTCCGCAATGTATTTTTCACTTCGTGAGAACATAATAATAATAATAATAATAATACATTTTATTTGCTGGCGCCTTTCAAGACACCCAAGGACACCTTACAGAAAAAATAAAAAAAATAAACAAGACATTAATACAAGCCCAACAATAATATCAATAGTAAAATCAAATGAATATGTACGATCTTGATGCTAAAAACCATTAAGTCCAGTAAGTTGTATTGGAATGATACAATTTATGTAGGATAAGCTAATCTAAACAGATGTGTTTTAAGTTGTGATTTGAAATGATGGATAGAGTCCAATTGGCGAATGTGAAGTGGGAGAGAGTTCCAGAGACGTGGGGCAGAGCGGCTGTAGGCTCTAGCCCCCATGGTGCTAAGTCTGAATGTTGGTACAGTTAAAATTTCAGCCGTAGAGGAACGAAGTGTTCGAGAAGGATTATAGGGAAGAAGCAGGTCTGAGAGGTATGAGGGTGCAAGGTCATGGAGGGCTTTGAAGGTAAGCAGCAAAATTTTGTAATTAATCCGGTGAGAAACAGGAAGCCAGTGGAGCTGAATAAGAAGTGGTGTAATATGATCAGTTGATCTAGTGCAGGTGATAATCCGAGCTGCCGAGTTCTGAATGGACTGGAGACGATGGAGAAGTTTATTTGTGGAGCCAATGAGGAGGGCGTTGCAGTAGTCAATGCGGGATGTGATCAGGGCATGAACAAGGACCTGTGTACTGTGTTGGGAGAGGGAAGGGCGGAGTCTAGAGATGTTGCGGAGGTGAAAGTAAGAAGTCCGAGTGATATTGCTGATGTGAGGGCCAAAGGAAAGTGTACTGTCTAGAATGACACCGAGGCTTTTGACTTGGGAGGAGGTGGGAATCGGAGAACCATCAACTGACATAGTAAACGGTTGACTTTTGGAGAGTGTGGCCTTTGAACCAATGAGGAGAACCTCACTTTTATTTCCATTTAGTTTGAGAAGATTGATTGACATCCAGTTGTTGATAGCTTGCAGACAGGAGGTGAGAGCGGAGGGGGGAAGAGAGGTGTTAGGTTTTGTGGAGAGATATAATTGTGTATCATCAGCGTAACAATGAAAATGAATCCCAAAGGAACGGAGAATGTTGCCTAGAGGTAATATATAAATGATAAAAAGCAGTGGTCCCAGCACTGAGCCCTGAGGAACACCATGGGTGACTGTTGTAGATTTTGATGTGACATTTTTCCCCTGAATGAACTGTTTTCTATTATGAAGATATGACCTGAACCAAACTAGTGCATTGTGAGCGATCCCGATAGCAGTCAGACGTTCCAAGAGAATTGTATGAGAGATGGTGTCAAAGGCTGCAGTGAGGTCGAGAAGAATTAGGATGGATAAGAGGCCATTGTCAGCTGCAAGTAGGAGATCATTTGTGATTTTTACCAGGGCTGTTTCAGTGCTGTGGTTGTGGCGAAAACCAGACTGAAACGGTTCGTAGAGGTTATTGTTGTGCAGGTGGGCTTGAAGTTGGGTCGCTATAGTCCGTTCCAAAAGTTTGGTGATGAATGGGAGATTGGAGATGGGGCGATAGTTATTTGGGTCATTGGGATCCAAACCAGGTTTCTTCAGAATGGGGGTGACAGAAGCAGTTTTGAGAGATGTAGGAACAGTGGAAGTCAGTAGAGAGGAGTTGATTATAGACGTTATGATCGGTAAGATAGAGGGGAGACATGTTTTAACCAGGGCGGTAGGGATGGGATCAAGCAGACAGGAAGAATTCTTGGACTTATTGATGAGTATAGTGATTTCTTCAGCTGATGGAGGCTGGAAAGTTGATAGAATGGAGAGTGGTGGAACCAATGTGGTACTCACGGGTGGGCAGCTGAATGCAGAGACAGGAGAATTCAACTGATGGTGAATATTGGTAATTTTTGTACTAAAAAATTCCAAAAAAAAGTGTTGCACTGAGCTGTAGAGTTGAGGTGATTGGCAGTGTCTACAGGTTTAAGTAGATTTTTGATAGTAAAAAATAAAGTCCGGGTGTTATTTTCATTGGTACTGATAATGTCAGAATAAAAAGAGGATTTAGCAGCAGTCAATGCACTTTTATATGAAATAAGATAATCAGTATACATTTGTTGATGAATGGTTAGACCAGTTTTCTTCGATAGTCTCTCAAGTCGTCGACCCATCATTTTCATATGTCGGAGTTCAGGGGTGTACCATGGAGAGGACCTAGTAAATGAGACTGTACGAGTTTTCAAGGGAGCTAAAGAATTTAGTGAATGAGATAAACAGTCATTGTAATGATCCACCAGGTTAGCAGTACAAAGTGAAGAGGGTGTTGGACAAACAGAGGTATTAACGAATCTATTAAGATCGTCTGGGTTAATGTTTTTAATATTGCGGAATGATATTGAGCGCTTCATATTTAAATTTGGGAGTGGCAAAATAATATCAAAGAAAACCATTTTATGATCTGAGATGGGAAGCTCTGTGGAATTAAAATTGCATGGTGCCACTCCAAGGCAACAGACTAAATCTAAAACATGGCCTTTATTATGAGTTGGGAAATTAATGTACTGAGTAAGGCCAAAACTATCTAAAACAGAAATAAAATCTTTAGTACTTGTGTCAGTTTGTTTATCACAATGGATATTAAAATCACCCATTAAAATGACATTGGGACACAATGCACATAAATCAGATAAAATGGCAGTAAGTTCGCTAATAAAAATGGCAGAGGTTCTAGGAGGACGGTAAATAGACACAATAAGGGTTGGAGTACGACCGTTAAGTTGAACAGTCAGGATTTCAAACGAGGATGGCTTTGTGACTGGGACTAGCGAGACTTTAAGGTTCTCACGATAGATTAGAGCGAGACCACCACCTCTTCCCGAGAGGCGTGGTTTGCAGGTGTAAACAAACCCCGGCGGCAAAGCTTGGTTGAGGTGGAAATAATCCTCGGGTTGTTGCCAAGTCTCAGTAAGACACAGAATGTCGAGTTTTGAATCCACGATGATGTCCGCGATTAAAAGCGCTTTATTGGAGAGAGATCGGATGTTAAAAAGTGAAAATTTTAATCCTTTAGATGGAACAGCGGGGTCAGGTAGCAGAGAAGCTAGAACACTATGGTCAACCTTTCTCCCTATCCTGTGGGGTTTGCGGGGACCAATAGACCAACAGGAGCTAATGGAATTAGAGTTATTGTACGAGAAGTTCCTGCGGGATCCACGGTGGATGTATTTTGGTCGGCGGAGAATGTCACGATGGCTGAAGAGGCAGGAAGAGGCCACGGAACGTAATCGAAGCTGGTGTAGTTCCGCTGCCGAGTAAGACAGCCGTGGAATGGCTGTTGCTATGTTGACAAGCAGGATAATCCAGAGTAGCATTTTGAACGTCCACATATTGCCGCCTCGGTGATGCTGCAGGGTCGTCAGAAGCCTCCGTCAGCAGGTAGTACGCCGGCGGCGTTTTCTAGTTGACGTGGAAGCAGTCAGCAGCAGGGTAAGCCGATAATATTCCCAAACATAGACAGCAAATACCACAGCGGTAGAGGAACAGGTTTAAGAATTAATTTAGCACAGTAATAATTCAAACAAACGTCCGGTGAGCAGCGGCAGGAAGACACGCCAGCGTTCACTCCCGTTATGTGGTGTGCGATATAGCTTGTTGGACATAGCAACAGTAGTAACTAAAGGTCCAGCCTTAAAGGAGAACTCCGGTCAATTTTAACATTGAGCTCAATTTTTAGTAAATTTGGAGTGCTGTCAATACAGAGAACAACGACAAAAATCGGTGTTGCCTACACCGTGTTATCCTCTTTTTAAAATTTGCACCCTATTGACTTGAATGGGGTCTAATTTTAAACCTGCTTTTATTTCTCTTATCATCCTTGATGTGTCATACAAGTGCCCAGCCATGTTGAGTGATTCCTTCAGAGTGAACACAGTGAATCTGACCGCAGTAGATGTGAAAGATATGAATAAAAATGATGTTATATCAGCCAGCGCACAGACCTGTATTTAGTTCCTGTTTTCGGTCGAAGTCCAAAGTAGTCGATTGTCGAGTTCACGCGCGTGATCATAGGTAACTAAACCTATGATAAACCTAAACCTATCCGATTTTTGTCGTTGTTCTCTGTATTGACAGCACTCTCTGTATTGACCGGAGTTCTCCTTTAATATATATGTATCAGTCTTGCGAGTAACCCAAACAAATTTACTAGCCAATGGCGATTCTATTGCCAACCGGTTGTACACGACAGCTCTATTATGTCTGCTTTATGTTACTCTATTATATTTAAATAATTTTAAGTTATGTGCCGGGAGCTCACCATTCATGTGAGAGGTCTCCTATTCAGAGAATAATTACATCCTGTCCTGTAATAAGTTTATGTGTCCTGAAAGTTCAAGGACAAAGTTTTTGCACTTCAGTTAATGTGTAGAAGATAATGTTCACAGAATTAAATGTGACATTTGAAGTGAGTTGAGCAGTCTTATTTTCCTCATTTTTTGTAATGCCTTTGAATAATATGGGGGGACATGAATCGCAATATATCGCAGAATCGAATCGCAATACTTGCTGTATTGCAATATGTTATGAATCGCAATGTTGAATCGTGGCCCAAATATCGCAATACTATCAAATCTTTTTTGCCAATTCCCACCCCTAATATCGATACAAATTTGGAAAGATTTTGAGATATCACATTTTTGTTAAAGGCTCTACCACCCTAACCATCACAGCCTCAAATCCATACCATCCACTCCCAATCACCAGAAAACTAAACACAGTAACCATCAAGTATCGTTATAGTCTTCCTCTGGTTCCTATAACAATTTTAGGCATTGCCCAGCCCTACTGCATAAAGTTTAAAATTTGAATATTAAGAGTGTAGCTAACATGTCACTGTGTAGAAGTCAATAATGATGGAATTTGTATATCTTTCAAATTCAAGCTAATTTGACACTGCTTCTAAAAAATTGGGATGCAGTGAAATAAAAATTCTGGGCAGAAACCGAAAATTCTGAATGCACTTGGCAGAAAACTGAAAATTACTTTTTTTTAAAATAATTATTAGCCTAGTTTCTGGTTTTAAATATAATTTTTTATAATTGTATTTAGGGCTGTAGCTATCGATTATTTTAGTAATTGAGTATTCTACTGATTATTCCATCGATTAATCGAGTAATCTGATAAAAAAAATGTGTGGTAATAAAAACAGATCCAAGTGAACAACTGACTTTAAAATGACTTAAAAATACAAATAGGTAACACTTTACAATATGGTTAATTAGTTAACTACCTTAATTAACATATGAACAATACGTCTACAGCATTTATTTATCATAGTTAATATTAATTTCAACATTTACTAATATATTATTCAAATCAAAGGTTGTATTTGATAACATTAATGTACTGTGTGTGAACTAACATGAACAAAAAATTTAACATTAACAAAGAGTAATAAATAGTTACAAATGTATTGTTCATTATTTTTTATGTTGTTTAATACATTAACTAATGAACCTTATAAAGTGTTACCTAAATATATAATAACAAGCAATAATTATTTGTTCAAATAAAGTATCAAAGTAATCATATGAGTTTTATTGAACAACACTTAAAATACACCATGTAAAATAAATTATATAAACGAATATAAACATAACATGGTACATTACGTAAAAACAAATGTCCGCAGAGAGCGCCAATGGCCAAGTTACACTAAGCCTAAGGCATGATCAAATCCTTGTTTAAAGGGGTGGTTGAGTATGATTTCACTTTTCTAACTTTAGTTAGTGTGAAATGTTGCTGTTTGAGCATAAACAACCTCTGCAAAGTTACAACGCTCAAAGTTCAAAGCAAAGGGAGATATTTGCTTTTAAAGAAAAGGACTACAACAAACGGCTAACACAACTAATTTGTAAATCTACGCCAACACAGGAGAATAGAAAAAAAATATTTCTGAAATATATGCAAATTGTTGTTCATCATGATTTCAAAATAAAAGTTTATATATTTCAGAAAGATATTTTTTTGTATTCTCCTGTGTTGGCGTAGATTTACAAATTAGTTGTTACGAATCTTGTGAAATGGCGCACACTGCGTGCAGATGAACATTATAAGCCACACAAACTTACAGCAGGCATAGATGGAGTTTTAGAAGCCCGAGACGCTGACACGCATATACATTATGACAGTGCAACTATGAAACACACGTCAGAGGTTTTGTGTTCCCAAATGTACATTATTGGAAACCTAAACAAACAGCACATGCAGAGACTGAGTATGTGTGGAGCAGCGTTTACTGTGAACGGAGCTGAGGTACTTTTAACACAATCTGCACACATGTAAATAAAGCATTGTGCTTCTCTGTAGAAAAAAAAACAGTGCATATATTCTTTTAACTGAATCACAGCCTTAGTGATTTCATGATAAATAAATTGCGTAGCCTTAGAAAACGGTGTAATAATGCGGTTCATGGATTCTCGTCTGTGGAATGCGCCACTTCCGGTATGTTGCCGGTTACTCGACACGGGTAAATGGCAATGAGGATTTTTTTCAAATTGAGTACTCGACTTTAATCGAGGAATCGTTACAGCATTAATTGTATTATTATTATTAGACTTTTAAAATTAAATACAATCATTTTACTGAATATGAATTTAAAAAAAAAACTACAAGCCAATAAAATAACCACACTTTTATTTAAAGTAACACACAAAAATTGGACAGCCCTATATAAAAATATTATTAAATATCAATATTGTCACCATGATGTCATGTTTTGTCTGCACCTGTTCTCGTTTTCCCTGATTAGTTTACCTTCCTCCACCTGTCTGTTTAACTGCCTCCTCAATCGGTGTATTTATACTCCCTGTTCTGTTCATCCTTTGTCAATTATTGAATGTGGTCACGCTTTGTGTCACTCATCAGTAAACTTTAATGTTATTTGAATCCTGCATCATTCGTCTTCCTTCCGTGGCAAGTTTGTGACACCAGCGTTGCCCAGCACGGCTATATGAGCGTGGCACACACACCGAGCGGGAAAGGGGAGCTGCTCGCAAAGTAAAAACCAAAAAAATGCTATGCAAGATTGAAACCTGATTGCTGAACACGGAGGGGCGGAATATTTTCTGCTTATATTTCCATCTTTTCGCTTTCAGCCAAAAAACTAAAGTACCATTTTCGACGGCCCAAATTTTGGTGCATCCCTAGTACTTAAAAATACAATAAGCATGGTATGCAAAGCAGAAAAACAACAAAATGCTCCACACCACACGTCCATCTAGTGCATGTGTTTATAGGCCAACAATTATAAAAATGGAGCCAAAGGAATGCAAAAATGTGTCCTGTACGAATGGCTCATCATACTGCATTATAATAGACAAGCATGCAGTGTAGATTTTTTTTTTTTTTATTATAATGGTATTCATTAAATGCATGATTATATGCTCAATTGCTATGCATTCAAAGAAGCTTAATTATAATTCTCAAAAATCCAGATTATGGTGGTGGACCACTGATAACCTTGTGACGTATCTGCATTTGACCCAGAGGATTGGTGGGCTGTCTGAAAACTATAAAACCTGTATAATTAGGCTGGTTTAGGATTGTGTCCAACAGCTAGATGGGACACAACAGAATAGAGACATGTAGGACTCTCGTGCACAGCTAAAGCCCTATTCAAGAAATTGCACCTCTAAAATGTATCCTCTTTAAAGCACTGTTGCTAAAATATTGCAAAAAGAAATATAGATTTTGACCGAGTTCACTTCACTAAATTGTATGAACCATGTGTGGACAACCCATCTCCAAACATGGATCATCAATAATGCATTTCACTTTATGTATTTTGATTAATTAAAAGCATACAAAAAATTATGCATTGCTGCCATCACATCTGATCATTGTTTGACAGAGCTGTTCTTTGGCAGTGTGCCATGCATCTATAAATAAGTTGAGATGTGCAGGTGTGACTGAAACATTTACTAGCATCCTCAGGACTGGAGTGATTGAGTATATTTAACCTATTTAGAGGGTCTACACAGGGCTCCAGACTGCGAACAAATGGCCGCATTTAGCGAAAACATTTTCTGCTAGTGCGACTAAATTTTATTTATTTATTATTTTATTATAGGTCGTACTGGTGCAATTACCACGTTGCCCAATGGATAAGAACTGCCATTTCTGTATGAGAAACATCAAACAAAAGCGGAACGGAACCACACTCGTTTTAGCTGCGTTGCGCCGACCGTTTATCGGAGCAATAATAGACAATGCAGTGCGAGCTCATACATGGGCCTATCCGTTTAAACACAGCTACTGCGAGATCTAGTGGGAAGCATTCGGTGCAGATCAGATCAAACAGCGCAGATGTGGATACCAGAAGAAACATTGTGTCATGAACAAAGTTAAGTGGTTTCAGTTCACAAATCACCAAAATTCACCATGGATTTAATGTAGTAACACCCCATGGTATTGTGGCAGAAATAGTTGAATGTCTGTTTTGTTTTTTGTTTTCAAACCAGTTGTCCCAACCTTCCGATACTGCATGACGTTCGAAGCTTCAAGCGTCATCAATCACGTGGTATTGTCATTTTGATTCAAGCAACGTTACAGTATGTGATACAATAGGGCTTTGAAAAATTCGTCAGAGCATCGGAGGCCCGGTATCACCACTAATATTAGTACCTGCACTTAATAACAAAACAATGCAGAACAATAGTAATTTTATGATTCACTTATAAAATGTATTTGTCTCTGAAATTAACCCTTGTTTAGAGATTGAACATGGTTATGATGTCTCCACCACACATAAGTACATCTTCATTTAGGTTCCACTTCCAGTTCTGTGGCGAACCAATGTTTCTTACTTATCTCATTACCTACCTAGATGTTTAATTAGCGGTACCCTCAAGCCTTCACTTCATTCACAGCTGTCACATGGATGGAAGGACTATTTTGTGTTCCATTGGCCTTGCAAGAGCACTGATGTCGCTCCCCGGCCTTCCTTGGAAAGAGCTTTACTGGAGCGAGTGTATCATAAATGTGCTTTTTGACATTTGTGGCGAGAAGCCATAAAACCACATTCGCCCTCAATCCGTCCGCCTGTCAACCCTAGCATTTGACTCACATGAAGCAGTGCTGATGTGGCAGGGTCGATAGGTCATTTCATGCAGGCATGTTCAGGCGAGTGTAAATGCATTTTGACACTGTACAAGTTTGGGTTTGTTTCAAAATTAAAGCGCTGCCCTCTGGAGAACTTTGGCAATGCTGTTCTTTCCTCTTTATAATGGAATTGCTTTTGCCCTTTTTGCCATCTCCATTTATCAGACTGTCTTTGTACCCTAGAAGAAGAATTGCGTATGTGTCAGTGCTTGTGTGAATGGGTTAGTAAGAACGAAGGATTTTGACAGTATGTCAACTGAAACTGTTCAGTCGTAAAAACTGCAAGCAAAGTGTTGACATACTTGATGTTACAGTACAGAATTGCGTACTGTTGCAGCATACTAGCATAGTGTCATGATTTAGGAGACTTCGCTCAAGAGTAAGAGCTACAGAGTAGTTTTCTGGCCATGAAAATGTCATTAAAAGCTTGACCAATGGTATCTGATTTAGTTAAACCAGATTACCTGATAATATTTATTACATCTATTTTTTGTGTCGTCCCAGCCAGTATATTTGTGTGTCTTTAACCATCTCTTGAAGTGTTTGTAAGTTACATAAAATAAAGACATTTAAAGTCACATTAGAGTTTGGAATAATCAGTTTCCCCTGATCATTTTAGATTCTGCAATACCTTAATGGTGTACCATAATTAATCAGTTTTAATGAGCTAATGTGCATGTAAACTTTCTTGTCCTACTTAATAGCTTCTTGCCAGAGTGTTCCATGCTATCAGGAAGCATTTCTCAAAACCTCAACATGATGTATGATACATGTAAGATTTTATTAACTTTTGAGATGTTCTTAATGACTGAGTCTATCCCAGCTTTCATTGTTTATATTTCACACAAAGATAGAAAGACTGTGTGAGTGTTCTCTTGTTTACAATAAAAAAGAGCTATACATGTAAACACAATAACTATTTGGCTATACAATGTGTTGCGTGTAAAATGAGCATAGAAAAACATTATACAAGAAACTTAGCTGTTCATGTTGTTTCAGACTTGCATGAATAGACTTTTAGAATGATTTATTCCTAAACATTAGCGAAATGCACACAACAAGGTCTGGATTTCCCAGTGTTATTCCCTCTTACTCAGATAAAGAGTGTGTTCAGAGTAAACAGCATTAGCATCAGCCGGTAGTTGTGCTCATGTATAGAGAAGGAGTATTGAAGTGTGAACCATTCTGAACTAACGCACAGAAAACACAATTTATAATGAGATTCCTTCCCTCCTCTTCTTGTCTGTAGTGATAAGTCAAAATGGTGCGTTTCTGTTCAGCTCCAGTAGGCACTTCTTATGTTTTTCAGTCTGGGGACTAAAAACAAAATATAATAGTGTTGTTTTCTTCAACGAACAGAAAATGGCAAAGTGAATTTGAGGTGTGTTAGTGGCCAGGTCATAATTTTCTTTTGTTGCTTTTCTCTTACCTAAGGATATTCTTAATATCATACTATATATCAAACATTATCTTCACTATGGAAAATGTGAAGAAGAAAAAAAGCTCACTTGAGAAATATGTTCTTAGGGTGATCTTTTATACAAAAAATATATAATTTAGTCCCCATGATGAAAATCTGTATGACCACTAAATGTCTAAGTAGTCAAAGAGGGCCAAAGAGATGTGCTTGGCCAAAGAGATGTGTTTTTGGATTTGAACTGACACAGTGTGTCTGCTTCCCGGACAATGTTAGGAAGATTGTTTCAAAGTTGTGTTGCTAAATAGGAAAAGGATCTACCGCCAGCAGTCGATTTTGATATTCTAGGTATTATTAACTGGTCGGAATTTTGAGATCGCAATAGACGTGAAGGACTATAATGCGTTAAGAGCTCGCTCAAGTACTGCGGAGCTAAACCATTTAGTGCTTTGTAAGTGATCAGCAATATTTTAAAATGTATACGATGTTTAATAGGCAGCCAATGTAGTGTTGACAGAACGGGGCTAATATGGTCATACTTCCTGGTTCTGGTAAGAACTCGAGCTGCTGCATTTTGAACTAGCTGTAGTTTGTTTGTTAAGCATGCAGGGCAAGCACCCAGTAGAGCATTACAATAATCTAGCCTTAAGGTCATGAACGCATGAACTAATTGTTCCGCATTTGTCATTGAGAGCATATGGTGTAATTTAGATATATTTTTAAGATGGAAAAATGCGGTTTTACAGATACTAGACACGTGACTTTCAAATGAAAGATTGGTATCAAAGAGCACACCCAGGTTCCTAACCGACGACGAAGACTTAACAGAGCAGCCATCAAGTGTTAGACAGTATTCTAGGTTATTACGTGTGGAAGTTTTTTGTCCAATAATTAGAATCTCTGTTTTTTTCTGAATTTAGTAGTAGGAAACTACTAGTCATCCAGTTTTTTTTATCAGCTATGCATTCCGTTAATTTTGTGAATTGGCAGGTTTCGTTAGGTTTTGAAGAAATATACAGCTGAGTATCATCGGCATAACAGTGAAAGCTAATTCCATGTTTCCTAATGATATCTCCTAATGGTAGCATGTACAGAGTGAACAGCAGCGGTCCTAGTACTGAGCCTTGTGGTACGCCATACTAGCAATAAACTAGCATATAGCAATACAGCACACAAATTTAATTGTCTTTTATGTTGCTTTTATGGTATTATGTCGTAATTTTTGAAAATTGTCAGTATTAATGGCCATCCACTTTTACTAGAGCTTCTTTTGCAAATGTATATTCCATGTATATAAATTAGAGAGTAATACACTCTATTAGAGAGAATAAATAACAAAATGTGCATTTTTGGGAGAACCTTTACTTTTTTCTATTGGGACTGCAATAATTGGTGGTCTATATCCAGTTATCTCCATTCAGCCCAGCATCCTTTATTGACAGAAAGTAATCACTTCTCTCCCAATGTGGATTTGCTACCTAGACAACCACTACTAGATATGCAGGCACCCATGACGGCCTATTGATACATCTCATTATTAGTACCTTCAGAGAGCTCTCATCTGCAACTGAAATTAGCTGTATGCTTTCAGTGGACCACAGCCTATTCAGAAAACATCACTGGTGTGTGTTGTGTGTGGGGGGTCACAAATATGTGGTAACAGAGCATATAACCAGATAAGAGTGCTTAGTGACAAGTAGAGGTGGCAGTGGTGTAGAGTAGCATTTTATCTTTAGAACGGAGCTGTAATGCATTAGGACAGGTTTCACCCACTAGGCATGCTGGCATTGCACTTGCAGCTGGTTCCAGTTGTAATGATGAATGTTATCATCATTAGCATCTATGCGTGACCAGTCACAGCAGCATGCTACAGGTCTCTGGTGATCCTAATTGCCAAATATTTTTGCATAATTGGTGGTGCTTGCTGAGGCAGGCATCACTGTTAATATTGTTCATACTAATAGTAAAATGGGCTATAGTTGCATATGGCCACAATGTTGGGTTTCCGATCTAGTGAGTGTGTGCATAGACACTTCCGGAAATTATTTTTTAGAGTTCTATAAATCTTTATTACTATTATAGACTATTATAGACTATATTCCTATTACATGAGCCAATCACATTTGAAACGGATGGATGTACACATACTCAATTTATTCCCTGACCAATTATGCCTATTGTAAATATAAAAATATGTAAATATAAATTAATTTAAAAATAAAATATAGCTAAACAATTTGTGTAAAAACAAGGAAATCCATTATACAGATCCATCACTTAGCTACGCATCCACGCCTATCTAAAATATTCGTATTACACATACTTGTTGTGCAACATTTTAACTGAAAAATCTTTTAATTATTATACATATACACTGGAACTTGGTAGCCTACCTGGATCAGAAAAATGTGTTGTGCTTCCCTGAGAACTCAAATGAAAGCTTGCAACTACAGGAATAACCATGATTAGAGAGTTGTTAGCATAAAATATCCCGTAAACATTCCACAAGTTTGCCCTGTGAGACAGGCCACAATTTATCTCCAATAAAATCAGGACGTGTGTATTACACACTTGAGTGTCTTGTATGAATGAAGAGATCCCTGTGGATTTTCACTAACCACTGAGACTGAACCACAGAAACACTAGGAGAAAGAATGAAAGATAATCTCAGCGTATCTCGATGAATTACCGCACAGAGGTAAACAATAATATAAAAATGATGTTGTCTTTCTCTCTGATAGACCACCATCTTCTCTGTAATTGTAATATAATAAAAGAAAACAATACAGCAAAGAACAGAGTAGTGCTATCTCTTTTCTAAGATTGGGTTTTGATTGGGTTTAGTGCCTGACACATGATAAAAATGGGTAAAAAAAAGACATGTTAATGGTGGGACTGAAACATATCTAGGGACCAGAATATCATGAAGACTTGGAGATGGGGTCTTTTGACTTGGGCCGGTAATCAACCACCCAGAACACCCTAACATATCCATAAAAAATAAATAAAAAAAACTCCCATAACACCTTAGCAATGCTCTGATAACCACCCACTAGGGCTGCATGATACTGGGAAAATATGCAGTATTGTTGGTGAATATTGCGATAACGATATTTCTTATGACATTTCCCTAGAGAGATGCTATTTTTATTAGCTATTTAAAAAAATATATATTTATGTAATGATCATACTAAAATAATCAGGTAAAATATATCCTTCTGATCTAATTCAGGAAGAGCCAGGACATTTTTCAATATAACTCCGATTATATTCATCTGAAAGAAGAATGTCAAATACACCTAGGATGGCTTGAGGCTAGTGGTGGGCGATAGGCTATGGCAAAAAAATCATATCACTTTTTTTTTCAGGAAAATCACGATTCACAATTTTTTATCACAAATCTTTTTCAAGTTGGTTTTTACTATTTTGCAAGTGACTGAGCATTACAGCCAAACCAATGTCCTTATTTTATAAAAACAAAGCCTTAGGTAACAAAATATAAAATAAAAAAGAATGGCAGTCATTTAGGCCAACAGTTTTCTGTTGAAAATAAAAGTTATTTTGAAGAATGTGGGTAACCAAACAGTTGCTGATCCCCAGTGTATAGTTTTTTCTCCTATGGAAGTCAATGGGGACTGTTTGGTTACCCATATTCTTCAAAATATCTTATTTTGTGTTCAGCAAAATAAATAAATTAATACAGATTTGGAACACCATTGGGTGATTCTCACGAAATCCAGATTTAGAAGGTGTCCAGCATCATAATTTTTCAAATGCCCTTGAAGCCAATTTTCTTTTTGCACATATAAGATTAATGTCTGAACTTACTATAACCATTATTTTTAGAAGATTAAAAAAATTATTTCCATATAATTATTTACATTTTTTAGATGAAGTCCATAAAAAATTATCATTACCGCAACATGACATAACATTAAATATATGGTTAAAAATTTGTATTTTTGGCTAATGTTAAAGTAGACTCTTATTACTCATGCTCAAAGCTATGTAAAACTTTGGAGAGATTATTTTTTCATATTTATATTTTTTTGTTATTTCCTTGTTTTCTCTCATTACCGAAACATGTGATGATTTACAATTTATTTTATTTTATTGTTTTACTAAAAGATGACATACACATTTGTTATGTAGCAGACCTTAAATAAGTAGTGTTGTATAATATGTATATACATTTTAAAACAAAATATGATTATCTAATTATTACTTAATTTGTAAAAAAGATACATGTTGCGGTAATGAAAATGCCATTTCGGTAATGAGGATCAATGTTTCGGAAATGAGATTTAGCTCACACATTCACTGTTGACAAAGGGGTTTGATGCCTAACCCTATTTTACATATTTAAAACACATAGCCTACAATTTTTAAAAGAATATTTATTTCATAAACCGTTTCATTTTCTAATTTTTTGTAATCATCACAGTATCATGCCTTGTGTTAACAAGTGTTGTAGTTACAATCTTATGCTCATAAAGAATCATGTCATGTAGCCTACACTGTAGTACTAACAAATATACAACCATTAGTATAAATATTATCATTATATAACATGCAATCATGTGTTCATGAGAACTTTTTCAATGTAACACAGTGGGGAGAACAAGTATTTGATACACTGCCGATTTTTCAGGTTTTCCTACTTGCAAAGCATGTAGAGGTCTGTCATTTTTATCATAGGTACACTTCAACTGTGAGAGACGGAATCTAAAACAAAAATCCAGAAAATCACATTGTATGATTTTTAAATAATTAATTTGCATTTTATTGCGTGACATTGCATGACAAGGCTGGGATGGGCTACAGGACAATAGGCAAGCAGCTTGGAGAGAAGGCAACAACTGTTGGCGCAATTATTAGAAAATGGAAGAAGTTCAAGATGACGGTCAATCTCCCTCGGCCTGGGGCACCATGCAAGATCTCACCTCGTGGGGCATCAATGATCATGAGGAAGGTGAGGGGTCAGCCCAGAACTACACGGCAGGACCTGGTCAATGACCTGAAGAGAGCTGGGACCACAGTCTCACAGAAAACCATTAGTAACACACTACGCCGTCATGGATTAAAGTCCTGCAGCGCACGCAAGGTCCGATCTGAAGTTTTCCAATGACCATCTGGATGATCCATAGGAGGAATGGGAGAAGGTCATGTGGTCTGATGAGACAAAAATAGAGCTTTTTGGTCTAAACTCCACTCGCCATGTTTGGAGGAAGAAGGATGAGTACAACCCCAAGAACACCATCCCTGTGAAGCATGGAGGTGGAAACATAATTCTCTGGGGATGCTCTTCTGTACAAGGGACCGGACGACTGCACCGTATTGAGGGGAGGATGGATGGGGCCGTGTATCGCCAGATCTTGGCCAACAACCTCCTTCCCTCAGTAAGAGCACTGAAGATGGGTCGTGGCTGGGTCTCCCAGCATGACAATGACCTGAAACACACAGCCAGGACAACTGAGTGGCCTTCTCAGCATCTCAAGGTCCTGGTGTGGCCTAGCCAGTCTCCAGACCTGAACCCAATAGAAGATCTTTGGAGGGAGCTGAGAGTCCGTATTGCCCAGCAACAGCCCTGAAACCTGAAGGATCTGGAGAAGGTGTGTATGGAGGAGTGGGCCAAAATCCCCAGTGTGTGCAAATCTGAACCAGAACTACAGGAAACGTATGATCTCTTTAACTGCAAACAAAGGTTTCTGTACCAAATATTAAGTTCTGCTTTTCTGATGTATCAAATACTTATGTCATGCAATAAAATGCAAATTAATTACTTAAAAATCATAAAAAAAAAGTTTTAGGGCGTTTTCACACCTGAAAGTCCGCACCGAGGTCAGAACCAAAGTTCATGTTTTGATACATTCTGTAAGTTTTTTTTCACACTATAACGAACCAAACCTTTGTTCAGTTTGATTCGGACCGTGACTACATCTTTTCTTTGGACCAAATTTCGTCTGTTTGGTCCGGACCGTGGTCTGGGGGAGGTTTCACACCTGTAATTTTGGTTCGGATCAAATTGAAAAGTCAGAAAATCCCGACCAAACAAGGTAGATGTGAAAGGGCCCTTAGATTCCGTCACCCACAGTTGAAGAGTACCTATGATAAAAATTACAGACTTTTACATGCTTTGTAAGTGGGAAATCCTGCAAATTCGGCAGTTTATCAAATAATAAATAATAATACAAATAATAACAAATAATAATAATAGCTATTTTGTTTACGCAACATGTTCAAGAAGTGTTTTAGGCAAATATCAAGTTATATTGAAATGAGCAAGAGTTATAGTGCACGTCCCCCCTTCATAAGTCTGTTTCTCATTACCGAAACATTGAGTATCTCTACCGCAACAGGCCTTCAAAAGTTGCGGTGAATGATAATGGTGTTGCGGACGATGAGCGACCTTAAACATTCTTGCTAACTGTGGAAGCTAAATGAGGGTTAGCTAAACTTTCCCTATCTTTTTATATTAAGACCATAATGGGGTATATAGTAATCAAAAAATTTAAACGGCAACATTTTTTTTAAACCTCACAAACTCATGTTTCGGTAATGAGAACTAAAAAGTCGAGTAGGTACTATGACAAACAAAATTGTAACTTTTATCTGGAGAGAAAAAATAAGAACTGCTTACCATAGTAGCCATCTTTAGTGTCACGGTCAATTATGTCCCATCCAACAAAATTCCTTGATAATGTTAGTTCCTTGAGGACTTTAACAATGATTGAAAATTTTTGCGGAGGATGAGAAAATTGGTCTTGGACACATTTATATTCCTTACTATTGTCATTACATTTACCAATGATCACCAAATACCACATGTTTCTTTACTGTAAATGTTTATAGTATAACATGCACTGAAGCTTTTTATTTTATATACCTCAAGTGTTTTCCACATACCATTCAGATCAGAAAGAAGGTTGAAAGCACTTGTTAGAGGCACGTAACCTTTTAGCTTTAGGGAAGTGCCTATTACCAACAGAATCCAATCCAAATTTCGTTAACTTAATTAATAATTGTTTCATTTAATCAGTTCATTAATAAACTGTTAATAAACAGCTGTGCATAAATCAAGTTACCCCTTCCACTTCATTTTTTAATTATAAATATTTCCATCTCAAAGAACCCAAATCCAGTCATGGACACGTTGCGGTAATGAGAAATGTATCCTTAAATGTGAAAAAAAAAATGGTATTTATGATGTCATTTGAAATCATGTGCTAAATAGTACATGAAGAGATGTTTATAACTGTATCCTTCTTATTTTGATAGCATTTACTTTTATCATACAAATGTTTCATGACACCTCATAAGTCTAATTTCACGAGAATCACCCCATTAGAGCTGAAATAATTATATAATTTTCATTTTCTGGTGAACTATCCCTTTAAGTACAAGCGGCAGCATGTTTACTATTAGGCTACTGTCGCTTTAAAACCGGCACGCGACGCATTTAATATACACGCATATAACACAAGCACTAGATTTTCTCTCAAATATTTGCTTTCACTTTAGACATAACCAACTCTGTTTATGTAGACCTTATGTGTTTTGACAGTATTAGCGCAATGAGACTCTAAAGATAACTTAGTCCATTATTCAGGCGCCGTTAGTGCATGTGAGCTTGGGGTGTATGCGCTCAGGAAAGCGCATGTTAGAACAGCGCATCAGCACGTGAATTAAATGTTTAACCGGCAAGGCTTTAAAGCAAATGCAAATAATGAACTTTTGTGAATTACAGTGTCCCGTGAGTGGGCATTACTTGACATTTCGTTAACAGGTTTGGTAGGTTTGGGCTGACACTTTTTGAAGTCTTCACTAGCTCCCAGTGGTTGCGTTCCAGATGACTGTAGAGATTAGTTTTATTTCCTCTCGATGTGGACACATCTTCTCTCTTGAAGCCAAAATATTGCCATATTTCAAACGTACAGTTATTTTAAGGCACAAGTTCTTCGCTGTTGTCATTTTCCTCGCTTGTCTCTACTCCCGCCATCAGTTTTTATTTTCCACTCTCTCTCTGAGCCTCTAGGTTTCCCTTTCGGACCCGGTTTAGCCAATGGCATAATAGCACCTACTGGGGAGGTGGGTATAAAGATAGCATGGCCACATCTGATTGGTCAAATTTGGATAAACAGCCTATGCATGCAATACACAAATGCTTGGCACATAAAATACATTTAATTTATCGCACCTCTCTGCGATATGGATATCGCATATACTGTGATCATGATAATTTTTCGATATATTGTGCAGCCCTACCACCCACAGCGCCCTAGCATCATGGCAGAGAGTTTTGATCCTTCTCTATAGAAAAGTATCTAGATGCAAAATTTACTAATGCACATTTCTGGCAGTTCTCTATACGGTGAGACTTTTGTTGTTTAACCATAGATAAGTTCCTGGTACATCTACAAAGAAAAGTACATGCATTTGTTTAAAACTTCGCTATAGTATAATGCAAATGTGGATAAATCATGCACACATTGTTATCTTTCTCTCTGAACCACTGCCTCGGATTCAGGAAATTAAAGGATTCAATATCTTGACAATATCTAGACTGTATTCAAACTTTACATTTTCAACACTGAATGTTATCTATAGAGCTGCTTCTGTTTGTGTCAGGCTTTTCAGAAGAAATGATTAATGGACCATATTTCAGTGTAATGGAAAAAGAGCCTATAATGCAGATTGTTTACTGTACTGATTTTTTTCCATTCTTGGAAAATAACAAATTATGAAAAAAAGGAGATGCTGAAAAAAACAAAAAACAAAACATTTTCACAATCATATAATCCTGCCTTTTTAAATAATAATCCTGCCTTTCTTATAGCTCCTCTTATTACACCTCTGGCATATGTCTACATACTCCAAATGATTAATGGGCTGCAGCAATGGTGGATACTGTCCATTTACCATTCAGTATGCCAAAATACCCTGTCATTGGTATGACTCTACATTCTCCATCCTCCACACTACTTCTGGCTGTTGATGTGTTTTTGGCATAGGAAGGGCAGGTACAGCTTTGAAGTGCTTTGTATTACCTCAAGAACATAGGCGGTCCACCCTGAAACCCACTTCACGCCCCAACATGCAAATCAGTTCTTAAGGGAACCAAGGTCGCCTACAGGCTCATTATTTGTTGTCAGCTGCCTGCACCTGTTTTGCCGAAGTGTGTGTGGCTCCTGCCTCATTGTTTAAAATGCCAGTGATGACAGTACTGTATGTGCTGCCTGATCCCGACCTGTCGGTGTGAATAGGAGCAGACACCTTTGGAAAGGACACCTACATCATGCTGCTACTCTGACAGAGGTGTTGGCTGTGCCAAAATGGTGACTTGGCACTGATGCCAGCTTGAGTTACAGTAGCAGGTGTTTTTTGCTGACTAGGGATGTCCAAAAATTACAGGGTTGCCCGCACAACAAATTGACAAATTGAGGATGTTTTTTTTGGCTACCTGTCCCTGATCAAACGTATTGTCTAATTGATTTATTTAGCCCTATTTGGACAGGATTAGTTTAACATGGAGAGGGGGTAAAGTAATTATTACCAGAGCTTCTCAGTGATTTTAGTCCGGTCCGAATGTGCCATCTCATTACTCATTACGGACAATGTCAGTAACGATTACGATGACATTCTGTAAAAAGTTCAGAAAAAAATTACCTCAGGTAATGATGTTTAAAATTTGTTTTCCGTGTTTTTTCCAAGTATGGAGGCGCTTGACGAAGCATTAATTTGCGTTCTAGGTGGTGGGACAAGCCTGTGGCAAACCTCAAGTGTTTTCCACACACCATTCAGATCAGAAAGAAGGTTGAAAGCACTTGTTAGAGGCACGTAACCTTTTAGCTTTAGGGAAAAGTGCCTATTACCAACAGAATCCAATCCAAATTTCGTTAACTTAATTAATAATTGTTTCATTTAATCAGTTCATTAATAAACTGTTAATAAACAGCTGTGCATAAATCAAGTTACCCCTTCCACTTCTACTAGTTTTACTGAGATTTCTTATCCCATGTGAATTACAGACATCCTGTGGTAAAATTACACTATTCCATCTACCCTTGAAAAACCAATCCCATCCGAATAGGGCTTTAGACATTTTTCTTGTTTTCAAAATCAGATAGACAGACTGCAGTGGAATGAAACAATACAGGGATGGCAAAAGATGGACTATTTTTAATTGAATTGACATTGGATTGATTGGTAGATACCCAGCTAACAAAAATATGTTCTAAGTACGTTTTTGGATCAGGGTCGGATATGAACTCTGCAGATGAGTAGATCTCTAGGAACATGATTGATGTTGTTTCAAAATCCAGATACTATTGTTAAATAGTAAATAATCACTATTGTTCTGTGTTCATGTAGCAAAATAAATATCTGCATGCGCGTAGCAGCAATATAGTGACCAGTTTGACCTTGCAAGGTGTGCAAGGTCTATTGGTGAAATGCAACTGGCTATTGACTGCATTCCTAATGCCAGCTTCAAATGTTAACATCTCTATAGTGATCCATATGGTCTTACAGATAATAACTTGAAAACCCAGAAGTATGATCACTGTTAAAGGTAGGGTAGGTAGGATTTATATAAAAACTTTTTACCAAATTTGATTAAACTTTCTATATATATCAATGCATAATTAAAATGTAAGTACTCTGATAAAAAGAGTATAAAAATCGAGTGACTCTAGACCGTTTAATCTTCATTAAACACAGCTCATTATTTCCATTCGGGACGAATCACAGGATTGGCTTGCGCGACTGTCACTCTCCGTCGCCATGACTACCGCCGCTATTACTGGCTCTGCCCACAGTCGCGCTCCCGTTTTTAGGTGGGAGTGAATGGAATTAATGAGCTGTGTTTATTGAAGATTAAATACACTAGAGCTACTCGGTTTTTTATACTCTCTATTTCAGAGTACTTGCATTTTAATTATGCATTGGTATATAAAGACAGTTTAAACAAATTTGAATAATAGTTTTTTTTTTAGACAATTCTGACCTACCCTACCTTTAATCCTCTGGGGTTGGCAATCACACCGGCGTGATCTGCTCGCTTTTTTTCTTATCAGTGCAAAAGAGACTAAAAATACTCTGTTGATTTTGATCTAACATATAAGTGTATCATTCAAAACTGAAAATGATTCTTTTATTTGTGTACACTCATAATAAAAACAAAATCTTGTGTTTTTTGTAAAATAAAGAAAATAAACATGATGCCTGTTCTGCCGTCTCTTTCAATGAGAAGTTCATTCTGAAACGTGTCAGAAAATGACCTGTAACTCAGCGAATGTTCGTCACACACACACTTGAAACGTATGTCTTTACAACGCTTGGAGTCTCTATTTTAAAATGATCTAAATTATATCAAAAACAAGTATTCTTTGTTTAAGTAAACCGTATGAAAGCAACGACTAGGGCTGGGACGGTTACCGCAATACCGGTCACGTGACGCCTACCGCGGGTCTGAGCTCGTCACCGTCATCACCGCAAAAAAACAAAACAAAAAAACATTGGCCTGCACATGTGTACACGTTGTGTCTAATGACAGATTAGATTCTAATGTAATCACAGATTCATTGATCCTAATGACATGGATTTAGGGTGACCACCCGTCCCGCGTAGCGCGTGCGCGCACAGCGTTTGAAGCCCAATTCATGCGTCCCGCAAATTGAGACCGTGTCACGCATAATCAATGCTTGCTCAAAAAAAGTTGGTCGCTCTATATCCTCGAGCCCCAGGCAGCCAAACGGACATTACATGACAGTTCAGCACGCTACTGTTGCCACCATAGACATGTATAAAGGCTAGATGGCTTACCGGCGCTGAGAGCCAATGGGACCCGACGACGTCACACGGCGGCCATCTTAGGACAGCACCGCTCGTCCAGTTATAACATTAAAGTCTATTGTGCATGTAGTGCTGAAATAACTATATTTTGCTCAATTTTCAACCGATTTTCAAACGGCTTGGTGTGTCATAAACGTCAGGGATGCGGCTATTTAACTGCGTAGTTTGTGAAAAATTTATTTAAAAATCGGCACCAGCACAAATCATAGCCACGTTAATAAGGTTTGTAATAAACCAAACCGTTTGTAAATCCGTCAAGAATTCAGCAAGTTACGAGCATTTGTCACTCACCTTCCATCCACAGCAGCAGGGAGCAGCAGCGCAGTCTCCTGACCTAAGATGGCCGCCAAGTGACGACACAGCTGACTCCGCCTTGAGCCATCTAGCCTTTATACATGTCTATGGATGCCACACCCACCCCCTCAGTTGAACTTCTGACTAGGTTGTTGTCAACTTTTTCGTTGTTGTCATGACTGCGCGCGCACGTGCATACCAGACACACTGGGAAGGAACGTTTAGATGCGCGCTTGAGTTAAGACTTTTTTTTTAACTGTTCCTGTGGTATTGAGCAACTACAATTCCTGTTAATCCTATAATTTTTTTTTATAATTTATTTAAAGAGAATACATTGTAGGCTAATGAAAAATAAATCAAATTAAATAGCTAAAGTAAATCGTAAGTGTGCATCTGTCAATTCATTGAATGTTCAAAATATTATGAATCTTTATTTAGAAAAACACATTGGTTGACCTATTCATGAGCATACATGAGCAATTACACGTTTAGGGGAATAGGGCATTATTACAGTTTTTCTCAATTGTTTACACACATTTTCTGAAAGCATGCCTCATATTCTCAGAACTCTACACACAAATCAAAAAACACACACACAATGGGCAAAACCCCTCAATTCTCCTGCAAAATGAAACTTTACATTCAAAACAATGTTATTTCCTCTCAAAATGGCATTTTGTTTTCAAATGACACACACAAACCATCATATGATTAGACATTTATAAGAACCAGTTAAACACTGATGTGCTCAATGTAAAACACTATGATGAATGGAAAACAATTCTCCATTCATCATAATGACTTAGGTCTTTTTTTGTTCAGTTACACTTACAGACAGTAGCCTACATA
Organism: Phoxinus phoxinus; assembly: GCF_949152265.1. Classification (NCBI taxonomy): domain Eukaryota; kingdom Metazoa; phylum Chordata; class Actinopteri; order Cypriniformes; family Leuciscidae; genus Phoxinus; species Phoxinus phoxinus. The sequence continues at coordinate 6,913,002 of NC_136892.1, forward strand.
CATAAGTGTGTTGTAAAATATTTGAGAATATTGTTTTTATACTCAGAACACACAAATACACAGTAACAAATATATTTTATTTTTCTCTGCCAAATGCAGAGAATTGTGTGTGGTGTTTTGAAAAAAGTGTGTTTTAGAACTGCAATTTGAGTGTAAAGCAGGAATTGTGCTTGTAGTTTAGCAGAATTGGTTCAGGGGGTTGGTGAATGAGTTACATGTTGTGGCCATTGTGTCTCAAGTACCAGTATGTGTGTGTAAACAATTGTGAAAAACTGTAATATACCATGTAAGGTGGTATGTGCTAGAAATGGGTAAACCACTATCAGTGAGTCTGCCCGTGGGGTGGGGGCACCGCTGTGCCAGGCAGTGTCCCACATTGTCCCTCAGAAACATACCCCTTGTCCCCCCTTGGGCTTATTAGCAGGTGGTCACCCTACATGGATTTGAGGTTTTCTAAACAAAACTTTATCAAAAGATGGAGCAAATCTGACCTTTCGCGAATTGGGGAACTTAATGTTGTCCCATGACACATAATAACATTCCATTCTAGAGATGTGCGGATGGGCTATTATTTCATCCTCAAGTGCATCACTAAACTCCTCATCCGTCCACCATCCATCCGCACCAATATTTTTGGACCAATTTTCAATACCGCACCCGTCTGCCTTCCGTAGATTGTTTTAAGGTCTATGGGCGCTGCTGACGCGAGCCGCAAGGCTAGAAAGCTCTTGGCTGTTCTAGAAAGGAGACTGATCCAATGCAGCAAAGATATAACGGCTAAAGTCCCTAGTATATTGGCTATGTTGTATCCCCAGAATTCCGATCGGCGCACAGGGACAAAAATAAATAAATATTTTCACAGAGTAAAGTCTTCTTAAAGAGATCGCACGGGCGCCTCCACGTCCTAATTATATGTCTGCTATATTTGCTTCTTATTTATAAATTCCAGGCAATTGGTTGATGAAACAGTGATTAAAATTAAGATACAATTTATACAAAACAAAACACTCTACAAAACAAAACTTAATAAAGTGGTCAAAATAACCTCTGACCCATCTTATGATCCTACTCATGCGGTTCACTTTTCATATACCGGTAATCAACCTAGATTAAATAAAAAATAATAAAATAACATTATATTATGTAAACATAAATATGGAATATAATTTTTTGTCATTAAGACATGTTGGAAACATGCGAATGTATCTGAGAATATTCTTAAATAAGGAAATATATATTATTCAGTGAATGGCCCATGCCAAATTACTGCGTGATGAAAATTTTACTATTTCAAAGTGTGCTAGTTTTTTTCTGAGGTAACAACATTTAACAAAGTCTGTCTAGCAAAAAAATATGAAGGCTGGGATGTAAACCATATGCCTAGCCTCGTTTTGCCAGCACTTTTAGACATCATTCCATTTCTGTTCTAAATGTGAAATAATAAATAAACGTGTTCCTTATTATGTTTAATTGCCCTAGCCTCCGGTGTGTGCGCTGGTGTTTGCATGAAATTCTAAAGCGGTTTACCGTTATACCGCGGGAATTTCTTGCTTTTCAACCGCGATAAGAAAAAAATCCATACCGTCCCAGCCCTAGCAACGACATGTATAGTTTCTCAAACGCGTCCTACAGTCTTAGAAGAAAAGGTTCTATAGGCTCTTTGTATTTGGAACCCCTAAAAGGTTCTATACAGAACCCAAGAAAGGGTTCTTTCTTGTCATTATAGAACCTTTTTAGCATAAAAGGTTCTTTGGAGTTGAGTAAAGAACCCTATGGTTCTATATAGAACCCCAATGAACCCTTTTTTTCTAAGAGTGTAGAACCTTTTAGGGGTTTCAAATACGAAGCGCCTATAGAACCTTTTAAGGTTCTATATAGAACCTTTTCTTCTAAGAGTGTTACTAACTCTAATGTGACCACACCCACGCGCGCAAGAGCGATTGACATGCAAATAGTCCACGTGAAGGAACCAGAACTGTCAACGCCCTCATTACCTCAAAACAAAGATTCAGAGACTTCAGTAACATACTTCTCTGCTTTTCTTTGAGTTTGGGAGACTGTGTTTGTGCTGTACTGTTTACCTTGGATTACCTCAGAAGAATTAGAAGAACGCGATTTGAAGATGCGTATTTTCCATAGACAGTATATAAACTGTATTTTCCCAGTGACCTCAACCCATGCCTTGCTCTGATTGGCTGTAGCTCATGACATCACATGTGGTTGAGTCGTGCGACAGCTCCGGATATCTAGCATGCTAGATATTTTTCTGGGCTCGGCGACGTGTCTGCGAGGCGTCTGCGAGCGTCTTTGATGCATTGTTTTGCAAATCGGGCTTAAATCGGGCTTACAATCCTGTAGTGTGAATTAGGCATTAGTTGGTCAGAACAAAAGTGGATGTTACTTACTTTTCAGATGACATTTTCCGGTGAAAATTCTTATGTTGGTCATACTTCCAAAAAGTAAAATCTGTGATTCTGTGAAAAATTAATGATATCCACACCGGCGTGGTGACTGACAGCCGCACATTCTCCTCAAAACATCGGATTCATCTGCGCTGTGTCGTGCCGAGGCACAACCCACGTAATGATGATAATTCCGCAAATACCTGCAATTGCAGATTTCAAACAGAGATGGCAACAAAGAGGAAAAATTACGGACTGCAGCTTTAATAAATGATTTTTGAGATTTTAAATCACTGAATTTGAGTAGTTGTTTATGCTGTTTTAGTTCTATTTGAGACAAGCTATTAAGGACGCAAACACTAACATGGCATTGTTGATTATGTTTTAAGAACAACAGCCTTCAGAATTTCCCATTTAGATGAACTGCTTTTAAATTATTCAATATCCACCATGCTAGCAATACTCCTGAGGCCATGTGTATTTAATGGTCTCCAATTAGCCTAAGCATACAACAGACAAGTGTGTGTTTGTGTATGTGTATGACTTTTTGGAGGACAGTGACAGACGGGCAAGCTAACAGCACAGAATTACTGACACAGCTTGGCATGTACGTAAAGATGGTCAAGGTCTTTGACCTTCCTCTGATGCTTTGACAGTTTCAGCAGCTACATATAACTCTCTTTTGTCTGCTTGTTTTTCTCAGACTTGTGTGTTGCTGCATCAGCCAATCTTTGGTTTATGAACTTTTTTACTGACTTTGTCAGTAGTGTCATTGAACCACTGTAGTCATTGAATTATGTATCTTCTTTAGACGAGACCAAAACAGGAAGGAAGTTCACAAGTCCTCACAATAAATGAAAATCATTATGCTTTTGTATTATGATAATAATATTATGTATTATTACTGTACATCACACAAAAGATGAAGCGTCCCATTTTCACTTCAGAAAATCACTGTAAGAGCTGAATAAAACCGTACAAGAAGTGTGCATTAAAGTCTTATCCATTGTCTCTCCCTTGTATTATTATCAACATACACAGCAAATTACACAAAAACACTCATTACAACTAACAGTAAACAAATATATAGAGACTTTATGCCTTTTCATGGGGTGCTTAACCCTCTGGGGTCAGCAATTTTCTTCACATAGTGGCACAATAGACTTAAATTGAAAAAAAGAAATAAGAAAAAAATTATCTAATGTGTCCACTTACAATCAAAACATTGTGCTTTTGTAAAACAAAGAAAATAAACAGGGCGTGCTTTCTACCTCTCCGTCTCTGTGAACTTTATATGTGATACTCTATAAACAAACAAAACTCAGCGAATACTTGTCACACATTTATGAGCAATATATCTTTATAAACGATCTGATTCAAAACGTAAACATCAAAATAAATAAATATCATCTAAGTAATTTGTATAAAACGTACTCGGGTTACTGACGTGACCTCGGTTCTCTCTAGAGATAGGAACGAGTACTGCGTAGTAAACTACGCTATGGGGAAAATAATTTTCCACGAGAATACTGAAGCCAAAAATTATCCTTAATTTTGTATAAATGTAAAACGCGTTGCCACAGCATACAGACCTTGGCGAGACAGCTCGCGCGCCGATTGGCTGCTCTGCGGGCAACTGCTTAAGCCTATCGAGCGAGACCTTGAGTGACGTCACACCCGCGTCACGTCCCGCCGAAACGGGCGTGGCTTAGGGCTATAAATTGCGCTCGCAGGCTTAACTCTGTGATTTTTAACAGTGAAGCAAAACAGAGTGCATGCACGACAAGATACGCAGTACTCGTTCCTCTCTCTAGAGAGAACCGAGGTTCAATAGTAACCGAGTACGTTCTCTTACGAGAGATACTCTCGTACTGCGTAGTAAACTACGCTATGGGGAACTTGATGTAAAACGTTGTGCGTGCTGGGATCCGACACCATAGACCCAAAGGCGACCAGCCGGGGTACATACAGTGCATAATCACCCAGGGGACTCACAGGGAATCCTGGAAGAAGAGGGATTCAGCCACTATCTTCCGAAAAAAGGCGGCTTAGAGCGGCCTTGCTATTTATAATAGCCATATATAAACAAGACTGCATTTCAGGGGATTTCTATCCCCTTTTGGCCATATTAGACCGATAGTAACCTGGCTTGTAGAGCGGGAACCTCTAGGTTATAAAACCTTATAAATGTAGACGGGGGAGGCCCAGCCTGCCGCCATACAGATATCTTGCAAGGCAATCCCACTTGACCATGCCCCCGATGAAGCCATGCTTCTCGTGGAGTGCGCTCTGACACCCAAAGCCCTTGGTTGTGTAAGCTAGAGCTATTACGTCCACTATCCATCTGGATAAGCTCTGTTTCGAAGCGGCTAGTCCCTTAGAACGGCCACTAAACGAAACAAAAAGCTGCTCCGTCTGTCTGAAACCAGACGAGCGAGACACATATGCTCTCAAACCAATATTGGCCATGACGCTAGCTAGCGAGAGGCTGGGCTAAAGCGTGCCGTGAGAGTGCGGATCGGGTCAAATTTTTCTGTACGAGCCCGGCCCGCGTCCAACAGAGCAACCGAACCCGACCCGAGCCCGACAGGCATGAAGATATTTATGTGTTCAATAATGTGTTTTTTTTGTCCTTTGTTGTGTATGTTGTGTTGTAAATAAATCCAAACAATTACAAAGCTGTTCTTTTTTAAATCTCTACTCATTCTTTGCGCAAGGTTCCTCATAATTATAGGGCCTGATATCACCTGATAGGGCCATTATGGGAGGGTCTTTCTCAGGTGTGTGAAACATCAATATTTATGATGATGCACACGTCCTCGCATACAGCTTTCTTACACAAAACGTATTACAAATTTTAAATCAATATATTGTTTTATCTGAGTATGCGTATGCAGGAGGATTTTCACATAGTTGTGAAGCAAATATTCTAGGCTACGTGATACAATTTTCAAAAGTATTGTGAAGAAATAATCAGTATGGGTATTATCACCTTATTTCAGTGACAATGTTTTTTTTCACAAACCATGCACAACGTCATTATCTTAAACCTACACACTTTTACATACATGCCACTTACATATTTTTTTAGCAGAGTTTGTGCTATGAATATGTCACAAGTAACAGAAATAAGCACAAATGTCAGAACACCTCCAGGACCCAGAAAACACCTCAGACCCCAGAGGGTTAATAAACTGGTAAACTTTATATACATAAAACAACTCAGATGAACTGTAAATAAAGTGTGTGTGTGGTGGTTACAAAAGATAAAAAGTAAATAAATATGTGATAATATGTGATGTAAGATGCGACAAAATGAGAATGTATTTCTTAAAGTTTCTTCGACGATTGATGTTCTCTGTTCAATCGATCATTTATTCGATTACTTTTCCTTTGGGGAGTGTTTGTCTGTGTGAGGAGGGCGCTGCTCAAACAATACACAGACTCATGATTAGGCCTGTCGCGATAGTCGATAAATCGATTAATCGCACGATAAAAAAAATGACCTCGATAATTTTTCTAGCCGCGATAATTTCATTTGCATACTTGTTTGTTATCCGCGACTGAATGACAACTCTCGTTTCCTTAGCGTAGGAGAAGTGAACCCTCTTGTCAGTTGCATTGTCTTTTGTGTGGGGAGGCGGCGCTTGTCAGTCACATGGACTGTGTGTGGGAAGGCGGGAGTGCTTGAGGCGACTGCCGAGAAGAGAGAAAAGACGAGACGCAAGTTGTGACATGGAATTGGTTTCAAAGCCAAACGCGACAGCTGCAGTGTGGGAGCACTTCGGATTTAAACCGAATGACCGTGGTGAACCACTTAACCTGAGTGAGCCGGTATGTCGCATTTGTTGTAAAACAGTATCGACTAAAACCAGTGTTGTGCATGAACGCGTTCAATGAACGCGTTCATATTTTCGCTGAACTGAACGAATCACTTTACATACAATGAACGTGAACGAGAGATTTCTCGAGAGAACTCATCTGATTTTTTTGTACATAGCATAGCCTATTTCTATTTGTTAGGATTTTAGTAGCCTATCATAATGATTAGGCTAATAAATGCACGCACAATTATCCGTGAACTTGATTTGAACAAATGCCTTTCAACTTGTGTGTGCAAAATTCAGAATAAAATTAATGTGCAGAAATTTGTACAAATAGAGAGTAGGATATGTAGGCCTACTATACTATAGCCATTAAAAAAAGCGCGTTTCATATTTGTTAAAATATTATAATGTTATTTTTTTTCTTCCATTTATGTTGATTTATGAAAAGTGAACAGCACGACCGAGTAAGATATGATGCGCAATATGTGACATGGAGCGGGTCAGACATGATTTTGACCGTTGAAGTTGTTATAGAAAGCCTTTCTTTAAAGTGAATTTCGTTTTGTATAAATTGTATCTTAATTTTAATCAATTTTTCATCAACCAATTGCCTGTATTTAATGAATAGGCCGACAAAACAAATATAACTGAGGCGCCCGCGCGCTCACTTGCACACGTGAACTAGAGCACATCCTAAATTAACGAAACTCAGTGTATGCCTCACACAGACATGACAAATACACAAAATACACAAAGCTTGAAATGTCTTTAAACAAAATAATTCAAAAAGAAAAAGGCTACTCTCTGATTAATCCATTATTAGGCTTATTGATGTGCATTTCTCTCTATAAGCGCGTTCACACGGAGATGGCGATCGTCAACTTCATCTTTGCAGCCGAGTCGACACTTTTAGAGAAAACACTTGTTTATTAATAAAAATCAATACACGCGTCACCGGATTTACAGATGCACGCACACATATTATTTCGAAATGACGAGATATTGTGTTGAAATAACATTATTATTATTAATAATAGCCTACATCTTTGTTAAAATAATTTAACAAATGAACGGGAACTAGTTCATTTTTAGATATGTGAACTTAGTTCATTTAAAAAAAGAAAAGAACTATGACTAGTTCATTATCATCTGTGTGAACTGAGAGACTGAGAGTCCATTGCTTTTATTGTTTTTGGTTGTTTTGTTCATTGTTATTGTGGATATTGAAAATGTTTTACATTTTCAGTGTTAAATAGTCTTTGGAAAAAAAACGTTTATTGAATTTTGAAAGGTGTATGTGCATTATTATGCCATTATCATTATTCTAGATGAAAATGGTCTCAGATCGACAATATTATCGTTTATCGCGATAATTTCTTGGACAATTTATCGTCCAGCAAAATTTGTTATCGTGACAGGCCTACTCATGATTGAAACAGCAGCTCTGTGTCCTGTGTGTTTAACCCTCTGGGGTCTGAGGTGTTTTCTGGGTCCTGGAGGTGTTCTGACATGCTCTGACATTTGCGCTAATTTCTGTTACTTGTGACATTTTCATGGCTAAAGTCTTATTACACTGTATTCAGCACAATCTCTGCTACAATAGTATATCAGCAGCATGTATGTAAAAGTTTGTTGTTTTGAGAAGATGTTTATGCGTGGTATGTGAAAAAAAAAGGTGTTATTTCACCTTACTGAAATAAGGTGATAATATCCATACTGATTATTTCTTCACAAGACTTTTGAAAATTGTATCATGTAGCCTAGAATATTTGCTTCAAAACTATGTGAAAATCATATATAAACTATAAATAATAATAAACTATAGGGCTGCACGATTGTGGAAATCTATTTTTAGATTTTTTTAATTAGGTAAAAATTGCCTTTTAAAAAAAATATAGCCTATGTAATGAACACCTTGTTGTTTCTTGAAGCATATACGTGCAGTGCTGCTTACAATAATAATAACAAGCCTATAGCTGCTAGGCAGCCTATAAATCGTTAAACACTTCAGTAACACTACACTAGAGTAAAAATATAATTGATTATCATATGTTACTTCAAATATTTACAATTGTTATGACGTTATGAAATGAGATTGGAGTAAAAACATGCATTTTGCTTTTCAAACAGACAGCGGGTGCAAGAGAACATTTACTGAAGCGATGGAGCCGCTGAATGTGAAGTTTATGCAACAATAACACTAAATAATATAATTCAGAAGTATTTCTTACCTTAAAATCTTTGTCTTCAAATCGCGTTCTTCTTCTTCGGATGTAAATCCAATAAGCTCGCTCGCTCGCGCGCGTCTTCCAAACTCAGCAAACAGCAGAGGACTGATGAGGTTAGGTGCATTGTTTTTGAGGTAATGAGCGCGATTTGCATGTCTATATATTTTGCGCGTGTGGGTGTGGTCGCATTAAAAATAATGAGCAAGGGTTTGAGAAACTGGATATCTTGTTGGTTTTATACAAATTACTTAAACAGAGAATATTTGTTTTCTTTTTGAATCAGGTCATTTAAAACTACACACTTAAATGTTTATAAATATATAGAGCTCATAAATGTATGATAAGTATTCGCTGAGTTTTGTTTGTTTAGGGACGTGCTCAAGAAAAAAAGTTCACGAGACGGAGAGGCAGAAAGCACACCCTGTTTATTTTCTTCATTTTACAAAAGCACAACGTTTTGTTTAGATTGTAAGTGGACACATACAAAAGTAGACATCTCACAGATTCTTTTTTCATATTTATTAAGTCTGTATGACCATACATGACGGAGTATTTTAAGTCTATGTTGCTGCTATGTAAAAAAAAACAACAGCGTTTACCGACCCTAGAGGGTTAATGCTTATATCTCCCCCTCATCAGGCGGTGAGGATGCTACATGTGCGTGCTCTCCCTTTCATTACTGTTGTGACCAGTATCTATCCGGAGACTGTAAGGATCACAAACATTTTGTACTGATCCATCCTTGAGTAACAACTTTTTTTTTAGCTAAACCTGTTTTGTATTGTCCCTCGTTCACAAAGCAGTTCGGTGTAAAATGATTTGTGCAAACATACACGCATTTAGGTATATGGGAATTAGTTATAATTCTCAAAAAAATTATTAATCTTTGATGTCTTTAACCCTCTGGGGTCTAAGGTGTTTTGGGGTCCTTGAGATGTTTTGACATGCCCTGATATTTGTATTTTTTTCAGTTGCTTATAAACATATTAATGGCAAAGGTGTAATTACACTATATTTAGCACGAACATGGCTATCATAATATGTGAGCAACGTGTATGTACATGTTTGCATTTTTGAGAGAATATTATTTATGCGTGGTTATTCAAAAAACTCAAACTTAAATTTTCTGAAATAAGATCACAAACGACCAACTTCACATATTCCCACAATACTTTTGACTAATGTTGTCGCCTAGAGTTTTTACTTCAAAATGATCTGAAAATCATCCAGGCTAATCGTCCACATTAAACAATAGATTGATTTAAATTTTGTAAGACACTTTTTGTTTGGAAAGGCAATATGCAGGTGGGCGTGAATGATCCAACAAGGTCATGAATAATGTCCTCATTTCCACCTGAGAGAAGACAAAGACCTGCTAATGCTGCATACTAATGAGCATTTCATTCAGGTGTCACTGAGCCACAAGAAAGAATGCAAAGACAACACACACACACATGTACATACACACACACACACACACACACTCACACACACACACACACACACAAATCATTTAAAGAGAAGGCTTATATTGACCTATTAAGATTTTGTTTGCACCTTGTAAATTAGGTTTTGATGTGGCAGTAAAAACTTTATAATCTATCCAAAAGGAAATGTTGTCTTTCAAATTTCGTCTGTAACATATCGTCTTATATATTAGGGCATAAATGTTAATTTGCAGTTTAATATGTTGCTTATACAAAGACATTTTATTTCAACGTATTCAGTCGATTTTTACTCATCTCAGTAGGCAATATAGATAGTTTGCTAAAAGCGAAATTCACACACACAGACATGCGCGAGCTGTAGTAAACAACAACATGCGTCTGTGCCGTTCATTCATTCAAACACAGAAACACGATTCAAATTTAAACAGTCTTTTGCGGTTTACAGACACCATTTCATATCGCGATTAGAACAAAGCACTTACTGATCATCTGCAGCTGGATCCGTTGTTAGGCTACTCCAGCACGTTTGAGGTAAAATTTCCAGGATTATCACGATATTATTATTCCTCACAGCGAGTGTGTTTTCCAGCTGTTGTGGGCGTTGACTGGTTTGCATGTGTTGCCTCAGATTATCTGCGTCTGAATAGCACGCGCTCTCTATGGGCGTGTCACATTAGCAGAGTAATGAGCTGCCAGAACGATAATGAGAACGGCTGATCTCTCGCTCTTTATATATAGATTACATAAACAGAGAATATTTCTTTTAGTTTTGAATTAGATAATTTAAAACTACACTCTTAAATGATTATAGAGATATATATCTCATGTCTGAGTGAATAGTATTCGCTGAGTTTTGTTTAAGTTTAGAGACGTGCTTCAGAAAAAAAGTTCACAGAGACGGAGAGGCATAAAGCACTCCCTGTTTACTTTCTTTATTTTACAAAAGCACAATGTTTTATTTCGATTGTAAGTGGACACATAAAAAGTAGACATTTAACAGCTTATTTTTTCATATTTCTTAAGGCTGTATGACCAAAACTATGTAAACTAACTAGGGATGTTAACCGATGACCGTTTGACCGATGGTTGACCGTATCAACGTTAACCGATCAAAGTTGTTGGTAGTCGGTTAAAAAAAAAAAAAAAGTGATCTCTAAATTAGTCTATTATAGACAGTGGACTAAACGCTACTACAGTTAGCCGTCATATTCCAAGATCTTTTTGTGTGAAGTGAACAAATCCCTCACTCAATCTTTCATAATTCGCCCGTTTCCGTTTGTACTTAATAAACCAATAAAAACATTCGGCGCGAGGTCACAGCGTTTGGGTTCGCGCGCTCACAAGGATTGCGAAAAGTAAAGGCTACAGGCTAACACACTCGAGGTTAGAGCCAGGGCAGACGACAGGAGGAAGCGTGCGAGGAAGAGTAGTGTGTGGGACTATTTCACCAAACAGAATGACACAGATGTAACGTAAGTTGCAACTTGTGTGATACAGCGCTTAAATATGAAAATACATTACAAATACATTTCAGTGGTAACAGATAAGGTGATCATCATCTTTCTTTATTATTGTTAGCACTACCTCAAACTAAAGCGGCGTCTCTTCGGTTCGGAGCTGTCATTTTCTGAAATGAGCCGCGGCAATGTTTCAAATGAGCTTCTAACGCTAGATAAACGCCTTTATTTTCAACGCGATCACCTTGTACCCAAACCATTTCGAAACTAAGGAGCCGCTTGTCCGCCGATTACATACAAGCTCCTCGGCGCCGCGTTTGCGGGACTCATTCGCGCTGTTGGGGATTTTAAAAAAGTGACGTGAGTGGAAGGGCGGCGCCGGCGCCGTGTGTGTGTGTGTGTGTGTGTGTGTGTGTGAGCGGAGGCAGAGCGGTGGAGAGAGTTGCGAAATTGCAGGCGCGGCTCGAGATGGCTGTTATTTCAAATAGCGTACCATATTTTAAACTAATCGGTTAACCGGTTTCAACCGGCTAATGAGGCTCGGTGGTCGGTCAATAATTTTTTTTAGTTTTCGCCATCCCTAAAACTAACTAAAACTATTTTGCTATGTAAAAAAAAAACAAGCAAAACGTGCGGGCCCCAGAGGGTAAAACCAACACCAAGGAACTTTTCGTCTGCGGTCGCCCTACAGGTTGGAAGCGGAATTGTCCATTGCCGCTGTCGTAAATAATTTAGCCTACCACAGCCTACTGTCGCACGCATGCTCGTCGTTTATCAAGCACCGGCTTTGGAATGAACAATGTCCACAGACAAGGTAGAGTATGATGCATGATTTTATGAAAGTATGATGAATTTTGACATCAGAAACGAAGGAAAACAAAATAATGACTATTGTAACGCTTGACGTAAAGCAAGTCAAATTTGTAGTTTTCTTATGTCTCATTAGAACTACAGAAACACAACCCGATCTGGCAATCTTACATAGTGCGGTTATAGCAGATAAAGGACCGCTGAGCGGAGGCATAAGTGCCTTTCACCCTGTTACGACTTGATGAACCACTGAAGCGATTTTGGAAACATTATTTTAAGGTAAAACATTTTCTTTAGTGTTGCTTTAAGCTTTGATGTCAGGAGTACATGAAGACTGCTACTGTATGTTCACTCTTACATCCAACAACAAAACACCTGAGTTGCTTACGAGACATTCTTGTTGCTACAGTTACTCTGGCGTCGAAACAATGGCAAACTGTGTACAGCTTACCCAGGGCGGGTCTATGCTAAAACGGCAGTGTCTGTTAACAGTCGTGGGAGGGGCCTGTGCAAAGTGACGTCACTTTGCCCAGAATCTGCGAACGGCTTATTCCGAGACAGTACTTATGATTTATAGGGATTTTAAGAAAATGTTTTTCATTATAGGGTGGTTGTGTACACACACTGCCTGACTAAATCCTGACTGGAAATCCTTGCAGATACCATTTTCTTCTAAAAAGGAACATAGTTGTGAGGATACTACATCTTCTAGTATTTTTTGACAGAAAGGATATATTCAAGATAGGTATGTATTTGACTAATTATCTATTATCAAGTTGCACATTTTTTTTTAATAAGAGGTTTAAATAACCTTCTGTGATCTGATTAAAAAAAAAAAAAAACAGACAGAAAATATAGAATTTTATAGTATTCTGCACAATGATAAAGGCTGTGTAAATTAGCATTGCATTATAAATATAATCTATTATGAAAATAGCCGATATGGTATGAAGAACAGATAAACCATGCGTCGTCACAATCCTGTGTTTATTATCTTCAAAAGTGTCCATCTGCATGTTATAGCGATCTCTGAAAGCATTGTTTATGTCAGGGGGTTCTTGGAATGTCACATGATATGCCTCTTCCTTGCATGTGCCATTTATGGACTAAATGTGCATAGGGTGCCCTCAGGCTGCCAGTATGAATTGAAAACATAGTACATCAGAGTATCCAGCGCTCATAATGATTACATCGACGCATTTTGGGTAAATATGGATTAAATATTACTCATCTGTATATAATTTTTTTTTTATTATGTATAGTTTGTCAAGGTAATTACATTACATCTAACAGTAACAGGTTTTAGCCAGCGTAAAAGTTTTAGGTACATATCCTAATGACAAAAATGAATTGAGAATTATATTAAGAAGAGGATCTATGATAACCCGACCGACCCTATCAATTTAGGACCGATTATTATTCTTTTTTTTCCCTTTTAGTCCGACCGACTTGCCGGTTGTAAACTTGCGTTAAGACCGACCAATTGTTTTTTACTCTTCAAACAACTAATACAAATGCAATAAAATAATATTCATTATATTTAGTATTGTGAATATAAATTGCCTAGGCCTACACAAAAACGTAGGCTACGTTCTTTCTTTTAAATAAAAACCTGTGGCAGCATCATATATGATTGTTTATACCATTGGTAAACATGTCACGCTATGTACGTCCGCTTCGTTTCATTCACGTGGTAATGATGGCTGCGGTCACCGTTCAAAGTCATACGAGTTCGGGCTAGTGTTGTCAAAAATATCGATATTTCGATAAATATCGATACTGAAATATCTGAACGGTACCAATACTAATTTCCCGAAGTATCGATACTAGCCGCGCGGTCACTTTCACTTCTCTCCAAAGGCGCGTTGACAAACACCACACGTGACGCACTCGTCTCATTCGCTCTGGTTAAATAGCAAAAGGTGAAGTGAATGGAAAGATGGCGAGGGCGGCGCCCCCGCGACCGGCTTTGGTTGATAGATAAAGAACACCGCGAGCGGGCATGTCGGAGAATAGCGCGGACACGCGTAAAAACACACCGCGAGCGGGCATATCGGAATCGGAGAATAGCGTGGACGCGCTACACACCGCGAGCGGGCATGTCGGAGAATAGCGCGGACACGCGCTTCACACTGCGAGCGGGTATGTCAGAGAATAGCGCAGACACGCGCTTCACACTGCGAGCGGGCTGCGGGCACCCAAAAGATTGTTTGACTAACAATAATCCCTCATATCACTCATTTTTTTAAATTATTTTATAGGTGAAAACAGACTTAAGGAACAGGCTCCAGGGGTACCATTTAGCAAGCATAGGCTACGCTCAGCATCAGGGGTGTTTGTTGTTTGGACAGACCTTTCCCCACTGCTAAAAAAATTCTAAAGGAAACACTGTAACTCTTCTCATTTTAACTTTTTTGAAACATTAACCAAGATGGCCTAGTATTGTTGTTGATATGAGTGTTGTCTCGTTTTTTCACCGTAATTCTTAAAGTTAACATAATCTGACTGAGGAATCTTAGACAAGTAAATATTTTAACTGTGGTCAAATGTAAATTAACTTGTGCCTATTTAACTTTATTCAGAAAATTATTATTTAATTCTGCAATTTGCCTTCATTAGCGATTATCATCAATTTGATTACACAGATATTAAACTAAACAGCTAGACAATGGCATCTCTGAATTCAATAATGAAATGCCTTTAACTGAAAATGTAATGTTTAATCTTATATGTACATTACTGACACTCTATCCTCCAATTTGATACTGTTAAGTGCTTTTTTGTTACAGTAGGTTATATTTTAATACAACGGGTCATGTTAGCCCTGGTCCAATTAAAAAATATTAACAGATAGAACTCAGGACATTTTTGTTCATGTAAAATATACCTCATTGTCATGTTCTAGACTTGTTATATTTAGCTTTAAATAAAAAAAAAATACCCCCTTAATATTGTGGCAGTTTTCTTCTCTGTGGTATCGAAAATGGTATCGAATATCGATATTTTTCAAGGTATCGTATCGAAGTTAGAAATTCTAGTATCGTGACAACACTAGTTCGGGCACCATAATACATAAAAAAATGCATTCAAACATCTCGACATCGTTTTAACTTGGCACAAAGTTCTGGAAAAACTGCCCAGATCTTTTCCCATCCCTTCTCCCCTCTGGTCTGTCGACTGACCTGAAGGATGTTTTTCATTGATGTTATGGCAGTCCACTCTGCTTATTGTTTTTCGAGAATGTTGCACTCCTGTTTGTCATTGTGCACGAAACTTCACTCCAATAAATCATCAGAAATATTGCTGACTTGTGTGTGTCTCAAGCGCCCTCTTTATGTTCGTCCTAATGTCTGTTAGTTGTTTGTGGATTTGCCTTTATTTGGCGATTGGCGTTGAAAATGGAAACATCTTTAGACATGGAAAATCGATTTTACAATCGATTAAATAAAAACCTATGTCTCAAAAATCAAACAGTATTTTTTCACAAAAGTGACAGCCCTAGAAAGCAACGTAACCGGTCTCTGATTTGTAGGTTGCATTGACACCTAGTGGATGCAAGTAAAACAGTATAACCTAGTAACGAGTAACACCATTGATATTAAATATATATTTCTGTCAGGTCCATTAAGTCAAGAACACACATGACAATAAAAATGATTTAGGAAATTTTTATTGAATAAATTGCAATTCAAGTTGATAAATTCTGAATTACATTTTTTTTGGGTGGTATGGCTCTGTTCAGGGAGTCCTCTGACCTTTCATGAGCACCATGTAATAGCAGAGAGTCAGAGGACAGCAGCAGCATTAGGGAACACTCACACAGTTTAGGACTGGGGGAGAGCTGAACTTTTCCCCCATATGAACAGAACAGCAACGATGACAGAAAGCAAATGCCACGTTCTACACGACACGGAGGAGCTGGGGAGGTGGCGGGCTGCAGAGAAGCGAGCAGCAAGCAGTTAGGAGCGAACTGAAACTGCTTTAAATAGGGCGCCCTGTTTTTAGCATAGCCATTAGCAGCGAGGGGAGTCGAACAACTGATGCACTGATGCAGCTCAGCTGAGCAGGGGTGCGTTTCCCGAAAGCATCGTTAGCCAACTATGGTCGCAAGTTCCGTCGTTATCAGCATAGTTCAACGATTTGGTGTTTCCCGAAACCATCGTTCCAACGAACGTTCGCAAACAGCATCGCAAACTTGTGTGGTTGGAGCGACAGCTCTCGAGCTGTGGTTAGAAGCATAGTTTCTAGTTTACATGAGATGTAGACTGAATAAATCCTTATCTTTAGCAAAATAAGCAAGCTGACATTCAGTACAACCCGTGTTATTTATTTAGAATACATACAAATGTAATTTACGTCTTTTAGTTTGTCAAAAGATTTAAAACACCGTTTTTGAAGACTGCGCATGTGCGAACGCGCTCTACTATGTAAGAACGAGCCAAATATTGAGTCTGGTAATAAAGCAAAATAACTGAGAAAAATTAGAAATGGTCTTCAGATGCCATGTCTGTAACTTATATGACAAAATCTAGCGTTAATTCGATCTCAAACAGATTAATTAAAATAATTTATTAGTCCACCACGTGCGAGACGTCATAAACCAGCGTGGTTGAACGATACTTTGCGACATATGGTTTCGGGAAACAGTCGTGACGAGCTAGTTGATTTCTCCAACGATGCATCATACTATGGTAGTTAAGCAGTGAGCTATATAGTTGTACGGGAAACGCACCCCAGAACAGCTGATGAGACCGTGTTGCGGCCAAAAGCGTTAGCAGCGTCTTGACTACTTGGCCTGCCAGAACTGATGCTGACACTCTTTTTTTGTTTACTTTTCTAACAGTACAGCACATATTTAAAGCTATACATTTTAAGACAATGTTACCCTTGTCAGTGACAGCACGATATGCAAATTTGTTTAAATGCATACCTACGTAATCACCATGACCAAAATTGTACTTAATTTTTTTTAAGTATAGACCTGCCTGCCGACCTTTTTTTTTTTTTTTTTTTTTTTTTTTGTTTGCTGTTACTGCAAACCAAAATATTTTTGATGGCCTGACTTCTGGAAATATGAGTATCTTAGTCGATATAGGGTCTAACATATATGTGGTTGATATAGATGATTTAACGAGTTTAAACAATTCTTCCTTTTCTATAGCAATGAATATAAAAAAAAATGTCCTCAGGGACACACTACAATGCTCTGTCTGATGCTATATACTGTAGTAGACAGTTGCCTAGTTATCATTTTCTCCCTGATATTATAAATCTTGCAATTAAAGAAGTTCATAAAGTCATACCGCTGTGCTGTTTGGAAACACCAGAAGTTTAAGCTTTTTTTCTAGTTAATTTAGACACTGTATCAAATAAATACTTAGGGTTGTGTTTTTTTTCTTCTAAGGGAGTAAAAGAATAAGCATATTTGGCAGTTTAAGGCCTTTCTGTATGCAATAATGCGTTCTTTCCATGAAAAATCTCTAGTTTTGTTTTCTTATGCGCTCAATTTTTCGGGCTGCACTCTTTACGCCTGTTTCAGACATACTCCGTTTGCAGTGTGTATGCGGTGTGTATTTAGTTTTGAACGTTAGAGCGTTCACAATGCACGCGGATACAGTGCAGTTCCAGGAGTGGTGTACATATAGCAGTGCAGTGATCGTTTCCACACAAGTCTATTTTTACTGTGCTGCACGCATTGAATTAAAGTCACAGCGCATGGTTCGTGGTCAAAATGAACACGGATTTACATGAAAATGTAGTAAACTCATCATAAATGCATTTGATTAAATTATTCCACTATTTTTTTACAGTGACCTTTTTCTTTAAGCCCAGGGTAAAGCAAGGAAAATGTTCCAGGTTACTTGACTGTAACCCTGTTCCCTGAAAAAGCAGAACAAGATGCTGCGCTGCTTAGCGCATTGGGAACATCTTTAATCGTGACCAGCTCTGAATATAGTGTGTAAACACGTCGATGAAATCGACCAGAAGTAATATAGCCTCTTTTGGTGACGCGCACCTGCGACGCGAGGCTATAAATAGATAGAGCCGCAGGTGCATCATCAGGATATTTTGTCTGAAGAGCAGTCCTGGGACATCATCTGCATGGCAATGCAGTGCATCTTGTTCCGCTTTTTCAGGGAACAGGGTTACAGTCAAGTAACCCGGAACGTTCCCTTTCAAAAGCTACAATTGATGCTGCGCTGCTTAGCGTATTGGGAACGAGAATGCACACACCACCGTGCTTGAAGGTGTCTGGACTCCTTACGTTTGTGAAGGTGTGCTCACAAGAACGCAGGAAAGCCCTAGACATTAGCTTGTGATGTCGACTCAAGGACATGAGAGCCCGGAGTGGCATGAACATCCAAGCTATAAAATCTTATGAATGTGTGCGGAGAGGACCAGCCTGCTGCATCACAAACAAATTACAAGGGGGCACCCCTTGCCAAGGCAGCAGAGGAGGCGACCCCTCTGGTGGAGTGAGCCCTTAGATCCGTTGGTGAAGCTTGGCCGCGCGCCTCATAGGCAAGAGCAATAGCATCCCTGACCCAATGTGACATGGTCTGTTTGGTGGCGGCAGCACCCCTGTTGCTGCCCCCATAACAAACGAACAGTTTCTCTGACTTATGCCACTGGCTGGTGCGGTGGACGTAGGTCTGAAGAGCACGGACTGGACACAGTCTGTGAGATCTCTCCTGCTGCGGAGTTGTGAACGGCGAAGGGCAGAAAGCTTCAAGAGTGACCGGATGTACAGCCAAGAAAGGTACCTTAGGCAGGTAATCAGGATGATGATGCAAAATCACTTTCACCATTCCTGGGGCAAAGTCTAAGCAGGATGGTGATATTGACAGAGCCTGAATGTCCCCAATTTTTTTTAGAGAGGTTATAGCCATGAGAAAAAACATATTTAGGGCCAGATGTTTGTCAGACGCTGACTCAAGAGGTTCAAAGGGGGTCTCAACCAGACCCTCGAGGACTATAGCTAAGTCCCATGAAGGGATCTTGCTTCTTACGTCTGGCCCCATGAAAGAAGCGAGCAAGCAGAGGATGTCTTCAGAGTGTCACCCCGTCAACCAAAGCGTGGCAAAGCCGAAAGAGCGGCCACATAAACCTTGAGAGTGGTGGGGCATGTGCCTGTTGATTATTCCTCTTGCAGGAAATCCAGAACTGAAGCAATCTGGGAGTTGACTGGATCTGCATTATGTACAACACACCATATTTCAAAAACACCCCATTTCTTTGCATAACTATTTCTAGTGGAGGAGGCCCTAGCACTTAGAATGGTCTCAATAACGGCAGGCGAAAGCTCTGTGCCCCTCAGTTGGTACCCGTCAGGGGCCAAACATGAAGGTTCCACAGGTCGGGCCTGGGATGGAATATCGTCCCCTCCGCCTGGGACAGAAGGTCCCTCCTCTTCGGAATCGCACATACCGAGCCGTTGAGGAGAGATATTATCTCCGAGAACCAAACTCTGTTCGGCTAATGCGGCGCTATCAGTAAGAGGCAAGACCCTTGCTGGCGAACTCTGGCTAGAACTCCTGGGAGCAGAGCCACTGGAGGAATCACATCCAGACCCAGGGGTGCTGGGTGACTCAGAGAGAAGTAGAGGGGACTTTGCGCTGTCTGCTGGGAGGCGAAGAGGTCCACCTCCGCTTCGTAAAATGTGGTCCAGATCTGTTTTACTACATCTGTGTGGAGTTTCCATTCCCCCGTGTGTAATTTCTGTCTGGACCGTAAATCTGCTCCCACATTCAGATACCCTGGAATGTAAACTGCCCTGAGTGACAGGAACTTTTCCTGGGCCCAGAGAACAATCTGCCTCGCTATTCTGTTCAGATTGCGTGAGCGCAGACCTCCCTGGTGATTTATATAAGAGACTGCCGCTGTGTTGTCCACCCGCACTAGGAAATGACAACCTCTCAACTGGGGGAGAAAATATTTCAGGGCCAGAAATTCAGCCATCAACTCAAGGCAGTTGATGTGCCAATCGAGCTGGTGACCCTCCCATTCCCCTTGAGCTGGACGACCACTTAAGACCGCTCCCCAGCCCATCAGGGAGGCGTCTGTCGTTAACAATCTGCGACAAGGCGTCCCTAGAGTGGGACCCAAGGCGAGGAACCGGGGTCTGAGCCACAGAGATAGTGTACGAAGCCCGTGGCGCGTCACTTTTATTTGCCTTTGAGGATTGGCCCTTGGATGAAATCCCCTGGCTTTTAGCCATAACTGAAATGGTCTCATGTGCAACAGCCCCAAAGGAATCACCGTGGATACTGAAGCCATGAAACCTAATATCTAGTGGTACTGACGAACATACGATCTTGGCCTAGCCTGACTTTGCTCATGTTTAGCCGAATGGTCTCGATTTTCGTGATCGAATCCCAAACGATCCTGAGATAAGTCGTTGTCTGAGCAGGAGAAAGAACACTTTTCTTGGTGTCGATTCTCAACCCTAGAGAAACTAGATGAGCTAACACGATTGTTCTAGTATTAACCAATCATTGATGTAATTTAAAATGTGAATGCATTTTACAATGGAGCCAGTGCTGCATCCATGCATTTTGTGTATGTGCGGGGTGATAGGGCTAGACCAAATGGAAGAACCCGAAACTGGTACAGATGGTACTCAACCAGAATGCCTATTACCGCCGCGCCAGCCACCGCGGCAAAACTACCGCGGTAAAAATAATCTAGTCGCATTTCAAAGTAATTCGCGAAATGACCGCCAGGTGGCGCAGAGGGGCATTGTGCAAAACAGCAGCTATTGCCGTATTTTGAAATGTAAGCGGGGTTAATGTCAATTAACAGATGAATAGGCTACTATAGAACATTGTTTAGGACAGAAAAATAGAATCATAATTTAAAAATAGAGACGAGAACAATATAGACTTTAGGCTATTTCATATTGTAGCCACGCCTAGACGTCGCTATATTCCAAGTTTTCTGAAGTCATTTGATGCTTTGTTTGAGGAACAGACCCAAATTTAAGCCAGCATTCACTGATAATCTTACTCCGTGGTTCATTTGGATTTATTTTTCTCATAACAGCTAAAATAACTTTAGGGCTCTAATAGGCTACTCCGTAGTTTTTTAGTCATACAGATCAGAGTAGAGCAGCCTACATCGGTCAAAACTGTAAACTTGTATTCATATTAGGCTAACGACAAAAGTTTATCTGTCGTCTCTGTCTCCGGGAACTGCGCGTCACAAAAATGAACCGAAAGCCACTTGCCTCCGCTCAGTCACGATAAGAAATCGGCTATGTCTAAAGCCTTTAAATGTCTAAATATTTAATAAATGTTATCTGATTAGGTAATCCGTATGAAACCGAGAGGTGCAGAGGATCTACTCAAACTAGCTATTGTGAGCGATTCCCAATGATGAACGGACAAGAGTGAAAATCTCGCTATAATTAAATGTAGTCTAGGCTAAATCGCCCTGAATTAAATTGTAAAAACAGATCAGATAATTTATTTGTCGAAATGCTGCGATATTGTTTCATTTAAGTTCATAATTATTCTATAAATGTTATTTAGTTTAGCAGCAGCACGAAGCACTGTGGTTCGGAAAAAAAAAATATAATTCACAAATCGCGCACCCTGTTGTAAGGATCCAAAGATCCCCGTGGAATTTAACATTAAGTTGAACATTGTATTCATGACAACAAATGAGCATGCGTTTGAACAAATGAACATGCGTTTGTATTTAGGTCTGTTTGGAAAAAGCTGGCCCAAACCGAGGTAGCGTTTTATGTCTTCAATTATTGAAATAATTAAATGTTTAGTAATAAACTTATATGACAGAAATATTAGCCTACTAGCCTACATACATGTAGCCTACATAAATTCTTTCATTATCAACACTTTACTAGCCTAATGCTAATGTCTAGAATTAAGTCTGAATTGCGACTTCTCTTTGTTTTAAGTCGGTCTCAAACTCAGATAGCCTGTGGGGGGTTGGGGGTTCATGAGGTGTTAAATGTTCTGTCTTTCATATGGAGAGTGAGCCTGATGACCAGGCAAAGGCAAAATACTTTTAAAGATAAATCTCTCCATGTGTCCATATGTAGGCCCTTAAATTATAAATATTGTAGTTTTATGTATTGTATTTAAAGGGGTTTCACACACACTTTCAGTTGAAGTGTTCAATCCATTTGTTTCAACTGGTTTTGTAGAATTTTAACATGTATGAGCAGTGTGTTTGTCAACAATCTGGCATTATCTAAACATGAACTATCGACGAAACGCGTTCTTGCCAACTAAACGAATGCAAGTGAGCAGCAGATACATAGCTCTTTTATTCGCGATCCACCTCGTTTTATTGTACGGTGAATTCAACCAGGCATTCTGTTTCTTTGAAGCAAGGCTCTGTATGGATGACACACAGCGACATACTAGGCTACAGTATTATCAGCTGTATGATGGGTTTTAACCCTGAAATGTTTAATTTCGTGAGAGACCCGACGCGCGCAGTGCAGGGAGACTAAATAAACTAAAATAAAAGAGATCCAGCGCGAGAGAGACGCAAAGAAAAACGCATGATCTTAATTTATGTTGCTTAGTTTGAACTATTTTCGTTTTGTAGACTAGCCTACTGTTTAATAAATTTAATTGTTTACTTAGCTGCAATTTCTTTGGCAATACAAATTTAAAATGTCGCAAGAATAAGATTCTGTTTCTTAGGCTACTTAGAAAATAAACTCTAACTCGATGCAACCCTGTCTGTTTTAAATAAATAAACTGCCCCCGACACTGTATTTAAACCTTGAAATGTCCAGGATCTGTTTTAAAAAATTTCTTCCTTTGCTATGGCGGGTATCAATGTCAGTCATCTCAATTTCGTGAATGATTCACAAAACAATAATTTAGCAGATTAAAGATAGCTTCATCATTTTCATTTTCTGACGCGATCGTCTGATAATCTTCCTACATCAGTTTTTGTCGTCTGTGCAGCGGCTCTACTGGAATGTAGCAAATTTATGTTGTAATGTGCCATTGATAATTAAACAAAATGCTTGACTTCAATAAACAGTTACCTATCTAAGCATCAAGAATGGTAAAACATTTAACGCTGTCAGCCAAAGCTAGTGAGATTCGATCTCGCATCGCTTGAAGCTCCGTGATGCTCGTGCTGTTAGCAGTTAGCAGAGCTATCATCGGACCACTGTTAACATCACGTCTTATGCTCTTAAAAAAAGCCTCATATTTTTCTATTGCAATGTTTTGTGTTGAAATGTTTTCATCATTTATTAAATGTATCACATTTAATTTCAGTCTTGTGATTATATGAATTCGCTTAACTACATGTTTCACTTGAATTGATCTGCTAATACCACTTTTCAATCACTCTCAATGAGCCGCGGCGCGGCGGCAGATTACGCATGGAGAGAATAAACTGACACTTTTCAAAGTCTGCGATTGTAGCGCCTCTTAGGGGTCAAAGGCAGCAAATGCACACCCGCAATTTTACGTAAAAGTATTATTCTGGTTGAGTTCCAACTGTATGCTTCACCCCCAAAAGCGAACCTCAGGAACTGCCTGTGTTGTGGCGATATTTGTATGTGAAAATATGCATCCTTCAGATCGATCGTGACGAACCAATCGTGATGTTGTATTTGCGACACGACCGTCTTGACGGTTAACATCTTGAACTTGAGGGCTTTGACTGTACGGTTTAAGCCTCGAAGATCTAAGATTGGACGCAATCCCCCGTCCTTCTTGGGGACCAGGAAGTATCTGCTGTAATAGCCCGACTCCCTCTCTGGAAGAGGAACATGTTCTATGGCATCTTTGCTCACAAACAATATTATGAAGTTAGAACTGAGATTCGAAATCAGAGCGATTTAAGCTCCGCGACGCACATGTTGAAGCGTTAACCACACAGCTATCGTCTGAACGCTATCTTAAGAGCTTGAGCTTAACGTCTTATGTTTACACAAAGCCTCATTGATGTGACATTTTTCTATTGCAATGTTTCATGTTGAAATTTTTTATTTATTAAAGAAAATTATGCTAATCATAACAACCTACTGTACGCCTATTTAAATATTAATTAATGTTAAAACACAAATGGTTGCTATGGTTGCTTTCTCTTTAATTGAGTGTTAGCAGCGTATCAAAAATAGACTCGGCGCTGAAACCTCTGCTTCACTGCTGCTCACGCGGTGCTCCTGCTTGACGCTCACGCGCTGCTCCTGCTCCCGGTGTGAATACACTCATTGATTAACATGGACACCGGGAAAAAATATGCGCTACTCACTGAGCGGCGCGCTCACGCTTGCAGTGTGAAACGGACGTAATTCACAAGGTTTCCTACATGTGTGTTCCGTGTGCATGTGTGATGCTGATGTAGCGCGATGTTAATCATGTGGCACCCGGCATAAAATCGGCATATGTCAGACTGACCGGCCGGTCGCCGGTCATGGCCGATCACGTGAAAACCGGGCAATTCCGGTCACCAGCCGATCAATCGGTGCATCTCTAGTCACTACTGTTAACTACTAAGGAAGATGTGTTATCAGTATGTAATATCATATTATGATTGTGTTAACTATCAGTTACAGTTGGTACTCAACCAGAATAATACTTTTAATTGGGATGTATAATTGCTGCCTTTTACCGCTAAGTGGTGCTACAATAACACATTTTGAAAAGTGTCAGTTTATTCTCTCTATTGCGTAATTTGCCACGGCTCGTTGAGAACTGGTACCAAATAAATTCAAGTGAAACAGTCAAACGAATTCATAATACCCAATACTGAAATTACAGTACAAATTTAGAACTGAAATAAATATAGGCTTCTATCATTGCAGCAAATTTAAGCAAAGTATGGCTAAACGTTAACATTGTGTGCCCAGTTTTTCTATAGGCTAATTTAGAAAGGCTATGCATGTCAAGGTTACGCGTCATAGCCTACTTCGTGTTATTTTCGTTTGTTAGTAGGCCTAGATTTATGAACTGAAACAGGGCAGTGTCAGATTTTTTAAAAATAAATTCTACTAAATGATTGTAAAATTAAAACATTGTCAGGACTTGCTAACCAGTGTTAGTCGGCAGCATTTGTGTTTTAACATTAATTAATATTTAAATAGGCGTACAGTAGGTTGTTATGATTAGCATAATTTTCTTTAATAAATAAAACATTTCAACATGAAACATTGCAATAGAAAAATGTCACATCAATGAGGCTTTGTGTAAACATAAGACGTTAAGCTCAAGCTCTTAAGATAGCGTTCAGACGATAGCTGTGTGGTTAACACTTCAACATGTGCGTCGCGGAGCTTAAATCGCTCTGATTTCGAATCTCAGTTCTAACTTCATAATATTGTTTGTAGTTTAAAAGGCTATTTGTCAAAAATAAAAACTTCTGAAATGTTAATTTGATTCAAAACACCTTTCTGAGCTTTGTAATTCATTGTCTGTAATTTTTTATTAATAGGCGTTTATAGACGATAACATTGAAGCCTATAGGCCTACATGCTTTTAACCAATGTTGGCCGACAGCATTTATGTTTTACCGTTCTTAATGCTTTAATAGGTAACCGATTATTAAAGTCAAGAGTTTTGTTTGATTAATAATGGCACATTACAACATAAATTTGCTACACTTCAGAAGAGCCTCTGTTGCGCTGTACAGATGACAAAACCCGAAGGTGCTGTTGAAGGAGATTATCAGCTGATCGCACCAGAAAATGAAGATGATGAAGCTCGTCTTTAATTTACTAAATTATTATTTTGTGAATCATTCATGAAATTGAGATGACTGACAGTGATACCTGGCCATAGCAATGAAAGAACATTTTCAAAACAGATCCATACATTGAACAAATCAGAAAAAAATAATGATTTTGTTGACTTCTACAAAAAATAACAGACTAAATAAATAATACTGCTTTCAATATAAAAAACAATGGAAATGTAAAAGAACACTAAAATGTATTCAGTTTAAAACCCCATCGCACATTTCAAGGTTTAAATAGAGTCGTCGGGACAGTAGCGTTTTTCTTTGCCTCGGGTGCAGACAGCGATCGCGGAGCAGCGGGATGATTTAGAACACCAACTTTTGTTGAATTCATGAGAAATCTACAGACGCAAAGTAAAATAAAGACCTAAATGTGTATTAATTCAGCATAAAACAAATTATTTTATTTCTAAAGATACTAAATCTATTTACATCAGATGTTAAAATATGTTCTCAGAGCTGTACACTTTTTGTTTATGGACAGGTCATGGAGTCAGTCACAGCATCTTTCGACAATGTGTGAAACGCAGGGCGGCGGTCTGAAGTTAAGCAGTTTCCCCGCCGAACACGAGCCCAGCTCCCGCAAGAGATCCAGCACCACTACCGTGGACACGGGAGAACAGAGGCTGGTTAATTACACTTGAATTGCTTTTAAAGGTTTAACTTTTGATTCTAAAATTTCTGTTAAACGTGTTTAAATGTAGGCAGTATTTTACATGTTAAAACTAAATAAAATATAGGCTGTATTAAAGCTTGGGTAGGTAAGAATTGTCTAAAGAACTTATTTTCAAATTGGCTTAAACTGTCTTTATATACCAATACATAATTAAAATGTAAGTACTTTGAAAAAGAGAGTATAAAAATTGAGTGACTATAGTGTATTTAATCTTCAAAAAACACAGCTCATTAATTCCTACCGGGACGAAAAAAGTGATTGGCTTGCGCGACTGTCACTGTCCGTCGCCATGACTACCGCCGCTATTACTGGCTCTGCCCACGTGCGCGCACTCGCGCACCCGTTTTTAGGTGGGAGTGAATGGAATTAATGAGCTGTTTATTGAAGATTAAATACACTAGAGTCACTCAGTTTTTTATACTCTCCATTTCAGAGTACTTGCATTTTAATTATGTATTGGTATATAAAGACAGTTTAAACAAATTTGAATAAAAGTTTTTTTAGACAATTCTGACCTACCCTACCTTTAAGGCGAGACACTACAGGTGAAAAGGGTTAAATTTAAAAATAATAGATATCACCATGAAACTTCCTCAGTTGATTACTTGCACAAGTTCATTAAAAAACATGTATTACAAGTTTTTGAAATTTGTATGTTTAATTATACAAATTAGGCATTATCTCATTAAATATGCGCAATTTTGTATATATTTTCGGTAGATAGATCGGAACATGATAAAACCAGGTGCAAAATTCTTTTTTCATTTTGATTACACACAAGATGAAAAAAGATGTTCAGAGGGATTTTAGGATATATGCTTTCATTACCTAGGAAATCAAAATATACTGTCCATAGCCTTAAAAAGTCGATTTTTGCCATATTTTTTTTAATTAAAATGTCACAAATCAGGCCAGGAATGATTTATTAACAAATCCCTCTGAACATATATTCAGAATACTGCTAAGTGTATAACTGGAAAGTTTGGTGTACAGGCTGAGATGCTTATACTGGAGGATGACAAATAACTCATTTTGAGAAAAAGGAATTTAAAGATTTGTAATGTAAAAATTCAAACTTTTTTAGTGGAAACAACTATTTACAGACATAATATCTCATCAAATCATTAGCAACAACAATACAAACCACCTAAATCACATCAAAACTTATAAACACAGCATTTATGGCCTTTAACTGAACAGAAAGAGGGTTTTTTTTACAGAGGTTTAAATTATTACGTTAATAGTGGTTTTTTTTTTTTACAGTAAATTTGATTCCTGAATAATTATCTAACAATTCTTTATTAATTACTAAGTTCCCTATATTTTCACTTTATAATACTGTTTCAGGTTATAAGTAGCCTAATTTCTGGATAATTATTTGATAATTATTTATTAATTACTAATAAGTTCCCTATTGTTAGGGTGTGGTGCAGACAGAAGAAGAAAAAGCAGAAGTAAAGTTCCAATACAAACTTTTACTCACAACAATAACATAAACTGGTACAGAACGGGTAGAAGGCTCACACACACCAAATACAACGTAGAACGAAAAAAGACTGACTGAACAGAAGGGAACTAAGTACAAACACATATGAACATTGATTAACAGAACACAGGTGGAACAGATGATAATTAACTAAACACAGTGATGCAGATTAACTAAATGACAGTAACCATGGAAACAGATGAGTGGCAGGAAAACAGAACAAAGGAATACATGTGACAGTACCCTGTCCCAGTACCCCCCCCCCCCCACACACACACACACACACACAACACTTTATAATGACTATTAATCATTAATTAAGTATTAGTAAACAGTTAATTCATAATTTATAAACCATTAATAGACATTAATACGTAGTTTAAAAAATACAGCTATAAATGCTTTATTCATGAAGTATAGCATTATTTACAAACCACTTATTTAGGAGTTGTCAGTGATTCATAAGATCACTTAGAACAGGGCTGGGGAACGTTGGTCCAGGAGGGCCATTGTCCTGCAGAGTTTAGCTCCAACCCTGAAAAAACTCACTTGATTGTAGCCTTAGTGATCCTGAAGACATTTATTAGCTTGTTCAGGGTTGTTTGATTAGGGTTGGAACTAAACTCTGCAAGAGAGTGGCCCTCCAGGACCAACGTTCCCCACCCCTGACTTAGAAAGTGCAAGTAAATGCAGGTAGTTATAAAGCATTTAGTAGTGGTCAGCAGTGGTGTGCCGTCAGAGCCAGCAGGGCCTTCTCTGCTGGCCCTGCCAAAATCAAAAATATAGTGGGGTAGTGTTGATCGTTACTGAAGGCCCTGACTGAAACCCCACGGTACGCTACTGGCGGTTAGTTAAATATTGTTGTGAGCTCATCTAATGTGAGGACTATTTATGCCTTGTAAAGCATTTACAAACAAGATGTAAAGGCTCATTTATCTTCTAAACAGAAACAAACACAACACAACACAGTGATACAGAACATAGAAATAATAACAGCCTTTAAATCTTCTTTGTAAATAATTTACAAGGCATGAATAGTCCTCACTTTAGATGAGCTCACAAAAATAGTTAACTGACCACTACTAAATACTTTAACTACCTGAATTAACCCTGAATTACAGTAGTAATACATGTTAATAAAGCATTTATTAACACACTAAGTAATTATTACTATGTCTGAATAATAAGATGTATGAATGTACATTTTAAATAGTGTATTAATCATTTACTCACACTTTCTAAGTGATCTTATGAACCATTAACAACTCCTAAATAACTGGTTTGTAAATAATACTATACTTCATTTAGAAATGATAAATTGATCCTTAATAAAGTATGAAAATACAATTATTAAAAACATGATAGATGCTTTTAAATCAAGAATAAAATATTTATAGCATTTATAAACTGCTTATTAAAGTCTATTATATATGACAAATTAACTGTTTACTAATGCTTAACTAATGATTAATAGCGTGCAGTTATTATAAAGTTTTACCCTCCCCCCTCCAGGCAGGTGCGTCCTTGCGCCGTACATGGTAAAACCAGGGAGTCCTGGAGTCTTCCTCAGGAGGGTCAGCAGGGTTAACAGGGACTGAAGACTCCAGGAAGGTACCGGCAGTTCAGGAGATCAGGGCAGAGCAGATGGACAGGGTGGAGCAGGCGGCCAGGGCGGAGCAGGCCCTTCGGCGGCCATGGCGGAGACGACCCCTTCCATGGGTGTGGTCGTGACATAAGGTCGGAAAAAAAAAATTATTGGGCGGAGCTATGGGCTTAGACTCAGGGACAGGCTCAGGGACAGCTTTTGAGGCGGCGTGGTTCAGGCGGCGTGGCGGTGGCAATCTTTGGCGAGGGTTTGGGCGGCCATCTTGGCTGGAGGTGAGGCTTCAGGAGATGCTGACTAGGCATAACCAGTCTCTTGCTCGGCGGGCACGACGTGAACAGTCTCCGGCTCGGCGGGTGCGACGTGAGCGGTCTCCGGCTCGGCGGGCGCGATGTGAACGGTCTCCGGCTCGACGTGAACGATCTCCGGCTCGGCGGGCGTGACGTGAACGGTCTCCGGCTCGGCGGACGCGACGTGAAGAATCTCAGGCTCGGCGGACGCGACGTGAAGAATCTCAGGCTCGGCGGACGCGACGTGAAGAATCTCAGGCTCGGCGGACGCAACGTGAAGAATCTCAGGCTCGGCGGACGCGACGTGAAGAATCTCGGGCTCGGCAGACATGACGTGAAGAATCTCAGGCTGGTCAGGTATGACGTGCTGGTCAGGCATGACCTGAAGATCAGCAGGGGTGCAAACACATGTATGGTCAAAAAAGAGAGAGGTAATCGAAGCCCTCGTCCCGCGGCAAATATCCGGTATTTATTACTGCTATTTCATGAAAACAATTTCACCTGATGATTTGAATAGCTCTTTTTGTAAAGAATTAATAATTCTAGGATGATTGGGGTAACTGTGTAGGGTAGGCCTAGTGCATCTGCATAGAAACTAATAAAAAAATACAAATATAAATACAATAAAACACAAATATACAAGAAATAAAGCAGTGCTTTATGTTTTTCAGGTAAATTAACTTTATTAAGTAACAAAACGTGATTTTTCTCTTTCTCTTTTGTTGTTTGATTAACTTTGGTGACACAAACAGCTGCAGGTATATTGGGTGCTGTCCCTTTAAGACGAATGCACGTATCTAATACTGGTAATGACACGCATCCGTTTTGACTGCGTTTACGGGGAAACTCGTTGAGACGGACACTGGCTTATTTTTTCGTGCACATGTCTGTTCAAACACAAATAGATAAGATAGAAAAGGGAATTCAGTGTTCACGAACTTCACGTGCTGTCTGCGACTGCGTGGCTCTGTGCGCCGACAGACCATCTACATTTGGATGTTAAACATATAATATATATCCTGATACAGCAAAGACAACATCGGCAGTATTTAGCAAAATAGGCTACAGAATATTTCGTTCTGTAGGCCTGACGGGCAATATTTGAAAATCGATAATTAGGCCTATTTTTTTAATTACAATTATATATGCATTTGTCAAAACCGAGAGACTTTCAAGCATCAAAATGTAATTTATTAATATGTATTTGCGCCTTCTATTTTGTCTGAAAACTTCCAACACTCTTGCGTGTCGCGTGAAAAATAGGCGTCGGTTGCGGTTCTATTTCTAGCACGCGGTTTCGGCGGGCATGAGAATTGTGTGTGTCACGCAGGCATTGTGCTCTAACCAGTTAACATGAGAGCCGACATAAAAACGGACACTCCACGCCACGCAGAGAGAAATGTGATGCAGTGGCAGATCCAGAGTGAGACAGAAACACTAGTGGTTCACGCTTGCGCACATAGCCTATTGCTGGTTTGGCGCGCAGTGTTCTGATTTGCTTATTTCCTATTTACTTGTTGGTGGACGCAATCCAGAATTACTGTTGGTTAAATTATAATCAGACCCTCTCAAACAGGCATGACATGAGGATTACACGGAAAAAGACTGACTGAACAGAAGGGAACTAAATACAAACACAGATGAACATTGATTAACAGAACACAGGTGGAATGGATGATAATTAACTAAACACAGGTGATGCAGAAGAAACTAATTGACAGTAACCATGGAAACAGATGAGTTGGATATTTTCAGTTTCCCTCAGTCGGTGCCTCAAATACAATTTACTCAATGGCATTCTATGCTGAGGAAAACAGATGCACAGTTCTGTATATAAAATATAAAAACTAATCTGAGGTTAGTTATTGCAAGGCACTTAAGAGGGGTTCCTTTCTGAAGTTGATTTCTTACAGTACACACTCACAAAACCACACAGGCAAAAACCTCTTTAATATTTATATGTATTTGTTAAAATTGTATTTTCATAATACTACTTCTATAATAGAATAGAATATTAGAAGTTAATAGAATATTAATATTAATATAAGTTATATTAATAACGTAGTTTTGTATGACTGTTCATTAGTTAATTCTTGGTTATTTTTCTTGAACCTTAATTAGTAGATAGTAGTAGTTCTTCAGGAGGTAGAATTTGAAATAAAAATATTGAATAAATGTTGTGTTTGTAGTATACAGATGTGGATCAATTGCGCACTGCAAACGCGGCATATGTGAAAGCACTGAGCGTGCTGCTCCTTCACCGAATACGTACAGCAACACGCACCACATATGCACTGCAAACGGAGTATGTGTAAAACAGGCGTTAAGAGTGTGCTCATTGTCCCACGGCATTGGATTTTTTTCCTTAATCTGTTTTAAGCGTAAAGAAGCAACTTTGTCTAATGTGCTGGAAAAGAGAGAGTCAATAGTTTCTGTTGCAACATCGAGTTATTCTAAGCTATCTGGCATGCTGAAGAGATTGAACTGATCAGGAAGATTATTTATAAAGCAATCTTTAGTGGTAGAAGTGATAGTTCTACCATATTTCTAAAGGAGTCGGCTTTGCAGCTTTGGTTAAATGAATTATACACGAGACTAGATAATGATCTGAGATGTCATCGCTCTGCTGCAGAATTTTAACAGCATCAATTCCATGTGACAATATTACTGTAGATCTAAAGTGTGATTACAACTTCAGAATGTCTGTAAATGCCAATCCCAATACGTTTTTTTTTATTATCTACATGGATCTACATGTGCAGCCAGTAGTCCGATAGAAAACCAGCAAATTCCTTGATCAAGACAGTATACAGTAGCCAGAACAAATGTCACAAAATTAGTCACTAAAAGATGAGTTTATCTTTAAATCTACCTGTTGAGCCACTCGTGATCTACTAGTTATGCCAGACTGATGCCCGCAAATTAGTTTAAATCTCCCGGAATCCAGAGCGAGCGCGCATGCG
The DNA here is from genome assembly GCF_949152265.1 of Phoxinus phoxinus. Lineage (NCBI taxonomy): Eukaryota > Metazoa > Chordata > Actinopteri > Cypriniformes > Leuciscidae > Phoxinus > Phoxinus phoxinus. The sequence continues at coordinate 6,945,926 of NC_136892.1, forward strand.
AGACAGAGACTGCTCCAAACCGCGTAGTGCGCGCACGGCAGAGAGGTAGAGTCTGCACCTACTACTAGTAGCCCCTTTCTGTCCAACCTGATAGTGGTTCTTGGACATTGTGTCCTTCCTTGTTGGCTCTCCCCTGGAGATTCTGGTCAGGACGGACCTTCTGTCTCAGGCAGGGGCACAATTTTTCAACCTCGTCCAGAGTTATGGAGGCTGTGGGTTTGGCCTCTGAGGGGGCCCAATTCCTACACTGAGTTTGTTGAGACCACACTTCACTCCACTAGGAAACTGTATGCATTGAAGTGGAGGGTTTTCATTTCATGATGTGGAACTCGACAGTGGGTCCCAGTTAACTGCCCGGTTGGTACTGTGCTGGAGTTCCAGAAGAAATGTTTTTTTTTTTTTTCACAGGGTTATCTCCTTCCACTCTGAAGGTACGTGCTGGTCATATCTGCCTAACATGGCCCTTTGGGTGGTGTATCCCTGGGGAGAAACCCGTTGATGACACGTTCCCTCTCTGATGCTCTCTGGCAGGGGAGAGGAGTATGGCGGTTTAGAAAGCCTTATTATAAAAGGGGTATCCTTACAGGATACAGGATGTGGTATGCGGCAGGCTGGTCCTCTTTGCTCTCATTTGTAGGATTTTACAATCTGGAACTGGGGTCTACACAAGGTTCTCAGGTGCTTTCGTCTTAGTGTTCTCGCAGTGATTCACACAGACAGGCACTTGGAAGTCTGTCGATTTGGGGATCCTAATTCCCAATGCGTCAATGATGATGGAGTAGTGTGAGTTCCCTCGAAAGTGAACGTCTCTGGTTATGACTGTAACCATGGTACCCTGAGAACCTTCTGGGGAAACCAGGGTTACAGTCGTGGTATGTAATCTGTGGCATGAACGGAAGAGATGGCAGGTGTAGAGCGGATCTAAGTGCAAGGGGTTTATAGAACAAACAAAAATAAACTGAAACTATAAACTAAGGAACACAAATAAGCAGAGAATAATAGGATCAAGGAATGCACACCAACTGTTTCTTTAATATAGATTATAGTAAACATGAAAAATCAGACGATAAGAGAAGGAATGTCTGCTGTTCTCTGTACTAGTGCTGTAGATGGAACATGATGTGTAAAGTTGCCACAGCTTTGAGAAAAGAAAGACGGATCAATAGGGTAGATGAAGGACTTATTTATCATGCTACCCTTGTGCTTATACTGTTCTACTGTGTATGTCTGGCAGCAGACTATAAAATCAAGGGTAGCATTGCTGCAAATCCCACAAGCACCTTGGAACCTAATGTATTTTCACCTTTTAATTTAAGATAAGCCAAAACAGCGGGCCAACATGGGACGCCGACATGGGCAATATCTAATTTCTTCTCGTAGTTGATCGTGGATCAGTCAAAGTTGCTGAGACTTCAGTTCAGCTCTTTTTTTTTTTCTTGAAGCAAAGTATGCAAAATTGTGTATGTGTGTTTCATTAATCCTTTGAAATGTATTCAGCATACACAGGTGTTGCCACTAGCAATACATAGCAATAATGGCTTTGCAAGTACTAGCAAAAAAAAAAAAAAAAACTCTGAATGCAGTTGCCTACTGCAGATTACTTTTGTTAAATAAATTACTTTGTGTTTATTGAGTACTGCTTTGCAAAGGGATTGCATTTCTGTGTTTTGGCTCTTTGCAATTAGATTAAAGTAAGCTCCTAATTCTCAATGCACTTAGAGGAACTTGCATATAAATGTTCATATTAATCTTCCTCTCAACATTTTACAAGTGAAAACAATTTCAAGCCTCCTATCAGAGACATGTTTGCCCCTAGCTGCTTTAGATATAGATATACAGTATATCCATAAAAAAGTTATGCAAAGTTAACAGAAGAATAGTGACTGGGGTCCTTGAGATGTTTTGACATGCCCTGACATTTGTGCTTTTTTCAGTTGCTTTTTAAACATATTAATGGCAAATGTATCATTACACTATATTTAGCACAAACAGGGCTACCATAATATGTGAGCAACATGTATGTACATGTTTGTATTTTTGAGAGAATAATGTTTATGCATTGTTATTTAGTATAAAAGTTTCTGAAATAAGGCTACAAAACACATACTAAATGTGTCCACATTACTTTTGACTAATGCATGTTGTCGCCTAGAGTTTTTGCTCCAAAATAATCTGAAAATCACCCTGCCTAATCATTCGCATAAAACAATACATAGATTTAAATTTTGTAAAACACTTTTTGTTTGGAAAGGCAATATTTGTGGGGGCGTGAATGATCCAACACGATTATGAATAATGTGGTTCACACCTGAGAAGACAATGACCCACATAGTCAAGTCAAGTCAAGTCATCTTTATTTATATAGCGCTTTTTACAATACAGATTGTTTCAAAGCAGCTTCACAGTGATAACATGAAAATAATACAAAAAATAATTTCATCATCGTCCACCTTTAAGGCAGATCTATAATATTGTTGAATATTAAATGTCCCCAACTAAGCAAGCCAGAAGGCAAGGCAACAGCGGCAAGGAACCAAAAAAGCACATAATGAGCTGCATAATGAGCCTTTCATTCAGGTGTGTCACACAAGAATGAATGCGAGGACAATATAATATAGATTAAAGTCAAAAGCACATTTTTAGTACATAGGCTATATGGGCCATTCTACAGAATTGGTTCAAAGTTAAGAGTTGGAAACATCTTGAAAAGAAAATCTAGTCTAGTCTTTTTCCATAAATGTATTGTAAAATATTATTTTTTTAAAGTATACATTTTATCATACATATTTCAAAGTTAAGGATTAACTTTAACCACGTTTACAAATGTGCACTACTTTGGGTGACTAATTGTATTTTTTTATTGAGAACTGTTACACTGTACCATATTAAAAATGTTAGCTTTACTAAAAAAAAATTGGTTGTATCGGCATATGCTAAAAAGTACTTTAGAGACCAGTTATTGTACTTGGTCTCTAAAGAAAAGGTATTGTGCATTCCGATGCACATTAATACTTTGTACAGATCACCTGTGGGCTGCAGAGCATCATTTGTGTTTGAATCTCAGAATGAGAGAGGGACAGAGCTTGTATGCCATCATTCTCAAATATTTTCAACTTTACTAATTTGCTTTTTCTCACCATCTTTACTCTCTTCTTTCTGTAGGCTTTCAGGACTCAAAGTGATATGGCTGCCGTTCTCCACAAGCTCACAGCACGCGTCCCCTGCGTGTGGATCTTCCTCATGCTTTTCGACCCCAGCTCACAAACCGGGTAGGATGACTCATCAACCCTCCCCATCTAGCCTCGCTTTTTCCCCATGTTGCAGGCTCTAGGGATGCATTGCAACTAATACATTCATTAATAAGGTTGTATTACTGTGCAGGGTCTTTTACGATCTGCAAAATGCCATTGGAGCCAATCGTAGTTGGCTGTAAATCGCTCGCACAAACTGCCATGAATTGGATTTTCAGTGGCAGAGCGGGCTTGGTTACAAGTGTGACTCAATAACCTGGAAAGAAACTGACGCTGGAAAAACCTGTGGGATTCCGAGACGAGTTTAGCCTAGATTGTGTTACAGTGATGCCAGTTGGTTTGTACTGCTCATTAGCTCACTCGCACATGTCAGTATTGTACATATAGGTACATATAGACAGGGATTTTGGTAAAAAGAGATTTTCTGCTTGCAATCAAGTACCTGAGCTAATGGTCTTCTAAAAGTAAAATACAACATTAAATCACAACACATGACCCCTTGCCATGACATACATCTTTCCTGGCCGATTCCAAGTGTTTTAAGTGCGCAATCAGAAAGGCCACAATATACTTAAATCAAAAGACGAGCTGGTATGACGTCATTTAGAACAAATGTGATCAAATTGAAGTTTGTTTGGATTTGTTTGGGTCGTTCTAAACCGCTGGCCAAGACAAACAATCGGTGGGTGTTCTCTGGTGCTCCACCTTCTTTGATGTGGAAATCTTCTCTGATTCATCTGTTCTGAGACACGAGTAAAAACATGAGCACACTGAAGAGAAGCTATATAGTTGAAATGTAATCGTAATTTTGTAATTATAATATAATTCTGTGACACTGTTGCTGTTTTTCAAATGTAGTAAAAGTTTTCAAGAGAGTTCCACATGTAATACTTATTTCAGATGCTAAGATGTTAGCCAATCATAGCAGTGGGTGTTAACATTGAAGTCTCACAGCAGACGCGTTCTAATCTAACAGAGCGTTCTAATCAGAGGGCTAAAATCAGGGTAGAATTGGGCCTTTTATTTTTAAATTGACCATTTTTATGTAAAAATCATATTAACATTTATAAGTGCACCTAACCAATTTAAATAAAATGCTGGGTTTTTTTATTCTACCAAAAATGTCCACTGTTGCTATAGTAACAAACTACACTTTTACATGCATGCATATGATTGACAGATTAACCATGCACTCTTATTTCAATGTTGTTGCTAAAGTTGAGGTTAGTTCAGCTTTGTGCAAAGTTTGCTTTGTACATTTAGTTTAAATGCATTATTTAGAGGGCAAGCTTTACCATTCAACTGAACTGTGCGCCTGCATTTTAGACTAACATTATGTTCTTGCTCCTCTAACCATGCAATATTTGCATCCTTGTCTGAGCAAAGTTTTTCTTTTACTTCAACTGCTCATTGCTCTGGTAATACTTATGGTATGACCCATTTCAGGAGCTGCAAAAAAATGCAATTTAAAATCAGAAAATGAGCACATCTCACTTACATCCACTAAAATATTGAAATGTTAGTGATACTGATTCCAAATGACAACGACAGTGATTGAATGTCAAAGTGTAGTTTAAACAACCCACAACTGAACTGGAAGTTTTGATTGGTTTTGCACTCGACCTGTTTATTGCCTCAAGCAAACTACAACTGGTCCAAAACGCAGCAGCACGAGTTCTTACCAGAACCAGGAAGTATGACCATATTAGCCCGGATCTGTCAACACTGCATTGGCTCCCTATTAAACATTGTATACATTTTAAAATATAGCTGATTACTTACAAAGCACTAAATGGTTTAGGTCCCCAGTACTTAGGTCCCCAGTACTTAGGTCCCCAGTACTATTTGACCTAGCATACACATAACACATTATAGACTTCTATAATTCAATGTTAGGCTGCATAGATTTGGTCAGCCGGAACCGGGAACACTTCCCATAAATCCTGATGTACTTGTTACATCATAAGAAGGATGGCGTCTACGTTAATATTAGTCTCTCTGTTTATCCCGAGGTTTACCGCAGTCCGCTGGATTCAGGCCGTATCCGGATCTAATGAAGGACCTGCGCCTGGACACGACGACAACACAGTCCTAAGGTGTCAACTAGTCTCTCCCCTGTGAAGGCCTCCCTCCCTTCCCTTTACCTCTGTTCAGATAAAACGTTGTCGGGATAATTCCGGTTCAAGTGGCTATGCGGAAGTGATAAACAATTCTGTATTATACATTTTTCAAGACTTGTACCTTGGAACCTATTTCATGGTTTGCGTTCTCGAGCCACCAGGCACTGTTTTGTGGAAATGAGCGGCCAGATCGCATTAGGGGTGTTCTGTTAGAACGGTGTCATGTTAGCGGCCCCTAAGTTAATAACTAATGATCGTTGCGACGGCAGTGAATCAATTAAAACTAACTTTAGCTTGACAATAACTTTATTCTAGAGCTGCTGTAAAGCCAAAACAATCTCTGTTACTTTAATTTCCTATTATCATTGTAAAGCTGCTTTGAAACAATATTATTGGTAAAAGCGCTATATAAATGAAGGTGACGTGAAGCGCAGGGCTCCACCACAGTTTGAAAAGTGCCAGCCCGCCCTGTTTGTCCTTTGTCATTTTTTACTTTGTAGGCTACTTTAGGTGAAAAATAAATGTAGCAAAGTTGAATACTTGATTTTGATTCACCTGAAGTCAAAGTAAAAGTACTACAATTTAATTGTACTCCAGAAAGTAGAACACATTGAAAAATGTACTGAAGTACTGTAATGAAAGTATTTGTAATAAGTTACTTTCCACCTCTGCTATTCACATTTAAACATGTAATTTAAACACAGCTCCCAGCAGTGGTGTCAGAGTTTTTACAAACAGTATATCATTGTTCAGCCATTTCAAATTTCTTTTTAGCCCTGGGTGAAGGACAAATAAAACTTTGCAGTGAGCATAATGGGGCCTTAACAGTGGCCTAAATCCAGAGCCATCATACCAGATCATAACTTGGTAAGTGTTTAATAGAGAACCATTATACTACAGAGTTCTAGCTGCTTATCAGGATGTATTTGGCATTTTCTTGGTACAGTGTGTGTGTGTGTGTGTGTGTGTGTGTGTGTGTGTGTGTGTGTGTGTGTGTGTGTGTGTGTGTGTGTGTGTGTGTGTGTGTGTTGCCAGATATGCGCAGCAGGCATCTATTCATCTGGATCCTCACCATCTTTGTCAGAGTAATTAGTCAAAGAAGAACATTGATTGGAATCTACCAATTCCATCTGCCAGTAACATAGGCAAAAAAGAGACACATGCACAAGAGAGAGTGATGAAAGAAGCATCTGAGATGAAAGCGGAAGGATAGCAGACGTTCATTTTAGTGCCTCCCTCCCTCCACCCACCACACACAAGATATTCAGTAGGGGTGACTGAATGTGATGTCCTTGCTTTGGGAGCAGAAATTCATTTTCCACGATGTCAGCAGATTGAAAATGTACTGAATTTGATTCAGTGTGATATCACAGCACCAGTCTTCTGGAACATCTATCACCCCAACACCCCCATTACAAATAACACCATTTTTTAAAGAAGATGATTTCAGTTGTTGAAGAGGCTGGCACAAGTTTGACATACTGCTCCCTCTGGAATAAGCATTTAACACCCCTGTTTTACCCTTTTTTCCACAAAATTAGTCAAGTATTAAGTTGAAGAATCAAGTTTCACTTTCAAGGGAACTCACGCTGCGACAAAGCGCTGTGGGAATGCCTCTGCCTGATTTGCGTCGTGAAGCACCTATGAAATCAGTCCAATGTTGTTATGGAACATCGTAGGCGGGTGATGACAACAACTAGGAAATTAAAAACAAGCATACCCAAACCAGGCAGTGTTAGCTTCTGTGTCTTTACCAAGCACTCATTTGTCCGCTTGGTGTTTGTGTGTCTCAGCTTATTCAGAGAAAACTGTTAGACAGGAGTTTTTCACCATTGTTTAAGTGGCATTACTGTGGGGAGCGAATAACAAATTCAGAAAGTGTGTTTATCCCTGCCCACGTTGTAGTATGGGTGGGGATATACATGTAGATACTAAAGACTTGCCAGTTCATACTACTGCATTTGAGGAGCTTGTGGAGGTTGTGACTCGCGCTGTAGACAGATTAAACATCAACTGGCCAGCCGAGAAACAGGAGCTTCTTCATAAAAGTAAATTAGACAAACGCTTTCTGCCATCACACTCACAACCTCCTCGTTGGGGCTTACCGCTTTTTCCCGACCTCCACACCAAGATGTCGAGGTCGTGGAAAAGACCGGTTTCATATTGTGTGTTTAGCCCTCATATTTCCAACTATTCCAACATCAAACAACAGGATTAACAGGCGACGCCCAGGATTGAAGAGATGCTTGTGAGCTATCTCTCCCCTGAGTCTGCATCGTCCCTTAAAGCCCCAACATTACCCACCAAGCCACTTAGAGCTACTTACTTGTCTAAAGCTTATTCGGCTGCAGGTCAATTCATGGCGTGTCTGCATACTATGTCCATCTTGCAGGTATACCAGGCTAACCTTGATGAGGGCGAGGGGGTTAGCTCTGACGCTATCAAAGTGCTGACCGCCACCAAGGAGACGGCCAAGTCAGTCGGGTGCTCTGTGGCAGCCTTTGTGGTTACGGAGAGACAACTGTGGTTTTAAATCTGTCTGGATTTAAAGAAAAATACAAGCTTTTTATTGGACACCCCACTGTCACCATCTGGCCTTTTCAGCGACGCTCTAAATTCAGTCACTGATAGGTTCCGGGAGGCACAAAGGCAAGCGGCGGTTTTAAATTTTGGTGGTTCCAAAAATTCCTCCCTCGCCACTCAGGTCTCTGGGGCTGGGAAGCTCAAATTTAAGATGCTTACTCTGAAGCAAATCATCTCACAAATTAGGTCAGAGTACTGGTTTGTGACAATAAATCTCAAGGACGCATACTTCCACATATCCATCCTTCCTTAACACAGAAAGTTCCTAATGGGTTCTTCCTATCGGCCTAGCTTTATCACCCCGCACTATCACAAATTGTGTGGATGCAGCTATAGCTCCTCTGTGACTCCAGGGCATCCGCATACTAAATTACATAAATGATTGGTTGATTCAAGCTCAATCGGAAAACCTGGCAGTTCGACATAGTGTCCGTGCCGTTCTCGCACACATGAGAAAGTTGGGGCTAAGGCTGAATGCCAAGAAGAGTGTGCTTTCTCCAGCTCAGAGAACCACTTTTTTAGGTGTGATATGGGATTCGACAACAATGCAGGCACATCTGTCTCCTGCTCGTATCGCTTCAATTCTCTCAGCCGTAAACGAGCTAAAGCTAGGCCAGTCACTCACTGCCAAACAGTTCCAGAAGCTTTTGGTTCTGATGGCAGCTGCGTCCAACATGATATATTTTGTTCTGCTGTACATGAGACCCATGCAGTGGTGGCTTAAAATCAAGGGGTTCTCACAGAGAAGAAACCCGCCCCGCATGATCAAAGTCATGCGGCGTTGCCTTTGTGCTTTAGTTATGTGGAAGAAACCGTGGTTCCTTTCCCAAGGACCTGTGCTAGGGGCTCCTTGTCGTCACGTCACGCTTACGACGGATGCATCTCTCACTGGCTGCGGCCGCTCTGCTCATCATCTCTCGTGGCACATAAATTACCTGGAAATGCTGGCTGTGTTTCAGTCACTGAGACACTTCCTCCCAGACCTAAGAGGCTGTCATGTGCTTGTTCATACAGACAACACATCTGTGGTCTCTTCACCTTCAGGGGGGTCTGCGATCACGCCCATTATACAAGTTGGCTCACCAGTACCTCCTGTGGGCCCAGTGAAAGTTGCTCTCTCTGAGGGCTGTATACTTAATAATAATAATAATTTGTTACATTTATATAGCTGAGACCTTTATCTGAGACCTCAAAGCGCTTTACACAGAAGGGGGGAATCTCCTCAACCACCACCAATGTGCAGCATCCACTTGTAATCCAAATCTTGGATTACTTCCCGGGGTATCTTAACCAGGGAGCAGACATCCTGTCTGAGTATGGTTATCTAACCTCGTGTCTCTCCTCCACGGCTCTGCTCTGGAGATTCCGCCCAGGAGGGACCTTCTTTTTAAGGCAAAGTGGACGATTCCTCACCCCCATCCAGAGTTATGGTAACTGTGACAACTTGGTCTCTGAGAGGGCCCAGTTCAGTTCAGGTCTTTCAACCGAGGTTGTTGGGCTCCCTCCAGAGCTTCCTCCACGAGTAAACTCCATGAGCTGCAGGTGTATGAGTCACAGGTGAATGAGATGATGAGTGCTGATGAGTCCGGGCAGCAGTTATATTTATTTAGTGGGGGCGCTGTTGTTATACTAATACAATGAAAAATAGAATCCACAAATAACTTGAAGTTACTTCTGTTTCTGAATAAAAAAAACAGTAATTGATGTCAAAGTTTATTAGGGCCCGAGCACCGATGGTGTGAGGACCCTCTTGGAATTGCTCTGTTTATTATTATTATTAGGGCCCGAGCACCGATGGTGCGAGGACACTATTGGAATTGCTCTGTTTATTGTTATTATTAGGGCCCGAGCACCGATGGTGCGAGGACACTATTGGAATTGCTCTGTTTATTATTATTATTATTATTAGGGCCCAAGCCCTGAAAGGGCGCAGAGCCCTATTGTTCTTCTAAGGGTTTTTTGTTCTTCTTCTTCTTTATAATACATTTTTTTTCAAGGTTTTTGCCACTTTTGGGGGCCTTAACGTGCTCAAAAACTCTTGAAACTTTGCACACGGGTCAGAACCCGCGGCCATTAGAGCCGGACTGAAGCTGGTACCCGGGCGTGGCAGGTGGGCTCGACAGCGCCCCCTGGAATGGGGTCCGAAAACTTGGTCCATAAATCAAACACGCTTGCATGAAATAATATGAAACTCGGTACACTTATAGATCTCACCGGTTCATATATCCTTCATGCTCTGACTTTTTACCCCAGCCCAACAGGAAGTCGGCTATTTGGGGTAGTTTAAAAAACACATGCAATGGAATTTAAAATACTCCTCCTAGACGATTCAACCAATCACCACGAAACTCGGTGTGCATGAACTCAAGACATTGAGGATGATAAATTGCCAGGGGATTTTTGATATCTCGAACGGTTTGGCCGTGGCGAGGAAACGAATTTATGGCGAATATTGGAAACAGGAAGTGTGTTATAACATCCTCATACATTAATTGATCGTGATGAAACTTGAGCAGTGTGTTCGCTGTAAGAAGCCGATCACATGGATGTGACTATTGTGAGTCAAAGTTATAGCGCCACCAACTGGCAGCAGGAAGTGTGTCACTTTCAAAATGCTTTGAATTCACCCTCTTTTTTTTACCCGATTTGCTTCAAACTTCATCTGTATAATGTAAACACACGACAGATGTAGACCTGTGAAAGGATTATTGATATCTTTAATACTGTCGCCATGGCAACGCTTTAAACTTTTATATTCTTTTTGGATGCATTTGAGGCACTTAACATGCTTGAAATTGCATGAAACTCAACATGCATATCACATTTATTGCCTAGTACACTTGTGCGAAGTTTCAGAAACGGGCGTGGTAAGGGGCTCAGTAGCGCCACCTTTAGTCAAAAATGGGGTATTAGTTTTACCTACAGTAACCAAACTCGGTACGTATATTCTTCTCTTCGATCCGGACAACTTTCTAATTTACAGTCATTAGCTCCGACCAACAGGAAGTCAGATATTTTGGTTTGAATGTGTACTTTGAGCATTTTCCCTCTGTGTGTGTGAGTGTGTGTGTGAGGAGGGGGGCTAGTTTAGTTTAACCCTTTCTCTGCTGTGTGCAAAATCTCTGGCACTTTTGAGGGCCTTAACGTGCTCGAAAACTCTTGAAATTTTGCACACAGGTCAGAACCCGCAGCCATCAGGGCCAGGCTGAAGCTGGTACCCGGGCGTGGCAGGGGGGCTCGACAGCGCCCCCTGGAATGGGATTCGAACACTTGTCCGTATATCAAACACGCTTGCATGAATTAATATGAAACTCGGTACAGCCCAACAGGAAGTCAGCTATTACGGTTTACGCCAGCCCAACAGGAAGTCAGCTATTACGGGTTGATTGGAGAACGCTTGCTCTCGCATTTGAAACACTTCTCCTAGAGAATTCATCCGATGACCACGAAAATTGGTCAGCATGAAGTCAAGACATGGAAGATGATAAATTGCCAGGGGATTTTTGATATCTCGAACGGTTTGGCCGTGGCGAGGAAACAAATTTATGATTAAAAAAGGATGCATAAAGTGTGTTATAACTTTTATAACTTTTACCTACAGTTACTCAGCGTGTGTATTGATCTTATCAAGCCGAACAACTTTCTAATTTACAGTCATTAGCTCCGACCAACAGAAAGTCAGATATTGTGGTTTGAATGTGGATTGTGTCTCTCTCTGTCTCTCTGCCATTCTCTCTCTGTGTGTGTGTGTGTGTGTGTGTGTGTGTGTGTGTGTGTGTGTGTGTGTGTGTGTGTGTGTGATATTTTGGTTGGGTGACAGTTGTAGGTTACAGTTTGACAAGAGTTTATAGTTTAACAAAAGCACAATGTCGTGCTTTATTGTGAGTGTACACAAATATAGAGAAACACTTTGAATGATGTCCTGTGTGAACAAAATGACGGAGTATGTTTTTATGTCTCCATTCGATCGAGCCACACACACACACACACACACACACCACACACACACACACAGCATTCCAATCTTGACATCGCAGCATGTTCATTATAGCCTTAATAAAATTTAATAATAAAATAGTCAACCTAACATAAAAAAATTACACTGCTCTGTTTAAATAGTCAGTTGTACAGTTCGTACCGTTCACAGTAAGCACCGCTCCACTGTGATGTTTCCAAGCATATATATATATATATATATATAAGCAGCGATGGAGGGCCCAAGCCGGTAGCACCGCCACCCGGTGCCTTTAGTGCAACTAAAGGCACCAGGGTGGCGGTGCCACCGGCTTGGGCCCGCAATCGCTGCTTGCAGCTTCAATTATTATTATTTTCCGCATTTAATCACATTTTTGAGGGCCTAAACATGCACGAAAACTCAAGAAAATTTGCACACGCGTCAGAACTGGCGAAAATTGACATCTGATATGCGTTTCAGAATTGGGCGGGGTAAAATGGCTCGATAGCGCCACCTATAAAGGTTCAACGGAGTGCGCCTCCCGCTACGTTTCACGTATGTGTACGAAATTCGGTAGATACATGTAATGACCCAATACCTACAAAAAAGTCTCTTGGAGCATAGCCTTAAACACAACAGGAAGTCAGCCATTTTGAACTTCCTCTCTGATTTTTGTGCAGTTTTTGCCATTTTCAGGCCTCGTACTTTAACGAACTCCTCCTACAGTTTTAATCTGATCATCTTCAAATTTGGTGAGTGTAATCTTAAGGCCTTTACGACGTTAAATTGCGAAGATCTAGAGTTTTCGTCGAAGGGCGTGTCCTCGGCGGCCTGACAAATTTTGATGTTTCGCCATGAAACAGGAATTTGCTGTAACTCAGGCAAACAATGTCCAATCTGCCCCAAACTTCACACGTTTGATAAGAGTTCTGTCCTGAACACATGACCATGCTCAAATTCAGTTACAGTCATAGCGCCACCTGCTGGCAACAGGAAGTGACATGTTTAACACTGTTTTGGACTCCTAATAACATATAAAAAATTGCCAGCAAGTGCTTAACATGTTAACAACATACTAGAAACATGCTAAAACATGCTAGCAAACATTAGCTAAGTGCTAAAGCATGCGATTACTGCAATTAAATAGGAATTTGCTGTAACTCAGGCATTGAATGTCCAATCTGCCCCAAACTTCACACGTTTGATAAGCGTTCTGTCCTGAACACATGACCATGCTCAAATTCAGTTAGTCATAGCGCCACCTGCTGGCAACAGGAAGTGACATGTTTAACACTGTTTTGGACTCCTAATAACATACAAAAAAGTGCCAGCAAGTGTTAAATATGTTAACAACATACTAGAAACATGCTAAAACATGCTAGCAAACATTAGCTAGGTGCTAAATCATGCTATTAATACAATTAAATAGGAATTTGCTGTAACTCAGGCATTGGATGTTTAATCTGCCCCAAACTTCACACGGTTGAATATTCTCATGTTTAACACATTTACATGAGAATATTCAGTTATAGTAATAGAGCCACCTACTGGCAACAGGAAATGACATGTTTAACACTGTGATGCTGTACTAGCAACATATTAAATATGCCATTGAGTTATAAACATGTTAGAAACCTGTTAAAACATGCTAGCAATTCTTAGCTAAGTGCTAAAGCATGCTAATGCAATGAAAGAGGAAGTTGTTGTTACTAAAGAAGGCAATGTCCAATCTTTCCCAAACTTTACACGTTTGATAAGAGTCCTGTCCTGAACACATCTACATGACACTTTTCAATTATAGTAATAGCGCCACCTACTGGCAACAGGAAGTGACATGTTTAACACTGTGATGCAGTACTAGCAACATATTAAATATGCCATTGAGTTATATACATGTTAGAAACATGTTAAAACATGCTAGCAATTCTTAGCTAAGTGCTAAAGCACGCTAATGCACTGAAACAGGAAGTTGGTGTTACTGAAGAAGGCAATGTCCAATCTGCCCCAAACTTCACACGTTTGATAAGAGTCCTGCCCTGAACACATCTACATGACAATTTTAAGTTAAAGTAATAGCGCCACCTACTGCCGACAGGAAGTGACACGTTTTACACTGTGATGCATTACTAGCGACATATTTAATATGCCATTGAGTTCTAAACATGCTAGAAACATGCTAAAACATGCTAGCAACACTTATCTGAGTTATAACGCATGCTATTATCCCCATAATCAAGGACATTTTTGTAACTGACTTTGACATACTCCTCCTATTTTTACCTACTTAAATGCACATTGCCCACCGTGCTCTGTCTTCCTAAAGCCACCGGGTGGCGGTGGCACGGGTGCGAGGGCCCTTTCATCGCTGCTTGCAGCTTTAATTATTATTATTATTATTTTCCGCATTTAATCGCATTTTTGAGGGCCTAAACATGCACGAAAACTCACGAAAATTTGCACACGCGTCAGAACTGGCGAAAATTGACATCTGATATGCGTTTCAGAATTGGGCAGGGTAAAATGGCTCGATAGCGCCACCTATAAAGGTTCAACGGAGTGCGCCTCCCGCTACGTGTCACGTATGTGTACGAAATTCGGTACATACATGTAATGACCCAATACCTACAAAAAAGTATCTTGGAGCATAGCCTTAAACACAACAGGAAGTCAGCCATTTTGAACTTCCTCTCTGATTTTTGTGCAGTTTTTGCCATTTTCAGGCCTCGTACTTTAACGAACTCCTCCTACAGTTTTAATCTGATCATCTTCAAATTTGGTGAGTGTAATCTTAAGGCCTTTGCGACGTTAAATTGCGAAGATCTAGAGTTTTCGTCGAAGGGCGTGTCCTCGGCGGCCTGACAAATTTTGATGTTTCGCCATGAAACAGGAAGTTGCTGTAACTCAGGCAAACAATGTCCAATCTGCCCCAAACTTCACACGTTTGATAAGCGTTCTGTCCTGAACACATGACCATGCTCAAATTCAGTTACAGTCATAGCGCCACCTGCTGGCAACAGGAAGTGACATCTTTAACACTGTTTTGGACTCCTAATAACATATAAAAAATTGCCACCAAGTGCTTAACATGTTAACAACATACTAGAAACATGCTAAAACATGCTAGCAAACATTAGCTAAGTGCTAAATCATGCTATTAATGCAATTAAATAGGAATTTGCTGTAACTCAGTCATTGAATGTCCAATCTGCCCCAAACTTCACACGTTTGATAAGCGTTCTGTCCTGAACACATGACCATGCTCAAATTCAGTTACAGTCATAGCGCCACATGCTGGCAACAGGAAGTGACATCTTTAACACTGTTTTGGACTCCTAATAACATACAAAAAAGTGCCAGCAAGTGTTAAACATGTTAACAACATAATAGAAACATGCTAAAACATGCTAGCAAACATTAGCTAGGTGCTAAATCATGCTATTAATGCAATTAAATAGGAATTTAATGTAACTCAGGCAAACAATGTCCAATTTGCCCCAAACTTCACACGTTTGATAAGAGTTCTGCCCTGAACACATGACCATGCTCAAATTCAGTTACAGTCATAGCGCCACCTGCTGGCAACAGGAAGTGACATGTTTAACACTGTTTTGGACTCCTAATAACATATAAAAAATTGCCAGCAAGTGCTAAACATGTTAAAAACATACTAGAAACATGCTAGCAAACATTAGCTAAGTGCTAAAGCATGCTATTACTGCAATTAAATAGGAATTTGCTGTAACTCAGGCATTGAATGTCCAATCTGCCCCAAACTTCACACGTTTGATAAGCGTTCTGTCCTGAACACATGACCATGCTCAAATTCAGTTACAGTCATAGCGCCACCTGCTGGCAACAGGAAGTGACATGTTTAACACTGTTTTGGACTCCTAATAACATATAAAAAATTGCCAGCAAGTGCTAAACACGTTAACAACATACTAGAAACATGCTAAAACATGCTAGCAAACATTAGCTAAGTGCTAAAGCATGCTATTACTGCAATTAAATAGAAATTTGCTGTAACTCAGGCATTGAATGTCCAATCTGCCCCAAACTTCACACGGTTGAATATTCTCATGTTTAACACATGTACATGAGAATATTCAGTTATATTAATAGCGCCACCTACTGGCAACAGGAAGTGACATGTTTAACACTGTGATGCTGTACTAGCAACATATTAAATATGCCATTGAGTTATAAACATGTTAGAAACCTGTTAAAACATGCTAGCAATTCTTAGCTAAGTGCTAAAGCATGCTAATGCAATGAAAGAGGAAGTTGTTGTTACTCAAGTAGGCAATGTCCAATCTGCCCCAAACTTCACACGTTTGATAAGAGTCCTGCCCTGAACACATCTACATGACACTTTTCAGTTATAGTAATAGCGCCACCTACTGGCAACAGGAAGTGATATGTTTAACACTGTGATGCAGTACTAGCAACATATTAAATATGCCATTGAGTTATATACATGTTAGAAACATGTTAAAACATGCTAGCAATTCTTAGCTAAGTGCTAAAGCACGCTAATGCAATGAAACAGGAAGTTGGTGTTACTGAAGAAGGCAATGTTCAATCTGCCCCAAACTTCACACGTTTGATTAGAGTCCTGCCCTGAACACATCTACATGACAATTTTAAGTTAAAGTAATAGCGCCACCTACCGTCGACAGGAAGTGACACGTTTTACACTGTGATGCATTACTAGCGACATATTTAATATGCCATTGAGTTCTAAACATGCTAGAAACATGCTAAAACATGCTAGCAACACTTATCTGAGTGATAACGCATGTTATTATCCCCATAATGAAGGACATTTTTGTAACTGACTTTGACATACTCCTCCTATTTTTACCTACTTAAATGCACATCGCCCACCGTGCTCTGTCTTCCTAAAGCCACCGGGTGGCGGTGGCACGGGTGCGAGGGCCCTTTCATCACTGCTTGCAGCTTTAATTGATCTTGTTCTTTGAAAATTTTGTTTATTGATCAGTTTTTTTTAAATAACTTGAATCCAAGGAGCTCTAAAATAATTGTAGATTTTTTAAATCTTTTTATTTGAAGCTAAAGACAGCATCACCTGAAGTCATTCCACCCACACTTCACGTGTTGATGATGCCCGTTGCTCTAGATCATCTACAAATGTTAAATCCCAATTTTTTTTTAGATCAGATCGTCTGATTTTGGTTCCTGCTTGTCGATTTGGAGTTTCTATGGACTACTGCTTTTTGATCAGTCTGGTTTTGATCAGTCATTTTGTCTGGTTTGCCCTCAAATCTTACATCAGATAAGATTAAAGCAGCAAAATAAACAAATATGGATGTACCTGCTGTCCGCCTACTCCTGCTGGAGCAAGGAGCAGGTCTCTCGAGGACCCCACGAGGGACTTTCTAGATCTGGCGTGCCTCACCCAAAGCACGCCTGCCAGTGAAAAGTCCTCAGGGGAATTTCGCTGCATATGTGCAGTGGGTGCTGGTCCAAATTGACTCCAAATTGACATTTATCGTATACATTTCGGATGAGAACAACACCAGCCCTACTCCAGACTTTGAGCCCAGCCAGCCTTCAGCAATGCCCGCTACAGAGAATTATCCAGAGCCCACCGCAGACTCTGAGCCCGAGCCACGAAGATTGAACCAGATTGATTGCCAGAGCCCATATTCATCATGTAGCCCAAGCCCATTGGAGTCTGAACAGGTGTGAGAGCCAGCAACATTGTCACAGAGGGCATCTTAATGGAGTTTGAGGGAATGGTTTGGAGTCCCGCCCACATTCTGCTATACTATTATTTGACGAGATGGATTATATAGTGTTTCCTGGTATACCAAATCCTCTGGTCCTGTCCAATGCAATCTTAATTTCTGCTGGTTCAGCCTCGTTCAACATGCTTTACGTTTTAAAGATTTCCTTTATCTGGGTAGGCATTTACTCATAATATATTACAGCAACAACAAAAAAGCTGACTGCAGACCATGTCCACCGTAAATGTGGTAATGCTACATTGGTGCATCACTTTCAGTATGAAGACCAAGTTATCTGAACTATATCATCATTGATTTTACAGCGCTACAAGGAAGTGTGCTATAAGCAATTTCAAGAGGAACATATGATACTTTGAACAATAGATTGTTATATTGCTCAGAGCAATACAGTTCTCTTGGAGACTTCAAGTTGTTTTTTTAAGAATTGTGTCTGCTTGTTGGTCTGTCCCAAAAACATGAGCTCATTATTTGGTTGTAAATAATTGATATAGGTAAAAATATATATATATATATAAAAAACACAGAATAAACAAGACTATTAAATGGACAAACCAGGGCCTTGTTACAGCATGCTTCATGGTGCTACTTACTTTGTTGTGCTGAATACATTTCCTTTTGACTAAAGTGAGAGACTTAAATAGTGCTGTTTATTCAGTTGACCCATTTCGCTTACAGTCAGAGAGGGTTCTTTGGATTTGATAGGCTTTTATTGTGATCCATAGCCCTTTGTTGCTTAGCTTCTTCCCAAGTAAATTTAATTTCAGCCTTCCCAGGCATGTACAAAATAAAACCTTGGACAAAAAAAGGCAGAAAACTATCCAAAAAATGAGGCGGTGCGAGCCAATGGACCAAGGTTAAATGTTAGCATTAAAGTTGGTCTTCCATCAGGGGAAAACAAACAAACAAACAAACAAAAACATGTCTTAGTGCAGATTAGATGTGCTTAATGTTATCTAGGCAAGCGTCTGAAAATTGGATCACATACTAATAAGCATTGAGAATGGTGAAAGCATTCTTCCAGCAACCCACTATCTCCATCATCAAACTCACTCCGCCATATCAGAGGCACTACTGGAGACAACATAATAGCACATCTTGTGTCCTTATTGTCCCCAGCTTCAAAAATACTTGCCTGTAAAGCTTCAGGAGATTGATTGAGCTATAAATATGTTGTTAAACAAGTCTAAATGAACACCGACACTCTTACTTTGACTGCCAGGTCCTTATATTAGTCTATTCTGGATGGCAGATCAAACCAGCTGAAACCCTCTGCGCATACTAACAAGGCAACCTCAATCACAAGAAAGACAAGAGAGTGGCTCTTTGACGTTGACCTCGTCACACACTTTTAGCTTCGACTAGCTGATCTTTTATTCCCCCATGCTGCAGAGAGAGACAATCTGTGTGGATGGCTCATATCAGTGGATATTTGCGTGCCTCCTCGAAAATGCAGCAAGCCCGGAAGACCCATGACCAAGTTTAGGCATAATCCCTTTAGACTTCAGATCAGCAGAGTGCTTATACCTCATGAGTATCTCTCCGAATCAGCACAGTTGTCGCTCAACGAGTCCTGCAGGCTCGCTGATGCTCTACGATACTATCGCACAACTCTAAATCGGCTTTTGCAACAGCGCAGGCCGAAGACTTTGCTAATGGATAAAGTTGTCACAGACAAATTTCCCATATTAGCTAATGTCACTCTACGCATCGCAGCCATCCCTCACTGTGTGCAAGTGCACCGATAGGCAGGGTTTGATTAAACTATTATTCACAACAATCCATCTTTTACATATGAATGAGCCGCTTGTGTTTTGCCTCCCAGACAGAGTGCTGTAGAACCTCTTTTCCATCACGCTCACACACAAACACACACCCCACCCCTTAATGGTGCAATCTTGGGTTAACGATTGTGGATAGCTTGAACCTCTTTTGTTGTCTGTTTTGTTTGGAATCAGTATCAGTGCAACTGTCCAATGTGACATGAAATCAATAACAAAGAAGGGGAGAGAGTCACTCCTGCACTCCTTCCATATGGATTACCTCTGAACTTCTCGCACTCCAGCCCCTCTCTCCCTCCTGCTCTTCATGCATGCATTATTCACAGGCTTCAGAAGGAATGGGTGGCACTCAGAGATGTGACCGAGCCAACAAATAACATGCTGTCAATGGCTGGCGTGACGTTGTCATGGTTAATGTGTTAGAGGGTTGGGGGAAAGGGTAGTTGAGGGGCAGGAGTCCACTTAGCAATTCTCAGCATGCATCACTTACCAAGAGTTTCAACGTTTGCCACCTCCAGCAGGGTAATTTATCAGGATTTGCAGTTGCATTACTTCAGTGAACATTCCACTAAGTTAAGTTACTTACACCAAGTACTCCTAAAAAACATTGTGACAACTGGATTTTTTTTTTAAAGAAATTGATAGATCACACTTTTAAATGTAAGTATTGGGGACTTACTCAAATAATCGAATGGATCTAATGATATAAATGTAACTGCAGAACCCAGACTAATTTTGTCTTTGTCTATTACAAGTAGCGCATGCAGTATGTTTCCAATGTTGTGATACTGCTACTACTGCTGCTAATTAGCTAGTATATTTTTCCCTGTCTCATTGTAGCATTTCTACAGTTGTTGATAAACTGAGTAATAGCATTGTCAACATCAGAAACGTTAAGTGGCTGATGGTCTCAGCTGGCTTTGTGGGAAACTGATTACATTCCCCGTTGGCTTAGCGGAGGGTATTTCTGAAGGGCTGCAGGCCAAAAAGGAGGAAATCAATGTCACCATCCTAGTGCATGGAACGAACACTATCTCATTCCAGTCGCAACGTGAGCCTTTATTTTGAAGAAGGATTTTACACGGCACGTGTTTGGTTCACACAAGAGGTGAAAGGAAACAAAATAATGCATGTTTCAACTTAAATCCTACTCTGTCAGTGGCCATAATGTATTTATAGTAAAACATACATTTCAAATACCCTTCAGAAAATTTTGAGTGGAGAGCATTTTTATTTATTTTTTGGATTTTATCCAGGGTGCTCTGCAGGACTTTGTAAATGTGTGGTGAAACTTGGGAAGGCCTGTCAAAAATGGACCATCAGCTGTGGATGTTTTAATCCTCCCCGCTGATTTGCTTCTTAATTGCACTGAGGGAAAATCACTGGTTTAAAACAGCTGTGCAATTTTTGTTGCAGACACAGGCTTTCTTTTCTTTCATGTATCACATCCATATCAAATATGAACCATTAGGATTTTGAGAAACGTTTATTTGTCTTTCAATCATCATATTGCATCGCATTATATGTTTTGCCCCCACAATAAAAAAACTACAGAGCTGTGATTTTAAGACTACGCACTTCAATATCATCTTACTAAGACATTTTACTTTGTGATACAGAGAGATGTTTGATATTGATAGATATTATATTTATATGCAGTTTTTGAAAGTAGTCTGCTATTGTTAAATTTAGCCTAATTGATTTCAATTACAAGATATCGGACTTGTATCTTACTATTTGGCCATTTACATTTCAGAAACTCCACCAAATAGCATGTTTTTGCTCAGTTTGGGACTCTGAATAACATTTATTTTATTTTATTTTTCTTTAGTTTGAGCACCATATTCTACTATATTATACTATACGAGCCATAAAAGGCTGAATCATGATACTCAAAAAAATTATTTTTGTTTTTAAATTTTAAGGTTTAATAAATTGTTCCATAAAAATAAAAATAAAGTAATCTATGTCCTCCATACCCTGCCCTTCCTGAAATTACTCCTCAATGTCTTCAAGATAAATGTGTCTGACACTCAAATGTGAGGAGGCTTAGCTGAACTGATGGAGAGTTTTGTCATAGTCTATCAGAAACAATGACAAGGGTCACCCTGATGGTCAGGCTATGTGAATGCCAGATAAGAGGACCACTGTACATTTTCAGCAGGGTTAGACCAGCAAGTATGAACAGATATGTGCATCTCTATTATTTGCTCCCAATCACAGTAATTGCTTGTTTATGTATAGCATGGTGGGCACATGGTCTCGTGGAATTGATATAGAAAGAGCTAAAACCATTGAGGTTTTGTGGTGAAATTATAACACTGTGTATGATGGGTGTAGCAGCATTGAAAGTAGTTTCAATGTCTATCCTGTCTCCAACACATGCACTATTTTAAGTTTAACATGAAATAGTATTTGTAACCCAATTTACTTGCATGGTAATTAAAGGTGTGTGTGATATTTATCATCTGCAATAATAATTGTTTTAATCATAATTATTGCTTTAACGAAGTGCAAGCTGACATTTCCCCTGAAATTCAAGATACCCAGGGCCATTTTTACCCCATGAATGTTTATTTATTTATATCAAAATATATAGTTAAGCAATATCATATGAGCTGTTTTTCCCCAAAATGTCAGCACGATTGATGCTCATATTTTTATATGATGTCATATTCATTTTAAAAAGTAGTTCTACCAGAAAGACTCGGGATAATTATTTCAACAATCATACATTTATTGACAGCTCAGCAAGCTGATACTATAAAAAGTCATTTGGCGTAGGCCCCGTCCGTAGTGCATAATCCGAGGGTATCGGATCTGCAATTCCTGCCTGAAGATGAAGGCAGGGGCGCAGCCGACCCCCCCGGGAGGTATGGACAGGGCCATCCTGGTGGTGGTGGGGAGGATGGGGGTAATCGTCGCTTCAGTATCTGCGAACTCAAACATGTGAAAGTACCGAGCTTTTATACAGTTATCTGAGCAACACATAGCGGTGTTTCATACTGAATGAATCCACACTTTAAATGAATCAGTTTAATTAATGATTCAGTGAATGAATATTATGGATGAATGACTCATTAAGACATTAGCTGTGTTCCAATCCAGAAGGCCGCATTCGAGGCTGATTGTGTCACCGTTACGCAAAAAGGCCGTCCCAATTCGAAGGCTCTTTCAAATGAGGCCTTGAAATGCATCCTTCATTATATGATAGAACGGATGGATCCTTCTCGTCAACCCCTACCCAGATTTCATTGCGCGGTGGTGATGACATATTTAAATGTGCAATTAAAAAATCCTAAGTATTGGGTTTACTATTACTCAAATAATCTAATGATACAAATTAAGGATGCTCATATTGACCATTTAACCGTTAACCGAAAGTAAAAATGTTGACCGATTAATACTATCAAATTTTGACCGATTAATACTATCAGTTAAACGGTTTAAAAGTAAAAAAATTAATGTATATTTTTAGCTTTTTTTGCTGTTGTTTGTTTGGTGCATGGTTAAAAAAAAATAGTATATAGCCTATATTTGTTAACTCACTCACGGATTGCGTCGACAAGCGCAACCGCACGCGCCTAAAGACATATTTCGCTGAGCAAGCTAAATGAAGCAAGCGAAAAGAAGTAGCCTACTGTGTGGGACCATTTCGACAGAAAGGGCGACGAAGTTACTTGCAAAATATGCTACGCGGTATTAAAATAAAGCAGTAGTGCTTAGTACAATGCAATAGGCTATCACTTGCGAAGCAAACATCCACAAGCAAATGAATGGCGCTTTCCGAAGTTGGCCACTCTAGCGATACGTTATCTCTGTATTCCCAGGACATCTGTGCCATCGGAGACCCAGACTAACCCCACATCATGTAGACATGTTACTTTTTAAAAAATAAGAACTAGATAAGCTGTGGATTGAGGTAGGCCTGCTATTTTTATTTGACGAAAAACCGTAGTCTGATGGGGGAAAAAAAACTGTTTTTTCAAAGCTTCAACCTGATTCAGTGTTTTCTTCTTGTCATCTTAATTTGTTAATTATTTTAATTAAAAAATATATATTTAGTTAGGCCTATTTTAGTTTTTTTATATATATTATTTAATTCTGTTTTTCTCTGTTGTCACTGTCAGAAATGCTGCAGGTGCGTGATCATTTGTTGTGGATCCAGGTTCTGTTGTTGATCTGTTCTGCATGCTGCTGTTTGCATGTTAAAATAAACCCGTGATCATTTTTTTGTATTTTTAACAGGTCACAGACACTCGTTAATTTTATTTTTATTTAATGGCAATTCAATATTATAATCTTATCAGTTAACGGTTAATAATCGGATAACGAGCGGTGGTTGTCGGTCGGGAAAATTAACCGAAATGAGCATCCCTAATACAAATGTAAAATATAAATATATACAAAATACATATATAAAGTGGTTCAAATATTGACTTATATCTTACCAACAAGCAATTTTATATAGTAATGCTCTTTACTATGTTAATAAATGCACCAAGGTGAACATATTTTGACAGGTTTTGAACCATGTTTTGTTTTTAGGCATTTGAACATAAGTCCAGTATAAACATTATTCCTAACAGAACTATAATGGATAACATTTTTCTTGTTCGTGATCGAAATTGCAAAAAGGGATGGTGACAATATTGGAATATTTGCACTTGATCAAGAAAAGGCATTTGATTGACTTTTACTTTAGTTTATTTTAGTTTTAGTTTACTTTAGTTTTGTTTAGTTTCTTTAAAGCTTTTGGTTTTGGTGATCTTTTTATTTCATGGATCAAACTGTTATATTCTGATGTTTCTACAACATTGAAGGTTGGAGGAGGGCCAAGTCAACCAGTGTCAGTACGTAGAGGTATTCGACAAGGTTGCCCTTTGTCAGGGATGCTATATTCTTTAGCCATCGAACCTTTGCTTCGTCAATTAGGGAAAAATTTAGATAGCCTGCTAATTGAAGAACAAAAAGTTAAACTGAGTTTTCTGCCTATGCTGATGACGTTACCGTGTTTATCAAAAGCAAAAGAGATGTGATTGTTTTAGAGGTTTTAAAGATGCCTCTTTAGCAAAGGTAAACTGGGAAAAAATGTAAGGTTTTATTTTAGGAAATTGGTCTGAAGAAGAGTCACCAGTCTTACCAGGAGGTGTGAAATGGGGTAAAGAAGGCCTGACAATATTGGGTATTTATTTAGGAACTATGGAGCTAAAAGAGTCTCAATAAAGATAAATGCACACACTACATTAACATATGCACACACAGGATTCATACATGCACACACATGATTCATAAATACACACACAGGATACACAAATGCGCACAAAATTCACAAATGCACACACAAAAATTAAAAAGCACAGAAGATTCACAAATGCATACAAAATTCACAAATTCACACAAAATTCATAAATACACACACAATTCAGAAATGCAAACAAAATTTACAAATGCACTCAAGATTCAGAAATGCACAGGGCAAGATTCAGACATGTATTTCTGATGCACACACTAATATATATTGATTTACAAACTGCTTGCGGTCTGTGAATTTCACTGCATTTGTGTGTGAATTTTGAGACTCCCTTGACTTGGCTCGACACACAAATGCCTTTTTTAAAACAGGGAATGTTCAGCAACCAATCAGATATCTCCCTTGGTTTAGTCAATCACAAGAACGCACCCCGCGTGGGGGATTGTTTACTCATAAGCCAATCACATGAATGCGTTCACACAGCGCGATATGCATGTGGCGTGGGCGCGGTGGAATTCTGTCTGTCAGTTGGTTGAGACCTCAACATGGCTTCTGGCAACGACAGGGGAGCGGTAAGTCGTTGCCAGAAGCCATGTTGAGGTCTCAACCCATAGATATTATATAGAGACTGTACTCACACTAGGCACGGTTGCCATGAACCGGGCCCGAGTACGATTGTCCCCCTTCCCCACTCCCCCTCTGGCCTGCACTCACATAGGGTTTCAGCATTCGTGCCGGAGCACGCTTATGTGACGTCATTATGGTGCATAATGAAGAGAAGTGTCTCACCATGAAATGTAAACAGAAAAAAACAGCAATGAATTCGGCAGTTTAGGATATCGCACAAGATTTGTCAACACAGAAAACATTTAATCACTGGAGTTTTTTTTTTTCTCGACACCATCGTATTAATTGATTTTGATTAATATGCGCGAGGGAGAGAGAGAGAGCAGACAGCGCTCGGTTGAGTGTGCGCGGCCGGGGCTCTCTCTCTCTCTCTTTCTGCTATGCCCTGTCAAGCGCGCCCTGTTAAACCGTGACGTCCTGTTCCGTGCTCCAGCACGGTTAGCGCTCACACTGCATGCGAACCGCGGCCGAGTCCAACTGAACCGTGCTCTGGCCCACCTCTTCCAAGCGGGCCAGGGCCGGCTTATCGAGCCGCGCCCGGGCACGGTTCGGAGAACTCACACTAGTCAAACGAACCGCGCTTTGGTGGTCAAACGCACTCGGGCACGGTTCAAACTGGCTAGTGTGAGTATATGTCTCAACCAACTGACAGACAGAACTCCACCGCGCCCGCGCCACATGCATATCGCGCTGTGTGAACGCATTCATGTGATTGGCTTATGAGTAAACAATCCCCCACGCGGGGTGCGTTCTTGTGATTGGCTAAACCAAGGGAGATATCTGATTGGTTGCTGATCATTCCCTGTTTAAAAAAAGGCATTTGTGTGTCGAGCCAAGTCAAGGGAGTCTCAAAATTCACACACAAATGCAGTGAAGTTCACAGACCGCAAGCAGTTTGTAAATCAATATATATTTGTGTGTGCATCAGAAATACACGTCTGAATCTTGCCCTGTCCATTTCTGAATCTTGAGTGCATTTGTAAATTTTGTTTGCATTTCTGAATTGTGTGTGTATTTATGAATTTTGTGTGAATTTGTGAATTTTGTATGCATTTGTGAATCTTCTGTGCTTTTTAAATTTTGTGTGTGCATTTGTGAATTTTGTCCGCATTTGTGTATCCTGTGTGTGTATTTATGAATCATGTGTGTGCATATGTGAATGTAGTGTGTGCATTTATCTTTATTGAGACTCTTTTAGCTCCATAAGGAACTGACAACTATATTCAGAAGAACTGGGAAGGAATGTATGATAAGATGTGTGACCGTTTGTTACGGTGGACGTGGATCCAGTGAAGGTGGACAAGGCCTAATAGATATAAAAAGCAGAATCAAGGCTTTCAGGCTCCAGACTGCACAGAAGTTGCTATACTCTGGAAAAATATGTTGGGCTGATACAGCTTGTTCCTTATTACGCAGTATGAATTGGTTTAAATATGATTTTAATCTGTTTTTAATCAGTCTGAAAGATATGGAATGGAATAATTATTCTCCGTTTTATAAATCAGTTTTGATAGTGCGGAATTCTGTCTTTCAAGTAAGGAGAGATTCAAACCTTGAAGGTTGGATAAAAAATGAACCACTCTTTAACAATCCCCTAATACAAGCAAACGTGTTGAAAATGAGAAGTTTGCAAACATCAATGGTGAGAGCAGAATGCACATGTTTGTCTAATCTAAAGAATAGAAACAAGTGGAAAAATCCCCAAGAACTGTGTAGTTTGACGGGCATTACGTTTGTGAGATTTATGGATAAAATAATGAAGGACATTTTTTTCAGTTCTTCCTTCTAGCTACAGACAAAGTATAAAATAAAATTGTTGTGGTAAACAAGAGGATGAAATGAAAGAAAGTTCCAAAACTTCAGATTTCAGTGATAACAGATGAAAAGCCCAAAAAATAATCACTTCTTGTTTTCTGGAACTGAATTTGTTTGTCAGCGGAACAACTGAACCTGAACATATAAAGGCTTTTGTATCTGCAAGGATTAAAGGAGAATTTGCTTTTTTTAAATTAACAAAAAATGTTGCATTCAATGAGTTTTGGGGACAGACAGAAGTGTTGTGTGTGATTGACCAAGAGGAAATTTTATTCCTAAATTTGCAATATATATAACCTTTTTTTTTTTTTACATACCTTTAGGACAACCGAATCAAGCCCAGTTTTTTTTTATGTGTGTATAGATAGATAATGTAGAAAAAGTATAAAAAAAATTAGGCAACTGAGATAAAGGGAACCATGTTTATTAACTACGGAAACGTCTGTCGTCATATAGACCCCAAGGCCCGATTGAGGGTTAATTAGAAATAGTGTCTTATTATAATAATTGAATTTGTTGATTATATGTGACAATATGACATGAAATATGATGCATATGTCTAAAAAGGTTTAAACATTGCCTCATATAATGGAAAACATAACTTTTGACACTGCTGCGAGTTAACCACCACACAGTTAGCGGTCCATGACGACAAAAACAAGTGATGGTACTAATACAAAAACACACCCAGCTAAATATTGTCTAATTATCGTTATTTACAAAAATCCCAGAAAACAGAGATAATTTTTGTCAATATTGCACACACTTGATAGTATTATGTATTTAAGAGTGAAAATGTATGCTGAAGGTTGATTTTATTCATTGGGCATTGATTGGACTGTGAAAAATGACCATTTCTACAAGACCTCATTTGTCCTAGGTCTCATTCACTAATGATTGCATGGATTATTCTTATTTATACACACAGGAGAACTTCTCACAAAAATGTTCTGCCTGATTCACAACACGTGCGTACGCACATGAATCTGTACTTAGCCTCGTTTTAACATAAATTAATTTGGAGTATTCTAAATGAGTGTCACGAGGACAGTAATTTGCACCCAAACCATGTCAATATAAGGGCTTTCCACACACCAATTCCTTTCGTTGCTCACAGCAAACATGACCCTCTCTAAAGATGCGCTCTCGCCTGAGATCACACACAGCAAGATCCTGGTGCAATGCCAAGTCTGCCATCCTCAAAACAAGTCCTAATGCAATAAACACCTTTTACATGGACCCAGATTACATATATATGATGAAATATATTTACGATATTTATCTTTGTATACAAATTAATCTTAACGTGTTTATAACGCCATTCAGGGTATGCAATTTGTTGTTCCTACTTTTTTTCCAGAAATTTTTAATTCATTTTAGAACGAAAGTCATTGATAAATTATGTTTCTTAGTGAATAAGAAACAATGTCTTGTTTTTCAGCCCCAACCTGCTATGCACTAAAAGACCAAATAGTAAATTAGACATTGGTTAACATTAACTAATAACTTGTGAATTAACTAATATAAACATTTGTTCACAATAAAGCCAGGAATATGCATTTAGAAAGAAAACACGATTTAATTTTGACTTAAAAATATCTTAGAGAAAGACTGTTTTTAGCTAAAATACAGAACCAGTATCCATAACATGCTATATTGCCTTTTGGTCTTCGCTTTTCGACTTTTATCCTCGCCATTTTGATTGTATTTTAGCCACATACCTGATGATAGAGACCATTGGCGCTATTAAATAGCTTTCATGTTATAATCTAAAATGCCATCATTTGTCAGACTAGTTGATTTATCACTGACGCACAATCGCTGACATTAAGTGTCACTTGAACACATGTAACATGAAACCCGGCACTGAGTAAATAACTCGTATGACAAACCTCAAGACCAAGAAAATTGGAAATGGAAATAGAATTTGAGACTCCAATAAAATATTACAGTGCAGTCTTGACCTGTCTGAGGCTGTGTGGAAATCAATGTTTGTTCACAATACCTTGGGCTATCTAATGAAAGCTACAAACTATCTGTAAAATAAAGAATAGGCCTACAGTTAAAATATGAGAAGGCTAGAAGACACATTCAGAAAATTTACACAAAAATAATTTAGACTATATTTGGTGGATTTATTATTCATAGGGGTCCTAATGCATATGCTCTTAATTTAGCTGCAACCTCTGAAAAAAATAGCTTTTAATGAGCAAGGTTGAAAGGTTACACAGTATTAAGTGCAAGTTCAGAATGACTTCCTCTAAAATACTTCAGAGATTTCTACTCCTGGAGACTTGAGCAAATTTAGAGAGAACTGAATATGGTCTTGAATACACTTTCAGAGGAGCTTGTCATAGTTTCATTAAATGTTTTAAGTTTGTAGAAACAGTGCTTTGAGTTAATTATCACTGACAGAATGTAGAAATGTACTTAACTAGAGTTTAACAAAAATCTTAATGGCCAATGTTCCAATGGAAGACCAAAGTACCACCCTTAAGGTTATTCACTCTGACAGTAATTTGCTACGAGAAAGCACCCAGAAAGAAAAAAAAGAATGAAAAAAAAAACAACTTCAAGCAAATGAACAGTGACATGATGGGGGGAATTCCAATAATAATGCGAGACAGTGAAGACATATTTATACAACACTTTTTCACAATGAAATGTTATTAATTTACTTATTGAAGCAAAACATGACAATTGGGTAACACTTTATAATAACTGCATGCAATGAATCATTAGTTAAGCATTTGTAAATAGTTCATTCATAATTTATAAAGCATTAATAGACATTAATAATCAGTTTATAAATACAACTATAAATGCTTTATTATTGATTTATTGTCAGTGGTTCATAATTTATACATATTTTTATTTAGACATATAGTAATAGTTACTTAGTGTGTTAATAAATGCTTTATTAACATGTATTCATACTGTAATTCATGATTAATTCAGGTAGTTGTATAGCCTATTTCAGCAAATCCTTTAACATTGTCATAGTTTGCCCAATATTCAACCAAGTTGTTGTGTACTCCAAGCATTTATTTCAACTGTAGGCTTTTTAGGGGTTATTCATATATTGTGAAATAGGCTTTTTGAATATTGCTGGTGATATTCTCTTAAATTAGCCTGTTTAAAAGGGGCCTGCAAGAAGAAAAAAAAAATTTTTAGGTTATTATTTATTGACAATTCTGTCAGTAAATTTGAAAGTGAAATACTTATTTATTATTTACTTATTTATTGTAGTGAAATACTAATTGAAAATTATTTAAACAATTGACCCTTCGCAGGGAGCTTGATTGACAGGTGATCTGACCAATCATACTTCGTCATCCGCCATTTTGTCCGACAAAGCAGTCCGGAGAGTTAATAGATTAACATGGGAGGATTTGAACTTGAAAAACGGAGTGTACTGACGCCTTTCCGTGGTTAAAACAACATTCCTTCTTATGTTCATTAATGTTTAATTGATGCTATAAATTAACTAGAAGGAAGAGATGATCGGTTCACGAGCAGCTTTAACTGATGCTCTACAGCGATCTGTCACGACACATTAAAGAGCATCAAAACGGTTAAAATGTATTTTTAAAAAATGACCAAATTTGAAAGGTGAGACTTTGTTTAATTACAAAAGTAACCGAAAAGTAACCTTGTCTGTCAGCGTGTTGTCAGTCTCCTCTCTGTTTCGTCATGTATTTTTCACTGTGTGAGAACATGGTGTGGCTTGAGAGCGGCGTAGCTTGTCGGACATAGCGACAGTAACTAAGGAGGGCGGGTCTTTGCGAACGGTCAATTCTATTAATATATGTTCTGCTTCAGAAGGTGATTGTATGCTAACAAAGTAATTTCCTGCATTATAAAACCCACTGCAATGTTTGTAAAGTGCGTAATCTGAACAGTGTGTGTTCAAATACATTATACAATATTCAGGAGTTCATTTCAACACTGTGATATAATATTATGTGTACTGTTTGTATACATACGAAATAGGGCGGCTCTATGAATGTGAAATTAATCACATTTACTACAGTCTTGGCCTCCTGAAAAATGTTTCTTTGCCACATACTTTCTAAGAAAGAGGAATATGGTGAAGAGAGAGGAATCAGGGAGGTAATTAAAAAAGGAGGGAGAGTGAGAGAGGGGGTGGGGGGTGGGGGAGAGAGGAGAGAGACAGAGAAAGAGAAAGAGAGCTTCAAGGATACCAATACAGAGAATGTGTAGGGATGGGGGTGGAGGATGGGTGTTACGAGGAAAAGTCATTTTTTTTATTTGCAGGGATGATGTGGTGGTAATGAAGAGGGATGAAGCAGCTGCCGCCAGGGCTCATGATCCTCCAGCTTGGCATCTAAGAGAGAGAAATTCCAATCCACTCACACACCTCACATAACACCAGATGGGAACACACATGTTTTATGTTTGGCTGCACACAGATGATACATGTTTCCTGTCCAATCTGAATGACCTTGTCAACTCAAATCAAGCAAATCTTTTGATTGCATTTGCTTGCCTTTTTTGGCAGTATTTGTGGACCCAAACATGTGTCCCCTATGGTACGTACACTATGGTACATATAATCACTATGGTACACCTATAATAAGTGTTTACATTGGGACTATTTTACACTGGTTCGGATCGCTGCGGAGTAGCCCAGTACCTGCGTGACTCGTCATAGATGTACACAGAGAGAAGTAGCTCCGGCTACAATGTTCTTCCGAAAGACGCATTATTCTGTTAATAAACGCAAGTTTATTATTGCTCGCTATAGCGCCAAAAGCCTCAAAAATAAAGCTTCAAAAAATAACATGCAAGTACTGAGGCTCCAGACAGCAGTCATTTAGTAATAGCCTATATTCTTTTTCTTTTTTTTTACCTACACACCAGTGTGAATAGTTTTGTTATTACATTTCAAATAGGGCCAGTTTATAGGATACTCCTAGGCTTATGTTTTTAAATTACAAAGGGCCTACTGGTGTTTTTGTTATTGTATTTTCAATATTATAGGCTATTATTGGTGCATAAACATATCTGGTTATAGTAAACATACCGTTTGTTTGAAAACAACATATTTTGACATCCTTGCTGCAAGCTTACAAGAGCGATAATATCATTCAATGTGAAGGGGGGCTCTAAAATATTTTCTTGGGGAAAAAGGGGGTCTCAGACAAAAAAAGGTTGGGAACCACTGCACTAGGCCACAGCTCCAATGGAAACTTCTATAGTTGAAAGTGCTTGTTTGAGGTAAACGATGAACGCTAGAGCCCTGGAAAGCATTTGAAGAGACTTCTCAAAGGTTTTCCTTAAGGACTGTATTGTAATGCGTGGGCAAATAAACCTGGTAGCTTATATCATCTTTCTTCACCTGTCTTTTTCTCCCTCTGGCAATCGCTCCATACAGTATTTCACATTTGCCCTACCATGCACTCACTCTTATCCTCCTCTGCTTGTTTTAATGGGCTGTAAATTACCTTTAAAGATTCGCCTTCACAAGGTTACATAAACCCGCTGAAGAGGCTGGGAAACAAACGTGAAGTAGGAC
Source organism: Phoxinus phoxinus (assembly GCF_949152265.1). Classification (NCBI taxonomy): domain Eukaryota; kingdom Metazoa; phylum Chordata; class Actinopteri; order Cypriniformes; family Leuciscidae; genus Phoxinus; species Phoxinus phoxinus. The sequence goes on from NC_136892.1 coordinate 6,978,619, forward strand.
CTGGATTGCAGCCTCATGAATCCCTCTAATAAACCTCTGGTTTGAGTTCACTTAATGGCCCTGTTCACTGGATGAGGTTCTTTGGCAAGTACCAGACATTCATTAGCTTCAACTCAATACATAAAAATGCAATGTGGACACATCACACCATGAAAAGCCACAATGTTCACTCTGTCACCTCAGTCAATCAATCGCCATTAGCTGTTATTGTTCTACCTGATTGGTCTCTCCTGGAAGCCTGTACATTTTATCTTCTCTACACACAGACAACAGAAAGAACGATCATAGACAGTGTCCATTGTTCTTTCATTTATACCGTGAGTTGCTAAATACAGCTGCCATGTTTCTGACAAAGGAAAGAGGTTGCATCATCCACTGCTTATTAATATAAATGAGCTGATGTACAAAGAAGCAGCAGTGAAACTGACATGAGACAGAATATGCAGGGACACCATTTTCGTATACAAACAGTGCTCTGGTGTGTCATTAACCCTTTGAATCAGTCCAGGCTGGTCCCTGGAGCGTATGATCACACCAGTGTGATTAGAACGTTCAGTGCACCACACAGACTATATAAAGTGATAACGTGTTTTATTCATACCACATACACATTGTGTAGGTATTAGGTAACTATAACATTTACTCTATTATTTTTCCCACTTCACCGGCCATTTACTTTCATGTATTTCGGGATGTGGAGGAATTGATGTGTTGTAAATCTGACAGATATGGTTCTCTGAAATATGATTTGTGGTGCAAACTAACATAGCGGCGCCCATCGCACATTATAGATCAGATAACATGATCATTATTAATTCTTAGTATAAGAATGTTGATACGTTCTGACTAACGGTCACCTTAAAAAACATACTCTGGGGAGTCAGCTAGAATACGTGTGAAAGGCTTAACAACTGGAATTTGTCATCTTGCTAGGATGGTAGTATCAATCTGGGTGGTTTTCTTGATGCTAATAAATTATCAGTACTCCTTAATCAAACACACTGGGACTATCATCAGCTTTCAAAATGTCACATCTCTGATGACCTGGTTGATCCTTCACTGGCTGACTGACACACACACAGATCAGTTATATATGGTACGCAGTTACTTGAGCTGCGGCAGAGATACAAAGACACCCTTATCTGTCAATCAGTGCAAAGCTTCCGGCTAAGCCCCCAACACACTTAGGTAAAACAGGTTTTTCCTGCAAGATGTAAACCCAAAGAAAATGAATTAACATTGGATGGCGACTGCTGTGCTGTTGCTGTGGGCTGAAGGCGTTCCGCCATGTTTACCTCTTTGTGCTGCTGCATTTCCAGCTCCACAATAGAGTAGACAGCCTCTTGAGATGATTCAGTAAAAAATATGCTCTGATGGAGAAAAACAGTTCACAAACACTCCTGGGACTATGAAAGACTTGTTTATTGTAGCTTCTAGTGTTGTCAAAAATATTGATATTTTAATATGCATCGATACTGAAATATCTGAAACTATTCCAATACTCCTTTCTGCAGTAACGATACACTGATACCAGCTGGGCTTTCTTGCTCTCCTCTCCGACAATGGGTTGACACACACCCGCCTGCTCTCATTCAGTCAGCAGTCTCATTCACTCTGGATAAATAGTGTTGGTGTGACCGGGTCTGAATTTTAGCGTGGGATTGCGCCTAATTCTACTCATTCCCACAGATTTCGCGCTCACATCCGAAGCACACACACATAATAAAGCCGCCTCTGATATACAAGTGCCAAAATGACTCTTTTTCCCAGCTTATTAATAGTCAAATACACTCAATAATAATGTCACAATGTCCATCTTGGTGAGTATTAACGCAAACATAGTCATAAACCGTTCAGGAAAAATGTGTAGTATTTTGGATCTGGCGAGTGTCAGCTCTTAAAGGGACAGCTGCCTAATAAACATGCCACTCTCTATGTTGTTAAAAAAAACAATCAAAAAACAAAAGACAAAGAGAAAATCACTTGCTGCTCTTGACTGATTAATCTGTATTTAATTTTTTAAATGAAGATTATCCAATGTTATTTTAAATTTGATTAACCGCCTGGGGTTGACAATCACGCCGGCGTGATCTGCGGCGTGAACTGATTTTCTTATCAGTGCAAAAGAGACTCAAAATACACTGTTGATTTTGATCTTACATATAAGTCTTATACATCATTTAAAACACATTGTTATACACATTGTTAAATGTCTTCTTTTATTTGTGTACACTCATAATAAAAACAAAAAGTTGTGTTTTTCGTAAAACAAAGAAAACAAACATGATGCGTGTTCTGCCGTCTCTCTGAATTTGAAGTTCATTCTGAAACGCGACAGAAAATTAACTGTTACTCAGCGAATGTTTGTCACACAGATCTGACACATATGTCTTTACAACGCTTGGAGTCTCTATTTTTAAATGATGTAAATTATATCAAAAACAAATATTCTCTCTTTAAGTAATCCGTATGACAGCAGCGACATGTACAGTTTCTCAAACAGGTCCTCATTAAAACTAATGTGACCACACCCTGCGCAAGAGCGATTGACATGCAAATGTCCACGCGAAGGAACGCAGAACTGTAAACGCCCTCATCACCTCAAAACAAAGAATCAGAGACTTCAGTAACTTACTCCTCTGCTTTTCATCGAGTTTGGAAGACTGTGTTGTGCTGTTTCACTTGGATTTACCTCAGAAGAATTAGAAGAACGCGATTTGAAGATGAGAAGATTTTTAAGGTAAGACATGTTAAACTGGTGCCAGACTAAAATGTACGTTATGAAATGAGATTGGAGTAAAAACATGAAACCTAATGTCGTACATGTATGTGTATCTATTAGGGCTGTGAGAATTAACGCGTTATTCTTTGCAATTAATTAGAGACGTTTAACGCATTTAAAAAAAATAACGCAATTGATGCAGCACTTTTTTTTTTGCCTCGTTTTAATGACTAGTTACTGTTGCGGTTGCTATTGTGAGTGTGCCGAACCAAGTCATGATGGAGAAGGACAAGGATGGAGTTTTAGGAGGAATGTTTGCATTTAAAAAGTTACCTGTTGGCGCGTTTGACAAAACAAAGATGCTGTGTACAATTAGCAAAGCTAAATTAAAATACCATAGAAGCTGGAAGCACCAAATCTTCAGCCACCAAAAATGCCATATTCGTTTTTTTGGCCGAAATAGAAAAAAGGCCCAAAATATAAGCTGAAAATATGCTGCCCCGCCCCTCCATGTTCGGCGATCAGGTTTCACGAGCAGGTCTTTTCTGCTCCGTGTGTGTGTGTCGGTGCGCTGCGCTCTCTGCTCAATGTTCCGCTCTGTGTTTGCGCTGCACATTCTGCTCTGTCGTTCATGGCCCAAACGCTCCAATCATGTGCCGATCACGCACTGGAAAAGCAAAGTCCGCTCAAATAACGTGAAATTTCTCAGTAGTAGACTTCTGTTTGCAATAGCCCTATACTGAGCTGGTATAGCCATGCTGGGCAACAATGGTAAAATTGATATATTCATGTTTAATATGAAATTAGGTGATTCTACGTTTGAATATTGATGATTACAAGCTTGGGGGAAATGCGATTCATTGCAATTAATTACAGCAAATTGTGCAATTAATTAGTTAATTTTTTTATCGATTCCCAGCCCTAGTTTAGACCGAAACATGTTGAAATGTGAACTAGACTGTTAGGCAACCTTTCAATGCTAAATTTATATACATGTACGACACAATGATGTTTTTATGTTTGATAATAAAGCAAAGCATGATAAAAGTAGGCTAGTATGAGTTTACTCTAACATGGTGAATACTATAATGTTTAGACTCGTGTTTAATGTGCAATACTGTGTTTGTGGATATCTGCTCAAATGTACATTCATAATATGGTAACAATAATGTTTAATAGTTTGGAGCGGATGGCTTCAGTAAATGTTCTCTGCACACACTTTGTTTGAATTTGAAAAGCAAAACGCGCGAAACATTAGGCTTTATGTTTTTACTCCAAATGTTTCCATTCGTTATGAAACGAGATTGAAGTAACGTATGATAATCACAAAATTTTTCTCTAGCGTAGTGTTACTGAAGTGTTCCTTTTTAGCGATTTAGGCCGCCTGCTATAAGCTATTGTTATCATTTTATGCAGCACTACACATAGCCTATATGCCTACAAGGCACAACAAACCTGGTGTTCATTATATATATATATACAGATAACGTAACAAATTTGAAACTTCTAAAATGTATTCCCAAAATCGTGCGGCCCTATAGTTTCTCTGGAAATCAGAGAATCAAATTTTTTTTTTTACAGGGACCAGATGGCACTGAGTCTTGCTGACTTCAAAATTCACATGAAACCTTGGAAATGACAGCTATGTACTATGTTTCAGGAATGACACAAAGGTGTGTGACTGTTCAAGTCTCTGTTTATAGATCATTGTGTTCAATAATGTGTTTTTTTGTCCTTTGTTGTGTATTATTGCATTATGTTGTGTTGTAAATAAATCCAAACAATCAAAAAGCCATTATTTTTTAAGTCTCTCCTCATTCTTTGTGCAAGGTTCCTCATAATTTTGATTTCGCGTATCTACCCCGAAGTGATAAAATTCTAAAAGTCTAAAAATGTTTAAGGCCAGACAAGTAGTTTGTTAAGGCTTTGTTTGTAGGGAATTATAAACCTGCGCACATATATTCAAATGCGCATAACTATATAATTAATTCTTAATGCGCACGTGAGCGCCATCAGCGTTTCTCACAGGTTCACGTTTAAAGTCTGTGTAGAGAGAACGATGTCGTCTTAGCGGCCTCTAATTTAATAACTAATGATCGTTGGGATGGAAGTGAAATCAATCAAAACTAACTTTAGCTGGAAAATATCTTTATTCAAGAACCGCTATAAAGCCAAAACAATCTCGGTTACCTTAAATTATCCGTTTATCATTGTAAATCTGCTTTGAAACAATCTACATTGTTAAAAGCGCTATTTAAATGAAGATGACTTGATAATGATAGAGCCTGATAACACCTGATAGGGCCATTATTGGAGGCTCTTTGTCATTCTCAGGTGTGAGACATACATTTTCATGATGATTCACGCCCTCCTCGCATAAAGCTTTCTTACGCAAAACATGTCTTACAAATTTATTTATTTTTACAGAATTTTATTACTATTTACTTGTCTTTCATTTTGAACACATTTTTTTTCTTGTGGTATCGAAAATGGTATCAAATATGATACATTTCAAGGTATCGGATCAAATTTAGAAATTCCAGTATCGTAACAACACTAGTAGCTTCTGTTATTTGCTGCAACACTAAAAAGGATATTGCTCATGTTTCAGCATGATGATCTCTATAATGGGCTCGAGTGACTATTTTTTAGAATTGCATCGAGGAAAATGATTAATTCCAGCCTCTTTAACCTCCTCAGTTCAGAGATTTGTCACAACCCAGCCTAGAACTCGGGTCTCTGGTCTAAGAGCTAGGCGGTAATACTACTGAGCCACCAGAAAGCAGGGGTAGGATCCAATCGAAACACAGGATACAAGGTCTCAGGTAAGATGGTTTTATAAACAAAAGATGATGTAAAAACTAGGGATGGCTGACGCGAAACTGACGTTCCGAAGCTTTTCGAGATCCCGAAGCACAGAGGTTTCGAAACACTGATCCGAAGCGTGATTCAAAACACCCATGTCACGTATACGGCTAAATGAAGCGGCGGAGTGTTTCGACAGGTGGCATGGTCCGCCGAATCAGCGTTTGATTGACAGGGTCCTCGACAGACCACACAATCGCACGTCTGTGTAAAAGTGAAGTCAACGTATCTTGACCTCGTAGGTTTTTGTGAGAGGAGTTTGAGATAGCGGATTTTGTGGTGATATAGTGACATTTATAGTGCTATTTGTTTAGTTATATTTATGCTTACATTTAAACGTACACATTGACAGATGGATGGATGGATGGATGGATGGATGGATGGATGGATGGATGGATGGATGGATGGATGGATGATGCACAGTGAGGAGCCTACAGGTTACAAGCTTCACATATTAGAAAAATACAATAATACAAAAAAACAAAAACAATTAATGGCTCGTTGTCACGGTTGTTTCATATCAACACCTGCAAGTGACCACTAGGTGTCACCGTTGAGACTAGTGGCAGAACAAAGGAAACAGCAGTCCCAAATGCTGACAAGATTATAAACAAACAATCAGGGCTCCGGACCGGTTCAAGGAACGAAAACAAAATAACCGAAACTAGCTAATTTTAACAGGAAAATAAACAATAACGAAAATGAAGTTTAATCATACTGAACAGAAACGCTTATTGGAAATTACCATTAAGCGGTTAACAACTTTTTTTTATTGTTCCGTTTAATATTTTAATTTGTCAGTCAATCAGTCATGAACAGAGGTGGAAAGTCCAGGTTCAGAAAGTAAAAGTCCTCCTCAGTATTTTGTTCCAATCACCTGGATTTGCTAATTAGCACAGTTTTTCAGCCAGGAGATAGAACTAATTAGTGAAATCAGCTGACTGAGTTCATGGGTGGAATAAACATATGGCAGGACTTTTACTTTCTGACCCCTGGACTTTCCACCTCTGGTCATGAATTCAAATAGTATGGCATATGCAAATGTGATGTTGACACATCCAACGTCAGTGAAATGCCTGTGCTCAGCTGTTAAGTCATCATAGGTAAGTTGCTGGCATTAGCTTTTGGATCTCAGCAGTTTTTCCGAGGATATGTCGGATACTTTAAAAGTATATACAAATGATTTGCAGGTAATAAATACCCAGCGTGGTGTTTGTTTTTAAAAACGAGTGACAAATGCAGGTTAGTGTAGAATCGTTACTATGCAGTAATATATATATTTTTTTAAATAATTAAACACCATGTTGTCATAGTTAGTATTGTGGTTTTAATGTATGATCAGACACTTGCTGTCACGAGTGCACAGGTTCTGCTTCACTGCTACTGTACACTCCCTCATCCTGATCATCACCTCATCAAGACACACATATAAGCACACGCCTCGCCTACCCTTACTATCTGGCCTCGTTTAGAGAAAGGACTATTTGCCTGCTTTGCTAAGCTCCAGCGGATCTCCAACGATTCTCATGCTTCCGTAATATTACCTGTTAAATTACCTTGAGGTGTATGCATCTCCACGTCACTGATCTCCTCATTCACAATCTCCACCGTCACCTGCAGAACAATAAATCCACTTACCATCCATTTATCTATCACTACAAACTGCTATAATTATGAATTGCTTACCGGCTATTACAAACTGCTCATCTGAGGCAGACCATTAATGTTCAGCATTACGTTTTCATTAACTTGCAGGTTGCAAAGTATATTGTAGCTATGTGGGCACTCTGTCGTTTAACCCCTTAACTGCCCCAGCCCCCATTTTGGTAAGTGGGGCATAATTTCATACCCAAAATAAAAAGGTTGCTTAAGTCATTCTGAATAGACACAAAAACATATATATATATATATATATATATATATATATAGAAAGCCAATGCTTGGGAGTTCACAGTTTAAGATTCAGAATTATTCAGACTGTTATTAATATGGAGATATAAGGCCAAACATAAATTAAAATATTAAGAATATAATTTTTAAATGAAATGGGGCTGGGCGATAAAACGGTATCGGCATTTATCGACGGTACACTATTGTCGGTAACGATATAAAAAAATGTTCGATAGCCTATATAGCGCTCAATATTTCCATTCAAGTGCGCGTGCGCGCTGGCGCGACTACCACCACGTTGCCCAACATCAAATGGCAAGCGTAATGAAAGCGGAACGAAACAGCGATATTATTTTGTGCTTCACGGACCGTTTATTAGTTTGGACCAATATCAGTGCAGCGCGAGCGGATCTCGATCGAGCGACACTGTTACTACACAGCGCTAAGAGATGCAGTAAAGAAGGCATTTGAATTCACCACTGAAGTAATAACATCGCTGCGAGATCTAGTGAGAAGCATTCAAAAATTCTCTGTTATTAACGGATCAATCAGCGATGACTTGGAAACCAGGAGACACATTGTGCCATGAATGAACTAGTTATAGGCTGTAAGTCCACAGATCTGCAACATTCACCATGGATTTAATGTAGTAACACTAACTGTAAGGTAACCATGGAAGTTTGGTAGGAATAGTAAAGTGATTTGAAGTGCGTCACATCTTTTTCCAGCTCTTCAAAAATCTAATATTATCATATTTAAATGTTATTTTTAATGTGATGACCTAAACATTATTTGTTCATCCTTCAAAGATGGGGGTCCATTTAAAAAACTAAGTTTCAAGATGTTGGAAAACTCACACTTATTTACATTTATTTATTTATTTTTATCATTTTTATTTATTTTTTTAAATCAAGGAAATTTCTTTGGCATTTCTTTCTTTTTGCTGTTTCGAAAATGTAGCTAACGTGACACCACTGTGCTGTATCGAACCGTGAATTTTGTGAACCGTTACACCCATAACTTACTTATTACAGATGTTGATCTACCTCAAAGTTCGCCTTGATTGTTCTACGATTACACTTTTAGATTGCATACATTTTGTAACATGTTAAGTTGATGAGTTTCTTTAACGCTTACTTTTTTATCTTAATATAAGACATAAAGAAGATATTTTTGTGTACATTTTATTTTTAACTGCTAAAACTAATATCATTTGTTGTTTGTGTTAATAATGTGACTATAATAGTCACATTATTATTAATAGTAATAATATAAATAAAATAAAAAACAGTGGTTTAAATTCAAACTTTTCTACTTGTCTTTAAAAAAGAAAGGTTATAAAAATGTTCATTAATTATCGATGCCGAACGATATGAAATATATCGTGATCATATTTTTAGCTATATCGCACAGCCCTAGTATTAAAATATTATTTAAATGCATGTTTAAAAAAAAAAACAGAATTTTATATATATATATATATATATATAATTTTTTTATTTTTTTTATGTTACATACCATTTCCTGGAGCAGCTTGTTATCATTATTATAATTCAGTTTTGATTTTCTAATTTGACCAAACTCCAGCATACTAGTAGACATTCATTTTTACTTGAAATTTTTCATACAGAATTGAAAAATAATGATAAATGTTATAAACACATTTCAGCTGAAAATATTGGATAATTTATCTCAGTGTTCTCTCTCTCTCTGTGTCATTCTTCCCACAAATGACTAACCAATGTTGTGCATAAATGACTAGTATAATAAGAAAATCTAAAACAACTTTTTTTTTGGCTGCCACAAGAGGACTAAGCATTAAAACCTGATGGAACATTGTCACATGCAGTAGATGCATTTTAGACAGTTTTCCATGCTATTTTAAGGCCTTTAAAGGTCAGCATGTAATTGGTGCAAGGTCGCTTCCAGCGCAGCCCTTGATTGAGGACAGTACTCATCTCATCAGCTTTCTGTCTATCATGCCCTCCATCGTGCCATTGCATTGTTCATCAGGGAATCACAGCCCCAGCAGGACATAATTATTCTGCATATTTCAGGTAATTAAAGAAACAGCGCTTGGCTGCATATTCAAGACCCCATTTGCAACTTTTGGGAAATAATGCTGCCAAATCCCAGAGCAGGGATTTCTGCAAAGCCATATTCAATTGTGTGACAGGTTTCACCAATCCACTTGGACTTACATACGTCACTTCTCAGCCTGTCTTTCTGTTTTTCTTTCCCTTTCCTTTTTCTCAGTTCTTCTGACTTGCTCTGCATGCCCTAATGCTATGAAACTGTCCACAGTCTAATGTAAGCGTTGAGTTGCTGAGTACGTGTTCAGACAGGTCTACTCAGCAGTTGTATTCAAGTAAAAAAATACTACAGAAACTGAATAATCATAAAAATAAAACACGGCATTATACTTACTTAAAGGGGTCATGAATTGCATATATATATTGGGTTGGGACCATGCAGAACTTTGCTGATGAACTGATGAACTTCTAGTGAACATCTGACACCTCTAGTGATTATAAAATGGGTGCTCTTTGCTCACTTTCTGTATACAATTTAATCATAATTAAAGTAACGAGGTTATGTCGCCGTAATTGGGATCGCCTTGAGAGACCAATCTACTTCAAGTGTATTAAAACGAGCCAATGCACATTGGCATGCGATAATTGCATCAGCAGCAGGTGTGTCGCATATTTGCTTTTCGGTATACTGTTCCTGCTCTACAATCTTCTGACAGTGTTAAACTTAAAAAGAAGAAAACGAGTCGGCTTCTTCAAAGCTGGTGTAGGCGTTACAGCGCTGGCCGCAATCTCACAGAGAGCAAAACTGTGGTTTTCATAGCTCAGAGCCTTCAATGAGAATGTGAGTACTCACAACAGGCTTGCACTATTGTCCTGTTTGTGTAGCCGCGGCCATCCCTGGGTGCTTCAGCACCAGAGAGAGCAGTTTTTCCTGAAAAAGCATTCACGGTTTGACACTGCGTCTTTATCAAGATGTCATTCAAACCGTGTGTTTCTGGATGCAGTCGTTTCCTATCCTCATATGATGGCCACGATCACTGTTTCACATGCCTGGGCTTAAAGGGGTGATAGAATGTAAAACCAAGTTTACCTTGGCATAGAATAACAGCTGCTCGGTGGGTAAAATGCCATACACAGAATCTCAAAATCCTGTCACCTCCTTAATATGAAAATCTCAAAACTTTAAACTGCAGCTGTAAAACGGTCGGATTTCAAATCAGCTCAGATGTGACGTAACACTTGGGGGATTTCCTTATTTGTATCTGGTCTTTACCTTTGTTACGCCCCTAAATTTGCATACACACAGCCCACTTTCTGGGCCCAGTAGGGGCCTATAATTTCCGCAATCGCGGAATTGGCAAATTAACGCGGAATCTAGTGTTAACGCGGAATTTCGCATATTTGGAATGAAATTCTGTAGTACCCACTAATAGGCTCCGCTGCTTTCTGTTGCTTCCGTGTTTATCTAACCCCAGGGCTTCAGACTAACTTTTTTACTAGGAGCACTGTAGCCAATATATACCGCACTAATAAACATAATATTAATAACGCAAGTTGCGTTTCCCCCTGTGAGCCTTCTTGCACAGACTCTGTGCAAAGTCAGGGAGGATGAGGAGCAGGTCTTCTTGGTTGCGCCTTACTGGCCCAACCGGACCTGGTTCCCAGAACTGGAGCTTTCTCAGAGACGGGGCACCCTATGGCACCCGCGTTGAGACCTCTGGAACCTCCATGTCTGGTCCCTGGACGGGACGCAGAGGTTCTAGGTGACCTACCCCAAGCAATGGTAGACACCATCACTTCCGCTAGAGCCCCCTCTACAAGGTGCTTCTATGAGCCTGTCGTTTAGTGGTGTTCTTCTCACCAGGAGAACCCCAGAACTTGCTCGATCAGGGCAGTTCTTTCCTTCCTGCAAGCTGGGTTGGAGCAAACACTGTCTCCCTCCACCCTTAAAGTGTATGTTGCCGCTATCGCTGCACATCACGTTGCGGTTGAGATAAGTAGCTGGGAAAGCACTTCATTCAATTTTCATTTATTATACAGGAAAATTTTAAAGCAACAATTTAGTTACAATAAACGGGCCTGACTCAGGTTAAAAACTCATTTACAGCAGGTTCCATAACCTGACGATCACGACCTGATCGTCAGGTTCCTGAGAGGGGCGAGGAGACTAAATCTGCCTTGTAGAGATGTTAACCGATGACCGTTTGACCGATGGTTGACTGTATCAATGTTAACCGATCAAAGTTGTCGGTAGTCGGTTAAAAAAAAAAAAAAAGATCTCTAAATTAGGCTATTATAGACAGTGGACTAAACGCTACTACAGTTAGCCGTCATATTCCAACATATTTTTGTGTGAAGTGAACAAATCCCTCACACTAAATTTTTCATAACTCGCCTGTTTGTACTTAATAAACCAATAAAAACATTTGGCGCGAGGTCACAGCGTTTGGGTTCACGCGCTCACAAGGTTTGCGAAAAGTAAAGGCTACAGGCTATAACACTCAAGGTTAGAGCCAGGGCAGATGACAGGATGAAGCGTGCAAAGAAAAGTAGTGTGTGGGACCATTTCACCAAAAAGTAAGACACCGATGTAAGTTGCAACTTGTGTGATACAGTGCTTAAATATGGAAATACATTACATCTACATTTCAGTGGTAACAAATAAGGTGATGATGATCATCATCTTTCTTTATTATTGTTAGCACTACCTCAAACTAAAGCGGCATCTCTTCAGAGCTGTCATTGTCACTGTCATGAGCCGCGGCAATGTTTCAAATGAGCTTCTAACGCTAGACAAACGCCTTTATTTTCAATGCGATCACCTTGTACCCAAACCATTTCGAAACTAAGGAGCCATTTGTCCTCCGATTACATACAAGCTCCTCTGCGCAGCGTTTGCGGTACTCATGTTTCACGCTGTTGGGGATTTCCAAAAAGTGACGTGAGTGGAAGGGCGCCGCCGGAGCGGCAGAAGATGCGACAGAGTTGCAAAATTGCAGTTACGGCTGGCTGTTATTTCAAATAGCGTAGCATATTTTAAACTAATCGGTTAACCGGTTTTCAACCGGCTAATGAGGCTCGGTGGTCGGTCAAGAAATCTTTTAGTTTTCGCCATCCCTACTTCCCCACTCTCGATACCCTCTTGGGCTTGTCTCTGGTCCTTCGGCACTTCAGAGACCACCCTTCGAGCCCTTGCAATCAGAGTTAACGGCTAACTCTCACGTGATCCTGAGACCCAGGCCCGGATACGTGGCCGAGGTTCCTACCGCTCCCTTCCGGGACCAGGTGGTGAACCTGTAAGCGCTGCCCTCAGAGGAGGCAGACCCAGCCCTGGCTTTTCTCTGTCCTGTTTGTCCTCTGTGCCTATAGAGAGCCTAAGTCCCTCCCCTTCCGGTGGACCACCATGGCACCTTATTTCGGAAAAATATTGTATGGTAGTCAATGGTGAGAGACAACAAATATTTTGATCTCGTTTGAATTGTGCCCTGAATTACACATATGATGTTTGTTAATTTAAAAGATACATTTTAAAGTCAAGAAAGTCGCTTTTTTATGTAAAACTGTTGAGGTATAAGACTGTGAAAATACGTAATTACAAAGACTACAAACTGAAAAGGCGCATATGTGACGTCATACCTTTTCACTCAATGAATGAAGCTAACTTTACTGAAGCTAACTTTACTGAAGCTAACGTCTGTCATTTTTTCTATAGTCTTACTTTATAATCGTAATGTTACGCCATGATGCCTGAGTTTTTTGTACCAGACTGCACACATACGAGCAACGGTGACGTATAGTGCGAGACGAGAGATGTAGTTCATTGAGCGATTTTCACACAAAACTAAATGTTACTCTTCTGTTTTATGACAAACTACGACTTTCTTGACTTTCATAATTATTTTAAATTGACAAACATCATATGTGTAATTCAGGGCACAGTTCGGACGGAATAAAAAGAGATGTTGTCTCTCGCCATTGACTACCATACATATTTTTTCCGAAATAAGGTCCCATGAGCCGGAAGCGGAGGGGCAGGACTTAGGCTCTCTATACGTGGACTGAACGCAAAGCCTTAGGACCTCAGACCAGCTCTTCGTCTGTTACGGAGGCCAGCAGAAGGGAAAGGCTGTCTCCAAGCAGAGGATGGCCCACTGGAAAGTGGATGCCGTTGCCTTGACTTCCGAAGCCAAAAGACAAAAAAAAATGTACTTGATTTTCAGAATTCTATGAATTTGCATTAGCTAAATGTAGCATTTTTGCCAAGCCAAACATGTCAGTCTCTGAGTAACATGTAATTTATTTAAGTCACAAAATTCTGTAAAACAACTATAATGAACTACACAAAAAAGCATTTTGAAAATTTTATAATTACCCAAAAATCAAACACAGTTCACGTTATCACGTTCGTCAAAAACTTAGGCTAGTGTCAGTTGAAATATTAGAACTAAAAACATCAACACACACAGTATCAATCACTTTACTGAATACTTAAATAAATAATTATTTACTTCAACATGCTGTATATCAGAGACGATAACATGTATAAAACATAACACAAGAGTATAAATTTGTTCTTCATTCGCTGAAATTGATTCGGAATGATCAGGGAACTGAGTAAAATACTTCACACTGCATGTTAAAGAGAATAAATGCCAAACTAATTGAAAAACTTTGCCGGGTGAGTGAACATCTTTCAATGTGTTGGTTTTGGCAAATTTTGACTTATGTGACGTCATTTCAAAATCAAGTTTGTTTTAAAGTCTGTTATCGGAAGTTTGAAACCAAAAGAGAAAAGAGCTTGCTCGGGCTGGTAAACACCTTCAAACTACCATTGGTCCGTCGCGATTACGTAATAGGTAGCGTATGCTCAGGGGCTCTGACTTCTTTGACATATAAATCTTCTCAGGTTAATTTCTTCTGTTCAGTCCAGAGTCAGACGTCCACGTGTAAGTGTAAAAATTAACACACCGGAGAGCAGCTTTAAAGCAGCCCTCAGTAAGATCGGGATTTCTTTGTTGTATCCTCGCGTTTTGCTCGGAGGTTTCTCTCTAGAGCTCCCCCCGCAGCTTCGGAATAGATATTTGACAACAACTGTTAAAAACTCGCTGGCTATTCTCAGACACTAGAGGCTTAGTAGATCAACGACATCAAAGCAGATGGAAAACTCTTTGCAACGTCGTCTTCATTCGGGTTCCAACAGCGTGAGGGAGCGCAATAATGACAGCATTATAGCAGATTTCTTTTTGCAGTAAAGCAATTCTTTACCTCGCGAGACTTGGGATCACACGATACTTCCAGACGAAGAGGCCGGCGGGCCGCCGGCCCAAAGTTGCAAACGCTGTTTTTCCGCTCACGGGCACCAGGGGGGTGCGAAACCACCACCATTCAACCCAAAATAAGTAATATAACCATTCCAGTGACTCCGAAGTTGATCAGTTAAGGTAAAAAAGTTACTTAGTTCACCTTTAAGGCGAGACACTACAGGTGAATAGGGTAAACATTTTAAATAATAGATATCACCATGAAACTTCCTCAGTTTATTACTTACACAAGTATATAAAAAAATGTATTACAAGTTTTTGAAATGTGTATGTTTAATTATGCAAATTAGGCATTATCTCGTTAAATATGCACGATTTTGCATATATTTTCGGTAAATAGATCCAGGCCCGGGGTGGGTAATCGGGAGAATTCCCGGTGGGCCGCTTCACTTTTGGGCCGGTCGATAATTTTTTTATTTATTTTTTTACATTTGTCACGTTAGTTACAATATTAGGCTACACGCGTTCCGCATTCGGACACCGCAGCGCGTAGCCTCTGCATGGGTTGTTCCATGTGGAAGTTCTCCCCTCCCCTCCCATATAGTTGGTTGGGTCCATAGCGTCCGGGCCGGCCCTACCGTAACGGTACGTGTCAGGGAGGATGGATGGGAGGAAGAGGCCAGGAGGGGCTGAAAAAGCCAGGTTGAAAAAAAGAAAGGCATTGGAGGAGGATGCTGCCAAATGTGCCAGCTTACTGTGATGACCAGGTTCTGTTTTTGTCATGTTTCTGTGTCTTTGGACTTTGTTTTATTTATTTCATGTTTCTGTGTGTTTGGACTTTGTTTTATTTATTTCATGTTTCTGTGTGTTTGGACTTTGTTTTATTTCATTCAGTTTCCTTGATTCTGTGTGTGCTTATTGTATTCAATTATCCCTAGCCTGCTTAATTATTAGTTCCTTTATTTCAGGTGTGTTGCCTTGTTAGTTTGTTCCTCTCGTTGATGTCATTTGCCCCAGCTGTGTCTCGTTCCCTGTTCCCCTCTGTGTATTTAAACCCTGTGTTCTCTCTTGTTCCTGGTCAGTGATTGTATGTACTGTACGTTCCGTGAGTGTTCCTGTTCCTTGTTCTGAGTTTATCCTGTTCTGAGTAATTAAAGTCTACTGCTTGCATTTAGATTCGACTACCGCCTTTGCTTCCACGCAAATTCATGACACTTACAGATTTATTTTCAAGAGGACAAACACAAGTGGCAAGCAGGTAAAGAGAGATAGGCCTAGTAATGATTAGCAATAGCAACGCTGCAATGTAATTATTCGGCTAATAACGTTGTATCTTTGTCAACCTATTCACAAGCAAAATATAAAATTTAATTAAAATATTAGCCTTTTTGTATCATTTAATACATGTAATGGCGATTCATAGACTTTGCAAATATTATGCAATTTAAATAATATTGATAACAAAACTCATGCTTGATCTCTGTATGCAGTAAAATGACCTCTTAATTATTTGTTGTTGCTTCTGAGCAGCAGAACTGTAAACATTAGTTCAATATGTCTCTTTGTGGAAGAGTGGGATACATTTCAAATGCTTTCTTTCTATCTTTCTTTCTTTCTTGCTTTTGTTAATTTATCAACCTATTCTTCTGGAATAATGGAATATTTTTTGTTAACTTCTTCTTTGAATTATTATTTAACCTTTACATTATTTGTTGAACCATGGTATTAATACAAACTACACAATAGTATGAGCTGAACTGTTGCTTCATTTATCCAATTTGGAAAAAAATGCTAATTTGGAATTCCACCATGGAAAAAGTGGGCCTGAATCTCCCGGGCAGAAAAATGGCCCCACTCCGGCCCTGAATAGATCTGAACATATGATAAAGCCAGGTGCAAAATTCTTTTTTCATTTTGATTACACACAAGATGAAAGAAGATGTTCAGAGGGATTTCAGGATATATGGATTTCATTACCTAGGAAATCAAAATATACTGTCCATAGCCTTAAAAATCGATTTTTGCCATATTGTTTTTTATTAAAATGTCACATAAATCAGGCCAGGAATGATTTATTACCAAATCCCTCTGAAAATATCTTCAGAATACTGCTAAGTGTATAATTGGAAAGTTTGGTGTACATAGGTGCTACATAAGCTGAGATGTGTCACTGGAGAATGACAAAAAACTCATTTTGAGAAAACGGCATTTAAAGATTTGTAATGTAAAAAAAAAAAAAAAAGCATACTTATTTAGTGGAAACAACTATTTACAGACACACTATCTTATCAAATCATTAGCAACAACAATACAAACCACCTAAAGCACATCAAGACTTATAAAACAGCATTTATGGCCTTCAACTGAACAGAACCCCAGTCAAAAACAATCAAAAACACATGTCACGTGATTCATCTGAACGATTCACATCAGCCAATGAGATTTCGCTTTTAGAGTTAAATGCCCCATTGTACTTTCACGATTGGTTGCTGATAAAAAGGAAATGACCATATTTTGGATCCGACAGCATTGTAGTGAGCTTTCTAACGGTGTATGTGATGACAGGGTAGACGCAGCGATCGCAGAGCAGCGATATGATTTAGAACGGCAACTTTTGTTGAATTTATGAGAAATCTACAGACGCAAACAGATACAGTGTAGTAAAATAAAGACCTAAATGTGTATTTCAGACTTTTTTTTCACCACAAGTCTGAAAGAAGACATGTTATTGAAGACAATTATCCCAAAATCTCAAAATTGACCAGTGGGAAAAAAACAAAAAAAAACTATGTTTTGCCTGCAGAAAATAAAGTTGCCTGCAGAAAATAAATGTGTTATTCTAATTGACACTGTTTTTCATATTTAATGCTGTAAAGCTGTTTGCTTTAAAGCAACATATTGTATAAGTGGTATAAATAATCGTAATGTGACTAGACTGGAGTGCCGAGTTGCAGAGCTTATGCAAACACGTCCACATCGCTATGATCAAATCCTTTCTTAACTGTTGTTTTCTCATAGCGGTTATTTTTGTTGTGTATTACAGTTTGCATATTTCTAACAACTTTTTACCCCTAAACAAAGAACAAAAAATATTTTTGCCGTGAGTATATTGGGGCCTTTACAAGACCTGAATCTCTTTCTTTTTTTTCTTCTCCACAGGGTTGTAACCGGGCACAGAGAACCAATTCCTGATGACAGCAAAGACAACATCACCATCTTTACCCGGATCTTGGACCGCTTGCTGGATGGTTATGACAACAGATTGCGTCCTGGACTAGGAGGTACGGTGAATACATGTACACATTTCCTTCCTCATTGCCTCTATTGTCCACATACTGGCCTTACTGTTAGCTTGTGGATGGAGTAGGATATTTCTCAGTCTTGCTTTCATTTTGACACTTCTTGCCACAAGTCTCACACCTCTCAGATCTATAACAGATGCTCTCCACAATGCTCCCCCAAGATCACTTACAAATCCTAAGCTTAAGAACCCCCAGGAGTATTGTGTTATTCATCTCTTATAAAAAAAAAATCTTTAATAAAAAACTGAAATAAAATAAAGAGGAAGTCCTAACTGCTGCTATGATGGTGCACCCACAGATTGCTCACTTAATCATAATGAAGAAGATGATCGGATCCCCTGATCATTTTGGATTCAGTGCATTACTGTTAAATGCTGGTCTCTGAGCATCAATAAACTTTAGTCTATTTCCCAATGGCATTTGCTGAAGTGTCCCACCGAAGTCCATTAGTTCATCTCCCTCTGTGTACATTTTTCCTTCTCCACAGAGGTCTCACAGAGGGAATCCCTAGTGACCTCTGAAAGTACAGAGCCTAAATTGTGAGCCCAGTGGTGAGCAGTCAAAAATCAAGATGTATGTTTATGATAAATGGGCTAAGTCACATTGCCACACGAGAGCTGTGGGCTGATGCTGTGGAGCTGGATGGCTTCCATTACTCAACTGCCCGAGTCCTGCTGTCTCCACCATCCTGGCCACCTTCTAGTCACCTCTCTTAAGCTCGATCAAATCTTTTCATTTCCACCCTGCTTTACATAAATGCTGATGTGTAATACAGGACTCATCACATCACATCAAATTAGCTTCAGATGACTTTAGACCTACAGTGCACTATACACAGAACACATTTTTAAGTGCCCATATTATGCTCATTTACAAGTCTGCAGAATAATTTTACATGGTTTATGTAAAAAAACAAAGACGCAAAAATTGCACATACTGTACATTGCTGCAGCACCTATTTTTACCCTGAAAACACTCCGTTTTAGTTCCGTTCTCCTTAAAGCCCACCTATCCGAAAAGCCCAGTCTGCTGTGATTGGTCAGCTGGTCTAGTCTGTTGTGATTGGTCAACCTCTTAGAGCGTGTATTTCAGCTCCCGAGGCTTAATGAGCTGCTGTGAACAGTAAAATATCTATGATAACCATGATGCCAGTATTGGAATTCCATGTGTTTTGCCCTTACAGCTAAAAACAAAACAAAACAGAAAACACATCAACGTCTCCTCAACATTACGAAATTGTTCTTTGACGGCAGGCCAAAGCAGCCAGGTGGGCATTATGCAAATGTATAACATGGTGACATGGCTAAGTCACAAATAATGGCCAAGATCGCTGATGGCAGAACTACAAATGACTGGTTCAGGCAAGAGTTTTCTTTTGGAGAGATTAACTCCTTTTTGTGATGACTTTGTGCTTTGTAATAGTTTGCAGATCATTTACATGGACAAATGGCTACATTACACACAAAGGGATATAACTATAGAATTAATTCTTAATGCGCACGTGAGCGCCATCAGCGTTTCTCACAGGTTCGCGTTTAAAGTCTGTGTAGAGAGAACGTTGTCGTCTTAGCGGCCCCTAATTTAATAACTAATGATCCTTGCGACAGAAGTGAATCAATCAAAACTAAATGTATTTATTCAAGAACCGCTATAAAGACAAAACAATCTCTGTTACCATAAATTATCCATTTATCACTGTAAAGCCGCTTTGAAACAATCTACATTGTTAAAAGCGCTATATAAATGAAGATGACTTGACTGTTATTCTGTGTCATTAACTGGATGATTCACAATTGTTTATTACCGTTTATTTTTTATTTATTTTATTTTGTTGTTGTTGGTCATGGTATAATAATAAAACAAAACAAAAATATCTAAATAAATCTTACTAATCGGCTTGGTCTTTGGACAGTCACCTAGTGGACTATAATGACCCAGACCCTTTTTTAGGCATGTGCATGCAACAAATCTACTGATAAAAATACACAAGGTCATACATATTTTACAGCTGTCTGACAATGATGGTCCCCTGTGCATTATGTATTATGTATTACTGGCCATTAGTGGTGAATTGTTGTATTTTATAGATCATTTATAGATACATGTCAAGTGGCAGTCATTAGAGTATTAGTAGACTGTCTGATCAACTATTTTTTTTCTTCCCCAACAGACATTCTACTGACTATAAGTAACTTTGCAAGCACATGTCAACTTATTCTACTATCCCTAACCTAACAGTCTACTAATGCTCTAATGAAAGTTAGTTGACATGTTGTTGCAAAGTTACTTTTAGTTAGTAGAATGTCTAAAGTGGACTATTGAAGCAAAGTGTAACCAATAATAGCTTCAAAATGCATTAAATATATTTTAAATGTAGATATTTCTGCTCTTACGCTTGCTCTTTCAGAAAGTGTGACTGAAGTGAGGACAAACATCTATGTGACAAGCTTCGGACCAGTATCAGACACCGATATGGTATGTGTTCTTTCCATTTTTTTTTTTTTTCTGGGTCAAAATTAGGTTCGTTTGTCAAAGACCAATTCAAGTTTCATATTCACTTCTGTCAATATTTGTCTGTCCTTCAGATTTATTGCTTTTTATATAATGTATTATACTTCAACCAGGTATTGTTACATAAACTGTAATTGGTAGCACATATCCCATATGAGAAACCTAAAATGTTTTCATTGTCGTTTAATTGAATTCAGAAAGATTTGATTGTCAAATTTGCCACAGAGGAAGACATAGTACCGTCCTTTTTTCCCCTTTGTCCCATGAATGTGTGAAGCTGTGTTCCTTTATGGGCTCATTTAAGAGAGAAGATAATTGGTTGCGAGGCTGCATGGAGAAATGTATGCGTCTTAATCATACACACAATTGGGTCTGGTATGCAAGATGAATCATCACAGCCATGCAGCAGCACTTTGTATTTTGTATGAGACATCATTTTCTAATAGTGAGAAGACAACATAACAATCTGTCAGATTATACAGAGCATGAAACAATACTCAAATTACACAGCAATACTCATCAAGGTTAATTTTAAGGTTAAAATGTATGTAAAAAATAGTGCATTTACAAATATGACTTAGGAATCACTCCACTTCAAAAAGTAGAACTGCTGCTCTGAAAGTTTAATTATTATTAAATTACACAATATCTGTTGGACCGAGGACAATGGGAAAGTTTATCATATAATCTAAGTTAGAGTACATAGACAAGTTTCTATGGTCCACAACAAAAACTTTGAGATGTTTGCGAATACAAAATCATGTCACGTATGATATACAGTATGTATTGTAATGTTACCAACCAAAAATGTGGCTGGGAAGTACCCAGAAGCCTCTAAGATCCACAAGCTTGCTTTAAGCAACGTTATACTTCAATCATTTGATGCCAAATCTCTCTTCTTGTTGTTTACTGTGGAAACTTCTTGGCATTCAAGTACTGTTTTTCTCAATTATTTTTTTCCAAAGAACCAAAGTATATGGTTCAAAGTTGGGCTGTAGCAATCGATTGTTTTAGTAATTGAGTATTCTACTGATTATTCCATCGATTAATCAAGTAATCGGATAAAAAAAATTGTGGTAAATAGATCCAAGTGAACAACAGCCTTTAAAATTACTTAAAATACAAATAGGTAACACTTTACAATTTGGTGAATTAGTTAATTGTAAAGTCTTACCTAAATGAATAATAACAAGCAATAATTTTTTTTTTCAAATACAGTATCAAAGTAATCATATGGATTTTATTTAACAACAACATTAAAGTACACCATGTAAAATAAATTATAAACTAATATAAACATAACTTGTACATTACGTGAAAACAAATTCCCACAGAGAGCGCCAACGGCCTGGTTACACAAAGACATGATCAAATCCTTGTTTAATATTGGCCAAACAAAATTTAATTCAAATGTCAACTTAATCTTTAATATTTTGTCTCTTCTGTATGATAGAGATGCAAACTCTGTGCAAGTCTTAAACATTTATTTTGAAATCGCGATAAACAACAATTCGCATACTTTTCATAAAGATATTTTTTGTATTCTCCTGTGTTGGCGGCGTAGATTTACAAATTAGTTGTTACAAATCTTGTGAAATGGTGCACACTGCGTGCAGATGAACGTTATATAAGCCACACAAACTTACAGCAAGCAGAGATGGAGTTTGAGAAACCCGAGACGCTGACACGCATATAAATGATGACAGAAACACGCGTCAGAGGTTTTGTGTTCCCAAATGTACATTATTGGAAACCTAAACAAACAGCACATGCAGAGACTGAGTATGTGTGGAGCAGCGTTTACTGTGAACGGAGCTGAGGTACTTTTAACACAATCTGCACGCATGTAAATAATTAAAGCATTGTGCTTCTCTGTGGGAAAAAAAACAGCGCATATATTTTTTGTGATATTTTTTGCACATATCACAGCCTTTGTGATTTCATGATAGCACTATGTTATATTATGATTGTAAATTATTTTAAGTAGATCTCGTAGCCTTAGAAAACGGTGTAATAATGCGGCTCATGGATTCACGTCTGTATGCGCCACTTCCGGTATTTTGCCGGTTACTCGACACGGGTATATTGCAATCGAGGATTTTTTTTTTATTGAGTACTCGGCTTTAATCGAGGAATCGTTACAGCCCTAGTTCAAAGTGATTGCAAACCAAAGATCGTACAGTGTGTCTGTGCACTTCTTTTTTATTCCTCTGGTTTTAACTGTTTGACCATCAGTTATTGCTGCTATTCCTGCATTTGTATGTTCTGTATAACTTTTATTTAATACATCATGGGTAAAATTAGTTTGATTGGTCCCTTAGTTCATGTAACACTTGAAAAAAAGTCTAAGGGATAGGTGTCACTATCTATATCTATATATATATATATATATATATATATATATATATATATATATATATATATCAACGTTAGCATAAACATTTCATATACAATTAAAATGTTTGTAGGTCTATATTGTCTCATTTAAAATTGTAGCCTTATTTAAGTTGATTTTCTTTACTGTATATTTATTTTTGGACTGATACTGGTTAACAAAGTCCAATAATGGTATGAGAGAGTGTCCGTGGTAATATCATTGTGTTTCTATTGGTCAGTGTTAGAGGATCTGTGGAACAACTGAGGCTTAGCCTGACAGTTAGCCTGCCCTGGACTAGGCTAGTTTCCCAGCATAAGTTGCCAGAGTAACTGCGTTTGAACTATTTTAAGTTTGCTTTATGAAACCAAATCAACCGACAATAAGTCTGACTAACCAAAATAAGCCTGCCTTGTATTGTAATCTTGTTTTATGGAACAACCCTCTGGATGGTTTTAACATCATTTTGCATAAACATTATTTTCTCATACATATTTTGTTCTCATACATATGTGTTATTCTGTACACGCATGCTGCTCACATATTATTGTAGCCCTGTTTGTGCTGCATACAGTGTAATGAGACTTGAGCTATTATGTTTTTAGGAACCTGAATAAAGCACATGTTAAGGCATGTCAAAACCTCTCAGGGCCCAAAAACACCACCAGACCCCAGAGGGTTAACAGTTGAGCCCAAGCCTCCGTTACTAATTCTCAAACGTAACTTTAGAACTGTAACAACAGGGCATACAGGCAGGTGAAGAAACAGGCTAAGGAAGTGGATCCACATGCAGTAAGATTTATTAAAATAATCCACAAGGTAGCTGGCACAAACAATGACACAGGAGGAAACATGAGATAATCCAAGTGTACATGCATTCAATGACTGACAAACAAACTAGAGACAAGCAGGGCTATAAATACTTTTCAAAACCAATTCATTTAAACAAGTGATTGGCTTGCGCGACTGTCACTCTCCGTCGCCATGACTACCGCCGCTATTACTGGCTCTGCCCACGTGCGCGCAGTCGCGCACCCGTTTTTAGGTGGGAGTGAATGGAATTAATGAGCTGTGTTTATTGAAGATTAAATACACTAGAGTCACTCAGTTTTTTATACTCTCTATTTCAGAGTACTTGCATTTTAATTATGTATTGGTATATAAAGACAGTTTAAACTAATTTGAATAAAAGTTTTTTTAGACAATTCTGACCTACACTACCTTTAAGTTTTATAAGATTCCGACAGGGATCACGGCCATTTCAGTAGAACCGGCAGCGCCTGTGGCTGCAGGCGATTAAATGTGTTGATTGGAGCGAAAGACATAATAAAAAATGCTCGTGTCTGCAGCACCCACTTGTTTATATACTGTCTATGCTTGACACTGCTGATTCACGCCATACTTCCGTTGCCAATATGCGCGCGCATACGTTGCTACGTCATCATTGTGTACAAACAGTAAAAGGGTCTATATGACTACAATTGCAAAATAGAAAAAATATCCTGCTTTATGTCCCACACAACAAGCCAGCAAGCTGTCACAACAAGCTAACGTTAGCTAGCTGTCTGGCTACTTTCTAGCTAGCTATCAGTAACAATGCTTTGGTTGATGAGTTCTGATTATGTAAAATGTTACATGGGTTAGCACTAGCAGGCAACAGGAAAGTGTAAATTAGCATAATTTGAATGGGCATTGCACTAGTTTCATAAAATATATGAAGATTGCCTTTTATCACATTTATTTATTTTCACCATTTCAATTGATAGGAGACATCCACAAGCAGAATGTTTTTTATTACCTCCCTCCAACTATTTTCCTGCAAGACCTACATAAACGTTCCTGCAATGTAAAGCCTGTAAACGCCAGTAAAGCCTGCACCATTCTCTCCCACTGTGGCTGCAAGACAGCATGTAGAGGGCACTGCAAGTGCTGTAAAGCCAGAGTTCGTTGCACTTATGTGCATGTGAGGGTGGTGGTGGCGATGAGTGATCCGGTGATTGTGAGTGATAATGATAATTCATGTGAGAGAGACCATGAGAATGAGAATTCACGTGAAATTCACTGTTGTTTTTTTATGTTATTTCTGTTTTTTGTTATGCTAAGCAAACCTTTAAGAGTTTTGGACAAATTTACTGTATTATTCTTTTAACAATTTGACATAATATAAATATTGCCTTGCAATAATGATTTTCTTATATGATTACACTTTGAAATCTATTCACTGAAAGCATTACACTTTTATAAGGAAATAAATCAACATTGAGAATAACCTTCAAAGTTGTGGTAAAAAAAAGCATTTTCAGCCACAGTCTTGAAAAGAATACAGGTTCCAGACTTACACAAGCATAAATATAAATATGCCACTGGACTTCCTGTGGTCATTAAACATAAAATAGACACCATATCCTCATTTGTAGCGCATTTGGTTCAAAATTTGTATCAAAAACCCTTTTTCGGACAGCGGCCATATTGAATTTAGGGAATTTGGGGGCTCTTGATATACCCAATCATAAATGTAAGTAATCCGGGTACCCATGGTCAAAAAAGGTAAAATAGACATCAAGTTTGTATTTGTATCTCATCTGGCTCAAAAGCTATAGCCGAATCCCTTTCAGGCGGTGGCCATATTGGATTTGGCCGCTATCTTGGTCTCAGGTACCATTGGTACGGGCGCCCTGGCTAAATAATTTCAGTATGCCCTCAGCTACTTCTGTGCAAAATTTGGTGCTTGTAGATGAATTTGCGCAAACAATGGGATGTAAGGTCCCATACTACAGCCAAAACTGCTTTTTTGGACCGTGGCCATATTGGAACTGGAGGAATAAGGCGTGCAGATGCACCGGGTAATAAATATTAACATTTCTATGTGTTTCCCATGATCAATTAAGCTGGAAAAGACATCAAGTTTGTATTTCTAACTCATGTGGTTCAAAATTAGCCGGAACCCTTTTCGGGCAGCGGCCATATTGGATTTGGCCACCATCTTGGTTTAGGGTTTCGTCATAGGCATCTGCAGAGGTGTCGTCCTTTTAGGACATTTACACTGGAAGTAGAGACAGCCTCATCTTCAGAAAGGTCAGTATAGAATTTTTCATATTGACAGGGAGACAACTAAAATGTCTATGGGGCTAGATGTGGAAATTTGAAGTAAATGTTAATGATGTATTGCATTGTATTTAGGGTACAGTTCATGTTGGTACCATAGACCACATTTGTTGGCAATGTGAAATTCCTTCATGCATACAGATATTGAGTACATTTTCATCTCTGGCAGTTGTTTTGCCATCAGAAGATTCATTTTCATTGTGCTGAGAATACCCATCCCTAAGTGATCGGCTGTCTCTATATGGCATCTCATCAACCCCCCATGATTCCAAGTTATTGGGTTTGCATATGGGAACATCAGTGCGGAGTCTAATAACAGTGCAAGTTTAAAATAGAGGATTCAAAGAAATTGGTGGAAAATACAGGCTTTGTGACCAGATTCTGTGGGGACTTCATACAGAGAATCATACATTCATTAATCACCATATTGACTCAAATGGAAAGCTCCAATCTGATTCTATGGATTCTCTCAAAGTTAGGGTGTAAAAGTTCTTGTCAGTAAATAAAATAAATGAGTAAATAAAAAGACACAATTTACAGATGTGTTCACTGAAATGTACGGAGCCCCTAAAGGGACCTTTGCAAAAATAAAAATATAAAGACTTTCGCGTGCGCACGATAAAAATGTTGCATGCTCACGAGAAACGTTCGCGTGCGCACGAGAAAACTATTGCGTGCTCATGCGTTACAATTTCCGGTTTGCGTTAAAGTGTCATTACTACAAATGTGGGAAAAGGGATGAGATGAGAGTGTATGGATACAGTTGGATGCATAAAAGCCACTAGAAGACAAGCCTGCAAGTTGCAACCTTCAGCCAAAAAAAGGAAAGGAGACCAGAGTCTGTTTTTTTTAATGGATGTCAATGGAGATGGAGAAGATCATGCTTCACTGAACCGTTTTTGTGAGGAAATGGCTTATTTAATTAATGGACTGCCTGTCAACTAATCTTCAACATGTTTTGCGCTAAACAATACTTTTGTTGGGAATGATATAGGCTATGTAGATTTTACTATGATAAAAAGGTTATTTTATGATAAAATGCAAAGAAGGGAATGTCGCGACAGATCCATTTGCGACATTATAGTATTAGTAATAATGAGTGATATTGTATATACAGGTGCTGGTCATATAATTAGAATATCATAACAAAGTTGATTTAATTCAGTAAT
Source organism: Phoxinus phoxinus (assembly GCF_949152265.1). Lineage (NCBI taxonomy): Eukaryota > Metazoa > Chordata > Actinopteri > Cypriniformes > Leuciscidae > Phoxinus > Phoxinus phoxinus. The sequence goes on from NC_136892.1 coordinate 7,005,851, forward strand.
TCCATTCAAAAAGTGAAACTTGTATATTATATGCATTTATTACACACAGTCTGATATATTTCAAATGTTTATTTATTTTAATTTTGATGATTATAACTGACAACTAATGAAAATCCCAAATATTACTTAAGACCAATACAAAAAAATATATTTTTAGAAATGCTGGCCAACTGAAAAGTATGATTATGAAAAGTATGAGCACGTACAGCACTCAATACTTAGTTGGGGCTCCTTTTGCCTGAATTACTGCAGCAATGCGGCATGGCATGGAGTCGGTCAGTCTGTGCCACTGCTCAGGTGTTATGAGAGCCCAGGTTGCTCTGATAGTGGCCTTCAGCTCTTCTGCATTGGCGTATCACATCTTCCTCTTCACAATACCCCATAGATTTACTACAGGGTTAAGGTCAGGCGAGTTTGCTAGCCAATTAAGAACAGGGATACCATGGTCCCTAAACCAGGTACTGGTAGCTTTGGCATGTGTGCAGGTGCCAAGTCCTGTTGAAAAATTAAATCTGCATCTCCATAAAGTTGGTCAGCAGGAAGCATGAAGTGCTCTAAAACTTCCTGGTAGACGGCTGCGTTGACCTTGGACCTCAGAAAACACAGTGGACCAACATGACATGACATGGCACCCCAAACCATCACTGGCTGTGGAAACAGCCTGCAAGGACTGCTTTGCAGCTAATATATTGCTTTTTTCCCCACAATAAAGCACAGTTCACAAACAATGCAGTCCTATTGTACCTTTACTAGCAATATAACACTAAATATAGAACATTTATTCACAAGACCAACGCGCTAATATTCCACAAGAAACTGACTGTCATAAACTTTGAACTGCGTGCGCTCACGTCACTGCTATAATAGGCTGCTGAGGTGCCTTGTGTGATCCGAGTAAGCAGCTACACTTTCTCCGATGGTAAGAGACACAGACCCTCTCATCTCCCTATAATAAGACAAATCTCTGGAGGCATGCTCCATGCACACTCTCATCTCACCCCTACTCCCACATTTAGTATAATGACACTATAACGCAAACCGGAAATTGTAACCCGCCGTGAGCACGCAATAGTTTTGTACGGGTGGTTCCTGTAGTCTGCTATTCTGCTTGCCATCTTTTCATATTCCCACACTATCTCTCCTCCCCTCATACAGTGCTTAGCATAAGTGAACACACCAATGCTAAAGTTGACTAAAAAGAGGAATAAAATAATCATCTTTTAGAAATTGATCCTAATGCCTTAATTAAAAAAAAGAGGAAAACTCCAACCTTTAGGGACACCTATTTTCTTTGTGAATGAATAATGTATCGTACATAAATGTTCTTCCTTAAAATACAGGGTGCATAAGTCAGGACACCCCTATGTTAAATTCCCATAGAGGCAGGCCAATTTTTATTTTTAAAGGCCAGTTATTTCATGGATCCAGGATACTATGCATCCTGATGGAAATTGGCCTTTGGATTTCAAATTGCCCCACATCATCACATACCCTTCACCATACCTAGAGATTGGCATGGTTTTATTTCAGTTAGCCTAATAGCTGGTTTGATTTGCATTGAGAGATGATCTTATGGAAAGTACCCCATGCCAATTTATTCCTCTTTTTAATCAACTTTAGCATGGGTGTGTTCACTTATGCTAAGCACTGTATGTGTGGCAGTATTTTTGGTACATCCAGGTCATCCCACAATGTCAGGTCTAGTTTTTTCATTTATATCTGGACTTCCTCATTACCTGAAGATCTCCATGGAAGCTCTTTCATTTGATATTAAAAAACACTAGCATTGTCAGCATCCCTTAATGCATTATATGTAGTTATTTTGAAATTTCCTTTATTACCAAAATCACATTGGGGCTTTTTTTTTTTTTACCCTGAGTCGGCATTTTTTTAAATGTCTCAGCCTTTTTAGGGTTCATCTTTTGTCCTTCTTGAAGGTTTTGTCAGTAACTTACTTCATTGAGAGCCTTAAAGAAATCCTTCTTAATTCTTTGCAAGATTGAGCTGAATAGAACCCATATGTAAGAAGCACTGTATAGAACGCATTTCTGAATCTATACATGAGATGGTAGATAGAACAAGCTATAGTAACAAAGTATTTGCTTACAACCTATAATCTACTAGCCAAGTCATGTTAATATTCAGGCTGTTTTTTGTCATGTTCCTTATTTTAATTTGTATTAGTTCAAGTCAGGTCCCCAGTTTGCATACCAAGAGCTATTTCAACAGCTTGTGCAAATGTCAGATTTGCTTCAGATAACATTATCTGTTGTCAGGCTTTGTAGCAAATCTCTCTTATGATCCTGTTCATGCTTATCCAGATTTGTCACAGACTCATTGTTCACATCACTTTGTAGGGATTTGGTACCAGAGTGGGTCACATAATTTTACCATACTTTAACCATACTTTTACTTTCATCTCTTTATCTTCAAGGAACACCCAGTATGGTTTTGTTTGTGTAGGACTTAGACTTTATACTGACACCTGTCTTTGTGGATGCATGACACATTTACCGATTCCTGCTGGGGTTATTTTTCATCACTATGTATATTTTGTTTAATTTAATATATTTTTCTTGAAGTATTGTAATATTACTTGTACTACTACTACTACTTCTTCTTAACAATAATAATTGTATTTAAATATTGTATTTCTTGTACACAAAAGAGGGAAAATTCTGAACACATGTACATGTTAGTGCTGTAAGGCTATATTGCAAGACTTCATATATACCAACTGCTATTGGATGGTAATGTTTGCTCATTGAAATCAGATTAGTTACCGTTTATACAGTAGTGCACTATAAATAATAGTCAATGCTTCATGTGGTAACATCTAAATTAATCTATTTTAAATTAAAAATGTCATTTAGCATTACTGAATTAGCAGTACTGTTTAAAGGGCACCTATTATGACATTTAAAATGTTCCTAATGTTGTTGTGGGAGTCCCCAACAACAGTTTTACATGCATGCAATGACAAAAAACACTTTTGTTGTCGTGTAATATGCATTTATTTTTACCTGATTTGCTCACCGACTCCCAAATGATTCGTTCAACGACTCACTTTTCTAAACCCCTCCTTTGCGCGACGCTAATCTGCGTTGATTGGTCAGATGACCCAGCAGTGTTTACAGAGATAATACTTATTTTTAACACTGAGTACAATGATGCTTTTATCAATTAAATTGTGTTATAATAATGATTATAGTCCACTGCTTTATAGTTTGTAGTAAAAAACGAAAAATAATTTAATGTTATGTTAGCGAGCATAGCCCAGAGTTCATATTGTAAAAGCACAATCAGTCTTTGTTTGCATTAGCCCGATGCATAAACATAACGTTTTTACACACAAAAAAATGCAGTTACGTTACTACGAGGTATTACTCTATTCTTTAGACAACTCCGAAAACAACGACAAACACTTCACATATCTCAATACAATTGCCATTGAAGACCTAGAAGCTAAACGGTGCTTACACAACAAACAAAATAATTATTAAGCATGCTACATAAAAGCAACAATTATTAATAACACTTACAGGTTGTTATACGGAGGAGGAAGCTGATGCAAAAACACTTGGAACTGAACCTTCCTTCAATATCAGTGTATATCTTGGCGAATCCAAGTTTGATTGCATTTAAGTTGGTAAAGCAATCGTCTTCAAAATGGTGCGAACAAAGCACAATGCTCGGACTATACTTCTGTGGTATAGCTGTATATATGAATTGTAGCCACTTAGTCTTCAAATGCTCCTCCTTGGGCAGATGAAAAAAGTTGGCTTTTGAGTTGCACTTCAGAACACAGCGTCTCGTCGCCATGATATTTTCAAGCTTTCCCTGGCCTTGGAGCGCAATAAGTGATACGTATTCAAATAACTTGACAAGTTGACGTCATCTAGTCAGAGAAAAAGCTTCGGCTTCGGCATAAAAATGACTCTGAGTCGACTCTTACTTTTGAAAGACAATAACTTTATATACGGTGCACTTTCATATTTCAAACTTTGCAGGATGTTTTTGTTCACTTAGATCTATGTTACACACTACATGAAAGGTAAATTTCAAAATTCCATAATAGGTACCCTTTAAGATAACAATTGCAGGCTACCACTTTGGCTACACTACAATGTATAGGGCTTTTCACACTGCACTTAACCCTGAGTTATCGTCACTCTAAACGCAAAGCAGGAACTGCTTTTTACCCAGGATTTTGAAACCCTGCTTCGGATCAGGGTTATCACTGCTTTTACCAAACAATGTGGTCTTAGAATGTTATAGGTAGGACTGATAGGGATCACGCCAGTGAGCCAATCATCTTCGTGATTTTCATCACACACTCCGCCCCCGTGGCGCGGGTATAAATACGGAAGTGGATGCACACACTAGTTGGCTTTCGATGTCTCTGAAGAGCAGTGATGGGAATAACGCCGTTATAAATAACGCCGTTACTAACGGCATTACTTTTTCCAGTAACGAGTAATCTAATTGATTACTCTTCTCATCTTAATAACGCCGTTACCGTTACTGCCAAAAAATGCGGCGCGTTACTATAACTGATGAAGCTGTTTTTTTTTTCATCAGACGAACTAGATCTCTGAGCGAGAGGCAAATACTTTTTTTCCTTGGTTTAGTGGGCAGAGCACGAGACAAGCGCATAAATGCTGACGATTGGCTGAGGTAGTGTCAAATTTCATTGTAAGCCAATCAGAGGTAGAGTTGGGCGGGTGTTCGAAAGCACGCATAGTAGTGATGGGCATTCGGCTCTTTTGACTCCGCTCACTGAAAAGAGCCGCCTCTTTTGGCTCACAAACGGCTCTTTAAATGACTTTGACTATAATATTAAAATTTTTATTACATAATTATTAAATTTCTATAGGCTAAATTTGTAAAAATAGAGTCGGCTCTTCAGATATGCGAGCCAGCTCTCGACGTTCACCTAAAAGAGCCGGCTCATTCGCGAACGAGTCGATCCATCATCACTAACGCTCATTCGCGAAAGACCCATCATCACTAACGCTCATGAATTGCGAACGACCCATCATAACGCATAGTCGGACAGGACAGGACACACAAGGAACAACACAAGCCTATGGCGACGAGCCCAAATAATGGAGGCTAGTCTCACTTTGTCCCACAGCAACATTTTTTCTTTTAGATGTGTGTACAACGTTTCATGTTTCTGTTATTAATGTATTGTATTAAGTGTCCATTTCATTATAATATTCAGATTTATAATAAATAATTGAACATGCACATGTATTTTAAGTTCCGTTAAAGAGGGGTAGAGGTGGGGTCACATTTGAGCATTTCAAATTTAATTTTACTTGAAAGTAACGCAATAGTTACTTTCTTAAGTAACTAGTTACTTTTAAAATTTGTAACTGAGTAACTAATTTAGTTACTTTTTGGAAGAAGTAACTAGTAACTGTAACTAATTACTTTTTAAAAGTAACTTGCCCAACAATGCTGAAGAGTGCTGTTGTTTACAATGAGCGAGTGTGTCGGTGTTCTTCTGGAAAACTCTCCCAGTGCTGGTGGTTTCTACAGCGCGAGTGCAGCGGTGATCGCGAGCTTTGAGCTCTCAACTGCTGTTTTAACAGCAACAAATTTCTAAATGTTTGTATTGTGGACCGCTGGTTAGAGGGCGGAAAAGTGAGTGCATTATTGTTTCAGTTCACTGTTCAGTGTTGCCGCGGTCATTCCCCTGTGTGCTCCAGCACTGATGATGGGTCTTATTTCCTGAAAGAGCAACACGGGTGTGTTTGCATCTTTTTCAAGATGTCATTCCACCAGTGCGTTTCTGGATGCGGTCGTTCTCCATTCCTCTCTGACGGTCACAATTGTTGCATCATGTGTTTGGGCTTACAGCACGCTGAAGCAGATTTTGCGGACGGTTCATGTTCACATTGCGGGAATATGACTGTCGCGATGTTGAGATCGAGGATAGGATGTCGATAGCAGCATCGGAGGGTGAGCCGGCCTCTGGAGATGAGTCGCCGCGTTATCTCCCTCTGGGAGTGTAACGTTGCCCGAGTCGGATCCAGAATTGTCAGCTATGCTGAAACGGGCCGCCGAGGCTGCCGGGCTCGAGTGGAATCCTCCACCGTGTCCCGCTCAGTCTCGGTTGGAGGATTGGTATCTTGGAGCGGGCCGCGCTGGTTCTCAGCTCGCCGCCCCAGTGCCTTGCATTCCCAAAGTGCATGGAGAGCTTATTAGGTTGTGTATGGCACCTTTCTCTGGCAGAAACTGCCTGAATAGCTTTTTCCCCCTCATTACCCTTGACGGAGGAGCGATGAACGGGTTGCGAGGCTATCCCTCCAGTGGAGTGGTCTGTCGCGACACAGGTGCACTTTGCCGTCCAAGCGCAGACAGAGAACATCCGGCACATCTTGCCTTGGCGGCCCGCTGCTGGCTCCACCTCGCCTTCTCCTGCAGCCTCCAGCCAGGTCTCAGCATGGAGCCGACTGCAGTAGGGACGCCCAGCCCGCTCCAGGTGCTGCCAAGCCAGGTGGCAAGCGACAGTGAAAGCATTCCTGAGCGGGCCGCTCAGGGATGGAGGAGGATGCTCTTGGAGTTGGGTCACCGATCCACTTCCTCCCCCCAGGTGAGGGCCGGGTGGAGTCTTTGTTTGTGTGTGTGTCGGTTTTTCAATATATTAAAAATTAAATAAAAATTAAATATAGTATAAATTAAATATCCTATAAATGAATCCTTATTAAAGTTACACTATTTATTCAATAGTAGGGAATAATTCTCTCTGTTACCTTTGTTCTTTGATTAACATTAATGGCATACAGTATTAGTGGCTGCTGTCACTTTAAGACCTGCCACAGCTGCACATGACGCAGATCTCACACGCGTCTCATTCTCTCACAACTCTTCACTGTAATTTAAGACTTTAACTCATTTAAGACTGCTCTTATGAGTATACTCGACAAAACGGACATTTGGGCATAAATGTGTTATTTAAAAGTGTGTTATTGTTCGTTCAAGCAAGAAAGCAAACTCTATTCTGGTACGCGTCTTTTGTGCTTCATGTGTCTGTCAGGACCAGGACATTTACAGATAGCACGTTCTCTTTTATCTTGTCGCACTTGAATGGTTTAAAAGCATTTGCATGTATAAGAGTGTGATCATGTAACGCTACCCAAAGGATGACAGAAAATACGGATGATGCGTTAATTGCGTTAAATATTTTATTGCGTTTAACTGGAGAAAAATTAATTGTATGCGTTAACGCGTAAACGTTGACAGCACTAATATTAATACCTTGGAAAGAGGTACATTTTGACCAAGAAGTGCATTTGACAGAACACTGAAGAAGATTGATATATTTACATGTATTGTTGTTATTATTATTATTTTAGTATCGATTTGGAACCACATTGTCAGGAGTTTTGACATTTCTAGTCTATGATTGACATTCCTTCATCTGATGTACTTATTTTTTATTCATATTTGTCAAAAGTACTATTGATTTCTTTGTGTGAAACTAATACGGAAGAAAAAAAGATGGAACCTTGAATGTGATGCATTCATTGTATTCTGACTAAAACTTAGTGTTATTTGTCATTTTATTACCTACTCTGCTGTGGACTTCACCAGCTTTACTGTAGTGTAATGACAACATGAAAGAACCTCCTTAATCATCTTCATCAAAAGGGATAAAAATAGCATTGTGTCAAAAATCTTTCTAAATATACTATGCTATTGAACAGATACTGTACATGGTCACCAGTTCCAGAGGGGAAAAACAGCATCTATGCTCTTATGTTCCTACGGGCCTAACATTAGTCTTATTATATCACCACAGCCTTGACCGAGTGCCTGAGCTGTCAGTCATGACATTACACTATTATAGAAGAAATGTAGGAAAGACATTAAGTGAAACAAGGTCAAGAAATAGCTTATGAGACCAGTAAAGAGCAGAGCACTTATATGATGTCTGCGTCGGCAGATTATGAAACACATTTATTTCACTTAGTAACAGAAGCGGTTTTCTCTTTACAAGGCCATCTGAACAGTCATTAACTGTAGGTTATTTCTGCAGTTTTAAGTCTAGCAGATGTGTCATTTCATTTTTCCTTTCACCTCCATCCTTGATCTTCTTCTACATCAGTTTTTTTTTTTTTTTACATTTTTCATACTGTCTTTTAGTTTCTATTTTTGTTTCTGCCTAATGCTTCTTTTTCCACCTGTCTTGTGAAAGATTTCACTGCTATGTCACATTTGTCCGCTCGTCCGCACTGTCATTGCCCATTCCTCCCTTTCTCTATCTTGGGCTTCATCTGACAAGTCGTCTGTTTTGAAATTTAGGCCAGGCTAATTCGCCCCAGGTGATGTGTCGAGCCTTGTGCAAACTGAGGATGACATTGCTAGTTGGGGGTTGTCCTGTAGCATGAAAAGTCCTCGTCTCATTTGAAAAACTCTTTGTACAGCGGACCTCAGGAGACCACTGGTATCGGCCACACTAATGCACACTAACTCAGCTTTTAAAGTTTCCAAGTGAAACACGGCCTTATTCATAAGGTTTTCCCATTTCTTCGGTTTGTTTTTTACTTATTTTTTTCAGTTTGGGCAATGTTATGATTATTAACATGTTATATGGTTATGAAAAAGTGTCAGTTACTCCATTCTATTTAGGTTTACTACCATTGTGTCAGAGTATTCTCTTTACAATGTGTTTTGCAATGATTAAACTGGGGGCCCTGTTTTAATGATCTGAAATGGAAGTATCAAATGTGAAACGCAAGTAACTTTCAGTATACTTACAGTACCTTATGCATCTGAATCTATGCATGCCTACCTACATTCATATCAATATCAAATTTATTTCTAGAACACAGTTCCAGTAGTGGAATTGAATAAGTGCACTCAATAACGTCCACAATGGTTTCGGACACCCCAATGGCTTTTAGCAGTTTTTTGGCTTTTAGTATAATATGTTAGCCTTACTGTTATCTATAAGCTAGTGTGCTCCAAAACAATGACAAAATTAGCATTTAGAAGACAAAACCAAACCCAAAGTTGAAAATGAAAATCAGGTTGATGTCAGAATCCAATGTCAGAATGACATTAATACAACGTTGGACAAACGTTGTATTGTGGTTGAAAATCGGGTTGACGTCAGAAACCAACATCAGTCGGGTTCTGACGGTAAACCCAACTTTCATTTTCAACCAAAATGCAACCCCTGCAACCAAAATCATCCTCTGACTGACGCTACTACTTTTTTAGTCAAGGACCTTGATAGAAATGTAGTAGAGTAAAAAGTACGATATGTAGTGAAGTTAAAGTAAAAAGTTTCCAAAAAAAAAAAATACTCAAGTAAAGTACAGATACTCAAAAACTGTACTTTGTTATTGTCCACCTCTGCTATTTGCTAAGTTCAAGGGGTCAGTATACCTCTAATATCATGGCCTTATGTCTGCTTTAACACATGCTCTGTGATGGTCAAGAATCTGCGTCTTGAATTGGGCTAATGGCGCAAAATGGCTGTGTGCATTGGGCATTGGGCTCTTTTTACTGTATCAGTCTTTTTTATGGACCCTTGAACTTGGCAAATAGGACAATATAGGGGAGGGGAGGGGAGGGGACGGGAGGGGAGGGGGAGGGGGAGGGGGAGTTGGAGGGGGAGGGTGAGGGGGGTGGAGGGGGATGGGGAGGGGGAGGGGGAGGGGGAGGGGGGGATGCCGTGTAAACGAAAGGCACATCTGATAAAATATTTTTTACGTTTTCACCCGCGTGCGTTCTCGTGTAAACAGGGCCTTATTCTCCCTGTGTTTGCAGTCCTGTGCTGGTTCGTTGTCATTTGTAGGTCGTATGTACACCGTGTTTCCCTACAGTCTGCGTTTGAGTCCTCGCCTCAACTCCTCAACCCCAAACCTCACACTGTATATTTTACTTTTTGCATACGTACTACGGGGGCTCCATAATAAGGAAAAACATCACAGTGAATGCTGTTTCAAAATTGAGCACCGCTCAATTTATCGAAGCATGTTTGCTTACTAGTTGGCCACAGGCCTGACATTTATTATCTGTGCTTGATCTTACTGCTGTACATTTGATAAAAATAATAATAATGCAGCAGCAATCTGCAAAAGAACTAACCTTAGTACTAAGGGTTTGAACAATATGTGGCACTCCATTTCAAATGCTAATTCAGCCTAAAATGTTTCTTAAAATTCTGTAATTTTATACTCAAAAAACGATTTTGCTCCTTTTTTCTGTAGAATGTTATGTGGGAAATCTGTATACAGCTATATTCCATGTGGCATCAGAGCATTAAAAACACCTGGTAAAAGAACAATTTAGTAGTCCATATAGATATTGTGCTTAATATCAAGTCTTTTAAGTCATCCTATTGCTTTTTGGAAGTAACAGAAGTCATTATTTACCAACGATCTTTAAACATTACCACGATGCAAAGTAATTTAGTCATGTGTTGAGCTGCAGAGGTTGCTGTGTGTGGGCAGCCCGCATCAGTCACAGTGTGTTCTTGCTCAGGGGGAAGCGATAACCAAATTAGCACTATACAAAGGATATACAGACATTTTTTATAAGATTTGTCCAAAAATTTTTCTTCTTTAGGTAAATGTCCCAATCAAATCCATCTATAATTTCACTGTATAACAATACATCATCTTTCTCCTAGCTTTCTCCTATATATACATGTAATTTGACATGTCCATGTTAAGGCTGTTGTGTTAAAATCTTCTCAGGCAGTGTCTACAAGAGAACAATTTGCATCCTTAATGGATTGCACCCATGAGCGCTGGTATTGTGTTTCCATAGCTACAAGTCGTTACATTGGTTTGCACAAATCCATGCTGTGTAATTGCAAGGCAATATAAGAATCTGTTTCCCATGTCTCAGTCTAGATATTCTCTCTCAGATTAGTTTATTACTATTACCCGATGTTGGATCTCTAATGAACTTTCATTTGGGATGGGTGTGATAAAACGTTTTTGTTAGATTGCAATCAGGACTTTGAATTATGAGTGCTTCATGATTTAATAACATGCTCTGACTGTAGGCTGTAGGCTTATGAATGAGTAAGATTTGCCCTTGGTCCAGGGAAACACAATCACACAGAGTGGATACATTTTTTGACCTTCACATGAAATAGTCTGCTGCACAATAGAGGCAGAGTACTGGACTCAGAATTTAATCAGGCATGTCACATATTCAATAATAATTATAAGTGAGGAGAATTTAATGGTATCGGTACCATGTCCGTTTCCCATTGGTAAAATGCTTAAGTAAACAAACTCTGTAAATTTCAGGCATGAACACAAAACATAACGTTACATTAGGTTGTTACAGACAATAGGGACAATTATGTCTTACCTGATATCACCAATTTTTCTGCAAGATATAAGTTCACATAACTTAGGTGACTAAATAGATCCTGTCTTATCTCTGTCCATATTCCAGTTTTTGTTCTCTGTTGAGATCTCACAACTCAAAATCGCTCAAAATAAGAACAGAGTGTTTATTTACTCTATTACACATATTACACTATTTTACCTTGTTGCCAGAGGCTATTTAGACTAACTCCGCACACTGACAAAATTACGGAAGACACTGGATCATCAACAATAGCAATAGTGTAGGTTTAAGGCACGTGGCAGAAAGTTTTGATGCAAATTCAAGTTTAAATACGCCTTTTGCCGAATTCGCTGTACTTCCTTTTGTCATCACATATCAGATCAGAAAAGCTTTAATAATAAAGTGGTTGGGTTAGGGGTAGGTGTAGGGAGAGCTTTATTGTCCCAATAAGGCGGCATTCATTTAATAATTTTCATAAATATTATAATTTACACTCTGTTATTATTGCTTACCGTTTAATGTACAACAACACTGAGATCCAAATAGTATCTGCCACTATTTATAAGTATAAGCTATTCATAAGTATAAATAGTAGGGGTGTAACCGTACACAAAAATGACGGTTCGGTATCCTCGATTTAGAAGTCACGGTTCAGTACGGGTTCAGTACAGAACTTTCTTAAGGATAAAAAAAATCTCTGTTAATGCTGTAAACTACAGTGAGCTCTTACTTTCACATTAATATAATATTAAGGGTTACAATTAACAACAGAGCCCAAACTGTTAAATTCAGTTGCTATTTATTTTTAGATGTAATAATCAACACTCGCATACAAATTTAATGCAAACATTAACACAACAGTCTGTTTTCATAAATAAAATCATCTTACCTTAAGATTGACAGCTGATGAACAAAATGTTGAGAACTTATTGACTGAACTAATTACAGGTTAATGGGCATGTTCTGATGTTACTCTTCTCCTTCTTGCTCCTTGTCATACATGTCTGTATTGAACAAGGTCAGCAACTCTTTTGTTGGTTCAAATTGATGACATCAGATTCCATGTCTTTGCATGAAGGCTTGAATGCGAAGGATGTTCTCCAGAAGAGTGTCAATCCAGAACTTTTCTGCTTGGCAGTCCTCTGTGTATTCCCATGACAATGTGTCCATGACTCTCCACTGTTTATCAAGCTTTGCAATATCTCTTGTGTACAGACAAAAAAAAAAAGACATGATAACTGAGTTTTTTTCTGACTGCTGAACACTACAGATGGGCTCAATGACACAAGAAACTGAAGTCACTGCATATTAGTGGTCAAACATTGTTTGATTTGCCTGACAAATTCAAGCAGTAGCAGAGAGAGGTCACGTCAATAATCTCGGACCACATCCACCAGGTTGATTTTTGCAACCCTTCATAGTAGGTCCAGGCAGAATGTGTTCAGTTCATTGAAGAGCTTTCATGGATTTGCATTTTCCAGCTCAAACATTTTATTCACTCGGTTCGCTTCTTGAACGATTGGCTGCAGGAACAGTAAATACAGCTTGTTGACCGAATCGGAGTAAATTTGAAATAGGATCTTCGTGTTGAAGCTTCTGTCCTTATCCTTGGAAACCTGGAAGTGTAATTTTAATTCATCATTTTGATCCAGCACCCTATTGAGACTGCACTGACAGCTAGCCATCTCATGTCTGAAAGCTGAATGATTTTTATTGGTGCTCCTCCAACATTGATTGCTGCATAAAGTTGCTGTTAGTTTTGCTGACGGATGGTGCTATGTGAAAACCAGGCGTATGTTTGTGAAATCTGATATTAAACATTACTTGGGAAAATGCACATTCCTTATGTTGAGCACAGTTGAATTGAGTGGCACACACTTTTCACAAACACAAAGTTGGGGTTATACTGTCGAAATTTGCTGACAACAGAGTTTTGCTGTCCACACATATGATTGCATTGCAAGCCTGATGCTTCGTTTAGGACAAAGCCTGTTCTCTTGCAAAAAGAGATGAGATGTAAAACCGAGGTCCTGACTCTCTGTGGTCATTAAAAATTAGGGATGCACCGATACCATTTTTTTCAGAATCGATCCGACCAGCGCAGTTTTTTTTATTTATTTTTTATCAAGAATATCTAGAATATCTATATCTGTGTTGAACTGATAATCACTCTTTTGTGTGTTAAACACAATCTAATACAGACAACTTCATTATAAAGAAAAACAACAATCCCCCCAAAAATATGATCATAATCTATGACAAAAATGCTATTATAAACTAGATTAGTGGATAATTCAGCAGTAAAATTTAGTCTTGGAAAATCACGAGTGCACAATAATTGTATAAAATCTGAACATTTAGTGAAAAAACATTTAGTGGGGAACAATTAAAAGACAATAAGTGCAACACTAAATCTGGTAAAACACATTGCTCTTTGTATTGTTGTAAAACACATTCATGAAAAACAAGATAACAAAAATCTAAAAGATAAATAATTTTATATATAGTAGGCCTATACGCACAATATCGGATTTGGATCGGCCTCGTCTGACCCGATCCGGCAAAAATGGCAGTATCGGAGCCAATACCAATGAGTTTCGGATCTGTGAATCCCTATTAAAAATCCCACACTTCTTGTAAAGAGTAGGGGTGTAACCCCGGTGCCCTGGCCACATTCCACCGGCATTGGCCCCTACCAATCATGGCCCCCTAATATTCCCCATCCATTGAATTGGCTCTATCACTCTCTCCACTATAGCTGGTGTATGGTGAGCGTACTGGCGCTGTTGTACTGTGGCTGCCGTCGGATCATCCAAGTGGATGCTGCACACTGGTGGTGATTGAGGAGAGACCCCCTGATATGATTGTAGAGCGCTTTGGGTGTACAGTAGTACATATGAAAGCGCTATATAAATGCCTCATTCTATTCTATTCATTCTAAAGTTAAGTAACGCTTCTGTTATTGGCATTGCATCTCCTCTATCCAGATGAACAATCCCAGCAAAATATGACACTATGTGCTGTTGCTTTTGTCTACAATACCAGACTACATTGCATGCATGCCCACATCAGTGCTCCCGTTGATAATTAAAGAATATAGTTCTGCTCCTATATCCTTCAGTAGACCGTTGAATCTCTGGCCCAATTACATGCTTAATGAGGGCTGAACATTTTGTTCTCCTAAATTATCTCCTAAATGTCAAAATGCTTGAATGGCAAGCAATGTGTGCTGCCAGTTTTAGCTCCATCACCTTAACAGACTGGTCAGTTTTCACTATGCCACTGTCAAACAAAGTACGCACTTGACAGCTTGAAAATGGGGCCGCATTAACAATGTGTTTTTCTGTCTTGCCATGATTCAAAAGATCACTGTGATGCGCTCGAATCTCTGCTTTACAGTACCTACAGAAAGCTTTGGTATCATCCCCAGTCACACACTGTATCCACTCCTTAATGCCGTCTTCATGTTCCCACTCTTTACAGTATTTTTTTTTTTTACCATTTACCAGGTCCAAGGGTCCATGGTGTCTTTCAGGTGACTACCGTCCGATAAAAAAGCTAATGGATGCGGGCGGGCAAATGCAGAATTACAACTCTGGCAGAAGTGAACCCTAAAATTGTGACATTCATTTTTAATTACAAATATATTAAATAAAAACAAAAATCTAAATTTAAATGTTTGATATTGATATGATATTCCTTATGAATAATTCATCGGTGGGAAATTCTTCTGTAGATTACATATACTTAAATTATAAATTTGTATAAATTATTATTTACTAGCAACGATTACTCTGTCTCATCATATAGCACAGTTTTTTCATCATTCGTAGAAGTTAAATTCCTTAAGAGTAAAATATTTCAGTACAAGAATTTCTGCCAAACATACTTGACGCAATATGTCAAACCTTAAACCCACGGAATATATATCAAACATAAATTTAAAAAACTTTGCAACAGTGACTCAAACTGACATATGTTTAAACTTGACCAGTAAAAAGGCACGCACGGTTGTCATTGGCCAGTTTTCTGGATGACAATAAGATTAACCAATCAAGCTCAAAGCAACACAGTGAGACTGCCAATAGCAATTATTTCAGTGTGGTAAGATAACAACTATAGGAAAAAATGACTTGTTTAAAAAATTAAATGTGTGTACCGGTATTTAGTTTTATTTGTAGGCTTGTGATAAAATGTGATAATGTATGGTAACATTTAGTACCTATAAGCCACAAACAGAAACTGGCATACATGGGTTATATAAACCTCTATATAATAAGATGTATACTTAATTACAGATCATTACTGTCGTAAAATACTGTATAAATAATGCAGTACATTTTACAGTCATTACTGGACTAGTACCTAATAACAGTTGCACTTTTAATTTAAAGATAATGTCTGTAATTTAACAGTTTTTTATACTATGTAAAAAAAATTTTAAAAAAGGTTTTTGACGCTTATTTCTTTAGAGAACTTTTCTGGGTTTTTTTTTTAGTGTATATTATATACATTTTGTATATGGGTTAAACATATATATCTCATAATATCCCATACTGACTCAATGTATGTTTTTCTTCTATATGTACATTTGAACAAAACACGTTAAATGTGTAAGGAATAGTGAAGTACTGAAAAAGAATATTAAATCCTTAATATGTACTGCTTTTATGTATTAATTTATCATAATCCTATAAAGATCTCCTGTGTAAGGGGGGTGAGGGGGGTCAATTTAGTGCAAAAAATGAACAGGAACACATGCTAAGTGAGAAAGAGAGATGACACTGTATAGGGAAAAGACAAAGGAAAATAACAAACAAGCTTATTTGTCCCCATTACTCAATGGCCCATTCATCTTTGTCTCCCCTGAATAGAGAGATTTTTAAATCTCTCACTGCTTTCATTGCACTAATTCTCTTTATTATGGAAGGTGTTTGTAACGAACACCAAGGCTCGTCTGTAATACATGCAGGTAAATCTGAAATAATCAGTAATCAGGCTGACGAGACGGCCTGTTTGAATCTCCCTTCCCTATGTTGCTTTCATAATCATATCTGTTCAATAATCAGAGTAATCCATGAATGTGAATAACACGCACGTTTTTAAGACTTGGTGAGGGGTTTTAAAATGGTTGTACTGTGCATGATTCTTTGGCATCTTCGATAATTCCACCTCTGACATCACCTACTTCTCTTATTTTTCAACCGTTTCTTTTTGCTCAGAAGTCATATTACAGAATTGAAATGCGTTTTGAAGGCCATTTTAGGTTGAATTTAAGCTTATATTTCTATATACTCTATATTGAGTTATGAGTCATGTGAAATGACCTTAGTCTGCATACAATTATCATTGATCATATTGTGTTTCACAGATTAAAATAGAGTAAAAAATGACATTCAAATGACAGATTTTGCTCTTTTTTAATGCTAGTGGTAGTCTCTAGACTTGGAGTAGAAGCAGTACATTTGTTTGGAAATCAAAGAAATGTGGCCGTGTTACAGGCACTTTGATGAAGGGCTTTTAACCAGAGCTGCTGGCGTAAGAGCTGATCCAATCTCATGTAGCAGCAGGGAATTAAAAGGCACAGTTTGTGTTTCAGACCACTCCTTTGTTACATGACCATCTACAGTATACACACTGCAGGAGACCCAGACACACCAAACCAGCCACTAATGAAAAACAAACTGTTTAAAAAGTTAGATACACCAGAAAAACAACAATTGTGTTATCATTCTGCAGTGAATGTCAAATGAAAGGCTGTAATGTAACCTCATCCATACAGTAGTTACATATTTAAAGGGTAGGCCTATAGTGCTGTATAACACATGAGGTTTGCCATTAATCATGTGTATTATCTTATTATATTTTTGGAATTACTTAACCTCATTTTGTCCCAGACCTGTATGATTTTCTTTCAACATGGAATACATTTTTGCAGAAAGTCCTGTTTTTCCAACCCCAGGCTCATTGGAAAAACGTCTCTGTGGCAACATCTCCGCAAAATGTTATTACGTTGCTTCTTGATGGTAGTTTCAAAGTGAAATGTCCAGTGAGTGCCACTAAAAGCTTGTTCAGCTTTATTTGAAACAGATTAATGGGAATCAGGCAATGTTTTATTTAATTTGGAAGATTTGTAAAGCGTGTAAAGCTCTGGAAGATTGGGATTGTAGAGGGTTGGAAGAGGGGAGACAGTCACCAATAAAACACAGACCTACAACACACTCATTATACAGAAAAATGAATGTTACAATATGAGTGGAGGACAACAAACAAACAATAGAGTTGGGGGCACAATCTTATCATAATAGAGACTACTAACAACCATCATAAACAAATCCAATACGTTTTGATAAATGATTCTTTAAAATATCAACAAATTAGCATTATAACTTTCCAGAGCTATTGGTCTATATGACAAATTTGGAAGAACATTTAAAATATCTAATAATATTTTCATTACATTTATAAGCACTATAATCTCTGTCCATAAAATCTTTGTCCATAAAAGCTTGAAACACACTTACCATAAAATTTCAAACAATAGCCAAGTCCCAAATAGACGCTTGTCTCTTTTACACGCCTGGTGTGGCTACAAGTTTGGATAAATAAAGGCCGGTCTCAAATAGAGATCTGGTCTGTTTTTTCTTTCGGTTTGTATTTAATCTTCTAAAACCCGTCAGATCGTCTGTTTAAGCCAGATCTGTCGCCAACAGGAGCAGTTAGCACAAGGAAGGCAGGCAGAGTTAGCGGAGGCCGGAGAGGGAGAAGTGGAGGAGAGCGAGGAGGAGGAGGAATTTGCCAATGAACTTGTAGTTGAGGATCGCGGTGATGAGTAGGGTTATTTTGTATCACATGATTGCAGTTGTTTCACAGGGAAGCCTTCACTCTTTCTTGTTGATGTGTTTCGGTCAACAAGTTCATAGGCTCGATGGATATTACCGGTAACTTGTATTGTTCAGCCCATGGCTGTCACATCATTTAGTTTTTTTTTTATGATGGCAATAATCTAAAGGGGGTCGCACACCGGACGAGAAGCGCAGATCCGCGCCGCGCCGCGTCACTTATATGACAACTCGAGGTATCGCACACCGGACGCGCACTTTGCCAGTTTATGGCCAGCAATATTATGTTTAAGGACATTATGGAATTAAGATCATGTCTGTACTGTTATGATTGTACTGTACAATTAAATACAATCGTTGCTTAGTCTGCAGTCTGAATTCACTCTCAGAGCGTCCTTTAATTGAATGAATTGAGAATATCATCTGAATATCCAATAACATCAGCAATTTTCATTCAACCAGCTGATTTCTGTAAATGAATGTAAAACTAAATGTATATTGCAGCACAGGGTGATGTCAGTATATACATAACGACGATTTGAGACAAATAAATGTAAATTGAATATAAAACTATGTAAATGGCACTCTGTGGCGCGGCAGGATTTTGAACAAGGTCCTGAGCCGTTGCTGGGCGCCGCGGACAGATGCTGCACTTCTCGTCCGGTGTGCGAAAATGCAAACAACACTTTTGTGTCACTGTACTGAGGGAACATACACTTACAACATTTGTCTGAAGGACAACAACGCAAAGCCAGACATCCCACCCTACAAAAAACTAATTTCCGGGAGATGGCACCCCCACCCCCACAAATTAATTAAGAACATTGAATAATATAATGTTATATGAAATCATTATATTTATAATATTTATGTGTAAGCTGCATAACAGAGGTTCGTTCATTCAATGGTATCCGTACACCCAAAGTGAAAGTAATGTAGAGTGTGGTGAAATAAGAGGTGACGGTCTCAACGAAGTCTGATTGCAAGTGTTCACAAAAGACACATTTGAGATGCATGATAATGGCAGCTGTAAATGGCAATGCTTCTTGGCTGACCACTTATGATTGAATCTTCGAGAACGCATCTTAATACCAGGTGGAAACAGGGCTTCTCTCTCGCTTGCTCAGCTTCCGGGATATTGTACATAATTTGTGGGCGTTAGGAAGCCGGTATCAATATGCGGGAGACTCCCGTAACTTCCGGGGAAAGGTGACACGTCTTTAAAGCTGAACAGGTGAAGGAACATCGCTGAAACAAAATGTCTTTTGTGACATTTGAATATCCGCTCTAATGTGATCTCATGCATAATACAGCACAGTGATTTGATTAAAAAAGTTCATTCTCATGAATAATGTGGAAACATGCTCGGAAACTGATGAAGTACACGCATACTCTCAAGCCACAACAGCCATTTGCCACTCAGTGTATACCTCACATTTCGTTACATTGGTTCAACTTTGCTTTTTAAATGGAAAAAATAAATATCTCAGAAAAAAGAATGAAAAAAAAAGCATGTTCCCTTTAATAATAGACCATAGAATTATGACCCTTTAACATACTATTGTGCAAGGGACTGAGCAAAATAAGTCTTTATCAATGCATAATCTGAAACTTGTAATCATAGTTTGGAAGAAAATGAATACAAGTTGGTGTTTTACTGCCACTATTGTTCCTTTCAGAAAGAAACGGCAGTGAATTGTATGTATATGTACTTTTTGGAGTTTTGCCGAAATAGACATAGCCGAAATAGAATTTGTTAAATAGAATTTTATATTTTGTGACAAGATTTCAAAGAAAATGTTGGTCTCTTCTATGATGGAGCTATTGTTTTTTCATAAGATTAGATAATTCCTTTAAAGATGTATCCACTATTCTTTTGATAAGATGTATTATGAATACATATAAATCTCCACAGAAAGTGTTACCTCTCTTTTTCAGAAATACAGCAATGCAACCCAAATTCCTGATTTCACACCCTTTCATTTCTCCCTTTTTTTTTGCAAAACAAAACAAACAAAAAAATCTCTATTTGGTTGCTTAAGTGGATTAAAGAGGTTGGCTGAATTGAAGTGAATTAAACAGATCATTAGATTGATCGCTTCGTTGGATGCTGTTCCACTCAGAAAACCGTACAAAACTCTCAGCTGTCAGCCTGTTGTTCCTGGGCGGTCTCCAAGCAACATAATGTCTGCCGCTTGCCTTTTGAGTATCTAAGCTCATTTTAGGTGAGCAAATTCTTTTCCAGCACAATTTGCGCAGTAGCTTGCGTCCTGTTAGTTGGCACCATGCTTGCTCATGTCAGACATTCTTGTAGAGCCTGTGCCCTGCAGATAAGCGTTGCGATGTGAATGACTTCTCAGCTCACACAAACTGGCTAGCAGCTCAGTGGCTGGGATCATCCTTTTCTGCTGCTCAGACAAAGATATTCAAAGTAGCTTCAATTAGGAGCCAAACTAAGGTGGCCTGCCCACAATCTTTTGGTCTCATATAGACTGGTTAGGATATCTGAAAATACAAATGGAAAAGAACCTGTATGTCATTCCGTGAGAGTTTAAGAGCATTTCTAATTTTCAAAATAAAATATATAAATAATAATACTCATGGAGTATTACATCCTGATCGGCTAAATAGGTTTACTAATTAATCACATTATTTTTCAGTAGACCGAATATAGTAACAACTCATCACTGTACCATCATGGGAAATTAATGATTAATTTATAGCAGGAACATTCTGCAAGGACTTAATCTCATAAGATGCAGATAGAGATTAAGTTAAAAATTGTAAGATTAAATCTTGTTCAATGGCATTAACACATGCATTCTCACTATAGTGTTGAATTGTAAATGGTTTACACACACGCGCACACACACACACACAAATCCAATAATAGATAAAAACATTAAAGTGAACTTTAGCATTTAAATATTCAACCATCTTATAAATCTTTCTCAAACATCACCATCTGAGGGTTTATTTTGTTTTTCTGTTAGAAAGTGAAGTGCCCCCCCCCCCCCCCCCCCCCCCCCCCCCCATCATCCCTCTGAAGAGCAGCTCAAGTGGTCACATTGTTCTCTCGGCCTGCAATGCAGCAGTAGGGATAAAAACTAAAACCCCATGTTCACTTCTCACTCAAGCTTTAGAGGGTTTTTCTGCCCCGTTTGAAGTGGCTTAGCATTATCAACACCTTACATTTGGGGTTGACAAATCCCCATACTGCATCTCACAGCTCATTAGCTCAACATATACTGCCACAAGCCAGTGGGCACCCTTTTTTGAGCCCATCAGGTACTTATTGCTGTAGTGTCTTCTGTAACATTGGGGCCAGGTAGAATCCACTACTCCTGGGGTTTCCCCATTCTCATTTATTCTTCTTATGCTCAAAAGTAGGTCACAACACAGTGCCCCAGCAGGGCATATGCAAGAGAAGCCCCAAACACTCTTACTTCTCTTGTGTGACCTTGCATGGATCAACCTGACCTCTGCACAGGAGTTTGGATCTTCAAATGAATATTTTGACAATCCATTTCTATTGGCTTTCCTTTGAAGAACGGCACTTGTGCTTTCATATTCAATAAGAAGAATGTGTTAGCTCAGCTATATGTCCTATACTATATGATTGTGTTTTATTAAATTAGCCCTCTGGATAAAGCACATACTGTAAATGTAGGAAAAAAAGGTGATCAGTGCTTATGGATGTTGAGGATAATAATATCACATCTTTCTTTCAAGTCCAAAACTTACACAAGGACACTGTATAATTCGTGATTAAAAGAACAACAATGTTCTTTCTCATTTTTTTTCCTTCGTTTTTTTCTTTTCTGTCTCCATCGGGCTTCTTCGGCCATAATTAACACATTCCATGTGCTATAATTAATACAGATGACTTAAAAGGGATAAAGTAAATTCTTAAGAGTGCGGAAAGGACTGTGGGAAAAGTAGAAACAGAACGCGGAGAAATGTAATTAAAAGGCTAAAGAAAGCCCACTGAAACAGGGTTTTAAAACTATTAAAAAATAATGCCTTAGGTTCCAAGTACTCCATGTACAATATCACAGACATGCTGCAGCTTTCCTCGGAAAATTATTTTTATAAACTATAATCGGTTTATAAAAAGAAACAAAGATTTTGGGCAAGTGAAAGCAAATATGTAAAGCTATATATATAGTCCTCTATACACATTGTGTGTTTGTGTGTTTAATGGTGGTGTAAATAACTTTAATGGTGGAACTACTGTATGAGCTTCTAACAATTGGTAGTTCAAATTAACAAAGTAATTGTTGGACAGATTATGCTATAAATTATAAGTTTGAAATGCATACAAAATGATGTACAAGATTAACACATGATTTGCAAGGGCAACACAGCACTTGCCCAATCCTTATTGTTTAGGCAGATAATACATGCTACAGATGCTGTAGATCTGCTCCGTAACTTTATAGCTTTATAACCGTTTTTTATAGCCGTATTAAACTTATATCTTTCCTTTCATGTTACAGTCATGTCACAGGAAATACTGTACATACTGTTTATACTATGTACTGTGTTTTCTCTGGCAAGCTCTGTATAAGGCAAACATTTGATTGAAACTAAATATTTAAAGGAATAGTTTCTTTAAAAATTTAAATTCTGTCTTGAAAATCAACTTGAGGGTGAGTAAATGATGACAGAATTTTTAAGTTAACTATGTAAGGGATAATGTATAGCGAGGCGGTTGTTATAGCGAATACAACCCCGACAGGCTGATCGGGACTTGAATCAGCCTGAAGGGGTTGTATTCGCTATAACAACCGCCTCGCTATACATTATCCCGCTTATTACATGGCTACCTACCAAATAAATCAATAATTTGACACAAAATATTGATTTAGAAAGGAGTTTATTGATTTAAAACCGATTGTATTGCTTCCGTTAAAGAACACCGTCTCCATGGCAACGCTGTTTTTCATGACAACGATGTGTTATACTTAGCAGCGGTACAGACCGCATTCTACATTAGAATTTAACCAAGCCATATAATAACTATCTATAAATTACAGAAACGTCTGCTGTCTGCCTGTCTGTTAATCGCATATCTGTCGAACCGTTAGTCCGATGGATTTCAAACTTGACAGGTGTCTTGCTACTGGGACGAGTAAGTGCAGTGCCAAGATTGACTTTGTTTGGATTAGAAATGCAAAAGATATCGGTAAATATATCGGTAAAAGAAGCACTTAGAAGATTGTGGTTTAAAAATAAACATTCTGGCATAAACACTCTGTCAGCTAAACATTATGTAAGCTACACTGTTTACTTCTGAATATTATATTTTATTCACGGCTATCATTTGTAGTAGCCTATTCACAAACTGTTTGCCCAAGCGTAGCGTTTTTTCGGAGTTCACTGTGTAGCCTGCTCCCTCAATCGTCGGGCTTATTTATTTGTGGATGTTAACTGAATCTGTAAGTCAGCTACGCTGTTTACTTCTGAATATTATATTTCATTCTGGTGCGCTTAACGTTACCGCGTAATAGTAGCGATAGCGTTCACAGTCTCTTTCACAGCCATTTGTAATAGCCTATTCACAAACTGTTTGCTCAAGCGTAGCGTTTTGACGAGTTTGGCGTTGTTTGGATTAGAAATGCTAAATATATTGTTAAATACATCAGTAAAAGAAGCACACATTGGCTTTTGCTGCTCTGTCTTGCTACGGGGACGAGTAAGTGCAGTGCCAAGTTTGACGTTGTTTGGATTAGAAATGCAAAAGATATCGGTAAATATATCGGTAAAAGAAGCACACATTGGCTTTTGCCGCTCTAGCTGCTCTAGCCGCTCTAGCCGCTGGCCACTCCCCCTCTCACACTGCACACCACAGGTATCAAACTCAGTTCCTGGAGGGCCACAGCCCTACAGAGTTTAGTCCCAACCCTGCTTCAACACACACACACCTGCAATTTTCAAATTAGCATGAAGGAATTGATTAGCTGATCAGGTGTTTTTTAAAAATGTTTAGGGTTGAAGCTAAACTCTGCAGGGCTCTGGCCCTCCAGGAACTGAGTTTGACACCCCTGCTGCACACCATAGGGAGTGGCCACTCCCCCTCTCACACTGCACACTATACTGAGTGGCCACTCCCCCTCTCACACTGCACACTGAGTGGCCACTCCCCCTCTCACACTGCACACTGAGTGGCCACTCCCCCTCTCACACTGCACACTGAGTGGCCACTCCCCCTCTCACACTGCACACTGAGTGGCCACTCCCCCTCTCACACTGCACACTGAGTGGCCACTCCCCCTCTCACACTGCCCACTGAGTGGCCACTCCCCCTCTCACACTGCACACTATACTGAGTGGCCACTCCCCCTCTCACACTGCACACTATACTGAGTGGCCACTCCCCCTCTCACACTGCACACTGAGTGGCCACTCCCCCTCTCACACTGCACACTGAGTGAGCACAGCGCAGGACCAGAGACAGAGAGGGTCAAAGAAAGCAGCAGAGCTTAAGTAGTGTTTTCTTCACTGTGTAGCCTGCTCCCTCAATCGTCTCACTTATTCATTTGTGGATGTTAACTGAATCTGTTAGTCAGCTACACTGTTTACTTCTGAATATTATATTTCATTCTGGTGCACTTAAAGGGGCTGTGTGGAGTTTTCAGCGGCATCTAGCGGTGATCTTTCAGATCGCAACCAATACGTTTACAAGCGAGTGCGCGTGCTTTTATTATTATGTGGAGTTTGTGTTGGAGTCTGTGTTGTGCTGGGAGCTGGTCGTTTCTTAGTATTAGCAGACTCCATGTCATAAGTTGCAGTATCGTCGCTGTTGAGTGCAAAGTCAGTAGACGAGGCGAGAGGCTCGGGAGCGTGCATGCAGGTCTCAGTCACGTCACTGGATTTTCGCGGCAAATCCGACCCGGAGCCTTCACATATAAATAGGAATACTTGCTTTCAGAGGTAATAGCAAAACCTGCTAAGTGGATCATTTTATTGTGAGATTACAACCCCTTCACACACAGGCAATAAAAAATGTATTCATTTTAGTAGAAAAACTCCATACAGCACCTTTAACGTTATTGCTACTGTGTAATAGTAGCCTTTGCTATTCACCAACTAAACATATGCGTTCACAGTCTCTTTCACGGCCATCATTTGTAGGAGCCTATTCACAAACTAACTGCTAATAGACAAAATTAGCGTTTTCTCGGAGTTCAAGTCACCTTTATTTATTACGGCTTGGATCCGGCGGACTGCGGTAAACCTTGGATAAACAGAGAGACTAATATTAGCATACATCCTTCTTATGATGTAACAAGTACATCAGGGGGTGTTCCCGGTTCCGCTTGACCTAAACTATGCAGCCTAAATTCAATTATATGGTAAATGCCAAAGAGATGTGTTTTAGTCTAGATTTCAACTGACAGAGTGTGTCTGTTTCCCGGAAAATGTTAGGAAGATTGTTCCAAAGTTTTGGTGCTAAATAGGAAAAGGATCTACCACCAGCAGTCGATTTTGATATTTTAGGTATTACCAACTGGCCGGAATTTTGAGATTGCAGTAGACGTGAAGGACTATAATGCGTAAAGAGCTCGCTCAAGTACTGGGGAGCTAAACCATTTAGCGCTTTGTAAGTGATGAACAATATTTTTAAATTTATACAATGTTTAATAGGGAGCCAATGCAGTGTTGACAGAACCGGGCTAATATGGTCATACTTCCTGGTTCTGGTAAGAACTCGAGCTGTTGCGTTTCAAACCAGCTGTAGTTTGTTTATTATACGTGCAGGGCAACCACCCATTACAATAATTTAGCCTTGATGTTATGAATTTTCATTGAGAGCATATGACGCAATTTAGATATATTTTTAAGATACTACACACGTGACTTTCAAATGAAAGATTGGTATCAAAGAGCACACACAGGTTCCTAACCGACGACGAAGACTTGACAGAGCAGGGCATCAAGTGTTAGACAGTATTCTAGATTATTACGTGAGGAAGTTCACTGTGTAGCCTGCTCCAGCCAAGGTCTGAACCTCCCCTTAATCGGCGTGCTTATTAATTTGTGGATGTTAACTGAATCTGTAAGTCAGCTACACTGTTTTATTCTGAATATTATATTTTATTTTGGTGCGCTTAACGTTATCGTTTTCTCAGAGTTTAGGTTACTGTGTAATAGTACCCTAGGCTATTTACCAACTCAAACATACCAAACCAACAATTACTAAAAACATACACAAAAACTGATTTTGCACGGGCACTTTGCACTAGTTCCTTTAAGTACAAAAATAAGAGACATTTTAAAGAGTATATTGTCCATAAACTCACAATAGCCCACATAGCACTTTTAATTCAAAGCACTGAAGTGATTAAAAAACAAATTAATAAACAATATTTTTATTTGCATGAACAAATTGATAGTAATCATATTTGATAAGCAATAAACACATGCATATCTACAGACCTCACAAGCATTCAGGGATGAACTTAAACTAAACATCCGCTCAGAAGTCAGGGTCTTAACAAACTATTGTCTACTAGCCTATATTATCGAATGCACTGTAGATCATGGATTTCCAAAATAGCTGTTTTACATTGTACAATTAAATTACACAAGAAAAAACGAATCTCTTTCTTCTCAGCCTCCATTAAAGCTGTGATTATATGATCTCTTGCAGATCCTGGCATACAGTAGTCAGTCGCATTACTATTCTCTACGGCAGCATGGGAAGTCTCTCGTGCAGCTCTCAGACACGCATTATACTTCTTTTTCACTTATCCAACCATGACCCACTCTCTGTTGAAATCACAAAATAAAATGCAACCAAATGTGCTCCCGTCCTGATACATCCACTTACAGGGGTTTTCATGCTGACGTCTGAGGATAAAAAAAAAAAAAAAGAGATCACAGCTGTCAGATTTAAGGCTGTTCACATCAACACAAATGTTCAACACAGAAATTCAGTCTGAAATTTTCACATTCAATTTGTGTATACACCATGTGTAAAAATGAAATGGCAGACAGCCTGAATTAAAATTCAGCTTCACTCTCTGACAGTAGGTAATTTTTTTATTTAGTTTTTTTTTTGTTTTATTTATAGTAAAGCAGAAATACCCAGATACACAAAGCACTTTGCAACCCCGCTTGAAGAAAAAAGGATGAAGAAATAAACTAAAATAGTATTTACATGTAAAAATAATAATAATAATAAAAGTCTTACCCTTTAACAAGTCTGCAGATTTTGGGAAGTCAAAATGAACAAGATTTTGCAGAAAATCATGTGGTGTATGAAGGCCATTGACTATGGCAGCTTCAGGCCATTATTCTATCCAGTCAGAGGATATCCAACCCGATCTCACGACAATTCGTACTGTATGAATTTTACTAGGTGGCTATTTCATACGAATTCATACAACAAAGATATGCTGATAGAAAGTAAACCATTTAAAAATAGATGTTTAATTTGGCTTTAGCAAAATGACAATATAAAATCTTAATAATTAAATAAAATATAAATGTTTATTCATGTATAAAACATAGTTTATATCCTTTGAAAATACTGGTCCTTACAAACAGATCGATTATTTAAAATAAAATTCAGCAACTTCTATATTATCATACTGCCTATTGTGATTTATATGATATACTTGAAGTACAAAGGGGATTTCTATAATTATGTGCTTAGGGACACCCTGTGAAAACCAATGATGGATTATTCATGATTTGTTAATTGCGTCTGTCAGTCACGAAAAGTACAAAAGATTTGGGACTCTGGAGGTGAACAAAACATTTATGTTTCTCATAATTCATCTTTAGCTGCATTTTATACATCCATTTTCTAAACTGCTTGCCCTTTTGCCTCAAGTTGTTGGAAGTTCATTGAAATCTAACATTCACACACTCATTCAAGCCTATGGTCTATATAATGATGTCCTTATTCATAATATGATCAGAGATTGCATATGTGGACGTGTTAGGTAAATTTTAAATGAATTAAATTATTTGAATAAAGATTAGTTTATTTTGCTGAACAGTATTTAAAGATCAATCAGTAAATTTATCTGACCTTCTCATAACTATACTGTGTACGGATGAATACAACTTAGAAATGGAGCTTAGTTTATGAATAATCAGTAGCATGGGAACCAATATAATCACTGTTCGCATTTTGATTTTGCTAAAAAAAAAACCTTGGGGGGATGTGATTATTGTTTAATTGTTTATGAATGACCCATCACTAGTGGGAACTACTAGAACACTGGAGCTGCTCTGGAATACTGGGCATGCAAAGACATGTAATTTCAGCTTCCCATTTACACTTCTGCTAACAGAGTCTGACAGATGTGCAATTTCTATGTATCTGAAATAGTACTGCATTACAATCAGGTAATTAAAGCGGAGTGCTGTCACAGTCTCACAGGCAGTTCACTTCTCATTAGAGACCTTTGCATGGTGCCAGACAGTTAGTCTGACAGTGTTTGCACTTTGTAACTGTATTCTTGATATTACTCCTGATTTCCAGCCACTGTACATACTGTCTGCTCACCCCATGGGCCTTGTAATACTTTGCAAGAGTTTTTGCCCTGTGCTTTTTTTTGAAAATGTCAAGTTAGCCGGAGCAGAAATTGCAGCTGACAGAAAGTATTGTGGTTGGGAGAGCCCGTTTTAGTTTCATGATGGATTAAATTTGAATATGCTTCACTATAGCTTTACATTTTACACCATAGGATTGGGCTTGAAGAACATTCTAAGTAGCCTATCATGTACTTATGAAGGTTGTGTTGGACCGGAATGAAAGACCAACAGGACCAACAATCCAAATTCCAGGATTCAGGAAAATTTCCTACATGTCTAAATCACATTAAGAATGTCTAAGCGATTTGAATGCATCAATGACCATGTGCTGTGCAAATATTTCATACGACCAACCAGACTGCATGCACGTGTTGTGAGTGTGTGACCAGAATGCCAGTCGCCGCGTTTCCATTACAGATAATTTATTCCATTACAGATTTATTGCAAAAACTTTTGCGATATTTTCTAAATGTTGATAAAAAACGATTGCGAAATGACGGCGTTTCCATTAAACGATTTTATGCAACAAGAAATATATAAAAATCATGGCGACGGATGTTGGTGCGTTTACATACTGTATATCACAGCCACTAGCCAGTATTTTTAATCGAAGGAGACATAGGCGTGTTATCCAATCATTAATAGAAAGGATATCCTCTTAAGTAATAGTATGTGATTTCACAGAGGAACTGTGTATTCAGAATTTCCGAATGAACAGATCAACCTTGTTTGAGTTGTGCAATGCAGTAGGGACACTTGTAGCGCCGCTGCATTATGCCCAATGGAGCCCGTTTCTACAAATAAACGCATAGCCATAGCTGATTATAAACTGGCTACATGTGCTGAGTACAGGGTAGTGGCAGAGACATTTGGGGTTAGCAAATCCACTGTCCACAAGTGTGGATATGTTGTATGTCCGGCTATATGCACCAAGCTTATGAAGCAGTACATTTCTTTGTCAAATGTGCATGAGGCAAAACAGATTGCAATTACGAGGCACACAGAATACCTCAAGTCTATGGTGCAATTGATGGATCCCATATCCCCATTCATGCCCCAAGTGATGGGTATAGGGATTATGTAAACAGAAAAGGTTGGACATCCATTGTTCTGCAGGCTGTTGGGGAATGACCAACAGATGATTAGAGATATTTGTGTTGGGTCATCAGTGTTGATGCAGCAGTGTTTGTTACATTCAATCTGTTCAGGTATTTGAGCGTCTTTTTACACCAACTCTCAGCTGTTGCATTTATTCATTCCACATATTTTTTTATCATTTATTAGCCACAGTTTAATGGTAGCCTGTAGGCACAGTGCATATGTGTGTGCTCTTCCCAGATATCCAGCAAAACTCCCCTAAGCACGTATGGAAATTGAGTGCCTCTACTCCTTGCTGATGACCCTGCATACCCACTACTACCATGGGTCATAATGGGCTTCTCAGGTCCAAACCTGACAGAAGCACAAACATTGTTCAGTGAGCAGCTCAGTGTTATCCGTGTGAAGGTGGAACATCCATTTAGACACATTAAAAACCAAATGGCATGTTCTGCCCAAAATGTGTGACATAGACTACGATTTCATGCCTACAGTGATGGCTGCATGTTGCATTCTCCATAATATATGTGAGGGGAAAAAACAGCATCTGCCACCTGCAGCATTACACCCAGCTCCTCGACTACAACAGTCTCAGGGACTCAACAGGGATAAACCTGATGCTCCAGCTCTTGAAATCAGACAGGCTCTGGTGAATCATCTTACCCACCTGCCTAAAAATCACCCTTAAACATTTACCTTTGTTTCTGTTGTTGCAATTTGAAGAGTAGATTAAGAGCCATTTATGATATTTCAAATAATACCTTTATTATTGTACACAAATTATAAATTATCATTTTGTTTAATTATAACAAAATTAAATGTGCTGACATTAGCATCTGTGAACTTGCTGTAAGCATGTTTTACAACACTCATAATAATAATAAAAAAAACTCCTGAGCTGAAGGTGTAGATGATTGCCTCTCCGTTTCCTCTGGAAAATTTGGAGTATCAGGGGCTTCATCATCTGGGGTCATGGGTCCATCAACAAATGATGCTGCTGTTAACAAGACACAGAGACATCAGAACATTTATTTATTGCTATTTTTCATCTTATTAGGACACAAATTTTTGATTTTTTTTAAACAGGATTTTTATTTTTTATTTAAATGTTTGTATTCCCCAGAATACGTTACACGTTTGGGGGTATACATTGATTGAAAACAGAATGCTTGTTTGCCAATGCATGCTACAAAATTTAAGCAACATTTTAAAAACATTTTATTCTCTCATAACTTACATTAAACATTTGTTGTAATATCCTGTTAAACAATGAATATAATGTCTATTTATGAATATATTAGTCTACTGAATCATATTTGATACACAAATTTTTAGGGCCTATATATTTTCAACATGATCAAAACTTTGCTGATAAACCTGTTATTATACACACTCTGCTTCCTACCTTCTGCCCTCTGATTGATAGTAATGTTGTTGTTTTTTCAAGAACAATATTTTTGCTGTGAAATCTTCAATGATTTTTATGATGTAATGTAAGAATACATTTACATTCCCAGAGGAGCCTTTATTAAGTGACAAAGATTACATTTAGTGCAGGTGTTCCAAGGTGCAGGAAAGCTGGTGCTTCAGTGCATAAGTGAATGTGTGGCAATCTGCTGGAGAAATGCAGCATGGGTTCTTTAACAAGCACTGGAGCCTAAAGGTGAAACGAACCAGAGAAAGTATTAGCCTGCTCTTGGGAGATCTAGTCTCCCCTAAGCTTCTTTCTGTTGTGCTTATATCCTCTTCTCCTGATGGCTCTCAGTTGGCTCTCATTTCCTGACTCCGCCTCTTGGCGATTGGATCCTCTCCATTTCCATAACAACGCTGACAAGTGCTTGGGGAGTATACTTGCCGTATAAAACTACTAAACTGTTAGTTTACTGAAGTAAACTTTCAGTATACCTATACGTTCACTTGTAGTACAGTACAAACAAAATATTTTGTTTTAAAGTAATTGTTGTACTCAATATTTAATACTGTTACACTTATATACACTAAAGGTGGGCCAATTTAGTTCCAAGTAATATTGAAACAGTACACTTACAAGTATAGTTCTAGAACATTGATATTAGTATACTTACTACATAAGGTATACTTAAAAATATACTTGATCTTTACTTAAGTATACTTAATAAAACAACCCTTAAAAAAATAAGTATACTTCAAGTTTTTTACATTTTTTTTATGGACTAAATGCAGCAAAATGGCTTGCACCTCTGCAACCGAAGCTTAATTTCTTTTGCTATGTAATGTGTCAGTCATGGTCCCACGCCGGCTATAAACCCACTGGCTCAGTCTGCTACAGTAGCCATGCCACAAACTCATGATATAAGTTGAGCTATAAAGAGATTAACAGATCTGAGCGGACCGCTCTCAATGTTTTGATGGTGCCTGCGGGGCTCAATGTTTACACTTTTGGGGAAGTAAAACCCATACATGGAATACCAATGGTAGTCAATAAACAATACACTGGGTTTTTAGTAACTGGATATTTTAACATTTAAAAAAAATCTTACATTTATTTGTATCCTAAATAAAAAAAAATATAAAATCACCTTTTCTGTCAAATCTCCCCATTTACCCCCATTTTGAAAACCCTTGCATCAATCTGCAAAAGTGTCAGTAGCAACAAAAAAGAAAAGAAAGTGTGATCCCCATGCCCATGATCACCACTCCATGGCACATCTGGTAATGCGCACTAACTGCTTTTGCTTTATCCGCATAACACGTCTCTCCTGTCTGACCAAAACAACACAATTCTGTACAGCTTTCTGAAAACGCTCCAAGCAAACGACCCTCTCATTGGGTTGTATTGTGGAAACATCTGTGCGTGTCCAATCACATTCCAAAGTGACCATAGCTCTTCGCCAACACTGTCACAATCATTCTCATGTAAACAGTAAACTTCTGTTTCTTATCCCATTCCAATTTGCCTTGAAGCAATAGTGCTGTATTTATTTGTCACTTTATGAAATCATGCAGCGGAAACCATGTTAGTGCTGATTTGTAAGTGAACATCTACATACAGGGGACATCTGTCTTGTAAGTACTTGCTATAAACAAATAGTATTATTATAAAATATATGCCAAAAAAAAAAAAAAACCTGAGCAGGAGTGTACTTTATCTATCAAATTGTCATTTTGATGGGTTCATAAGGGCATTTGCAATATTTAAGTGCAAGTTTTGCATTGTTTTGGTAAGAAATATTGTCTCGGATAACCACTCTATGCAGTATATGCATAATTTATTGCTCCCTCTCTCTCTCTCTCTCTCTTTCTCTCTTTCTCTCTCTTTCTCTCTTTCTCAATGTGCAAAACTTTTCTTATACAGTTTCTAGAATGAACATACGCAATCTATGTAAGACACTTACTCAAAATAAAATATATATTCAGTGTGCAACATGGGCTTTTGCAATAGGCTGTGTGTTATTTTATAAAGTGCATATTCCAAAAGATACTAAACAGTATTCTAATTTATACTAAAATGCTATTCTATTAATTATATATAAGCCTATATATTTAATTAAAGCAATGCCATAACAGCAATACACTATTAATTAGATTGAATGATTCAAGTCTATTGGCCTTTAGGTCATGATGAAGAATGACAATGTTTGAAATGTGCATCTAATTCATATAATTATAAAATAATATATCCATTAATTATAATAATTGTTAAATAAATACCCCCACTACGGTGCCTCAACTTCTGCCAGGTGTCATCTTACCCCATTGATCTAATTTTAACTTTTCACTTCAAAATAGAAACATTATTTTACTGTATATTACTGCACACCCCTGACCCAATGTTTTTTAACTAATTTCTATGCTGTAAACACTTCATAGGGCCCTTAAAAAAGTATTACAATATCTTAATATTATTCAAATTCAAGGCTGTAAGAAGTCCTAAATATCTTAAATAGTATTTAAAAAAAAAACTATTTATCACTTGTAGAGGTATTACATTTGTGGATGGAAAGACACAAGACTCACTCTGGGGAGTTAAGGGGACTCTGAGGAAAGTATGTTAGTGTAGTGGAGCGACAGTAATTTCCCTTCCTTGCTCAAAGCATTCTATAATCACTCCACTCCAGCTCCACTCCCTGTTTTGCTGATAAGCTGCGTTAAGTTCCAAGGCGTTATCGAAAGTGTGTCCCAGATTGTCTTAGTGACGAAAAATAATCTGTGATGCATGATGCATTTTGAGATTGTTCGGGATTATTCTGGTGTTAAATGGTATTCATTTTATGTTCAGGTCTTAATTGCATTGAATTTGATTATGAAAACCCTGCTTGAACTTACTCATGTGCTTTTTTATGTAGATGTCATTTGATGTCAGCTTTCACTTTGTTCCTTACTTCTCATGGTGGGGAGACTACTTCTTTGGAATAAGAAGTTCCCACAGAATTTCAATCTGACAACTTCAGATTGAAGTCTGGAGCTTACTAAATAAATGATGTACAGAGACATGCACATGAAGAGCATACATGTTTTAATGCTGCAAACTCCACCCATAAACCATCATTAAGTGAGCAACAGCGAGTATGATTCCTGCTATTGTGAGAAAACATTCTACTGAAGGCTAGAATGCATTTGTAATGAGTGGTTTTATCTGACTTGTTTTCTGCCTTTGTGCAAGGAACTTCTTGACATTTATGATTGACTAGGCAACATAGATTTTTTCTTCCCAAATAACATTCCAGCAAATTGGACCTTGTGAAGCGTGACAAAGAAAACTCATAGTTCTCTGTTGAAATTCAGAACATAAAAAAGAGACATGTCCTGTAATTGTTTGCTGTCGCTTACTCAATTACAAGAATCGGTTACAGATGCTTCTCAGTGATTAATGCGGCCCTCTAAATATTTCAACATTAATTTTTTAACACATGAAGATTTTTTGCCACTATTTTTATGCATGGCATTAGATGACTTATTAAAAGCAAATGAGAGCAGATAAGATTTCTTTTGATGTTTGTTCCCATAGATAACATGTAGAGGATCGCATCATCAATAATGGAGGTTATAAAACATGAGCAATACTCATCACTGGAAAAGACACTGTGGATTTGAGATGATGCCTACTCCCAACTAAGCAAAGGTTCACTGAGGACAGTGTCCCCTGTTCCATGTTGGCAATATGGTCAGAGAGATAAAAAGCTTGTTTTATCCCTCCAGCGACAGCTGTGAAAACGCAATCATTCGAGTTTGAACTTTTGAAGGAGCCTTAAGGATCTCACACCGACAAGGCTGAATCTCTCCTTAAAGTGCAATGAATTATTGAAGTGTACAACTGAGAAAAGCATCTCAACCAATCAGGGCCAGCCAAACAGGAAGCTCTGTTAAATGTCAAGTCTGAGAAAAAGTCAAAATCTTTTTCCCGCTCTTGAGTCATTTGCCAAGATTGGTGAAGTGCTTCACACACCAGCGCAGGCTGTCTCACTAAGAGGACATTACATCAGTGGAGTGTGGAAACGTGGGGGGTGAAGTGAAGTTTTAAAAGGGCTGTCAGAGAGTCTTGACTCATTCTTTTTTTTTTTCTCTAGGAGTACACGATTGATGTGTTCTTCCGGCAAAGTTGGCGGGATGAGAGGCTAAAGTTTGATGGGCCTATGCAGGTCCTTCCACTTAACAACTTGCTCGCCAGCAAGATCTGGACTCCTGATACCTTCTTCCACAATGGGAAGAAGTCAGTAGCCCACAATATGACTACACCTAATAAACTTCTGCGACTGGTAGACAATGGAACTCTTCTCTACACAATGAGGTATGATTTCAACTCTTGGTTGTCTCTGTAAAGAGACAACCAACCCTTGATGCATGTTGATGCACCCTTGATGCATGTTGAACAACTTCCGCATCCAGTCTACAATGGAATCAATTGGTGACTTTGGGTGTTTGCAGTTTAGACAGCTTAGTTGATTATAATGAGATCAATCTAATTGTATTACACCACTCACTTTCAACATATGTATATGGATTTTTCACAAAACAAAATAGTGAACTAATGCATTATTCAATCATTCTGTTATCTGGCTTCTTAAATCAACAAAATCAATGTTTTGGGGGCGATTTCAAATTCAATGAACAGCAGGTTTTCAAACAGTAAACAAATCCAGCCTGATTTCTTCAGCACTTTCAGATGAGCTGGCAGATGTAGACTGATGCCTTCTCATCGATGGAGGACTCCGAATGAACGGGGCTATCGGGAGCTGGCCAGCCTGTGACCCAAACACCCCAAGTGCTTGATGAATGAGTCAGGGAATTGAATTGTGACTAGCTTGGCCAGGAGCTGTCCAGAGCAATGTGTTCAGCTGCCATAGACAGAGTAGACAATTCCACCAGCCATTTTGACATAGCACCTGGGCTGGTCATGCACAGTCACAATAAGAGATTTGTCATCTCCGAGTTAGGATTGGTTTCATCTCTCCAAAACTTTAACCTCATCCTGAATGTTATAAATGGCCATCAACCTACAGGAAAAAGGTACTATATCAACATATTACTGTTAATTTATCAGAACGCCATAACCTTGAGGTTTCCCAAAAAAAACAAAAAGAAAAGGCTTATACTTGAATGGATGAGAAATGGCGAATCTTGAAGCACTGCAGAAATGATTGTGAGAAGCTACTATGTGCTTGAAAAGATTTCTAAATCGATGCTAGATGTTGATCTGCGTCCTACTGAACCGTATGCAATTTATTAAAGTATTAAAGTTTTTGCTGACTCTGCTGTGTTCAGAGTTTAACGGTAACACGCCTGATGCATTAAACATGCATGAATTTCACATTTGCAGTACGTACATAACTTAAAAATATTTATGAAATCCTTTTACCCTGAAGGAAGAGACTGCTCTTGCCAGAAAGCCAATAACATAGCACAGTGACACTTTGCTAATTCATCATGTGCAATAGTCTGGATACACTGCATTTTAACCATGCAAGATACAGTGCATTGTCAAAACCGTAGCTTTCCAGTGATTTAAAGATTATTTTCCTGTCACACGTTATTTATTTATTTTCTATTAGCACTTTTTTTCACTCACATAAGGTGTTAAACCTCAGCAAAAATGAACTGAATCACTTATTCACCCTATCCCGGTCTGTCATCTCAAGCATTTGAATTACAAGATACACAAGCCTTAATCCGAACTGTAAATCTAAGCAGAGTTTTAAATTCATAATAAGCACTATTATGAATTCAGTCCACAGGAATTGTGCTGATAATGAAGGTGGCACATGAAATAGGCCCTATGTGGTGGCATACATATACTTTAGTACTGGAAGGGGGTGTCACTCCGTCTTTTTCTAGGCCCTGTCTCATATTAATTCATTAAATATGGCTTCACTGCTCCCAAGGCTAAGAATAACATTTGAATTTGGATGCTTTAATGAAGGCTTGTCACTCTCATTGTGTTTGCCCGCGGGGATGGCATGTTGTAGAGAAGTTGTTAGCTAGAGCTCCCTGCAGGGACAAGAAAGTTGATGATTCCGGACCATAATGGGCAAGGGCATAATTGCATTGCATATTTGTAAGTGTATGGTTTACTTGCCAATGTCCCACATGCTTTTCAGAATTTCTCAGAGGATACCTCACAAAAAAACAATTGGGAATTTGGTCTCTGAATATTCTTGCATGTGAATATAGCATAGCAATATAGCATATTCTGTGAATTTGCTTTACTCAGTTAGATAGCAGCTCTCACACTTTTTTAGTCAGTAGTAATACAGGGACAAGACGTCCAGACTTTCCACTTTTTCACCACTTTCTAACAAAAAATATGCTGTCCTTGCCCCTTACGTGTTGTCATAACATCACCGTGTAGCACTTGCTAATGCAACATCTTGAAAAATGGAAGAAGATTTCCGTCACAGCTTTTAAAATGTTCTGTCTCTCCTGGATAGTGTAGCACATTTTAAAGCCTTTGTGTTGAGATAAGTAGAAAAAGAAAGAGGATCTAAATTATTGATCATAGTTTATCGCCTCCTTACAGCAGCAAGCCTGTTTTTGCTCTTTGTCGTGATAGTCTTTTCGAGTGAAGTCAGTGTCAACCCTTTTTTTAAATACACATTCTAGAGTGTGTTATCATGCATTAAAGAAGAGTCTGTCCAGGGTCAGGCTATAGAAAATGTGACAAAGACTGCTGCTCTGTGGGTTAAAGTGTAAGTTCGTAGATTTTCAAACCACTTTGTATTGTTACAATCTCGGTATATATAAATGTATTTCTCCATGTTATCGGGACCAAGAAATGTGCGTTTATTTGTCATCAAAAGTCCAGCGAATTATGCAAAAAAAGATAATTCTGCTGACTTTTGACAGTTCCAGTGCTTTCGTACAGACTGTCCTTCTGTATCATCTCCCACGTACAATCGGATTGACAAGGTTATTAACAAAACAGTTAATTTAAGATAAGGTTTATAACTGAAAACAATATCGTACTTTGTCTGCTCTTTATATAGCATGGTTCATGAAATTCTATAGTGTGCCATATTATTTTTATAGTAAAAACAGTTTGGCCACAGCCTTCTTACCTTTTCATGACAGAGTTTTGCTTTGGGGGTTAGGCAGAAGGTGCTCCCCGGTTTTTCCAAATTAACTGATGAAACAGCAGTTTCATTCAGTTTTATCCCTCTGTTTGAGACTACAAACACAGAGGATTTTTTTTTTTTCGATTTTCCGTCGCGGCATTATCTCCATATTTACAATTCTTTGTGGCCTACAATGCTCTGGATTCTTCACTGGAAACCGAAAATAACTCGCTCCCGGTACACGTTTACTCTTTGAATTCTTGTCCCTATGAACAATACAAGTTGACATTGTGATTAAAAGTTAGCAAAAAACAAAAACAAACCCTATTTAACCAACAAGGCTGTATTTGACTCTGATAAAGCCTATCCAATAGGAGCAGATTGAGCAACCCGATCACACTAAATGCGTCTCTATAGCCCGCAGTGTTTATCCTGCAATGTATACGCGAAAATTAGTTTTTACGTACATAGGACACGCATGAGTTGGTTAGGGTAGGTTTAGTAGTGGTGTGGGGTGCGTGTGTATTATACGTTTGGGTAGAATTAGTGGTGTGGGGTGCGTGTGTATTACACGCAAAGAAGTGAGTATCAAATGCACGAGAAAACTGTGTATCATTTGCACGTAAAAACGATTTTTTGCGTATAAATTGCACGATAAACACACTGCGTGCTATAGAGACGCATTAACGTGAGAACAGGCTGGATTGAGAGTGGCCTTGGATGGTAACAAACCTAGTGCATTATGGGTGCTTATGTTTTCCAACCTACAAACTTTTATCCCAGTTCTTCTGTGATCATTTGAATATTTGTAACACAGAGATAATGATATTTTGTAGTTGAAAAGACTGTTTGTGAAGCGGTTTCATACCTATACATGCCAACTGCTTTCTCTGGGTCAGCAACAGCACCAACTCAGATTTTAATGTTCTGGTGTGATTTTGTCAAAGGTTTAATAGACATAGGCGAATGTTTAAATCAAAATCGTAACCTTTTAACGATTAATCATGCAGCTCTAATAGGCAGCAAAGTTTTTTCAAAAGCCCATTTTGCCAGTGGTGAATTACCCCCTTTAAGGATTTAGATTCAATGAGTTTTACTGGCATAAGTAAGTAATAAAAAGCCTTACAAAAACATGAATTAAACTATATTCTTTACATTTTCTTTCTACAGAAAATTTGAGCGGTTCTTTCTCCTGCAGAAGTTTCCAACACAATGCTAGGGTGTTGCGAGTGGTTGCATGGGCATTGCGATGCAGTTTCTTTGGTATTATGAATGTTTTTCTTATTTCTATGGGACTGCTATATTCACATAGACACAATAATTGTATCCATTTTAGATTCCACTGTCTGTGTGTTTTGTCTAAAACCAGTTACATCAGTTATATTCAGATATTTCAGATTGCCAGAGTAAGGGCCATGGAATCAAAATGACCATAGTGAAATCTTCAGGTATTCCTTTCATGTTACCTTGTATTAAAGAATTAAAAAAAAAAAAAGCTAACAAAACAGCTTTTCTGACATTCAGCAGAGGTGCCTTGGCTAGTAGTATATGTTATGATATACTAGGACTATAAGGTAAAGCTGTATGAATAATATTTTAATCATTCAATATTGATCTGTATTCAGTAAGTTATGGGTACAGAGTTGACTCTGGATATATGAGTACAGGGAGCAAAGCACGCACATATCAAATTAGTAAAGGATTTGATATTTACTGTATGAAGTTTTTATAAAATTATTCTGTTTGTAAAGAGCACATTTTTCCAACAATAGTGTTTCTATGATAAGGCCATTCAGTTTGAATTAAAATGGCAACATCAAACAGGACTCTCCTTACTCTTTTAAAAGAATAGTGTTGTACCATGTAGCATTCACACATTCACAAAGCAATTGAAAATAAAGCTGCAAAAATGTCTTGTTCGGAAACTATCGCAATTATGTTAAACTTATAATTGCAAATATCAAGTCAAGTCAAGTCATCCTCTTTTATATAGCGCTTTTAACAATGTAGATTGTTTCAAAGTGGCTTTACAGTAATAAAGGTATAAAGGATTAACCTTTATTTAATTTATACAGTGAAGATTATATGCAGTGTTACTTTACATTTGATTACTTTATTCAGTTTCTGTACCTGAAAACGTACTCGGTTACTAACGTAACCTCGGTTCTCTCTAGGAGAGGGAACGAGTACTGCGTCGAAGCGGCGCTACGGGAAAGATATTTCTTTTTCGAGATTGAAGCCTAAAAATTAATCCTTAATTTTGTAAATATGTAAAACGCTTTTCTGTAGCATACAACCTTAGGCGGAGTAAATCGCGCGCCCATTGGCTGCTCCGCCAGAAAAGCACAGCCTATGCGAGGCCAGTGACGCCGACCAATGAGGGCGCTTCGCGCCCTCTGCGTCACCTCCCGCCGAAACGGGCGTGGTCTAGGCCTATAAATACGAGCATAGCTGTCTCCACTCTGATTTTCGTCACTGAAGCGACACAGTGTGGGCACGCACGGCCTGAGACGCAGTACTCGTTCCCTCTCCTAGAGAGAACCGAGGTTACGTTAGTAACCGAGTACGTTCTCTTACGTAGAGTTCTCTCCTACTGCGTCGAAGCGACGCTACGGGAACCCTTGTAACACGCCGTGCGTGCTCTTGGACCAACACAGACACCCGAGGGCGCTCGCGCCCTGGCATACAAGCGCCTACACCAAGAGTTATATAGGGAGAGTGGCTAGGATTAGCATCATCCCTTTATAATA
This sequence comes from Phoxinus phoxinus, assembly GCF_949152265.1. Classification (NCBI taxonomy): domain Eukaryota; kingdom Metazoa; phylum Chordata; class Actinopteri; order Cypriniformes; family Leuciscidae; genus Phoxinus; species Phoxinus phoxinus. The sequence goes on from NC_136892.1 coordinate 7,046,954, forward strand.
ATGCCCCTAAAGGCATAATAACATATATATGTAAATATAGATACATATGAGGGGTCATAGCATGCTCATGGGACACATTGTCAGTGAGTGATGCTTAAACATTGGAGTGACCTGGACCGCAGCGCAGGGCAGGAACACTATACACAGTCTTCTAGACCGAGAGCAGTTTAGCCTGCAATGCAGGAACCTCTAGGTTATAGAACCTTATAAATGTAGACGGAGAGGCCCAGCCTGCCGCCATACAGATATCTTGTAACGAGATTCCGCTATACCAAGCCCACGAAGAGGCCATGCCTCTCGTAGAATGTGCTCTAATGCCCAGAGGGCATTCCAAACCTCTAGATGCGTAGGCTAGCGCAATGGCGTCCACTACCCATCGAGACAGGCTCTGTTTCGTCACAGCTCGCCCTTTAGAGCGTCCGCTAAACGAAACAAAGAGCTGCTCCGTCTGTCGAAAAACAGCGGAGCGGGACACATAAGCTCTTAATGCCCTGACCGGGCAAAGGGAGCTATTTCCGTCCTCAGAGGCCGGCAGAGCCGATAGGGAGATGACCTGAGCCCTGAACGGTCTGTTGAGGGACTTAGGCACGTACCCATGCTTCGGTTTCAACACGACTACAGAGTCGTTAGGCCCGAACTCCATACAAGAGGCTCTGACTGAGAGCGCTTGCAAATCCCCCACACGCTTCACTGAAGCGAGAGCCAAAAGAAACACGGTCTTGAAAGACAGGTGCTTCATGTCAACTGAGTGAATAGGCTCGAAAGGGGCCCCTTTCATAGCGTTCAACACCGTAGAAAGGTCCCAAACGGGGACTGAAGGAGGCCTTGGAGGATTTAACCTCCTGGCTCCTCTAAGGAAACGGACCACCAGGTCGTTTCTGCCCAGCGAACGTCCAAGCGTTGGATTAACGAACGCTGATATGGCTGCCACATAGACTTTGAGCGTGGATGGGGTTCTTCCCTTATCCAATAGCTCCTGCAGGAAGGAGAGAATCTCCGTTTCCCCGCACTGAAGTGGTGACAGGCCTCGGTCCGAACACCAACCAGAGAACACCGACCATTTGGAAGCGTAGAGCCGTCTAGTAGACGGGGCCCTAGCCTGCTCGATCGTGTCTAACACTCCTCTAGGGAGGTTAGTGGGTACCCGTTTATGGCCCACACATGTAGGGACCATAGATCCGGGCGAGGATGCAAAATCGAGCCCATGGCTTGTGAGAGGAGGTCCCTTCTCACTGGTATCGGCCACGGGGCAGTACTCTTCAGCCGCATCAACTGGGAACCAAGGTTGATTCGTCCAGTATGGTGCTACAAGAAGCACTGCGCATCCGCTTTTCCTGATTCGCTCCAGCACTTGAGGCAGGAGTGAGACAGGGGGAAAAGCATAGAGCGGACGGCGGGGCCAGACACTGGCCAGCGCGTTCGTGCTCTTTGAGAAGAATTCCGGGCAGTGAGCGTTCTCCTGGTTTGCAAACAGGTCTATTTCCGCTCTGCCAAACGTTTTCCACAACAGACGCACTGTCTGTTATATAGGCTACTACCGACGTGTTGTCCAAACGGACCAGGACGTGGTGTCCCTTTATCCGAGGACGAAAGCGCCTCAGCGCTAAGTCCACTGCCATCATTTCTAGGCAGTTTATGTGCGGTAGTTCGACTCGTTCCGCCCACTGGCCAAAGAACGGTCTGCCTTCGAGCAGTGCTCCCCAGCCTGAGGTGGACGCGTCCGTGGACACCACCTTCAGGCTCGAGGAAGTCCCCAGGCTTACACCTGACCGGTACCAGTCTGATGCTCTCCATGGTGTCAGGGCTGAAATGCATTCCTGATTGACCTTGAGGCGATACCGACCGTGAACCCATGCTCGGCGCGGTACGCGCGCTTTCAGCCAGAACTGCAGTGGGCGCATGCGCAGCAGGCCCAACTGTAGCGCTGCCGAGGCTGAGGCCATGAGGCCTAGCATTTTTTTAAATCTCCTGAGCGGCACTAAATGACCGCTGCGGAAGGATTTCGCCATCTGCAGGGTGTTCCGCCTGCGCTGTGATGACAGCAGTGCTGTCATAGACAGCGAGTTCAGTTCCAGCCCCAAAAAGGAGATCCTTTGACTGGGAAACAGTGAACTTTTCTCCCAATTGACTCTCAGACCTAAGTGCTCGAGGTGATCGAGTATTAGGGTCCTGTGGCGAATGAGTTCTGAAGGCGATTGAGCCAGAATCAGCCAATCGTCCAAATAATTCAGAATTCGAATGCCTCGGAGTCTCAGGGGTGCCAGCGCCGCGTCCGTGCACACTGTAAATGTACGAGGTGCTAGGGATAGGCCGAATGGCAGGACTGTGTACTGATATGCCCGGCCCTCGAAGGCGAATCTAAAAAATCGCCTGTGACGTGACGCAATTTGTATGTGAAAATACGCGTCTTTCAGATCTATTGCCATAAACCAGTCTCCTCGGCGAATCTGCGCAAGGATTTTTCTGGTCGTGAGCATTCTGAACTTTCGCTTTGCTAGCGCTTTGTTCAGATGCCTCAGATCTAAAATGGGTCTGAGACCCCCGTCTTTCTTCGGTACCAGGAAATATCTGCTGTACAGACCCCCTTCGGTCTGAGCTTGAGATAAAGGCTCTATGGCCCCTTTGCTCAATAGCTTCGCTATTTCGGCTCGAAGTAGATGTACTACTTCTGTTTTCACCGTGGTTTCGACTCTCTCCGTGTAACGGGGAGGGCGTCGATAAAACTGTAGCGAATAGCCTCTTTTTATAGTCTCTAGCACCCATTCTGAGACCCCGGGAAGTCTTTCCCATGCATCTGCACGCGTGACTAGGGGTTGAATGTAATCTGGGCCCTGGTCGCGAAATGGCGGCGACACGAGAGCAACCGTGTGCTGTAACATGGACGCCGTGGCGTCTGAGGCGGGGGACATGCTTAACACAGTGTGCATCCCGCGCGCGCTCGACTCTCTGAATTGAGAGAGAGCGCGCGGGGCGAGCCCCGTAGGGCTCGTTTTATTTGTGAATAAATGTGGGCGCGCGGTGATGGGCACATTTATAACACTGGGGATACTGTGTTTGTGAACTGACTGACCGTTCGTTGGTTTCGTTTTTACAGAAACCGCGGAACGTGCAGTATGTAGTGGTTGTGGGCACTGGACAGTGGGCACGCTCACTACATGAAAAGCACAACCGACCTGAGTCGATTTTATGTGTGCAAACCCTGTGTTGAACGGGGCTGTGCTTGTGTGAATGAATGGGCACTGGGTGGGCATTGCAGTTACACACATTACACCATCGGCCGTGGCCGGAACACCAGAAATTAAACTCTTTTTTAGATTTATCTGGGTCGCCTTGAAAACGGCGTTTGTGTGCAGGCAAACGGGCTTTACGGCCGGTTTGTTGGCTGCTGAGTACACTGGTACAAACACGGAACTTGGGGCTGTACAAGCGGGAATCTTGGGTGGAAGTCCGGCCGCAGCGGGACCCGAACACCGTCTTTTTCCTAGCAGGGCTAGGATGGCGCCGAGGCCTCGGGCTTGAGTGTGATCTTAGGCCGAGGACCACGTGGCGGCGGGCGGCGTCCGGCGGAGCGAGACCGTGGTCTCTCTCGGGCCTGTTGCTGCTGGGTTGGCGCGGCTGGCGCGGGGCGCTGCTGAGTTCGAACAGACGGCTGTTTAGGGCGGCCTGTTGCGGAACTGGAGCGCTTCGGTAGGAAATGTTTCATTGCCTGCGATGTCTTCTGCACCTCGGCGAATCGGTCCGCGAAGTCTTTGACGGACGATCCGAAGAGGCCAGTCGCTGAAACGGGCGCGTCGAGGAACGCAGAGCGCTCTGATTCCGCCATTTCAGAAAGCGTCAACCACAAATGTCTCTCGGAGACAGTTGCTGAGGCCATAATCCTACCAATGGCGTGTGCGGCGGACTTAGTAGCACGAAGAGTGAGGTCTGTGGCGCTACGCAAGTCCGGCACGTTGATCGCGCCCGGGCCTTCCTCGTCTAGCTTGCGGAGGAGGTTGGCCTGGTGGATTTGAAGCACCGCCATGGTGTGCAGCGCCGATGCAGCTTGTCCGGCGGCGGAATACACGCGACCGTTCAAAGCTGACGACGTGCGGCAAGCTTTGGATGGTAGGACCCCCTTAGCCCGCCGTCCAGCAGAGGGTGGGCAAAGATGAGTCGCTACGGCCTCCTCGACCGGAGGGAGAGCATGGTAGCCTCTGTCTCGAGCACCGTCCACAACGGAGAATGCTGGCGAGGCAGAAGTACGAACTCTGGCTGAAAAAGGCACCTTCCATGATTTCGCTACCTCTTCGTGAAGCTCAGGAAGAAATGGGGCGTGCCTGGAGGGGGGTGAAGCGCGGTCTCCAGAAAGGAAGCAGCCATCCAGCCGGTTGAAGGCAGGCTCCTCGGGTGTCGACCAATCGAGGCCGAGGCTCGACACGGCCTGTGAGAGCAGACGCATCAGCTCCGCCTCGATGCTTTTCTTCCCTCCTCGGCGTTCAGGAACAGCGGGGGAGGGGAGGTCCACGGAGCTCGCCCATCCCTCGCTTCCCGAAGCGAGAAGCGAACAGCAGTCGTCATCCCCCTCAGATGCGGCTAGCTGGTCGTCGTCCATGACAGACAAGGCGGCGGGCTGCGCCCTTTGTCCGTCGGAGAGCGATTCCAGCGAAGCGGAGAGAGGAGCTAGCGGCGGCGGTGGCGGCGGCGAGCTCATTGGTCGGCGTCACTGGCCTCGCATAGGCTGTGCTTTTCTGGCGGAGCAGCCAATGGGCGCGCGATTTGCTCCGCCTAAGGTTGTATGCTACAGAAAAGCGTTTTACATATTTACTAAATTAAGGATTAATTTTTAGGCTTCAATCTCGAAAAATAAATATCTTTCCCGTAGCGTCGCTTCGACGCAGTAGGAGAGAACTCTACGTAAGAGAACTACTGTTAAACCTACCTGAAAAAACATTGATTAGGTAACACTTTACAATACGGGTGCACTAATATGCATTCATTCATGCTTAACTAACGCACAGATAATCATGTGTTAATGTATGACTCATGAAGAACTAAACCATTAATTAATGATTACTGCATCGGTAACAAATAAAGGTTCTAAATGATTAATAGATTAAGTAATATATGAATTGTTATTAATTCAATGTGTCATAATCTATGAATTCCTTAATAACATATTTTATTAACTAATAGTGTAAATTAATGCGTTAATTACCACAATGGGTTGTAAGCAATGTACTTTATCTTCGAATTGTCTGATTTAGTTATTCATTAGCTAATGATTTGCAAATGTATCATTATGTTATGACTTAACAGTTAGTTAATAGTAGTGTCTCAACAAGTAAAGTAATATGTCGTTTTGGTTTTGACATCCACACTGAGCCATGGATTTCAATTTCCAACCATCTACAACCAAGATTTCACTGAGTCCGCTGAACTGCCGCATCTTGTTGTTCATGCACAGGAATATGTCAGGTTAAGCTTGAGGTCGTGGAACACTGAGAACATGCAGCCGAACACAGCTTTCATAACACTGTGTCGAGACTGGACAAAGACAACAGAACGTCCATTATAATCAGTGATACTACATTGGATGCGGCACAACGCTACATGACAACCCCGACAGTAAACTGATGCCACACTATTTCTGACGTACTCCGAGCTCTTGCGCTAGTTCTGTTATGAAGGACAAATGGACTTGCAATGGTCTGTCATGTCCAGTGTAGACAGCTCATCCAGTTTAAACACAGTGTAATAGCGGTCAGGAGTTCAGTTACCGGTGCGCTGATATCTGTGTGCAGCCCGAAATACCCATCCTTCAAACACATTCTCTGAAATCTCTGACACTGCATGTGCAACTGTCAAAACCCATACATTACATATTACTTAACAATTAGTTAAAGGATAATTCCGGTATTTAACACCTTGAGTCTATATTGTAGTTTGTTTTGGATGAACAAGAGTGGTGGACAACATTTTTTTGACAATGGTTCCTCTCTCGAGTTTTTGACTATAAAAGAATTGGCCATGGACCCATTTAACATTGGAGGCAATGGGCATGTCCGAAAATGTCATTAATACAGCCAATAATGTTCGTTTACAAAACTGTTAAACTCACCGAGTGGTTAGTGGTGTTCGTTGATGATTATAAACAATATATCGTCGCAATATATGATTCCAATCCATTTATTTTGCTATAGTGGAACTATTTTTTCAACAATGGGATTTTACAAAATGACGAATAAAACACGACAGAAACTGTATTTCGCAACACTTTTTGTTTCTGGAACATCAACTAACATCACTAATCACTCGGTGAGTTGCACAGTTTTGAAAACTAATGTTAAAGGTTGTTTTAATGACATTTTCGGACATGCCCATTGACTCCAATGTTAAATGGGTCCATGGCCATTTCTTTTATAGTCAAAAACTCGAGAGAGGAACCATTGTCAAAAAAATGTTGTCCACCACTCTTGTTCATCCAAAACAAACTACAATATAGACTCAAGGTGTTAAATACCGGAATTATCCTTTAATAGTCGTGTGCCTCAACAAGTAAAGTCGTAACATAATGATACATTTGCAATCATTAGTTAATGATTAATTAAAGCAGACAACTGGAAGTTGAAGTACATTGCTTAAGTTACAACCCATTGTGGTAATTAACGCATTAATTTACACTATTAGTTAATAATAAAATATGTTATTAAGAAATTAATACATTATGACACATTTAATTAATAATAATGAATATATTACTTAATCTATTAACCATATAAAATCTTTATAGTTGCTGATGCAGTAATCATTAATTAATGGTTTAGTTCTTCATTAGTCATACATTGACACATGATTATCTGTGCATTAGTTTGCATGAATTAGTTTGCATGAAGCATGAATTAATGCATATTAGTGCACCCGTATTGTAAAGTGTCACCTGATTATTTTCTTTGTATCTTTGTTCTTTTGTATTTATTTATTGTTGTTTAATTTTTTATTTTTTTATTTATTTATTAATGGAACAATCGAGAAGTTACATTTTCTAAAATGTAATTTGTCTAAAATTGTATTAACTTCTTATACAATTTTTATAAACTATAAAAGTCAAACTTATTTATTACAATACAAGGATACATGGGTCAAAAACAATAACTATTTTATTCATTAATTTTTTTCTGGTGCGGTCAGTGAAAATGTAATCATTGAATTATTTGAATCGAATCGAAAATCTAGAGTCGAATAGAGAATCTAATCGAATTGAGATCTTGTGAATCAGAATCTAATCAAATCGTCCTGAAATTTCAGAGAGCATTCCATCTCCTCGTGTGATCCACTGTCTACTTGCCAAGTAGAAAAGCATTTGTTGCTTTTTTGATTAAGGCACAATCTGTAATGAGCCTAATATACATAAAAAGGTGTGTTTGTAAATAATCAATTTAAATACAGTACAGCGCTATTTTAGCATGTTAAGCGTCTGGTTGGACTAGACTGTAGATGATGCAGGTTTACACACTGAAATACCATGTGCTACAGTGGTTGAACTATTTCAATATATGATTATTTAACTATTTTCACTCCAATGACTTTCACATGCAATATAAATAAATCTCACCTCTGCTGAAAAGATTTCCACCACTTTAAATCAAATAATTTTCCTTTGGCTTTGGAAAGTTCATATTACTACTGTGACTGTTCCAGTGTCCTGGAGGCATAATGGAATGTTGCATGTCTGTTTGCTTTAGAGTTAGAAACACGGAATGCCAGCAGTGCTCTTTAATCTTTTAATTCCATAAATGAGTTATTAATTGAAACATGGGGTTTTGCAGCTGTTTTGGCCCAGAGCATTCTGTTCCGGTGATCATAAACTACTGTGGAGCATGGTGAATGAGAATCAAATAGATTTTAAACTGTTAAATTTGTACTTAAACTGCATAACTTTCCTTCCCACCCATTGAGCTCCATAGCCTTGAATCAGCTGGAATTACAACACATTGCAGTCTGGGGCAATTAAAGAGGTTGTATTCTATACTTTTGTAGCTTTTAGTCCATTTATAATTCATGTCAAGGTTTTTTTTTTAAGTCATAATTTTGTTTTACATTACCCTATTCTCCCTCTGTCTGACTTGTTTTAACAGCTTTTTTTATTTATTTTGCTACTGCAAGTAGGGATGCATAACGATTAATCGCAATTAATCGTTTGCAGAATAAAAGTTTTTGTTTACATCATATATGTGTGTGTACTGTGTATAATTATTATGTATATATAAATATACAAACATGCATGTATAATTTTCAGAAAGAAATCAATTCATATATTAATTATTTATAATTATATATAATATAAATTATATTTAAATATAAAAATGTATATAAACATGTAAATATTTTTTAAATATATACATGCATGTGTGTGTATTTATAAATACATAATTATTTTACACAGTACACACACATATATGATGTAAACAAAAACTTTTATTCTGCAAACGATTAATTGCAATTAATCGTTATGCATCCCTAACTGCAAGATTTCGAAACTTTTGTAAATTATATATCTTGAATATGGGCAGTCATAAGTTAAACCATTAATGGTCTAGGCCAAGGGTTTTCAAACTGGGGGTTTGAAAATGGGGGTGAAAATGTTAAAATGACAATTTATTTTGAAGTCTGTAAAGGTACTGCTATCTTGATGCGAGCGATTTAATCTTAAGATCAGTCAATTAACAATGTTTGAAAATATGAAATATTTATAAAATATTTTTTAATTATTATAAATCACACTTATTTGTTGTTGTTTTTTCAGTATATATGGCATGTATTTTAGGAAGGGTATAAATGGCAAGGGAATAATCATATTTAAGTGTCCTGTCCAGAGCACCGGATACCCAGCTACAGCCCTACCATTGGCATTTAATTTTTGGTCTGGATTTTTTAATTAGGGGCCAAGCACTGAAAGTGCGTAGGCACCTATTGTTTCTGTTCCCGTTCCTACTATTATTATTATTCTTCATTGTTCCGACTGGGCGTCTATGGCAGCCCATAGAACCGCTTGCGGGAAAGTTATGAAATTTGGCACACATATAGAGGACAGCCTGAACTATCACCATAGCAAATTTGGAGTCTCCAAATCAATCCCTCTAGCGCCACCAACTGTCCAAAGTTGCACTCATGTTTATGCTAATAACTTTTGAACCACAAGGGCTAGAAACAAAATTATTTTTTTCCTCTGATTCCTGAGCTCATGACGATTCGACTGCACCCTATGACGTCATTTTCCGTCATAATAGTTTTCCCGCCATTTTGAAATATCCGAAAAACCTACTTTTTCGAACTCCTCCTAGGTCGTTGGTCCGAATTTCACGAAAATTGAACCAGATCATCTCGAGACTATGCCGACAAAAAGTTATGGAAATCAAGTTGATTCGAATAACCGTTCTCGAATACCGCGCAAATTTTTTTTACGTAGCACTTACGAAAACAGGCTCAATGCTGTATCTCCACAACGCTTTATCAGATTCAGACCAAATTTGGTACATGTCGTCACAAGCATGACCTGAGGCTACATGCTGCGTTTCGGCGCAGCGCCACCTACTGGTCCGGAGATATGAAGAATTTATGTTTTTGCTTATAACTTCTGAACGGTTTGTCCAAAAATCACAAAAGTGGTCTCGTTAGATTCAGGGCGTCATGCTGAGTCGAATGATATCCAATTTTCGGCCATTTTGGCTGTCGGCCATTTTGAATTATGTGCTAAAATGCTGTATTTTATGAACGCATGAACGTATCGTTACCAAACTCAGTATGGGTCATCAGTACAAGGCCCTAAAGGTACTCAAAAGATTATGAGACAGCGCCACCTTTTGGTCAAAAGTTGTAACAAAATTTCCCAAAATGCTAATAACTTTTGCATACATTTGCCTATATTAATGACACTGGTCTTAATAGATTCCTTGGGTTATGCTGAAAACATAGATACCAATTTCTTCATAGTCAGCCAAAGTTCCTGTCCGCCATCTTTATTTCCTTTTAAAATGTACTTTTTCGAACTCCTCCTAGACCGACTGTCCGATGTTCACCAAAATCGGATCTTGTCATCTCCAGACCGTGCCAAGTAAAAGTTATGGATTTCGTGTCGATAGACAAAACCATGGTTGTATACCGCAGATGCAAAGTTGAGGCATAATGCCAAAATGACTATTCAGGCTTTATATCTGCAATGCCTTGACATATTGACACCAAACTTTGTATGTGTCGTCGTCACTTCACTCTGACCACATCACAACAGTTTTGTAACTGCGCCACCTATTGGTCGAAAGTGATAATCTATTAAATCATATTTTTAAGTTAATGCATGTGATTTTTCAACCATTTTGCCAAAATTCATCTTTAAATGTCTTCAATTGCTCCTTGCTGCAGTTGATCTCTCACTCCCAGCCACTTTGGCACGTCTTGTCGTCTTGCTTGCGCTTGGCCCCGGTGATTGCTGCTTGCAGCTATATTTATAATTATTTTCTTTCTTTCTTTTTTTAAGTTTTTTTTAATTTCAGGAAAATCTTGTACTTGTGGGAGATAGTAGTGGAGGCATAATAGCCTATCAAAAGGTTTGTGTTTTCATTTAATTGTGGTATGTGCAGCCGTAGGCTCTTCTCTTGGACAGAAAACAGGAAATATGTGGCAGGAAAATCAATATGCCAAGACACAAAAAAAAGAACAAGGAAGTGATTGTTGTTTTGTTTTCGGAGACAGACAGTCTGGCATAATCTCATTAAATCTGGGTCCAACATTTCACTTGTTATGATGTGCCGACCTCCAACATGCCATTGAACGCAGCTATTTTTCCTGGAATGGCTGTGCAAGGTTAAACATTGACTGAAAGACAACTTTAGGTTGCTCATTCATTGTCTGTGCTGTTTGTTCTGAACTTGTGGCAGCAATATTGAATAACAGAAGCCAAATAAGCCTTCCTCCGCAGCTCATTTGGGTGAATCTCATGATAACGGACAATAATTGATCAGGTCATAGTTTATCAAATAAAAACAATTAAAATATGATATGTTTGTCTTTAACTATTTTAAAGGGCATTGTGACTATTTTTATGACAGTAAAACAAAATCAAACCCCGCTCCCTAAAAGCCTACTTACTCCCTAACACGTCACTGCAATGTGAAAACGTTTCATTCTCATTACTATAGTGTTTATTTTATTTTTGTTATAAAAACTGTTTATTATTTTTAATATTGTACTGTTTTAAAATTAGTTGTCTGGACAGGATGCTTTTCATTACTGTAAAATTATTTATATTACTAAACACCTTATTTTTTTTTTCTTCTGATTGTAGGTAAAATCAACACACAGGTATGCTCACTGTAAAAGTGTGCCTCTACCATAATTTTTTGCCAAATTTTAAACCGTAATAATCATACAATTCACTGCAGTTTCTAGCTGGTGTATTATAGGTATTCTCTAGCCATTGAGCAGACACCAGTTGTACACTCGTTATTGCGGTGCATTGTGGGATTGAATGAGTGCACTCGATAACATCCACTATGGGTTTAGACACGACTACAAATGGCTGTCCCTTCAAATAGTGCCTTATTTAAGGGTATGGGGTGATTTTGGACACAGTCCATGTCAGAGAGTGAGAGTGGAGGCAGAGTCCAGAGTGCATTTGACAACCATCATACACTGATACTCTTTTACCATGCATTATTTGTAAAGAATACATGTTGATGTTTACATCACATAACCTGCTCCATATAGATTTCATAGTGCTGTAAATTGCCTTAGTTCACCTGGTACAGCATTACACTTGCAATGCGGAACATTCGGCACGAGTCCCAAGAACAAAAAAGAGCTTAAAATGTGCAGAAGCAAGCTAAAATGGCATTCTTGCTTCAGCAAATGCATTTTTTTTATGTCACTTTTGCTTTTGTTGATAGTATTGGTTAGATCTTGGGTAGTGTTTATTGTAGGTGGTACATGATTTTTCAAACGTGATATAGCTTTTAGCTCCATTAAATTGCAATTTATTTTCCAAACTGCCAGATCAATGTGAAAGTACCAGATGCACATGCATTTGTTTCGGATCAAACTGAATGTGCCTTTAGCGACACTCCCTGGACATTTTACTTTGAACGTGTCAAAACAACAAAATCATTTTGCAGAGTACAGGCACATTTTTACAATGAGTCTGGGTTGGGTGAAATATGACCCTGACATATCTTTGTGAGATCACCCGCTTGCTTTTTCAGTGGGGGAAAAATAGGTTATCTCAGATGTGTCTTTAACATGCTAAACTAAACAGCTGATAAGGAGAGGGAGCACATACACAAACATGCCACAGCACTGCAGAGAATGCTCTCCACAAGGCAGATATGTCCAATGCATCAGCACTAGGGCTGCCCTCGACTAAAGATTTTTTTTTTTTTTTTTACCGGCAAAAGAAGTGATTATGAGTGTGTTATGAAAAAAACTGAAGGAGATTGTCTAAACTTTTTAATAATTTATTGATAAAGTTTTCTGTGTTTTTGGCTGCAGAGATTAAATCACGATGCTGACTTATCATCTCTGCTAGTGGATGCGCCTAGCTGCCTATTTGCCCGTTTCATACGGATTACATAATGTGAGAACATTTATTTTCCATTTAAATTGGTTTATTTCTATAGAGATATATCTCATGTCTGTTAGGCAAGTATGCACTGAGTTTCAGTTCATTTTGTGATGTGACTGAGACCAAGATGGCAGAAAGCTCATCCTGATTGTTTTCATTTGTAGCACTCTATACGTAACGATAGTGTGCCCTAGTGTGCCCTGAGTTCGTTACTGATGTATTGATAGTATATTGTAGGGAAATTGAATAGAAGTCTGTAAAATCACAGAATGTAAACATGGTAAGAAAAAAATGAATAAAGACTCAATTTCAAATACTCACTTGTTTCCCTTTTACTTGACAATTAACTAAAGTTGTGAAATGAGGTTGTAAACACAATATATAAATATAGCTGCAAGCAGCAATCACCGGGGCCAAGCGCAAGCAAGACGACAAGACATGCCAAAGTGGCTGGGAGTGTGAGACCCACTGCAGCAAGGAGCAATTAAAGACATTTGAAGATGAATTTTGGCAAAATGGTTGAAAAATCACATACAATAACTAAAAATATGATTATCACTTTCGACCAATAGGTGGCGCAGTTACGAAACTGATGTGATGTGGTCAGAGTGAAGTGACAATGACACATACAAAGTTTGGTGTCAATATGTCAAGGCATTGCAGATATAAAGCCTGAATAGTCATTTTGGCATCATGCCTCAACTTTGCCACTGCGGTATACGAAAACGGTTTCGTCTATCGACACGAAATCCATAACTTTTACTCGGCACAGTCTGGAGATGACACGATCCGATTTTGGTGAAAATCGGACGTTCGGTCTAGGAGGAGTTCGAAAAAGTAGGTTTTAAAAGAAAATAAAGATGGCGGACAGGAACTTTGATTGACTATGGCAAAATTGGTATCTATGTTTTCAGCATAACCCAAGGAATCTATTGAGATCAGTGTCATTACTATAGGCAAATTTATTCAAAAGTTATTAGCATTTTTGGAAATTTCATTATAACTTTTGACCAAAAGGTGGCGCTGTCTCATAAATTTTTGAGTACTTTTAGGGCGTTGTACTGATGACCCATACTGAGTTTCGTAACGATACGTTCATGCGTTCATAAAATACAGCATTTTAGCACATAATTCAAAATGGCCGACAGCCAAAATGGCCGATATGGGAAAATTGGATATCAGTCAACTCAGCACGATGCCCTGAATCTAACGAGACCACTTTTGTGATTTTTGGACAAACCGTTCAGAAGTTATAAGCAAAAATAGAAATTCTTCATATCTCCGGACCAGTAGGTGGCGCTGCGCCGAAACGCAGCATGTAGCCTCAGGTCATGCTTGTGATGACATGTACCAAATTTGGTCTGAATCCGATAAAGCGTTGTGGAGATACGGCCTTACGTCTGTTTTTGCAAGCGCTACGTAAAATTTATTTGCGCGGTATTCGAGAACGGTAATTCGAATCAACTTGAATTCCATAACTTTTGGTCGTCAAGGTCTGGAGATGATCTGGTTCATTTTTCGTGAAATTCGGAGCAACGGCCTAGGAGGAGTTCGAAAAAGTAGGTTTTTCGGAAAATTCAAAATGGCGGGAAAACTATTATGACGGAAAATGACGTCATATGGTGCAATCGAATCGTCGTGAGCTCAGGAATCAGAGGAAAAAAGAATTTTGTTTCTAGCCCTTGTGGTTCAAAAGTTATTAGCATAAATATGAGTGAAACTTTGGACAGCTGGTGGCGCTAGAGGGAATGAGTTGGAGACTCCAAATTTGCTATGGTGATAGTTCAGGCTGTCCTCTATCACTGTGCCAATTTGTATAAGTTTCCCGCAAACGGTTCTATAGGCTGCCATAGACGCCCAGTCGGAAGAAAAAGAAAAAGAAATATAGCTGCAAGCAGCAATCACCGGGGCCAAGCGCAAGCAAGACGACAAGACATGCCAAAGTGGCTGGGAGTGTGAGACCAACTGCAGCTAGGAGCAATTGAAGACATTTAAAGAAGAATTTTGGCAAAATGGTTGAAAAATCACATACATTAACTAAAAATATGATTATCACTTTCGACCAATAGGTGGCGCAGTTACGAAACTGATGTGATGTGGTCAGAGTGAAGTGACAATGACATATACAAAGTTTGGTGTCAATATGGCAAGGCATTGCAGATATAAAGCCTGAATAGTCATTTTGGCATCATGCCTCAAATTTGCCACTGCGGTATACAAAAACGGTTTCGTCTATCGACACGAAATCCATAACTTTTACTCGGCACGGTCTGGAGATGACACGATCCGATTTTGGTGAAAATCGGACGTTCGGTCTAGGAGGAGTTCGAAAAAGTAGGTTTTAAAAGAAAATAAAGATGGCGGACAGGAAGTTTGGCTGACTATGGCAAAATTGGTATCTATGTTTTCAGCATAACCCAAGGAATCTATTGAGATCAGTGTCATTACTATAGGCAAATTTATTCAAAAGTTATTAGCATTTTTGGAAATTTCATTATAACTTTTGACCAAAAGGTGGCGCTGTCTCATAAATTTTTGAGTACCTTTAGGGCGTTGTACTGATGACCCATACTGAGTTTCGTAACGATACGTTCATGCGTTCATAAAATACAGCATTTTAGCACATAATTCAAAATGGCCGACAGCCAAAATGGCCGATATGGGAAAATTGGATATCAGTCAACTCAGCACGACGCCCTGAATCTAACGAGACCACTTTTGTGATTTTTGGACAAACCGTTCAGAAGTTATAAGCAAAAACATAAATTCTTCATATCTCCGGACCAGTAGGTGGCGCTGCGCCGAAACGCAGCATGTAGCCTCAGGTCATGCTTGTGATGACATGTACCAAATTTGGTCTGAATCCAACAAAGCGTTGTGGAGATACGGCCTTACGTCTGTTTTCGCAAGCGCTACGTAAAATTTATTTGCGCGGTATTCGAGAACGGTAATTCGAATAAACTTGAATTCCATAACTTTTGGTCGTCAAGGTCTGGAGATGATCTGGTTCATTTTTCGTGAAATTCGGAGCAACGGCCTAGGAGGAGTTCGAAAAAGTAGGTTTTTCGGAAAATTCAAAATGGCGGGAAAACTATTATGACGGAAAATGACGTCATAGGGTGCAATCGAATCGTCATAAGCTCAGGAATCAGAGGAAAAAAGAATTTTGTTTCTAGCCCGTGTGGTTCAAAAGTTATTAGCATAAACATGAGTGAAACTTTGGACAGCTGGTGGCGCTAGAGGGAATGAGTTGGAGACTTCAAATTTGCTATGGTGATAGTTCAGGCTGTCCTCTATCACTGTGCCAATTTGTATAAGTTTCCCGCAAACGGTTCTATAGGCTGCCATAGACGCCCAGTCGGAAGAAAAAGAAAAAGAAGAAGAAATATAGCTGCAAGCAGCCATCACGGGGCCAAGCGCAAAAGCAGACGACGAGACATGCTAAAGTGGCTGGGAGTGTGAGGCCAACTGCAGCAAGGAGCAATTGAAGACATTTAAAGATGAATTTTGGCAAAATGGTTGAAAAATCACATACATTAACTAAAAATATGATTATCACTTTCGACCAATAGGTGGCGCAGTTACGAAACTGATGTGATGTGGTCAGAGTGAAGTGACAATGACACATACAAAGTTTGGTGTCAATCTGTCAAGGCATTGCAGATATAAAGCCTGAATAGTCATTTTGGCATCATGCCTCAACTTTGCCACTGCGGTATACGAAAACGGTTTTGTCTATCGACACGAAATCCATAACTTTTACTCGGCACGGTCTGGAGATGACACGATCCGATTTTGGTGAAAATCGGACGTTCGGTCTAGGAGGAGTTCGCAAAAGTAGGTTTTAAAAGAAAATAAAGATGGCGGACAGGAAGTTTGGCTGACTATGGCAAAATTGGTATCTATGTTTTCAGCATAACCCAAGGAATCTATTGAGACCAGTGTCATTACTATAGGCAAATGTATTCAAAAGTTATTAGCATTTTTGGAAATTTCATTATAACTTTTGACCAAAAGGTGGCGCTGTCTCATAAATTTTTGAGTACCTTTAGGGCGTTGTACTGATGACTCATACTGAGTTTCGTAATGATACGTTCAAGCGTTCATAAAATACAGCATTTTAGCACATAATTCAAAATGGCCGACAGCCAAAATGGCCGATATGGGAAAATTGGATATCAGTCAACTCAGCACGACGCCCTGAATCTAACGAGACCACTTTTGTGATTTTTGGACAAACCGTTCAGAAGTTATAAGCAAAAACATAAATTCTTCATATCTCCGGACCAGTAGGTGGCGCTGCGCCGAAACGCAGCATGTAGCCTCAAGTCATGCTTGTGATAACATGTACCAAATTTGGTCTGAATCCGATAAAGCGTTGTGGAGATACGGCCTTACGTCGGTTTTCGCAAGCGCTACGTAAAATTTATTTGCGCGGTATTCCAGAACGGTAATTCGAATCAACTTGAATTCCATAACTTTTGGTCGTCAAGGTCTGGCGGTGATCTGGTTCATTTTTCGTGAAATTCGGAGCAACGGCCTAGGAGGAGTTCGAAAAAATAGGTTTTTCGGAAAATTCTAAATGGCGGGAAAACTATTATGACGGAAAATGACGTCATAGGGTGCAGTCGAATCGTCATGAGCTCAGGAATCAGAGGAAAAAAGAATTTTGTTTCTAGCCCTTGTGGTTCAAAAGTTATTAGCATAAACATGAGTGAAACTTTGGACAGCTGGTGGCGCTAGAGGGAATGAGTTGGAGACTCCAAATTTGCTATGGTGATAGTTCAGGCTGTCCTCTATCACTGTGCCAATTTGTATAAGTTTCCCGCAAACGGTTCTATAGGCTGCCATAGACGCCCAGTCGGAAGAAAAAAAAGAAAAAAAAGAAAAAGAAGAAGAATAAGAACGGGAACAGATACAATAGGTGCCCGCACCTTCAGTGCTTGGCCCCTAATAAGAACGGGAACAGATACAATAGGTGCCCGCACCTTCAGTGCTTGGCCCCTAAAAAGAAGAATAAGAACGGGAACAGATACAATAGGTGCCCGCACCTTCAGTGCTTGGCCCCTAATTATGTAGTTGGATTATGTTTTATTATAAATTCATCAAAATCATCCCAAAACAATTCTTATGTAATTTTATATGTAAAGTCTTGTCTCTGTGTTTTTTTGAGAGATCTCAATCCGGAGGTCATTCAAAGGTCTGTTTTAAATCCATTGTCTTGAGATCCAACAACTCTGCCGTTATCTCTTTGCCGTGCCGTCTCTGAACCAATCAGTCTTTCCCAAACTATTTAACTTGACGACGTTCTTCGTTGTTGGGCTCATCTCTTATGGCCATAAATTCCTTACTGGTGGGTTTTCGTTGGCTATGGTAGACTGGCTGGAGCCGGGGTTTTATGGCTCTGGATTGGTGATTTGAGGTCTGGAGTCTTGAGTTCTGTGTGGAATTATGTATGAACGAATCACCTGGAAGATTCATTTGTGTTTGGTTCGCCCTCAAATCCTACAAGTGCAAAATGCTTTAAGTTCACCATAACTTATCCAACATTCTACATATAAATTGTTATAGTTAGGCCATGTCCACACGGACACGGGTATTTTTATAACCGGAGTTTTTCCTCTTGCGTTTTTGAAAAAATCTCTGTCTACATGAAAACGCAAAAACACGCTATCAAGCGCCGTCAAGAGCATTCCACACCAGCAGGCGGCGATATAACCCTAACCGTAAAGCCACGTTGGCCAATCAGAAGCCGTCAGCGGCGCACAATCTGACGTCAAACACAGCGGATAACGGCGCACACTTTGACGTCGCAAGGCAAAAACTCCGGTTTTACTGTCTACGCGACAACACTGCAACCGGCGTTTCTGAAAATCCTCACCCTGGCAGGGGTTTTCAAAAATGTTCGGTTTCAGTGACCTGATACTGCGTTTCCGTGTGGACGAACGGGCGAACCGCGTACAAAAAGTCACGGTTATAAAAATACCCGTGTTCGTGTGGACAAGGCCTTAGAAGATATTTCTGGTGTTATACATTTTGCTTGGAAATAAATAAGCAATATTTTATATTTTAGTCTGTATTATTGCGCTCCTATTTGGCGCGAATGCGCACAACAGTGCTCGTTCAATGTGAAGTTTAGCAGAAAAAAATAAATATTTGCACAACTTTTTAACATTTACGGATGGAGAATATACCTGTGAAATTTGAGTTTTGCACTGAGGAAAACACCATGTCTCAAACGCATAAAACAGCACAAAATATATGCTGTTTGTTGATGGATCGATTTGATCCACGATCGACCTCTAGGGCTGCTTCAGAAACGCGTGCACAGGCCATTATCCAGACTAGGGCCACATTTACACATAGCCAGGTATTTAGAGAAATAAATAAATGGGATTACGTGAAGTTCAATTACCTATTATGAAAACGCTTTAGCCCAAACTTATTTGTTAGGTTCATTCAAGTCAGGTGTTGGACTTTAATCCCCGCTTTTCTAAGCGGCCTTTATGGAACAACCCTCAGGTTAGGCTACTTATACTTTTAGATAAACCAAACAAATAATTTACAAATCAAAGTGTGGTTGTGTCTTTAATATTTTATTTGCATGATGTTAATCTAATGCCACATCCACAATAACATTTTCTAATGTGTCTTCATGTTCCGTTTTTACAACTTTACAGTGTTTAATTTCAAAATGAAAGACATGAAAACATGAACAGAAAACATGAAACAAGAACATAGATGATCATAGAGCGTGGTAACGCAAAGTATTACAACTAGAAGAACATATTTGACTGATTCAAAGTTTTTTGACTGAGTTTTTGTTGGGTTGTAAACAAACATGTCTCTACAAATATGAAACTAAAAGCTAGTGATCAACTTACAGATGGCAGAGCAATGAATAATCTTACAACATAAAATGAGAGGGAAAATAGTCTAGGTCTACATATTTGAAAACTCAACTTATTAATAGCCATAGCCATAGAGCTCCAGCTTTACATTAAATACGTTGACACACAGCAAAAAAATGTGGGCCGTCCTTGAGCTTCTGTCAGCCCCGTTTTTGACACTAGTCGGATACTGTCAGCATTTTAATGGCCAATTAAGCATGTTGAATTGCCATTGGGCAGGTGTTAAGAGAGATCACTGTGATTGGCTGGAGTCAATTCACCAATAGCAAAGTTATGGCAAGCTAAGATGACGTCATCAAATCTTACTCCCTCACTTAGATGACGCTTAGTTAGTCACTTAGGCCTTGTGTCCACCATAGTGTTTTTAGCCAGCTGAAAACGCTAGGCGCCTAGCTGCGGGCACTTGAGAGCGTTTTGGCAGCGCAGTTTTTTTTTCAGTTGAGACGCATGGTTGCTATGATACAGAATATCCGTTGGTCCATGTGGTATTAGTCCCGCCCCTCCTCTACTGTGATTGGACGGTTGGCTAAAAAGTGACAGGGATGAGCGCTGCGTTTTACCCAAAGTTGAACATTCTTCAACTCTCGGTGACCTGTAAAAAACGCCAAACGCTCAGCGCTTGAGTGTTAAATACTCGCTCCCCGCCTCGTTACGCTCCTGGCATTCTAAAAACGCGGCATTCTCATTGAAAACAATTGAAAAAACATGCCAGCCGCGTGAAAAAACGCTTTGGTGGACACACGCCCTTAGTCACTTAGTCACTTAGTTTGTTGTAATAAAAGGATGTGTGCGTGTAAAACTTTGTAAACTTGTGCTAAACAAACTCATTCAGCATTTTGAGCAATATCAAGTGGATTCTCACTAACGGTAACGTGTGTGTGTGTGTGTGTGTGTGTGTGTGTGTGTGTGTGTGTGTGCTGCAGCTGAGTGTGAGGTGAAAGACTTATGTATATAATGCTTCCACAGCAAGCACTTGATGCATGGCTGTTGTGAGAATGAGGGCCCTATACAAGTATGTGTGTGTTTCAGGAGACTGCTTTTTCCCTGAAAAAGAAAGCATTTCTTAACCACAATTTTTTTTTAAGAATGAAAATGCATACCTTCCCAGGGGAACTGAGTATTGCCCATACATCTTCTGGGTCGGGCTTTCGTGTAGCAATTTCTATAAACCCTGGGTCACCTGCCTCAGGAATACTTCAAAGCATGTCTGGGGTTCTTAGTCAGGCTACTGGCTTAGATGTCATGGAACTGATGCAGCAGCCACAGGGGAAGGAACTTGGCGGTAGACAGACAGGGTGTGGGACTTCCAAGTTGCCTCTATCTGTTTCTTCACCACCGAGAACTGCTGGGGCAAAGTCCTCATTGGTGTCGCCGAATAGGCCTGCTTGGGAGATGATGGCATTGAGAAAGTGCACTTTCTCAGCCTCCCTCATCTTCGCAAGATTGAGGAATAGGTGTTGTTCCTGGACTGCCAGAGTGGACATCACCCGACCAAGTGCCTGTGCCATGACCTTCACTGCATGCTGGTTCAGGATTACCCTTGTGCATGTCTCTCAATGCCTTGGTCTGATGCACCTGCAGGATGGCCATTGCGCGCTGGGTGGAGACGGTCTGTCCAGAAGCGCTGTAGGATCTTGCCGTTAGGCTTTGGACTAGAGTCTCGGATGGTTCCTCGAGGTGGCTGCATTTTATGGGCACAGGTGCACCATAATCACCCACTCAACAGGTGGAGCAGTTTCTATCAACCTTGGGTCACCTGCCCCAGAAACGCTTCAAAGCCCATCAGGGGTTCCTAGTGCTGAGCTGGCTGGCAAGTGGCGACACCTTCCTGCAAGGGGCCTTACGTTGGAGTCAGACTGCAAGCTCGGGCCATCATGGGGAATGCTGGAGTACCCCCTGGCTGCCCCACCGTGAAGGATGGAAGACCCCAGGAAGTGTGTTCTGGGACTAAAAAGTGCTTTCCATGACTTTGTGAGCTCCTCATGTCACCTCCAGGAAGACATGGGGGTGGACTTTGTCTGTGAGCTGCGTTCAGAGCATAGAAACCAATCAAATGACACAATAATCTAACCAATCAACTCAAACCTGTTTGCAGCAGCCCGGGCAAGCACAAAAACCTTCTCAGCGTCAGTCCCAGGCTGAGCAGCTATTCCCAATGGTGGAAGCCCAGGTAATTTGTCAGCATCGACAGGCTCGAGCTCACCCTGTGATGCTACGATTGATAGCTCATCTTCCTCTTGAGCTGCACCGAATGAGAAATTAAATTCACTCAAGGGTGAACCTCGTTCCTCAATGGGAGGACTGTGGGGATTTACCCGGCGGGGACACTTCCATTGAAACCCCCTGGCTGTAGTCTTCATAGAGTGTTCAAGAACAACCTTTTTGCCCAGATGCATGTGACACAAGGCCAATTATCTAGCCCTCTAAAATATGGGAAAAAATAATACTTAGTAGAGCTGCAGTCTTTGTGGCCCAGGAGATTCAGATGAACATATCATAGGCTGATGTGGCGGCAGTGACTCAGTGGTTCATGTAGGTTGTCTACAAACAAGAATGGTTGGTGGTTCAATCCCCGGTTCCACCTGACCAAGTGTCGCGGTGTCCATGAACAAGACACCTAACCCCAACTGCTCCCGACGAGCTGGATGGCGCCTTGCATGGCTGACACCGCCGTCGGTGTGTGAATGGGTGAATGTGAGGCAACTTGTAAAGCGCTTTGGTGGCCATAGGGTCTGTGAAAGCGCTATATAAATGCAGTCCATTTACCATTTTACCATTTATGTATGGGAGCATGCTTACCCGGTCAACCCATCTGAGAAACAGACTGCCCTCAACTAAAATGTTTCTATTGCAGCCTAATTTTAACAATATAAAGCCAATGCTTTTGGCAGGCTTTTTATATATATATCATTAAAGTCTGGTTTCACATTCATCTTGAATAAAGCGGTGGGATAGTCCAGGTGGCGGTATGTTGCACCGTTGTGATGCTGGCCCTTGAATATATTGCACTGGCTATATGAACAAATTTTACTGGTGTTTTACTATTTTTAACATAAGCATGCTTGAGCATAAGCTTATCAGTAGGTTTCTGTCATGCTTGAAATAATAGGAAGAAGAATGGGGAATGCAATCTGGAAATAACAAGCCAGAATTTAATGCAAACTCATAATTCCGGATGACATAATTGCTCTGGTTATTGTGATGACTGTTATCGGTCAGCCAAATTAATCTGTTTCTTCCATTTCTTTAATACTCGAGTAGAGTGTATTTTGGCCCTTACAGTCAATGTCAGAAAGGAGACGTTTAAGGCACACTCTTCCATATGAACCTGCCCAGAATGCAAGAGAAGCTACTTTTCTCCCTGTGGTTGAATTAACGCTCCCTGACCTCACAGTGACATTCACATCTTGCCTGGGAATCCAACCACGGCAGTTTGTTAGCTTGGGATTAGCTGGTGGATGAGTTCACAGAAAGAAGCCTGCCTCTCCTTCACAGCTTCTGTCCCAATGCTGGCTCCATCCCAGCACTCAATACCAAGCTGCTCAGGTGAGGATTTAATTGCATGTTCAGAGCTATAACAGGAGCTCTCTTTGAAGAGTGTTGGCGGACTGCCATCGGAGAGCCAATACTGACGCCTATCCCCCTGAATTGGGAGGAAAGTCACCGGGGCAGTACACTGTGTGTTCGGATTGGGAGCAAGAAGAACAAGAATGGATGTCCCATCATGCTCAGGTGACTGACAGTTGTATCCTTGGTGCCTCATATGTGCTTCTGGGGGTGTTGGGCTGAATAGAGGGCATGCTGTTTGCTTACTCTTGCACTGTGTGGTCAACAGGATTGTTAACACAACCCTAGTCCTGTGTCACCCACATCTGACGTTGTGTTTATTGGAAATGAAACTATTGGCTTTAAAAATACCTGGCAACAATACCTGGTGTATTACTGGTGTTTAACCCACACTGTCAGAAAAAAAATGACCTAAAAGTATATATGTTGGTGTAAAACAGGTTTGTTTGGTGTTTTTTTACAAAAAAGTGCACAAAGAAAAATGTGATAACCTGTTAATCTTTTTCTAAACAATCTAACCATGGTTATTCTCAACCCAGGCTAATTAGAAATATGTAAGACATTTCTGCAAATCAGCAAAGAAAAAATACATTTCACTGCAGACAATTTTTTACGCAGTACCTTACACAATGTGTTATTACCTCAACACTTTTACCATAGTGCATGATTGGTAAACAAATACATTTTAATGTTTGCATCACATAATATGCTCCGTATATATGGCTTTTCGGACATAAACTTACTTGATTGTATCAGGAGTGCAACGCTGTACTACGTGAACTGAGTGCTCGGGACTAGTCAAGCTAAAATGAAATGGTGGTTTCAGCAAATAAGTCTTTATATGTTATACATGTTTGTTTTTTCTCACACTACTGGTTTAGGGTAGATTTTAGCGTATGTGATACATTAATTTCATCCATGATAAATAATTAACATTTTAGCGGCACTCACCAAACATTTCATTTTCCGAACTGTTGTGATACTTACAGAAACTAACGTAAAATGTTGCCACAGTTACATTTACTGTACCTCAGATACATTTTACATGCTACTATTAGCATTGCCGAGTTTTTATTTTATTTTATTTTTTTACCAATGTTACAATATTTTTGTTTTGTTTTTGTCTTATTTTCATAAACTGAAGTAAAAGTAAATAATTTAATTTTGTTTTGGCTTCAGTAAACTCTAATATATTGTTTATCTTAAATAGCTGTGAAGGTAATGTCTATTTCCTTGTCTTTATTTAGATAATATTTGTGTCCATTTATACTAGTTTGCTATGCTGTCGTATAATCTTGTTAAAAAGCAACAACACAGATCCTGACAACTGTACAAACATGTTCACATAGTTGTAAGATATTTTTCAAGACAAATGTGTGCTTACAGTGAGCACTAAAATAGACACAAACCCTGCAGTCAACCCCGCAAGTCGCTTCTTTTTAGCAAATGTTTTTTCACCACCTCTTCATAAAATCTCTGGAGGTGCAGACACTTAATTGATCTTTTGAAATGATATTTTACAGACAGAGACTTTATGGCAGCCCAATTATACGCTATTCTGGCTGCATCAGTGCAATCGAGAACTAATAGCTAAAAATGCAAGCATCAGTAACACTTTACTTGCATTAATAAATCGTGATGTAATACTTAACAGATCAGTGGTTAATTTACTTTCAAATACCAGCATGATAAAATACTAATTTGTCATTTCAAACTATTTAAATGTGCAAGAACTAATATTCAGTTAATACTTATTTCATGTAATAGAGACGTTCTTAATGAAACTGTTATGCAGCATATTTTTTTATTAATGATGACCATCTTAAAAACCTTAACCACAAAAAGCAGATTTTAATGAGCTTTCTAGGTATTAGTCATAAAGATTTGATTCATGTACTGGATATAAAAAGAAAGAGAAATTCTACTGTTGCTTTCAAAGGCCATTACATTCTCTCCAGTCTGCTTTTGAATTGAAAAAAAAAAGGGCTCAGGGCATCATTTTAATGATGTTTGTACGCTCTAAACCGAACAGCGGGGGCATCTAAATCACATTCCATTATTGCAATTAACAATGCCACAGCTGTTTAGATTGATGGTCTAAACTTATATTAAATCTCTGCAGCATGCCTGATATCATGACTAAACCATAAAACCATCCAATTGATTGTAATAGCACAAGGGGTATTCAAGTCAAAGCCTATGCTCAGATCATTTACTTAGTACTGTATCTGCCAGTGTGCGTGCAGGCAGAAGAAGACAATGAAGGCAGAAGGCTCCAATACAAAGTGTTTACTTTCAAATATAACTTAAAGGAGAACTCCGGGCAATTTTTTAAGTTAATCTTGATCGTTATACCTTTGTGAGTACTGTCTATATATAAAAAAAAAAAAAAAGAATTGGAGTGTCGTGTGTGAAGAGTGATGATCGGAGTTGCTCACAAATAAAGAAGAAATGGTTCGTAACGTAACTATGGAGAATATAGAAGATTTTGAACACATGGAAGAGGCTTTTGAGTTTGATGGTCGTCCTTATTTATTCAAACCCGAGTATACAGACGAAGAACTAGCCTCACACTCTTCGGTCAACAATACCTTTTCCCGGCTACAACGGGAGTTCCCACGGGACTTCAGCGCGCATTTTGATTGCATTTTGTGTCTGTTAAGAGGCACTAAAACACTCTTTATGAATATGCCCCCATAACTGCCGTTTTAGCTGAGTGGGAGCTCTGGGTATTAGCGGTAGCAGCTCCGTGTTGCAAGCACCAATCCGGTTCGTTTTTTTTCTTCTATAAACCGCACTCACAAAGGTATAACGTTCAAGATTAACTTAAAAATTGCCCAGAGATCTCCTTTAAGCGATACAAATAGGCAGGATACACACACCAGTAAGGACGTTACATAGACGAGAACGGACACAGACTGACTGAATAGAGGGGACTAAATACAGACAGCAGGCGGCCAGGGCGGAGCAGGCAGTGCAGGTGGCCGGGGCGGCGCAGGCGGCCAGGGCGGAGCAGACGACGGGAGGAGCCATGGTGGAGGTAGGGTTGACGACACCAGGGGGCCGACTGATGGGGGCGAAGCAGGTGGGAGAGGAGACCAGGGTGGAGCCGTAGAGCCGACAAGACAGGGTGATGCTGAGGGACATGGTGACACCGACGGCTCCGGCAACCGAGGCGTAGGCGTGGGATCCAGAGGGCCATGGCAGAGCCGGAGGGAGTGAGGAGCCCAACTGAGCCTGAGGGACGGAGTGACGAGGGGAAGTCGGAGGAGAGAAGTTCCGAGGCGAGGGCAGGGCGAGGAAGGACCAAGGCGGAACGAGGAAGCCCGGCGGAGCTGGTGGGCCACGGCAGAGATGAGGGAGGTAATGGACCGACAGGCTGCTGCAGAGTCCAGGTTGAGGAGGTCAGAAGCGGAGACCAGGGATCCACCGACCCTGAGGGAGTTGGTGGCAGGCAGACCCATGGCGACTCCACCTCCTCGAAGGTTGTAGAAGGAGCAGAGGGGCTGCCAGGCAGTGGTGGAGAAAAGGCAGATGGGAGGAGGTGGGAGAGGGAGGCTGGGTGGGAATTCGGGCTCTGGTGTCAAGATGGGCTCTGGGCTGGACAGGACCAGCGATGAAAAAAAAAAGTATCATGGGCTGGACGGGACCAGCGGTGAAAAAGTATCTCGGCTGGACGGGACCAGCAGTGAAAAAGTCTCTCGGCTGGACGGGACCAGCAGTGAAAAAGTATCTCGGCTGGACGGGACCAGCGGTGAAAAAGTCTCTCGGCTGGACGGGACCAGCGGTGAAAAAGTCTCTCGGCTGGACGGGACCAGCGGTGAAAAAGGTTCTAGGCTGGACGGGACCAGCGGTGAAGCAGGCTCAGCGTGCATGACGTCAACCGTCTCAGGCTCGGCGGGCATGACGTTTACAGTTTCTGGCTCGGCGGGCATTACGTTTACAGTCTCTGGTTCGGCATCGATCTCAGTTCATATCCTGACTGGAGCAAGCGTGTTTTTTATGGACATATTTCATATACTGTAGTGCTCCACATCTTCAAATGAATATATATATATATATATATATATATATATATATATATATATATATATATATTTCACAACACTTTCCACACAGAACATTAAACGTTTACCTGAAGTATCATATCCACCGGGCGGACACTAACATTACCAGGTTGATACTCCATTTATCTACATGTGAGGTGCTTTAAAAGCATATCACAGTATGGATGCTTACAATTACTTTCTCAGCAGAAAGGTTGGGGACATTTTTAAAACAAATGAAACGGTTTTAAAAGCGTACCCATCATGGTCTTTTGCTAAGGTGCCTGGGGAGGTTATCAGTTTATATTGCACTTGCATGGTTGGGTCAGTCAGCATCTATGCAAATACTAATTGCTTTGTGCCATTCATACATTTCAAAATGTGTGTGCTTAGGTTCGGTAAGGTTTGTAGCCGTGTTGCTGTGGAACAGTGTGTGAGAGGGTTTAAATTCTCCATCTGTGACACATGTGCCCTGTGTATTGTCACGAATAAACAGAAGGTTAATGTAATTCAATGCTAGCTACTGTGTCTTTTCTTATTCTCACGTTTACTTGAATATTTCTGTATACAGAATATAATTTCTATAAATTTTCCACTGAATTATGCGATCTGAAGAACACGGTCTTCCACCAGGCTCAGATTAACACAGTGTAGTGCCCTAGGGTGACCACATTTTAAGTTTCGATTGGATTGAAAGGGGTGGTTTATTCCTTTTATAATCCGATCGAGAGAAGATGTAAAAACTTTATCGGATTAAAAACCAAAACTGAAAGGACTGTGTAATGACGTATGAAATAGCATAATGATGTATGACGCTCGGAATGTTCTTGTTGAAAAAAGTGTAACACTCTGGGCCAGATGTACGTACGTACATTTGTGAACGCAGCGTTAATTGTGCCATGGCCAAGATGCAGAAAGCGCTTGATGTGAAACCGCAGTGTGCGTGTTATGTACCAAACCTGCAGTTCATCAGGTAATCAGCGCCTGTCCCCACCCACTATACCGTAAATTACACTTATCATATAAATAAGTGTCCCGTCATTCTAAAATTCTCCTTTCACTCAGCATCTGTGAAGTGGAGCAGGACAATGTCCCACCAGTCTTTTTTCGGATTATCACCCAGAGACAACTTGTTTTGGGCACGGGAGGGGAGGGGAGGGGAGGGGCATTTTTACTGATAAATATAAGCAACACGGTACAACAACGGTTCATGTGCTCATTGTCCCCAAATTATGACCAGTAATTGATCAATATTAAGCCTGCTGTTTAAAACAAATAAAGAACCAATGTAGGAGATGGGTCTTATGTGCAAACAGCTGGAAACTGTATATATTCAGCAGTATGCTACCTATTCTGATTTAAAACTTGCATATATACGCGCACATCAACACGATCACATGTTTAGCACTCATGTAAACACTACATTCAGATTCATCAATCGGAAAGAATTCAGTCCGACTGAACCAAAAGTTATGCATGTAATAATCATCTCTAACTAAGCAACCAGCTAAAAGAGAAAACCGTTCCACAAATTTCTAATCATTTTTCTTCATTTCGAAGAAATAGGCTACACTGTGACCTGACCCAATTGCAATTCTTTATATGCATATTTTATATTCTCTCTGTATATTTTATCATTAAATGTTAATTTTATATCTGCATCTCTTCCAGCAAAATAATATATATATATATATATATATATATATATATATATATATATATATATATATATATTATACAAAACATGACAACTATTTTAAAGGTTTAGTCGTTATCTTAATCATTTGGTGCCTCAGGGCACTCGCCTAATCCCGTCTATGGATAATCCGGCCCTGTTTTCCACGTGCGCGAGTGTTATGAGTCAGAGGGTCAGATGTATTAATGCTTTTGCGCCCACTTCAGGCATATTTGTTTCACAAAGTGCGCATAACACCATGGCGAGCTATGTACGATCGGGACGCACCGAGATTAAAGCGCAGACTGCCGGTCGCGGGAACTGAAAATGGCAAAATGCGCTTTTCGTGTCATGCATATGCATTCATGGGATGGTCAAGGGGAAAGTGGGAGTGTCACATAAAGAGATGGGAGGGGAAGCGTAAACTGCGCCTAATTTTGTATTCCGCGCTATGTACAGAAAAAGCCGGTGAAAGTGCGCCTCTATTTTGCGCTGAAAATTCTCTGCCTCTTAAAAGCAGGTGTAATTTAGGAAGCGGGTTTCCTGGCATATGCCTCCTGGTGAAATGGCAGCAGTAATCCGAGCAAGACGAAGACATATGCTAAGGAGGCGAGCTGAAAAGATTTTTGCCACAAGAATCACACTTTTTCAGTTGAGTGAAAACGAAATCATTAAGCGTTACAGATTAAGCTGCTATGCAATATTACAGTTACTGGAAGAAATCAAAGATGACATAGAATCTCCGACTCAGCGTTCACATTTCATTGCAGCAGTTGTTTAACTCCTCGTTACATTACAATTATTTGCATCAAGATAATTTCAAACAGTCATACTATGATGGAAAGAGAGGAGGAGGCGCAATTTGGTTGGGGACAGGCACTGATTACCTGATGAACTGCTGGTAGATAACACGCACACTGAGGTTTCACATCAAGCGCTTTCTGCATCTTGGCCATGGCGCTATTAACGCTGCGTTCACAAATGTACAGTACGTACGTACATCTGTCCCAGAGTGATGTGCTTATTATTATACCTCTCTTGTCTTCATTTTTTTTTTTTTTATTCTCGTAAAGATTATATTTTGTGTTTCTGGTGTAGTAATAAACTTTATCTTAATTTAATACTGCATGTTGTGGGATAATTATGATTTTAATTAGGCAAACAGAAAAACCTTAGAGAAACATACATATACATCGGTAAGCGCCTCCTAATGTGCAAGCGTGAATTATCTGAAGGTGATCTATCGTTTCACGTTTGGTGTGAAATTTCCGTTCGTCAGTGATTCGCCCCACTTTATCGCGTTCAGTGTGAAAGGGCCTTCATGCAGCTTACATCACGGACGTTGCAGTTTATTGGTCAGGCCACATCTGAAGTCCTCATGGCTCTTGCAGCAGGACTATGGCATTCTCACACAGGTGACCAGGGACCCTGGGTATCTTTCTTCTGGTGTCAGACAGTAGAATGGTCTCTTTAGTGTCCTAAGTTAATGTAACTGTGACCTTAATTGTACACTGCTAACTTTTAGTGTCTTAACCCCTTATCAAGCGCCCCTATTTTTGAGAATTTTCTGAAAACGGCATACCCAAATACAAATGTCTGTAGCTCTTAAACCCTATGGTCCACATTCATAATTCTTGTCTTTTTTTAAACTAGACAATTGAATCTTTGTTACCCAAGAGTCAATTTTAACTCAAAGTTGAATAGGAAAAGAGTAAAACAAGGTAAATTGACATGAAAGTGACTTACGATTTCTTTGAATGAACTTAACTTAGGGAAAAATTGATCAGACTTTTATGTCAAAGGCCTGAAAACACCATAAAGATAAAATTTAATGTCTGGACATGTTTTGAGTCAAATTTGAGATTGATACTCCCAAAAATGTAGTTTCTGTAAGCTTTTATTGATGAAAAGTATAGGCGTCCTTTCCAAAAACCTATTTGGAGACTCCAATAGACACCTGATAACCAAATGACATAAGAGTAAACAGTACATACTACATGCATGTATATCAATTCAAGACTGTTTTGCCCATCAAACCACACAATAAAAAACTATTTCAGCAAAACATTTTAACATTTTAACAAAATACCCTTTATTTTGATCAATTCTAATAGCAAAAACAGTGAAATAAAACGTCTATCATTAAATGTATAGCCTAGACATTCCAGAAGTGACCGTTTTCCAACTAATGTATAATATATATATATATATAAAATAGTTTTAGAACATTTGTAATTAGAACAGTGTTTTTTACTCAAATAAATTACAGTAAACGGATTATTATAATGGATATCCTATTACTTTCTGCTGCTCTTCGTCGCTTCTTCTCTCCACCTTCTTCAAAACACCACCAAAGTATTCTGTAGTCGACGATCAATGGTAGAGATGTTCAGATATAAGCTTTGGATTAAATCCGTGTGTTTATATACTGTCTATGGTTTATTCGAACTCCGTGGGCAAAACGATGTAAAACAACGCTATGTGTGTGTATGTGTCGGCGCACTATGTGTGTGCGCTCTTGCGTGTGGAATGGCGAAAGCGCACGTGTGAATGAAAAGTTTGCGCTTTGTTCTTGTATTACACGTTTCATGCAAGCAGATTCGTCAATCACTGCATCGATGTTGGTTGGTCAATACTCCCATCAATCAAAACTTTGCTGACTAGACATTGGCTGGCTTTATCCAGGCTTTTATCCAGTTGAACACCGAGGAGCGCGATTGACAGTTCGCGCATCCGGTAAAATGCTCCCTTTTTGTTTCAGTCAATAACAAAGCCTGTGATTGAAGGATAGACACGAGGGAGGGCTCAATTTACCCGGAAGATTCCAAACTACGGGGGAGATATGGCTTTTGAACGTTGGAATCGATATTTCATTGAAAATGAACATGATGGATTACTCTAACTCAAAACGCTCATGTAAACAAAGGAGGATATTTCGTTTTTTTCCCTATTTTGTTGTTGTTTTGGATTAAACAGTGGGATGCATTTTGAAGAGTAGACCCTTACATTGAAATGTATGCTGGTGTTTCTTGGATTCGTCCGAACTGATCTGAACCATACGCGATCAAAGATAAGTATTGCCGTTCATTGTGTTCATGTTTACAAGGTCAGTCAGCATTTAATTTAACCCTTTCCTCTCTGGTGTATTGATTGCAAAAACAAGCTCAGAACATGATTCTTGAGTGTTTTAGCTTTCAAATGATGCATAGTTTATGATAGTTGATTGAATATT
Organism: Phoxinus phoxinus; assembly: GCF_949152265.1. Classification (NCBI taxonomy): domain Eukaryota; kingdom Metazoa; phylum Chordata; class Actinopteri; order Cypriniformes; family Leuciscidae; genus Phoxinus; species Phoxinus phoxinus. The sequence continues at coordinate 7,078,974 of NC_136892.1, forward strand.
TGTTATAAAACAAAGCCGATAAAAAGTAATAAAAGTTTAGCCACGCCCCTTCGGCCCGCCCGCGGGCCGGTGCTTGATAAGGAGTTAAAGGATTAGTTCACTTCAAAATGAAAAATTCCTGAAAATTTACAAGATGTTCATGTCTTTCTTTCTTCAGTGGAAAAGAACTTAAGTTTTTTGACGAAAACATTTCAGGATTTTTCTCCACACAATGGACTTCAATCGCAACCAACATGTTGAAGTCCAAATCAACTTTAACTACAACTTGGATTGGGAGGGATTGTACTCAAACCCGTCCCAGATGGATGGGAGTACTAAAGTGAGCCCCAGTGGTGCAGGGTGAATAAACTAAAGCTGTGGGTAGCAAAAAAAAACACTTACCCCAAGGGAAATGGAGGCCTCAGCTATAAGGCCAACGACATTTTTACCTCCTGGGGTTGGCGAGAAAAAAAAAATACTCTGTTGATTTTGATCTTACATATAAGTGTTATACATTATTCAAAACTGTTAAATGTCTTCTTTTATTTGTGTACACTCATAATAAAAACAAAATATTGTGTTTTTAGTAAAATAAAGAAAATAAACATGATGCGCGTTCTGCCGTCTCTCTCAATCTGAAGTTCATTCTGAAACGCGACAAAATGAACTGTAACTCAGCAAAGGTTTGTCACACAGACTTGAGACATATGTCTTTACAAAGCTTGAATTCTCTTATTTCAAATGATGTAAATTATATAAAAAACTAATATTCTCTGTTTAAGTAATCTGTATGAAAGCAACAACATGTACAGTTTCTCCAGCCCACGCTCATTAACTCTAAGGTGACCACACCCACGCGACATGCAAATGGTCCACATGGAGGAACGCAGACCTGTAAACCCCCATTACCTCAACAAACAAAGAATCAGAGATTTCAGTATTCCTCTGCTTTTCATAGTTTGAAAGACTGTGTTTGTGCTGTGCTGTGCTGTTTACCTTGGATTTACCTCGGAAGAATTAGAAGAACACGATTTGATTATAAGAAAGATTTTTAAGTTAAGACATTTCCACTCATAATAGTAAGCATGTTATTGTTGTATAAACTTTACATTGTAGCTACTAGTTAAACTGGTGCCTGACTATATATATATATATATATATATATATATATATATATATATATATATATATATATATATATATAGACAGAAACATGTATAAATGTTGACCTGCTACTGTGTCTGCCCTGCCATTCAAGCGAAATGTCATTTTGAGTGGCTTGGAAGGCAGGGCCGAAGCTTTCGGTGCCGATGCCTCTCCAGAGGCAAGATAGTTCGCAAACGTCTCGTCGATTGGGGGCATCAACACATACCCATGTTCACGTATCCCCTCAACATCAGCATAGTTTGCTCGCTGTTGGTGATGGATTTGTGCAGAATATGGGTTCTTCCATGCCTTCTTGATGTCAGTATGCCGAGTCGTGCTGTTACTCAGCACGAACAGGACCCGAACCACTGGGCCCAGATGCCTATCCCTCTTCCCTCTAGAAGAGGGCCAGACAAGAACTGAGTTTTCTTAGCGGAAATCAGGTCTCTCAAGAGCTGAATGTGTGTGCTCTTCGCCCAAACAGTAAATGCACAAGGTGTGTGTGTCGTCTGGTGTCAGATACCTGAGACACAGAACCACACACTTCTTGAAAGGCTTATCACTTGGCATAATTGTTTCTTACCTTTTTCGGGTGATTGCAAATCAGACAAACAGTCCCTGAAGACGAAAAGTCCCTTTTATACTTCCGGGTCGCACTAGTAGTGATGTCATAGGCTGACACTGGTCAAATTCGATTGCCGTGATTGGATAGCTTTTCAGACACCGGTTCACGTGGAGGGTGTTCCCCATAGCGCCATCGATGCAGTGCGAGTTCCCTTTTGAAAGGGAAATTTAATTTACTAACCAGAATCAAAATGTGTGCTGCATATCCTAGAGTTGCTAGTTGATATCCAGCCTTCTCGCTTCACTGCTGCAATCCAAGCGTCACATCGTTTTTCGTAAATCTAAAAACACTTTAATTTCCAGCATCCAACCACCGAGCAACCTAAACCTAATTTGTTACCTAAATTAAATTTTCATATTTTTAAAAGCAGTATTAAATAAATTAATAAAATCCTACCGTCCATCGATCGCCTCCCACCGATGTTTTGAATGCACTTGACAACTAACCGGAAATGTCAAAAAAAAACAAAGACGTCACTTCCTTAAACCAACGGATAGCCGTTAAAATGGTGCACCACTCAACTTTACCTTCCATTTCCAATGTGATTGATAAGAAGTAATGTGAACTGATTAATGAAATGTTTTCCATTACTTAATTTTCTAATCAACTAATAAGACTTACTCAGAGCTGAATTAAAAATTTTAAATTGCTATTTAAATTCTATTAAAAAAATAGGACATGACTCGCTGATATAAACATGCAATGAGATTTTCACATGACAACAATAGAGCATACTATTGTTAGAAGCATTTTTGTAGCATACTGCATAGTCTTTCACATAGTATATACAGTGGATACTGTACAGTAAATTTTATACGAGGTTTCAATTTTAAATGCAGTCAAAGCTTTCCTTGCTTCCTGCAGAAAACCTTTCGTAGATAACTAATTGTGATTCCATCCATAACACCAGCAAAAACTAATCAGTATCAAGTTTTTTTTTTTTTTTTTTTTTTTTTTTGACCTGTTTCTTCATTGATATTCCCATCAATGAAGGTGTTTTTTTTAAGATATGGTGAGCTAATGAGGTCTCTGAGTGAGGGGGAGAGCAGAATAGGGAGTCATTATGACATCGGAGATAAGAGGCAGTGTGTGGGATTGTAGTGTTTCGTCTCATGAGGCTGAATGAATGACTGAAACAAGAGATTCCTACATGTCTAATCAACCCTCAATAAAGGTGTCAGGCTATTAGATATTCACAAGATTATGGAGGGAAAAATCAGCATAGGCCAAAGAATGTTATCTTTATTCTTAGCAAGAAAAAATAATCGTCGGTCTATTCTGCTGGCAAGCAGATTTGACGATGATGGCTGCATCATTTGTGGCCCAAATGCATAAACAATGCTTAAAAAGCTTAAAATTCTATGAATTTCTATGGCTGTCAAACATTTAATTCACTACCCTTTCTAAAACAATGGAGCAATTTATATACTAACAGTGTAGTAGTATAGTCCAGCGGTTCTCAAAGTGGGGTCAGGGGTCCCTGAAATAATTGGAATATTTTTTTATATTTAAGAATATATATAATAATTATTATTATTATCATCATCTAAAATGTGCTGTGACTTATATGCCAAAGTCACTTATATAATGCATTTAATGTAAAAATTAAAAAGTATTTTTTTTATAGACACATTTCTGATGTCTGTGTGTCGAGTATTTGCTGTGTTTTGGTTAATTTTTGGTTAATTTTTATGACATGCTGTAACAACCGGCCTTATTGGAAGATGTTACTTGAATTAAAATGGGTCAGATCAAACTGTGTGAGGATTGAGCGTTTAAGAAAGACGAGACAGACGACAGAAATAAGATGAATAAATTAAGTGTATTTACAATATTCACTTTATTAAGGACCTTAAAACAACACAATAAAACTAGAATAACTCCATAAGAATCCTGGGGAGTTTCTAGTCCCAAAGTGAATGTGAGAAATGTTCATGTTGTCATGAACATTTCTCACAAGAAGAGGCAAAAACAACACAAGAAGTTTTCAAAATACAAACTTCAGGCATTGGTCAGAGTAGCATAAGCAAGACAAGGGAGGATTAAAGGAAAAGGAAATATTTGGTTTTATTATTTTTTTTTTTTTTATTAAATTTTTTATGTTAAGTGCTCACGGAAGAGATGAGTTTTCAGTTGTCTTTTGAATGTGGTCAGGGATTCTGCATTCCGGACGAGGGTAGGGAGATCATTCCACCAGCATGGAACCGTGAATGAGAATGTTCTGGAGAGTGATTTCGTGGCTCTCTGTGGTGAGAGCCACGAGCAACAAGCCGTCGCTCATTGACTGATCGAAGGCTTCTGGTAGGGATGTAGACTCGTAGGAGCGAGTGAAAGTAGGAGGGAGCTGAGCCTGTGGTCGATCTGTAATCAAGCATCAATGCCTTGAACTTGATGCGAGCAGCGAGTGGTAGCCAGTGCAGAGAGATGAACAGAGGAGTGACGTGGGCCCTTTTGGGCTAGTTAAAGACAAGACGGGCTGCAGAATTCTGGATCATTTGTAGAGGTTTAGTTGTACATGATGGAAGTCCAGCCAGAAGAGCATTGCAGTAAACAAGCCTAGAAATAACCAGGGCCTGGACGAGAAGTTGAGTCGCATGCTCAGTTAGGAAAGTACTGGTCTTCCTGATGTTGTGCAGTAAAAACATGCATGATCGAGCTGTCTTTGTAATGTAGTCTGTGAAGGTCAGCTGGTCATCAAATATTACTCCAAGATTACTGACCGACCTTGATGGGGTGATTGAGGATGAATCTAGCTAGATAGTGAAGTTGTGTTGTAGACACAGATTGGCAGAGAGGATGAGAAGCTCAGTCTTTGCCAGGTTGAGCTGCAGGTGATGTTCCTTCATTCATGCCAAAATGTCCGCCAGACAGCTTGAGATACGTGCAGCTACTGTGGGATCATCTGGTTGAAATGAGAGGTAGAGCTGGGTGTCATCAGAATAGCAATGGTAAGAGAAACCATGTGCCTGTATGATGGGTCGCAGTGATGTGGTGTAAATGGAGAAGAGGAGGGGTCCAAGAATTAACCCTGAGGAACCCCTGTGGTCAGTTGATTTACTTTGGATACCTCGCCTCTCCATGCGACCCTGAAGGACCTACCTGTGATAAGACTCAAACCAGTGGAGAGGAGTTCCTGTGATGCCCAGTGATGAAAGGATGGACAGAAGGATCTGATGATTCACAGTGTCGAAAGCAGCAGACAGATCCAGGAGAATGAGAACTGATGATTTGGAAGCAGCTTTCGCGATCTGCAGGGCTTCTGTGACTGACAGTAATGTAGTCTTGGTTGAATGCCCTTTCTTGATGCCAGATTTGTTGACAACTAGCTGGTTGTTCAGAGAAAGGAAAGATGATACTTGGTTGAAAGCAACTCATTCAAGTGTTTTCGCTACGAATGGTAGGAGAAAGACAGGTCTGTAATTCTCTAAAAGTGATGTGTTTAATGTCGGGGGTTTTTAAGCAGTGGAGTTACCCGAGCCTGCTGGGAAAATGCCAGTGTGGAGGGATGAGTTGATGATGTGTGTGAGTGCTGGTAGAAGTGTGGGAGAGATGGCTTGTAGAAGGTGTGAGACATGAACATCAACAGAACAGGAAGAGCCCTACTGGCAAATAGTAAACTGAGCAGCAGGAGAACTGGATATTAAGAAAAAAAACACTTACGCCTCTTCCCGTATTGACAAACTGACCGCTTGACATACACACATAAAACAGATAAGAGGAATAAAATGGACTAAAACGACTAAGACAACATGTAAACTTATTAAAACTCTAATATATATATAATATCAAAATCATTATAATATATAGAGTGTTTAAAACATATAGTATCATGTGTGCCAGTGTCACAATGCTTTAGAAAGAAGTTCTAGCATATTTAAATGGATATCACAGCCTATTTATTATCAAACTAACAATGCAGTATTCCAAACATAGAAAAGGTTATTCGGCTAAATTTAAATGGTCTGTTGTATAATATGTAGGCTGTGCTGGTCAGCATGACCACCGCCTTACCGTCGCACTGTGTTATTCCAAACACATTTTTGGTCACGTGAAGGATGTTTTTTTACGTGGATATTAGGACACTAGTGAAATACAAAGCCTTGCTTACATAATCATTTTACACCATTGGTCCTTAACTTAAAGACAACTGAGAAAGACTGAACACAAACAAAATGCACCTAAAAAGAAAATCCTATTTTGCAGATTACAAACTGCAGGTAGTAAAATATGCAGCCGAAAACGGTAATCGAGCAGCAGAAAGAAAGTTTGGAGTGAATGAGAAACCCAAAGCGTGCACGCCGCGGTCAAAGTTCAAAATAGTAACAATTTTGCCACTGCGCTCTGTCACGATTACCAGCGCAAATCGCGTTGTATTTGAAGGGCAGCGCTGAACCCAGCGGCCAGCTCCGCGCATTTCGCGTCCTGTCTGAAAGGCGCTTAACTGTAATGAAGAAAACAAAGAAAGCTAATCACGGGCTGAAAGCAAGATGGCCAGAGGACTCGTATGTTCTTTATGCTATTGTGTAGCTGAATAACTGTTAATGTGTTACGTTAACATGCCGGACACCTATTCAGCCTGTTGTTCTGTGTGCTATTGTGTTGTTGAATAACTTGCCTTTCCAGATTAAATGTCTGTTCTTGGTCTTGGATTTTGTGAAATAAATGTGACTTACAGTCCAGTGCGACTTATATATGTTTTTTTTTCCTTTTCATGACGCATTTTTTGACTGATGCGACTTACTGTATACTCCGGAGCGACTTATAGTCTGGAAAATATGGTACTCCTTTAAGCACAAAAGAGAGTCCGTTTCTGTTGCAACATCAAGTTATTCTAAGCTATCTGGGATGCTGAGGAGATTAAACTGATCAGGAAGATCATTTATAAAGCAATCTTTAGTGGTAGAAGTGATATATTTGTAACAGGGAGTCGATCTAGCCTGAGAGCCCAATACGTCAGTTCCGTTCTGACGTAACATCTCCCTTCTCTCCTTCAGGAAACAAGGGTTACATACTTAACTGAGACAATTTTAGAGAACAGGGTTTCTCAAACTTTTTGGGGCCAAGTTTAATGTTTCAGTTAACAGTTTTCAGGGGTAGGCTACTGGAGCAGCATAGATTGCCCTCTCATGGCTGTAGACGGTAATGTTTTCTCTTGGTTCATGTCAGTCAGTATGAATTAATTTTGATATATAAGTCGCACCTGACTATAAGTTGCAGGACCAGCCAAATTATGTAAAAAAGTGTGACTTATAGTCCAGAAAATTCAGTAGTTCACTTTAAAAATATATATATTCTGATCATTTACTTAACCCCATGTCATCCAAGATGTCCATGTCTTTCTTTCTTCAGTCGAAAAGAAATTAACGTTTTTGAGGAAAACATTCCAGGATTTTTCTCCATATAATGGACTTCAATGGCAACCAACGGTTTGAAGGTCCAAATGTCAGTTTAATGCAGCTTCAAAGGCTCGACGTGATCCCAGTCGAGAAATAAGGGTCTTATCTTATCGAAACGATCAGCATTTTCTAAAAAAAAAATACAATTATATACTTTTTATATAACCACAAATGCACATATTGTACCATCTCTGAGATGTGCCACGCATTACGTCATCACGTTGGAAAGGTCACGCGTAGGGTTCAGTATTGGTTGGGTTTTATCCAATGTTAAAACATTTTCCCGTTGTCACACTCACGGTTGAATGGCAACGAGCACTTTGATCACTTGATTTAAAAAAACCCGTTTCAGCACTAGATCATCTCTTATTTAACAAACTAACTAAATGAATGCTCTGCTGGTTAACTGGAGATGTTTTATGTATATGTATTGGAACATTTGTGCCGCGAGATGTTTTACAGGGGGCGGTAAAAAAAGTCAGGCACCGAAATTTTCGTTCTTATTTGGTCTCGTTACTACCGTTTACATCGGAACCGGTTCCCTATTGGCACCGCGTTTCGGTACCCAACCCTAGCCACGCGTGACCCAGTGTTTACAAGTTTGGAGTAGGAGAACCGTTCAAAGTTATTGTATGTTGAATGATTTATATTTATATGTATTTGTGTCCGTTTATAGTTTAAAATGGTCCTTACGAGCCTTTGAAGCTGCATTGAGACTGACATTTGTACCTTCAAACCGTTGGTTGACATTAAAGTCCATTATATCGAGAAAAATCCTAGAATGTTTTTCTCAAAAACCTTAATTTCTTTTCGACTGAAGAAAGAAATACATGGACATGGACATCTTGGATGACATGGGGATGAGTAAATTTTCAGGAAATTTGTATTTGAAAATGAACTAATCCTTTAAAGAAGATTAAAGAAAATAATCCAATGTTGTGTTACAACAAGCACACTCGGGCCCTCAAGAGAGCAGGCAGAAAAAAGGAGCACAGCTGGAAACAAAACTAGAGGTTTTTCGCATTTGTGGAAAGACAGCACTATTACATACAGAAAAGCCTTAAAACAGTAATATCTGCTTATTTATTGACCCTCTTAGAAGAAAACAAATACATCCCTAGGTATTTATTTGATACAGTGGCTAAATTAATAAGAAATAAAGCTTAATATTAATTAGCAGTAATGACTATGAACTTTTTACTAGCAGGATTAATAATTGAAATTATAACCATGCAACTGTCTACTACAGTATCACATCAGACAGTGCATTGTAAAATTGTATTCATTTATTGCTATAGGAGATGAAGAATTGTCTAAACTCATTAAATCATCCAAAAAAACATTAGATTCTATACCGACTACTCTACTGAAAGAGATGCTTCTACAGGTCATATATCCTATTCTTAATATCATTAATTCATCTTTGTCATTAGGATATGTACCTATCTGTTTGTAGCAGTAAACGAAGAGGTGTCACACAAGTTCCGTATGGAGTACCACAAGGCTCAGTACACTAGGTGTCACAAACTGCTCCGAAACATGAAGGTTGAGGATCCAAATGCAGTTTTATTGAAAGGGTAATCGACAATCGTAGTTGAAAACAGGAAAAGGTCATAAACACTAGGTAATCAGTCCAAACAATAACTAACACAAGGTAGGGAAAACGGACAAAAGAGTAATCCACGGAACAGGGAAGAAATCCAAAAACCAAGAGGCAAGAAATCCAAAAACCAAGAGACATGAAACCAGGGAGAATGCTCAGAATTGCAGTGTAACACTAAACAAGACTTCACAGATAATGAATGAGGAAAACCAGGGGCCTATACCATGAAGCCGGTTTAGGTGGCTAGCCAGCTATGTTTCAGTTTAGTTTCCGCCAACCCTTGGTTTTAGGTACTATGAAAGTAGCTTGGCTTTAATCGGTGTTCGTCGCCATGGTATCTTATGCTGCATGGCTAACCTGCTCCGGGGCAGGTTATGTTCTGGATTCGAGATCTCAGACTGAAGTTTGACCAATCAGCTGTGAGCAAAGAAACATATATAGGTGACATAACTAATTCCCAGTGTCTGTTGCAATGGCTTCACCTTTTCTTCCAAATCCTGTGGACAACTCGTTAGACGAGCACTTTGTAGAGAAAGAGTTTTTAGGGACAGACAAAATCCCCTTGCCTTTCCTGATAGTTACGTGTATGAAAGATACAGATTTTCCACGGAAGGAATATCTTATCTTTGCAAACTTCTTGAGCCGCACATGAAGAATTTGACACGTCGAATCCATGCACTTACTGTACCGCAAATTGTATTGCGTTGCGTTTTTTTGCAAGTGGTACATACTTGCATGGTCGGTGATGCACAGAACCTAGGGAAAAACACGGTTTGTCGAATCATTCGCAAGGAAGTCCTCGCTCTGCAGGAGTACATTAATAGTTCCATTAATAATTTTCCCTGGACATTTATCGAACATGTCCATAAAAGAGGGCTTTTATAAAATTGCCGGTAAGATATATTGATAGGTTGACATCACATGAACAAATTGTTTTCTTTTAAAAAGCAAATTTCACAAATGTACTATACAATACAGTACATGTTAATAATTATTTTAAATATTTTTTTATTATTATTCTGTTAATCTTATGATAGGATTCCCTAGAGTCATTGGACACACATGTTGCAATCTCCACTGCTCTAGGAGAACATGAGGCAGATTATGTGAATAGGAAGTCCTTTCACAGCCTTAATGTTCAGGTAGGCATACATGTGAGATGATTATTTTCTGTGGGATGAATCTTTGAAATAATAGTAACATTAACAGATATAACAATGATCTACTAAACATTTCATCTGCAGATGACTTGTGATCATGAACGTATGATCACAAGTTTGAATGCCAAATGGTCTGGCTCTAGTGACTTTTCCGTGAGTGTGTTGTGTCAGCGCTTTGAGGAAAGCAAGTTAAATTTGGTACAGTACAAAACACTGTTAATTTGAATTGGGACAGCAAAACCTACACAATAACCCCCTATCATGACCCTCAGACAGGGCCACAGAACTGCTTCAAATGTGGCCCTCAGTAAAACCAGAGTAAATTTAGAGATCACCATTGGCATCCTAAAGGCACGTTTCAACTGTGTTCGGCGCTTAAGAGTCACCAGAGTGGGCATCACAGATAGTGTTCACTCTTTTTCTGTTTGCTGCAAACCAGTGTTTGTGATAAAAAGTTCACAAAAATAATAAAAGCTTGTGGTAAATACTTGTGGTAAATAAAAGCTTACTGGTAAAAAATGTATTTATCTGCTGCCAAGAATGTTTGGAGTTGGGGTTGCATCTAAAAATCAATGAATATTAGTATAATATCTTAGTATAATGCAGTACATGCAAATTTTTATAGAATTATATTATAGAAATATAGGGCAGGCTATTTTACACATACATATACATGTACATGTATGTATACATAATTTACATGAATATAGAACGTATTTGATTAACTTAGCCTATGCATTAACGCAATCAGCAATCTTTCTCCAACAGTCTTGAAATACATGTTTAAATTCATCATCGTAATTCTGAAGGATTATCTCTTGCTCCTCCGCGGAAAAAATATATCGCTCTCGCTCTATCCATATCGAACGTGATTGGTTGTTCGGTGCCAACGTCACTTTGGTATGTGCACATGTTCGTGGAGTAATCATAGCTTAAGATCAAAGCCTGAGTTGACAGAGAAAGTTGATAAGCTGCATCATGGTGCCAATAAAGCCTGATTGCATCGGTTAGGTTTTGTCAACTCAAAACTAATCCTGTATCCCCGAGTTTGTTCAGCTACCCTCATGGTACAGACCCCAGCAGTGGCGGCTTGTCCATAGGGGGCGCTGGGGCGCCGCCCCCATCAACATTTCAGAAATTAACATGTGTAAAAACATTATATTAAAATGTAATAATAAAAAATTTAAAAATAGTTTACTCATGTACCGGCTGGTAGTAAGAGCCTCAGAATTTAATAAAAACTGTCTTTAATCGATTAACTATTTACTATTTTCAATACGTTTCGTGGGCGAGGGACGCCGGACACATGGGTGTCTATGTGAGTACACAAATTCTCGGGCAGCATGTGACCTGAAGCTGGTCTCTGATTGGTTTCTTAAAGATCCTCCTCGGGGCGCAAGTCGTTGCGTCCCTGGCCAATCATAATTGGATACATGTTATTTTATCCAATCTGATTGGTTCTCGTCACCTGCCATTCAACTGTACGCGGCGAGAAATAACCTTGCTTGCTACTAGGCTGATCACTTTTTATTACGCAATGGCAGCAGTTAATCCAAATTCTGTTATTTATGTACAAAAAAAACCTTTCTCAAGACTTTCGCTTGAAAAAAAAAAAAAAAAGATTAAGGATCTCGGACCGGAACAACCAGATGTACACATCCAGCAGCAGGCAAGTGACAGAGGACGACAATATCATTACAAACGGAGCTTTACGCGCGCTTGTTACGAGAAACGGAGCTGGCTGACTGGATGTGATGTTAGCAATGCCCTGTTTTGTTTTCCCTGTCTTCTTTTTCAAAGTGTGATTGTGGCTTACAGCTTATGAAACCCACAAAATCTAAGGCCACATTTACACATAGCCGGGTATTTAGAGAAACGAATATTTCTCCCCCTCCGTTTTCAATAATAACATCGTGCACACAACCCGCATAAATACGCCGTCGAGCGCCTTTATAACTATGCTAAACCTATGGGCGGCAGTGTAGGGAGAAGGATAAAGTAATGCAAGCCAATCAGAATCCTCAGAATCGACAAGAGAGAACCTAAAACCCCGTTTCTCCCAGTTGACACGACAACATATAACCGGCGTTTTCAGAAATCTCCACTTTGGCCGGAGTTTTTAGAAATAATCGTTTTCTGGGATAAAAACGGCGTTTTCGTGTAAATGACAGGCCAAAACGCAGAGAAATATCTGCGTTTTCCCATCGTGTAAACGGGGCCTAAATGTCATAAAGCTTTTCTGCTGAAGGAAGCATTAAGTGCTCTAATGTCCTGGAAGTCCAGTGTCAATGCAGCCGTCTACCAGGACATTTAGAGCACTTCATGCTTCCTTCAGCAGAAAAGCTTTATGAAGATGCTTTATCAAGATGAAGATGATTTTCAGCAGGATTTTCACCTGCCCACACTGCCAAAATAACCAAAACCTGGTTCAATGACCACGGGATTACTGTGTCACTACTACAGTGTGATTTCATGTAATATTCTAATTTTAAAAAAATTATTTCGTGGGTTCCATAAGCTGTAAGTCATTATGTAAGCCATAATCATCAAAATCAAATCAATATAACAAATCAAGGCTTAAAATATCTCACTTTGCAAGCAATGAGCCTTTTTTTTATAAAATTAGTTTCACATTTTAAGTTGAATTCCTAAAATAATTTAACTTTTCCATGATATTCTAATTTTTGGAAAGGGTCTGTATATAAAGGAGAGCAACATTATGTTCAAGTAGGAAACATGCTTTTTGTTACTACTTAGTTGGTCTGAAATAATAAAATAATACAAAGAGATCAAAATAGCTTTTTTGTTTCTGCTTTGTATCCCACCCCCCCCACCCCCACCCCCACCCCCACCCCCACCCCCACCCAAATTATAAAAAAATGCGCCCCCCCCAAAAATAATTATCACCAGCCGCCACTGGACCCCAGGCTTATATGGGGTGAGCTAAACAAGATAATGATATGCAGGTGAATGTGATAATGGATGAAGAGTCCGGGAAGTGAGTTATGGGAAATGTAGTTTGTGAGGGAATGACAATAGTCTGATGTGGAGTGCCCTCTGCTGGCTCTCAAGAGCACTCCAGCTGTTACCGTTGACCGCTAGGATTGTTTCTTTTCACCCTGTACATGCCACCCATGGGAGATATCATAAGGAAGCATGACATTAGCTTTCACTAGCCGTGTTTCCACTCTCTGGTTTTTTGGCCCGCCGAATACCTTGGTCCAAAGCGGGCAATTTCGGGCTTGAGGAGTGGTTACGAACAGAGGCGGAGTTTACCTGTGTATGATGTATGTACCAGCTAACATCAGCATTAAAGACTTTTTACATAATTTTAGCTCAAAACTCACTTCATGTTTTAATACCTTCTGTTTGTGATACGATGTGGATTCTGATCACAGTATAAGGCAGAAATATTTATATGCGATTCAAAAGACTATTGCACGCTAACCATTACTATATTAAACATGGTAAATATGGCCGCTTGAAGAAACCAGACAAATCATAAAGGCTATCACAATCATGTTTTTATTTTATCTGTCAGTAGCCTATCGTCTATTTTTACCGGACTGTCTGATATCCATATTTAGCCCCACATATGTCATCAAATAAAGCAACTTCTGTTTTTCAAGCACTTCCTCTGTTTCTCTGACTGAAAATAAAACTGTATTGGGAGAGAGTGCTAAAGCTCCTGAGGTCGTATTTTTGGTGGCATAATTGTAGAAATTATCATTCTTTCTAAATGTGATTTACACCATACTGATGTCCTGTGACTACAAATAAACAGAAACAGACACGACTGAATAAGTTTGTGTGTCCTCTTTCTTTCGCGAAATAACGGTAAACCACTTTGTTTATTTGTGACTAATGTGCAATCGTGACACAAGTTAATTAATTATGATCAATGATTCACTTATTATTATAAAGCTATGGTACTGGTATGGTATGGTAAAACATCGATGCTTGGGTTTTAAATCTTTAAGTCAACAAAAAAAAATGCCAGCAAACGGTCGCTTTTATCATGTTCGTTTTGCGATCTCGCTAGTTTCCAGTGATTTATTTTTCTGATAAAACTTCCATTTGTTGGTGAAATTATGGGTTTGTGTGACGTTGTTCCAGAGAGGCGTGTTACGGTCTGGTTTTAGTGAAGTGTTACAGAGCTTCTGGCCCGACGGTGGAAACGCAGCGTGTGTTTTGGGCTCGGTGCTACAGGTCCGAGGCTGTTAGCCCAGCACGGCCTGTTTAAAGCCCTGCTCGCACTGCCCAACAGTAGAAACGCGGCTACTGTTATGCTGTAATACTCAGTTCTATAAATATTTGCGCCCCAACGAAACTTACCAATAAACAAAATTAATGGAATGCATAGCTTATATAAAAAAAATGGATGGCTAATAATTTCCTACTACTTAATTCTGAAAGAAAAAAAACGCGATTTGAATTATCGGAGCAACTGCATGTAATAAACTAGAATACTTTCTAACACTGGCTGGATGTTCTGTTAAGTCTTCGTCGTCAGTTATGCACCTGGGTGTGCTCTTTGATACCAATCTTTCTTTTGAAAGCCACGTTTCTAGCATCTGTAAAACCTAAAAACATATCATAACACATAAAACATATAATGACACATGTGGAAAAGTTAGTTCAAGTGAGCTCTTAATGTATTTTAGTCATGCACGACTATCTCAAAATCCTGGCCAGTTGATAATTGATACCTTGAATATCAAAATATATTTAGCAAAATATTTCCTATTTAGGACCTAAACTCTGGAACAGTCTTCCTAGCATTGTTCAGGAAGCAGGCAAAATATGTCAGTTTAAATCTAGAGATCTCTTTATCCTGGCAAACACATAACACATTATCAATTTATATAATTCAAATCATGTAAAATGATTGGTAGGCTGCATAAATTAGATCAGCCGGAACAGGAAAGCTGCTTTGAAATAATCTGTATTGCAAAAAGCGCTATGTAAATGTAGGTGACTTGACTTGACATTCTGCCGCTTGCATACTGGATTAGAAAAAGTATCTCTTTTAAGACATTTTCACTGAAAAAATGTTATTGGCATACAAACCCCCTCTTTATATGAAACCCCTCAATATGCAAAAACTCCCTTTTGGAACCTTTATTTTTAGCAGTGGGTAGCACTAGTTACATGCTAAAAATAATTATATTGAAGCTTAGGTTTTGTTCAAATCATGGGTTGTAAACAAACAACTCATTGATTTGTTCATTGCACATTTCCTTTTAAGAGCCAGATGTACACACTCTCAACCTTCTAGGGAACAGCTGAAAGCAAGATTGTTTCCTGATGCAGATATATATATATATATATATTTTTTTTTTTTACTTTTTAACAGACCCCCACTGTTACAACCATTCATATGGTTTGAGTGGACTAAAAATAAACCTCTTGCCCAGGTTTCCGAGCAACAGGCTCCTGACACAGATTAACACAATGCTCGTAAACAGCCCTGAACCCTGATGGCCTTGATCTGTTCCCCCATACATCCACCACTCCCTTCTGGAACCTTGAGAAACGGAGCGGTACTGAGTGATTACCAGTGCACGCCGCCTTTTTAGTTGAACGTCCGCTTGAGATAATTACAATTTTCTGAACGTAAAGGGAAATTAATTGTTTGGTGTGTGGCTGCTTGATATAAAAGCACTCCCACCAGTCAATTCTAATAATGGTAATTACTAAGATTGCTTTGTGCTAATTACCATGCATTATTGTAACTACAGAGGGCTTGTTTGTGAGGCCAACCCTCAGCCTGCACATTAGGGACCAGTGTTGGAATATGTCACTTTTAAAAGTTATGTTATAATTATTATTTAATTAATTATTAATTATGTTACATTGGTATATTTTATTTACAGAAAGCAATGAATTGGCAATTCTGAGGAATGGTAGGTAAAGGCCCTGTGCACAAACCAGCCATCATAAAAAGAAAAACTGTAGAGCAGGTGTCAAATTTAAAATTCTTAGGAACAGTTATTGATGATAACCTTAGCTTTTTAAAGTAACAGAGTCCACCCACTAGAAAGCAATACAAGGCCTTGGTCTTCTTAGAAAACTGAGGAGTTTTAAAAGTTAGCATAACGTAATATCTTACGCTAGGGGAAAACTCTTATCCACGAGATATTAAAGCCAAAAATGATCCTTAATGTTGAAATAATGTAAAACGCATTGCGGCAGCATTCTGACATAGGCAAGACGGCTCGCGCGCCTATTGGCTGCCCTGCGGCAACTGCAGCAGCCTATCGAGAGAGGCCTCTCGTGACGTCAGATCCAATGGAAAAAGACCGGAGGTCCACGCTCGACGCGGTACTCGCGCTTTTAGCCAGAACTGCAGTGGGCGCATGTGGAGCAGATCCAACTGGAGTACTGACGATGCTGAGGCCATGAGACCCAGCATTTTCTGAAACTTTCTGAGCGGGACTATAGCCGTAGCTGAAAGTTTCCGTCATGCGCTGAATATGTAGTCTGCGCTGTGGCGATAGTTGCGCTGTCATAGACAGCGAGTCCAGTTCTGTGCCCAGAAAAGATATTCTCTGACTGGGAGACATTGTGGCTCTATGGCCCCTTTGCTCAACAGTTTCGCTATTTCGGATCGAAGTAGATGTGCTACTTCCTTTTATACCGTAGTTTCGGTTCACGCCGCGTAACGTCGGGGACGTCGAGCGAACTGTAGCGAATAGCCTCTCTTTATAATGTTCAGCACCCATTCTGATAACCCGAGAAGCTTTGCCCATGCACCTGCATGAATAGCTAGGGGTTGAATGAGATCTGGGCTCTGGCCGTGACGTAGTGGCGACCGGAGAGCTTTGGTATGCTGTAACATAGACGCCGTGCTTGCAGCATTCGAGGCGGGGTGCGCGCTGATCACAGCAGGCAGCCTGCCTGCACTCGACTCTCCTATGGTGGCTTGCTGAGGGAGAGTGAGCGGAGCGAGCCCCGTGGGGCTTGTCATGTCTGTGAATGAATGTGGCCGCGGGACAGCGGGCACATTTATTACACTGAAAACACCGTCGGCCTGAGCTTACTGAATGTGCATTGGTTTCGTTTTTACAGAAACCGTGAGACATGCAGTGTGCAGTGTGTAGTGTTTGTGGGCACTGGGTCGTGGGCACATTCACTACATTTAATGCACAATCAACAGAAGTCGATTTTATGTGTGCATGCTTGTGTGTAGGAATGAGCACTGGGTGAGCATTTTTACTACACTCATAACACCATGGCCGTGGCCGGAATACCAGAAAATACACTCTTTATGTGGGTTTATATGGGTCGCCGTAAAAACGGGCAAATGGGCTGTCGTACCGGCTTGTTTTCTGCAAAGTACACAGGAACAGTCGCATTTACTGGAACTGAACGAGCGGGAAGTTTTGGTGTGAACTCCATCGTTTTCCTAGGCGGGCTAGGAAGACTTTGAGGCCTCGGGCTTTATCACAATCTTAGGCCGGGTCCCACGCGGAGGGGGGCGGCGGCCAGTAGAGCGAGAGCGTAGTCTCTGGTCCTGGCCTGTCGATGCTGGGAAGCAGCGGCGGGTGGAGGCTGCGGGTGGGAGCTTCGAGCAGACGGCTGTTTTGAGCGGCCTGCTGTGGAGCTGGAGCGCTTTGGCAGGAAGCGTTTCATGGCCTGTGACGTTTTCTGCACCTCAGCGAATCTATCTGCAAAATCTTTGATGGAAGATCCAAAGAGGCCGGAAGAAGAGATGGGTGCGTCGAGGAACGCGGTGCGCTCTGACTCCGACATCTCAGAAAGCGACAGCCAGAAGTGTCTCTCCGCCACGGTGAGAGAGGCCATGCTCCGCCCTATGGCCTGTGCAGCGGACTTAGTGGCGCGAAAAGCTAGGTCCGTGGCGTTCCTCAAGTCCGGCAAGCTGACAGCTCCCGGTCCTTCCTCATCCAGTTTACGGAGAAGGTCGGTCTGGAAGACCTGCAGGATGGCCATTGAGTGCAACGCAGATGCAGCCTGTCCAGCGGCGGTGTAAGCGCGACTGTGCATGGCTGAGGTCGTGCGGCAAGCTTTAGATGGTAGCACCATCTTGGCACGCCATCCAGCAGAGGGTGGGCAAAGATGGGCCGCTACAGCTTCTTCCACAGGAGGAAGAGAATGGTATCTTCTGTTTTTAAGCACCGTTCACCACGGAGAATGCTGCTGAGACAGAGGTACGCATCCTGGCTGAGAAGGGGGCTTTCCTGGACTTCGCGACTTCTTCATGAAGCTCAGGAAGAAAAGGCGCTGGTCTCGAGGACGATATAAAAAGGATATAATAAAAGGATATAATACGCCGGATAGCGTAGCAGGAACGGTGACTGAAGGCGGCGAGTTGTCGGCCAGCGGCTTCAGATGCGAATGCTCGTCTCGCAGAGACGCAGAAAGTCAGAGTATATCAGCCTGTCGAGCTATATTTATAGGCCCAAGCCATGCCTGTTTCGGCGGGACGTGACGTAGTGGGCGCGAAGCACACCCATTGGATCTGACTTCACGAGAGGCCTCTCTCGATAGGCTGCTGCAGTTTTGCCGCAGGGCAGCCAATTGGCGTGCGAGCCGTCTTGCCTATGTCAGCATGCTGCCGCAACGCGTTTTACATTATTTCAAAATTAAGGATAATTTTTGGCTTCAATATCTCGTGGAAAAGAGTTTTCCCCTAGTGTAAGATATAACGCAGTACGAGAGTACTCTCGTAAGAGAACTAGGATATATAGATCAATGATTGAGAGTATTCTTAAATATAATATTGTTTCAAGGTACGGTAATCTAACAGTTAAACAGAAGAACAAAGTTTCACAAATAATTAATCAAGCAAATAAGATCACTGGACATAAATAACACTCACTTCAGGCCTTATTTGATTGCTTCATGAAAAAAAAATGGCAATTGCCATTTTTAAACATTATACTCACCCCCTTCATTCTACTTTTGAAATTCTCCCATCTGGGCGTAGAGTTAAAATGTATTTTGGCCAGAAGAAACGCGTTTAAAAAATTGTTTCACCCAGTGACAGTGATTCTCTTAAGTTATACTATGTTCTAATTATAGTAATTCATTTCAAGATAATGTCATTATAAAAAAAAAAATGTAATGGATTGGTTACATTTTTTAAATGTAGGAAACATTGTGTTAATGTGTGATGTGTTTTTAAGCATCAATGTAGATTTATTCATATCACCAGTGTCAAAAAATTCCCAAATTCCACTCTGTAACAAACAGAATGGACAATAAAGTTAAACTAAACTAAACTAAACTACATTTGTGTGTGTTTTTTTCTCATTGTCAATTGTCTAAGCTGCTCTTATTATATACAGTAAAATAGATGTGTTCTGACATTTTTTACCACTTGTGTAAAGGCCCAATAACAAAACTGAAGATTTAATTGGTGTGATGTAATTTTAAACAAAATCACTTCAAAATGAAGTTTGTTTCTGGGGTTCGAAACAGCTTGCCATCTAGCAGTATGGGTGCGTCAGGATGTTCACTAACAGTACATCGCTGCACAGGTAATTCAAACTTATTTTTATCTATAAGCGAAGAGCAAAAAATATTAGAGTATCTACCTTAATATAATTTTTAATATAATAGCGGACGTGGCCATTTGTAGATTGAATGTGTCTGCTGGTGTCATCTCTTGTAGATTGAATGTGTCTGCTGGTGTCAATAACAAACTGTTATTTCTTACCATACTAATTTACTGTATTGTCGTAATTATAAACACACTTTGTAGCACAACAAAAATTCTACCAAAGCTCTCAAGTGCAAAACAGGACATGACAATATCACTTCAAACAAAAACAAAAAAATCATGAAATTATAAAACCTTTCTGCAGCTGACTAAAATTTCACTTGAGCAGACTCAGAAAATGTGTCAATGCAGAAAAAACACAGATTTTTCAGTAGTAAGTAGTTTTTCTATAACTAGTCGAGACCAACTCATTCAAGCTTGAGTCAGGCTGGGTCCAAATGTTCCTGAAAATATGGTCTTGGATTTGAACCGTCAGACAGGCTTTTTTAAGATGAAAAGTTTGGCACTGTGACAAGGTATAATTATAAAATATACACATTACAAGCATTTTAAGTCGGTTTTAAAATGATCTTCATATAACAAAAATAATGTAAAGTTGTTAGTTTCACACACACACACACACACACACACACACACACACACACACACACACACACACACACACACACACACACACACACACACACACACAAAGAATCAACCTCTGGGACATGAAAGTGGCATAAGCCGAAGAATTGCCCAAGTTCAAGAGATTGGGTGTTTGAACCAACCTTGAGGTTTTTAAATGAATTTAAATGGCATCTGTTTGTCAGATGGAACATGGTATTTTTTTGGATGAGAGATCTGTGACAGAAACACTTGATGCCGACCATTGCTGCCCTATGTTACCAATGACTGGGTCTGTCACTAACTACACAGAAGGACAATACTTAATATAACAGACTTCAATGATTTTTAACAACTGATAATAGGATTTTTCAGAGTGATAGCTCACTGCAACTGCTGTTGTCAGCAAACATGTAGAGATAGCTCTGGTAGCATCACATAATCACATCTTTAACAGTGCTGATAGTTAATCGCTCATTTTTTGGGGAGCTGAGATGAAATACACGGGGGCTAAACCACTCTAAATAGGGTTTAGTGACGCTTATGGTTTGCAGTCATTGTGTAATGACTGTATCCTTGTCACTCTGTGCAAAACCACTTTGAAATCCCACAGGGTTTGGGGAGGGGCATATATGTTGTGGTTGTCAAGAGAAATGTCAAATCCATGCTAAACTCGCTAAATATTTGCATAATGTAGCACCGAGATGTCAGGTTTCTTAAAAGTCACTTTGGCTCTAATGTGACATCTTGTATTTTGTTAAACTGTGCCGGTCAGTTTAATAAACTTTCAGTATGTTCTCATTTGGTTGGAGCTGTGAGTTCTACCTGTTGAGGTGTGGAAACAGAGAGCTTTTTCTGTTTGGATAAGTCAGACATCACTGTATAATCACACCACGAAAGACAGACAGCCTGGAAATAACACTTGCCAAGGCAGTTTTCACAATCAACCTTGAGAGCATGATGAGGTATAAAGAAACTCTGTTTTCATTTTCTCATGTAAGCTGTCTGTCAGTTCTGGTATGCCATCATCAGGCTTGTTTGTTTGACATTGCATTTTAGCTGCCCTTCTTTCAAGGACCCACAGGATGGACAGTTATTTTTCTTTTTTTTTTTTCTCCGACTACTCAGAAAGCAGCCAGTCAAAACTGACTTGTTTAAATAAACTTGCTAGCTTCATTATACAGTGCTTCAGTGATCTTTCTCCTGTTTTGTCTAGGGCTTATTTACATATCAATAGTACGATGGCATTATTAATAAAAATAAAACCAAAATCATGTTTCTGCCTAAGACTGTGATTTAATTTTTAAATAGTCTGCATGAGCCACATGCTTCAGTGATGTGAATATAAGCCATTTTCAAAAATAGTTTATCATGGTCATTAATATGCACAATATTGTTACCATGGACACTTCAAAATACTGTGAATAACATATTAACAGATAACATATTTGTGTGTAATTGATTACATGAACTCACAATTTCTGTCACAAACTATATTTCCCATGATCTTCATCATGGATCTTCATCATCACTCCATTCACCACACTATAAAACCCCAGCACACACACACACACAGAGTCATGGTCTGGCCTCGTCTTGAGCAACACACTCACTGGTGAAACTTACCTGAACAATCACCAATGCTGTATCCTTGATATCACTTGAGTCATCTCCTAGTCTCCATGTCTGCTCTATTGATGTAATTCCTGACCGCTCTCTACCTTGATACGTATGGACAAATTCCTAGTGGAAAAATTTGTACCCTTTATAGATCTGTGACGGTGGCAGTTTTTTGGTTTGGGGGAAGTTAATTTATATTTTTTAAAAAAAAAGTGTTTTATATTTCCACACAAAGACACGTGATATAGCCTACCGCTCTGCGCTTTGAGAGGGATGTGGGACACAAGCAGCAGGAAAGAGACCATCGATCTCTTTTCTGATATTTTCATGTTTTCCACTTGTAGTAAATGGTATGAGCGAATTTTATCTTCTACAAGGGCAAAACGTTTGATTTTGCGTTGCCAGAGAAAGCGAAATTAAAATCACAGCGCGTGTGCAACGCGGTTTACAAATAAACTTGACACGCCGCATGTCAATCACAAACTGTGTTAAAAAGAATTTGACGTCCAATTAAAATGACAGAATATCGAATAGGTTGTGCGATTATTCTCTAAAATAAAATCTCCATGTTTTCGGTGCTGATGGTGACGCGTTCATGTAACCAGGAGGGTGACGCTGCTCACATAACAGCTGTCACAAAGAACTGGCAAAAGTAATCATTATGAATGTGTCAAATATAGCAAGGAGACATTTTAATATTTAATATTTGGATAATACAAATCCGTTAGCGAAGTTGTGTAGTCTCTCTGATCCATTTTCTCTTGCCCGGGAACAGGAACTCCGCTTCCGCAACTATTACGTATTTCAGGTTATTGTGTGAAAGGTCTATAGTAAAGTGTTACCGATTAGTTATACACCGATTCAGACGTCTCGTGAGTTCAGTGTTGAAAAGATCAATTGTTTTAACCATTCATTAAAATTAATCGGTTCAAATGAGTCATTAGTTCGCGAAATTGGACGTGTCATTATCGGACGTGTACGCGTTGTGTGATTATCCCAGCAGTTAGGACATCCCAAAAGATTTGTGTCAACACAAAAAACATTTCATCACTGGATGTTTTTTTTTTTTGTTTTTTTTTTTAAGTGTGGTTTAAGTGTGGGGGCCTTGGAGTATAAATATCTAATGTCTAAAGTATATGGAAAGAATAAAGCAGTCTTATAAACTCTTTGATTTTGATTAACAACTTAAAATATAATTTGCATGCACAATAAACTATAGTAATTTGTTTACATCTCTCGCAGAAAGCTTTTTGCAGGTTTTAATAAAAAATATTAATTAATAAAAGTAGTCATAATAAGCATATTTCCAGTATGTGCCTCAGGCTTGCATAGTATTGTCAACTCACTCATCAGACTCAGTAATCCTCTGCAAACCTCTACAGTTGGTTGAACCGGCTAATTCTGTTCTTTTCGAGTTGGACGTGCTAATTCGACTGTGCGTCTTGCATCATCAACCCTGAACTAAAGTTCATTTCAGTCCAATTAGAGAACCGGCTTGACCGGTTACTTCTTGAGAACCGGCTCAAAAGAACGATTTGTTCAAGAATCGAACATCACTAGTCTGCTCCCTGTGATCCTCTCTGTGCTTGTCTTTTCTGCGCTCCACTCTCCACCTGCAAAAGATAAGACTCAAGTTATCATTCAGTTTGTTCCATCGGCAATCTGTCATCCAAGTCGGTTCTTACCTGCCTTGTATTAATCCTGCCATTGATTACCCTTGCTGCAGTTTTTCTGTTCTCTCTCATTACTTTGTCTGTGTACACATGACATAACCCTAGTTTCATTATGTCAATATTCATGGCCCAAAAAGTTTCATCTGGATCAGAATAATCTTGATTTGAAAATCTCATATTTTGCTATCCAGGATTAGGTAATTAATCTTAATTGTGTGCCAGTTTTTCAAAGAAACATTAGATAAAATAATCCTAATCCAGATACAATATTTTACAGATTATCAAATCTGGACCAGTGATCTAAATGGGACTACATTACATCAGCATGTAAGATACTAGCTAAATAACAGTCAGACCCCTCATCTGACAACATACACGCACTTATGAGCCAAAACATTAGGACCAGGACCTCAATCACCAGGAAAAACACTTAAAAGTGTCAGATAATGACACAAAATATATGTTTTTTGTTTTAATTGAAGTGTTTTATTGTTAATAAAACATTTGTAAGACAGTTATATTGCAAACTATTTTTATATATATTGTAGAACACGGTCAGCACCATGAAATTGGCTTGTCCCTCGGGTCAGGAGTCGTGGTTTAGTGACATATTTTGAGTTAAATAATGTATTTTGCTCACCCTTTAAATGTCATAATACAAAGGGAAGTAGTATAGTTATTTAGTGTACTTAAAAAACTAAAATATAAACTAAATATTATAAATAATTTACAGGGAATACCTGTCCCTCAATTTCATGTCACTGGTGTTACAATTTAAAAAAAACACCACTTTGAAAAAATTCAACATCCTTGCCAACTTCTTCCTGGATCAAATGCTCATTGTAGGCGTGGCTGTTTTGAAAAGCACATTGTGAGTGTGAACTCTCTCTTCACCTCTTAGCAATTTGATAAATAATTTGCTAATTTCATGCAAGGACTTAAGATGTGTCACTGGTGTTCTACAGTTTATAATAAGGGGAAAGGATATTTTATTAATATAATTTTTCAAATTGCATGATTAAGTGATTAATTTACAATTTAAGAAGTGTGGTTTGAGCTACTGTGGCCGCCATCTTAGATATGCCATTTTGTCTGCAGATTTGTCACTGGTGTTATCGTCACTGGTGTTACTGTTGCTGCTGGTAACACCAGTGACATGATGATAGCACCAGTGACAATCAATAACACCACTAACTTTTTTCTCAACATAAGGTTTCATAAAAGCCTCAACAATTATATTAATAAAGACTTGTTAGCATTTCATTACTGTTTTAATATTGTAAACACATAAAATTGCTATCCTTTTGACAGATATGTCACTGGTGTTACATTGCGTCACTGGTGTTACCGCATGGCATATTGGTTTTCTGGCATCAGAGTTGCCCAGTTTCATAGAATATGGTTTTTGTATCTACCTAACTGTTGCTGCATTCATTAGTAAGCATTTTAAGGATATGATCATTCAATTTTGAACACTAAACTTCAATTATTTCTAATGTTACAACAAAAAACACAATGGTAGAAATAGAAAAATGTCACACAATAGAACTTTACACTTGCCTGTTTAAAGTAAATTATTACTAATTAAGACAATTTCTTAATATTACATTAACTTTTTCTTTATATGATTATGTATGCAAATTAAATAGTCAAATTACATTCTGGGAAGCCTGAATTGTCATCTAAAATATAGGTAACACCAGTGACAAAAAAGCAGCACAAGCATTTTTGAATGTAATGTAGTAAAAATATAAAAATACATTAAGCTGTCATTTAAGTTTATTTATAATGTTAAGAGGTTGACTATTATCTGACTATAGATTTTGGTATAAAAAAAAGAATTACATTTTTAAAAAGTTGTCTGTTCAAAAAGCCACCATTTTCATAGAATGACCCGGGTGCAAGTTGTGTCAGTTCTGAACCTTATGTGGATTACTGTGTGGATTTTTTTATTAAACTCTGTGTTTTGAATCATCATCATCATCTTCTTCATGTATTCATGCACCCTTGCTGATAGAGGACCGTACCAAAATGGATTTAAATGGTGTTATTGTGTTTTGTTTTTTTTGCAATGAAAGATTCTGCCGTCACTTGCACCTACGACGACTAGACCCTCAAATGCTGTTCTGGATCAGGGCAAACTACAACCACCCAATAGACCTTCCAGACACCTCAGGACTTGACTGGAGGAAGGCCATCATCAAATGTCTGGAGAGCATCTGTCCCTGATCCAGGACACAGCCAGACCCAGAGCCCAGCCCACCACCACCTTCAAACATAGAGAATTCGCTAGAGCCCCCGCAGACGGAGAGCGACCTCCCACCGCGATGAGTGAGCCAGAGCCCGAAGAGGAAGGGACAACGCCGACCATTGCCCCGGAGCCAGTGTCTTGGAGTGAGTCTGACCGGGGGTGTGAGCTAGAGACATCAGTGGCAGAGGGAATTCTGGTGTAATTGGACAATGATGGCTGATGGATTTGGACATGGAGGTACTGCCTCCCACCCTATTTCACAAGGTATTATCTGTCTTTTTGGAATCATTGCTGTTTTAAGACAGCACTGAGACCGTTTCATTGACTATTTAATTACAGTTATTGATCATGTCAAGCTTACCTCTGTCACCTTCACCTCAAAGCTCAGCCAATCCTCCAGCCCCACCTCTGCTGGAAGCCTGCAGCCCTTCGTCTTTCCCGGGAATGCTTTGCTGTGACATGAAGCCTCAGGTCGTGCAACCTCCAGCCTCGCCCGATGGTCCTGTGGCTCCGCCTCTAGCCTCTGATCTCTTCGCTCCACCTCGGCCTGTCGACCCACCGGCTCCCCCTTGGTCAGTCGTCACTTAGTCTCGCTTAGCCAGACCTTCAGACTGACGGCTGAAGGTCTGGAATTCATAGCAGCTTTCTTTGGCCAAGGCCCGCCCATAAGGCCGTTTGACCGACATGTCAAACAACCAATTACAGTTCGTTTCGTTCAGCGTCACGTTTCGGGACGTGGAAATGTCCCCACAACAACAGACCGGCGTGCAACAAGTCTCCACTAAGTGCCTCAAACAAAACTCCTGGACATCTCTTAAAGAGTCTATGCCGTGAACCTCGCATACTTTTGAGAATCCTACGTTTAGCTGATCTTGATAAATGCTCATTGTCACTCATGTAAACACAACAGTTTTTCTCCCGCAATCACACGTCTGTGCTTTGTTTCCCGGCGGACCGAAAATAAACGCGACACTCGCGCCCCCCGGAAATCCGATAAAATTCAACCAATCAGATGACGACTTCGACATTCCTGAAGTGTTTCCAGTTAAGTGTACCATATGCATCAGACGTTTAGCCAACGTTCCGTGGGCGTGACGTCTGAGGCTGAGACTAGTCGTCACTCTACTTCCGCCCTGGACTTGCAAGCCTTCTGCTGCGCTCAGTCCCTCCAACCCTAATGTTAAAGTGTGTTCCTCCTTCCCTCCGGCTCCGTCTTAATCATCGGGCACTCTGGCTCCGCCTCGTCGCCTAGATCTCCAGTAACAGCGATGTCGCCTCCGTCAGTCGTCCCCAGGATGTCATCAGCCACAGCAACACTTTGGCTTCTCCCTCCGTCGACTCCGCCGTGGGCTGTCAACACTGCCATTCTCTGGGTCTGCAGCATAGGGGACTCTCCATCTTCCGCTGCAGGGGTTTTGTCATCCTCCTGTCACCATCCCTTTGCCTGTCATGTCCTTATCCCTTCACCATCTCGTTGTCTGCCTCCTAAGTCTCCTCCTTCTCCTCTCCACACCATAAGGTCACGCCTCCAGGAGGGGGTGTTCTGTTACAATATATCAGTTGTGTTTGTTAGTTTCATTTTCATGGACTTTAATTTTTTTTTCATTAATCACTTGTGTTCCTTTGTTTGAGTTTCCCGCCACTCATCAGTTTCCATGGACACTAATCTTCATCACAGCTGTTCGTCATTTAGTTCATCCCCATGTTTATTTAACTAAGTTCCTCAACCTTACTCTGTGTTAGTCCGGAGTTTGCATGTTGGAAAAATGGAGTCAGTTCTGAACCCTCTGTGGATTATTGCGTGGATTTTTATGGAACTCTGTTTTGAAACATTATTTTCTTCTTCTCTGTATATTCCTGCAGCCTTGCTGACAGTAACGTCTTGAAATCAGATGGCATGGTGGCTTCACTTAATTCATTTATTTATTTTTATTAATGGTGTCGTAAATATAACTGAGGTAAAATGTGTCAGTGTTGAAGTGCATCATCTATGCTGGCCGTAGTTGCGCCTGGTAGTTGTTTTAGTTTGTGCAACCAGTGTAGTCTTTTATGGAAAGCCCAGCGTAGAGCTTACACCAGTTATTTTCACAACCGCCCCCTTTAATCCAATTCTTCAATTAATTATTCTGGGATCATAAGTAATCCTGTTCCCTATCAAGGGAACTCCCGCTGCGTTTACGCAATGGGAACACTTCCAAGTGTCTCGTCATGAAGCACATGTATAATCAGTCCAATGAATGAGTGGGACGTCACCGAAGTGACTGTTCAACCAAATCCAGAGGCCAGTCTCCAGAGACTGGTGCCCTTAGCAGAATTTATGGCAGCGTGGTTACTACTGCCTAGGGGTGGGAATTGGCAAAAATGTGACGATTCGATAGTATTGCGATATTTGGCCCACGATTCAATATTATTGCGATTTTTAACATATTGCGATACAGCAAGTATTGCGATTCGATTCTGCGATATATTGCGATTCATGTCTCCCATATTATTCGAAGGCATTACAAAAAATGAGAGAAAAAAAACTGCTCAACTCACTTCAAATGTCACATTTAATTATGTTGACATTATCTTTTACACATTAATAACAGAAGTGCAAAAACTTAGGAGGGTAGTGCAAAAACTTTGTCCTTGAACATTCAGGACATGACCTTATTACAGGACAGGACACAATTATTCTCTGAATAGGAGACCTTTCACATAAACGGTGAGCTCTCAGCACATAAATTAAAATGTAAATAAAATTTAGTAACATAAACATGAGAATAATTATATAAATAAGAGTAACTTAGAGCTTCAATCAAATTGAAAAAAAAAAGAAAAAAAACGTGTACTGCTAGAGTCCAGTCCTGTTGGCTGCAAGGTCATCAACCAAAACTCATTTGGGAATATTGGCATTTTTGTTAAGAAAAAGGAGTTGGTCAACATGCTTTGATGTTAAAGTGCTCCTCTGGGCTGATACTATGTCTCCTGCAGTGGAGAACACCCTTTCAGCAGACACACTAGTGGCTGGAATGCTCAGGTATCTTTTAGCGAGTTTGGCTAGGTAAGGATACGTCGTCTCATGAGCTTTCCACCAGTTGAGGGGGTTTTCTTCTAGTGGCAGTGGAGAAGCCTCCTGGTATCTCTTCACTTCGTCTTCAGCTTGGGTAAATGGTGACCTTTGTGGGGCTGTGGTAGAAAATGTTTCTCCCAGTAAATCAGCTAGCCCAGATCTTCTTTTAGGTTTAGGCTCTTCAAGCTCCTGTCCATCCATTTCTCCAGAGGCACTGCTGGTCTCTTCTTGCCTAATAGTGGGCTGTAGGGAAAATTAGATATATGTTAAACGATTTTCCATTAAAACAGATATAAGAAAATAATGCTAACCACCAGTATAGAGATTAATCACCAGATGAACACAGGCTTGGTTGTAAAAAATCAGATAAATAATATAGCATTAAACACTTTGACATTTTAAAATAACTATTTAAACAATTGCATTAAAAAAGATATAAGAAAATAATGCTAACCAGTAACCACCACTAAAACCAGTATAGAGATTAATCACCAGATGAACATAGGCATGTTTTTTTAAAAAATCAGATAAATAATATAGCATTTTTAAATACTTTGACATTTTAAAATAACTCTTTAAACAATGTAGTTAATTAAATAAAGCCTACCTGAAGGCTGGCTGCCTCCACAACCAGTCTGGAATAAATGTCACTGATGTCCTCTGTGGTCAGGAAAGGCAGTGACTTAAATCGTGGATCCAGGACAGATGCTGTGTGGAGGGTGTTTTTTTCTTCAACAGTGCTGTATCTCTTCTGCAGATCTTGACTTATTGCCTGTTTGATGTCCCTCACAATTGGTTTGTCCCCCATTGTCTCTCGTGTGTCATTTAGCAGCTTTGCCTGCACTGGAGCAATGATAGACAAAGTGGGATTCTTCTCCTCTGAAACAAGTTTTGTGGCTACTAACATCGGTCGAAGTGCTAGCATTATATCCTCAGCATCTGTAATGTAATTTTCGTTTAGGGTGCAGATATCACTGCCTGACCGCCTGACCTCAGAGGACAACAGAGCAGCACAGATCGCTGGTTGCTGTTCCAGGAAACGTTCAAGCATTTCGTACCCGCTGTTCCAACGGGTCACAACATCGGTCTTGAGCTTGTGAGTGGGGAGGTCCAGAAGCTTTTGTTTTTGCTCCAACATGAAGTTGGCGATTGCACTGCGGTGGAAAAAAGTGCTTATGCGCCGGACTCTTCCTAGTAACCTGGCGACAGCAGGCAGCTTTAGTGCGCGCTGTGAGGCGAGGTTGAGCGTATGGGCAAAACATTTCACGTGAAGATACCCCGCCACCTGCGCGGCCACAACCATGTTGGACGCGTTGTCCGTAACCAAAACAATCTGTTTGTTAGCGATACCCCACTCTTCGGTTGCCGTTTTCAGAAACTCGGCCACATTGGCCCCGGTATGGCTCTCATGCATCACCCTGGTTTGTAAAACATGAGTTAAAAGCTGCCATTCATTCGTGATGTGATGCGCGGTTATGGTCATGTACGATTCCGTAGCTCTTGATGACCAACCGTCACACGTTATAGCAACTCCGTCGGCTAAACTCAAAGTTTAATTTACCTCATCTCTGACTTCGCTGTAGAGTTTGGGGATGGCAGAGTCGGTAAAATATTTACGTGAGGGGATCACATACCTGGGCTCCAGTATGCTAAGCAGATTCTGGAAACCTTCGTTCTCCACAACACTGTAAGGCTGCAAATCTTTGGAGATAAAGTAGGCAATCGCCTCCGTGATTTTCTTAGCTCTTTTGGAGTTTGGACGTAACTTGATCATTTTTGTTTGGTCCAAGGTGCGTTGATTTGGGGGTAGGACAACCACTTTGGGGCGTTTCACTTCTTCAGTGGCGGCTAACTCCAAATGATACCTTGTAAGATGGGCTCTCAAGTTTGTCGTATTCCCACAGTACTTAATCTTCATATGGCATTCCTTGCATATAGCGTGCTGCATGTCAAGGTCTTTACTATTTGCTTTTTGATGAAACCCAAAATTTACTCACACTTTTGATTTGAAAGACGACGGAGCGTCGTGTACAACCGGTTGTGATGAAGCCATTTTCATTTTAATTTGTTGTTGAAATGCACGAGCACGACTACAAAGCGGGCGCCACCCTGTGGATGTAATACGCGAATGTACATGATCAGAGTAAACTCCGAGAAAACCAATGAAGAAAACCCGAAAGTAAAACTATTATTATAATTAAATATTATAATAAGTATAATTAAATATCGCAATACTTTGCGCTACTGCATCGATATAATCGCGTGCGCAAAATATCGCGATACTAAACAGAATAGATTTTTTCCCCCACCACTACTACTGCCACATATTTCTCAGTGGGTCCTGCACACTATAGAAGGGTTTCAGAATTCAGTCCGGTTCTCGTCCGCCCAGATTTCTAGGGGTCCTCCCCACAGTGGTGGACCCCGAGCAGGCTCTGGTTATGGAGCAGGAAGTGCTGACACTTCTGCAAAAGGAGCTATAGAAGGGGTCCCCCCTCCCAGCAGACAGTCAGGGTTTTTCAGCCGTTACTTCATTGTTCCGAAAAAGGATGAAGGGTTGCGTCCTATTCTAGATCTGCGTCAATTAAACAGCAGGTTTCAGAATCTCAAGTTCAAAGTATGCTTACGCTAATATGATTGTGCACAGATTCAGTCCGAGGACCGGTTTGTCACAATAGACTTGAAGGACGCTTACTTATCTATCCATCCTCATCACAGGAGGTTCCTGAGGTTTGCTTTCAGGGGCGAAGCATACCAGTATCGGGTTCTTCCATTCGGCCTATGTTTATCACCCCGCATCTTTACAATATGCGTGGATGCAGCTCTGGCTCCTCTGAGACTCCAGGGCATTCACGTATTATATTATATCGACGGTTGGTTGATCCTAGCTCAATCTGAGCATATGGCAGTTCGGCATCGAGATGTCGTCCTGTTTTATTTAAGATGTTGGGGTTGCGACTCAACACCAAGAAGAGTGTGCTCCTCCCAGCTCAGAGGACCACTTTTCTAGGTGTGCTATAACGATTCGCCGTAAATGGGGTAAAACTAGGCCAGTCACTCACTGTGAAGCAGTTTCTTGACTGTTGGGTCTCATGGCAGCTGCATCCAACGTAATTACTTTTGGCCTTCTGTACATGAGACCCCTGCAGTGGTGGCTCAGGACCAAGGGGTTTTCTCCGAGGGGAAATCCGTTTTCACATGATCAAGGTCACGCGGCTATGCCTACGTGCCTCGGTCATGTGGAAGAACCTTGGTTCCTCGCCCAGGCCCAGTGTTGGGGGCTTCTTGTCGACGCATAATGCTATCGACAGATGCTTCCCTCACAAGTGGGGGGTGATCATGAGTGGTCACTCGGCGAAGGGTCTTTGGCAGGACCATCTTCCTTTTTGCAAATAATAGGCTGGAAAAGATGGCGGTATTCCGATTATCTCAATACTTCCTGTCAGACCCGAGAGGTCACCATGTGCCTGTCCTTTCGGACAACACACTGATGGTCTCGTATATCAGAGCAGATATCCTGTTGAGGCAGGGGCTGAGGCCCGGGGAATGGACACTTCACCCCGAGGTGGTGGAGCTCCTTTGGGAGAACTTCGGTAAACTCAGTCTACCTTTTTGCATCGTTTATACTACGCATTGCCCTTTGTGGTTCTCCCTGATGCATCCAGCTCCGCTTGGACTGGATACGATGTACTAGGTGTGGTTGAGGCTACACCTGTACGCATTTCCCGATATCTTTGCTCCCGGGAGTTCTGGAGAGGGTTTGCCAGGTAGGGGCTCATCTATTATTAGTAGCCCCATTCCAGCCGGCCCGAGAGTGTTTCTCAGACCTACTGTCCCTTCTAGATGGCTCTCCCATGGAGATTCCGTTCAGGAGGGACTTAGCGTCCCAATCAGGGACACAATATTTCACCCTCTTCCGGAGTTATGGATACTGTGGGCTCGGCCCCTGAGGGGGCCCAGCTCATAGATTCAGGTCTCTCGACCGAGGTCGTGGAGACCATACTCCAGTCTAGAGCTCCCTCCACGAGAATACTGAATATGCATTGAAATAGAAACTGTTCTCTGCCTGGTGCGGAGAACACCTTCTGAATCTTGTTATCTGCCCTGATGGTACAATACTTGATTTCTGCAATTAATGTTTCTTTGCTGGGTTATCTCTGAGGAGAGATCCTTAATTTTGTTTTCTCCGTGGTACATGAGGCTGAGACCTGCATATACTTGGATTTGCACCTGGTAGGGTGATAGTCTTTCTTCACCCCAGGCCGGGTTGTTTTCCTAGGTCCCTTCTAAAATTGCGGGTCATTTGTGCTGCAGGCCTTCTGTCCTCCACCTAATACCCCAGATCAGGAAAAACTTAATCTGTTATGCCCTGTCCGGGCTTTGGATGCTTATGTCCACAGAGCTGCCCTGTGGCGTATATAAGAGCAATTATTTGTTTGCTTTGGGTTAACTAGTTAGGTTTCCCTGCATCTAAACAGATAATGAGCAAGTGAGTAGTTGAGGCTATCTCACTTGCTTATGAAGCGGCCAGACAGCCTTCACCTTGGCTGTCCGGGCCCATTCTACGAGGAGTATGGCTGCCTCTATGGCTCTAATTTCGGGAGTTTCCCTTCACGACATTTGTGATGCGGCAGGCTGGTCCTCGCCACATACATTTGTCAAATTTTATGACTTAGACCTCTCCACTCCTGGGGCTAGGTTGCTTGCTTCTAGTGTGCGCAAGGTCTTCACACAGAACGGGCACTTGTCATAATGGCGTAGTGGGTATGGGGTTCCCATTGCGTAAACGCAGCGGGAGTTCCCTTGATAGGGAACGTCTCTGGTTACGTATGTAACCTTAGTTCCCTGAGAGGGAACGAAACGCTGCGTTCGCCTGCCATACTTCCTGCATGCCCTGATTGACTTGCTTCAGGCTTTTCAGACGCTGTCACGCTCTGCGTTCAGGGGTGATTTTTAGTTTCCTGGTCTATGACGTCACCTGACGTCCCGCTCATTCATTGGACTGATTATACATGTGCTTCATGACGAGACACTTGGAAGTGTTCCCATTGCGTAAACGCAGCGTTTTGTTCCCTCTCAGGGAACTAAGGTTACATACGTAACCAGAGACGTTTTTTTTTCATCAAAGGTATTCCAATCTTACAAGCTCCAAAACTTTCCGAGTTTTGAACAACACATACTGATAAACACCAGTCCATTGTGTGCCCTGTGATAAATGGACCTTCCTGGAAACTCTCCTCCAGATTCACAAACATTTTTTAAACATCCGATTGGATAGTCAAATGTGTGCATGTTAGTGAATTCCAATAATTCGTAAATCATATTTAACACGTTAAAAAGTAAAATTCTAGCTTCCAGCCAAACGACCATACACAGTCTACTTGTGCCTAAAGCACAACTTATGCAACTTGTGACGTCGGAAGTAGCATAGTGCATCATGGCGTAGCGCAAATATCAGCAGTACATTGCGCTTTAAACTTAAGTCGAATCTGTATGTTGGTTTGGCTGGAAGCTAGTTATTTTACTTTATAGAGTTTTAAAAATGCATTTGTTCTTCAATCTAAATGTAGCAAGCTTTCTCCACTTTGCAGTAAGAGGGTCCCCGTTTTGGAATGTGCTGTTCCCCACACTAAAGAAGACATTTTACGAGATGTATTTGATATTAATAGTGCATTATACTAGTGCATATGGAATTTAATAATCGATTATGATGTGATAACAAACTAATGTATTACAGATGCCATCTCAGATTATATGGGTGCTGCCACAACAAATGCGGAGCATGCAAGCCAAATGCACATTAAAGTCATCACAAAATAAATCCCAACAGGATGCAACCATATTATAGTTGCCTAATTCTAATATTGAAATAAAGTTCTCTTACATCTTTTTGCAATATAATAAATTAAATGTAAGATGAAATGCACCAGATGTGTT
Organism: Phoxinus phoxinus; assembly: GCF_949152265.1. Taxonomy (NCBI): domain Eukaryota; kingdom Metazoa; phylum Chordata; class Actinopteri; order Cypriniformes; family Leuciscidae; genus Phoxinus; species Phoxinus phoxinus. The sequence goes on from NC_136892.1 coordinate 7,113,551, forward strand.
TGCTTAAAAAAAATTGATACAGTATTGCCAAGGACAATGACAGTGATTATATCCGACTACTGAATGCCACAATTGACCAATCTAGATCAAGTAGGCCCATTATATAAAAAATACACTAACTCCGCCCACCATTGTCTGATTGAGTTTAAATCTGCCTTTTTCCGAACTCATTCTTCTCCCTTTCCCAGACACTTTTACCGATCAGAAGGTTAAATATGGTTAGGATTAGGGGAGGGCTTTAGGGATAGGGACAAGTAATGTCCCAATAAGGCAACATCCATTTATGATTTAAATAAATATCATCATATAAACAGAATATGTTGTTGTTATTGCATACTGTTTTATAATATACTATAATACACTGAGGTGCAAATAGTATCTGCCGCTATTTGTACTAAGTATAAATAGCATATAACAACTATTTACACTTAGAAAAATGGTTGTTATTTCCCTATTCATAATAGACTTTTTTTTTCAGTCAAAAGCTCAAATTCTGATATTCCAAGTCGAATGGAACAATGGAACAGAAAATAAATAGTATTGACTTTAAATTATTTTCCCTTTATTTCCCCATTTGACATGAATATTTCGCCAGGATTGACTAGATTATGGCAGTTTATTTGGTGCGATCACTAGTGTGTCATTGAGATAAGATTTCCCTTAATAGGGTAAAAATATCCAAATGCTAAACAAGTTTTTTCACTCAACATTTTGACCCAGGTTTTTTCTCTTTATTTGGAATGTTTAGCTTCATGTCTTAGTTTTCCTCCTCTCTGTCTCTTAAGTGTAATGATCCTTGCTCTGTCTGGCTTTTGTTTGTCCCATACGACTCTTATGTGACTGCAGACTCGTTGGCGAGAGCAAGCATCAAAGTCCTCAATCCAGACACTGTCATCATTAGGTACAGTAGAACCAGTGCATTGGGAATCTTGTCTCAGCTTCTGTAAATCTTCATTGATCAATTTCTATGTCCAGGGAAATGATGATAAATGTAACGGATGACTCTGTGCTGTACTGACCGTAAATTTGTCACACGTCAAGAACACTTTTCACTTCTCATCCGCAGTTTAAATCTCCCAGAGGCCAGACTAGAGGTCATTGTTGATGATCTTTCTATGAAGAGCATTCTTGCAGGAGAGTGAAAAATAGTACAAGAGTTTAGTGAGTACAAGGGTGTTGATAGATTATGACTACATGGAAGGTTCAGAGACATACAGAAAAGCATTGGGCACCTCAATTATTCAATTAGAGCAAATGTGTAGGTGATGTAATCAGTACTGCAAATGGCGCCCAAATGGGATTACAAAAAAACAAAAATAGTTTTAAATAAACAAAATTTGCTACTCCCCCACCTGGTTTAGGTCAGACTAACAGATAACCACCCACCCCAACCTCACAGCATTGTTAGCAAAAAATGGTCGCAAGTTCCATTGTTACCAACATAGTTCAATGTTTTGCAAAACCATAGTGCTGTCATGACAGCTCTCGGTTGATTGGCATGGTAATTGATATGGCAATGTTACTTTTTTTATTTTTATTATGTAACAAAAGCATACATTTATTAGCAGCCCAGAAAGCAAATATTTATAAAGTTCTTTGGCGTAGGCCCCGTCCGTATAGCGCGCAATCCGAGGGTAGCGGAATCTGCATTTACTGCCTGAAGACGAAGGCAGGGGTGCAGCCGACCCTCTGTGAGGTATGGGAAGGGACCATCCTGGTGGTGGCGGGTAGGATGGAGGTAATTGTTTGCGTCAGCATCTGCGAACTCAGACATGTGTAAGTACCGATCTTTTATACTGTAAGTATTAGAACGTGATTGGTTAGATGTGAAGGTAATAAGTGATGTAACGATTGAGTCTTCCTGGCAGAGCTTACGCTAAAGCTTTCATTTCTTGAAATAAGAGGCAATTAAGCATCAAAACTGATTTTCTCTTCTCTTACCATATAAATCAGTGTTTAGAAACCACATATTAACTTTTATCTTAGCACTTTATTAATTCACTGTTTTTAGCGTAAAAATAAAGAGTAGAATGTTAAAAATCCACTGGTGTGAGAACCCTCAGAGAACAGGCTAAAATGATCACACAGATTGTATAATGTGTATCAAAAGGTTCATTAAAAGTATATTCTTTAAAAAAAAATCGTATTATTCATAACCTGCTTCTCAAGTAGATTTATCTTGTTCTAACAAATTTTATAAATTCTTACTGGAATACAAAATTACTGAATAATTTCAGTAATGCTAAGACAACGATGAATAAAGTTCCAATACAAGGTTTAATATAATCCAAATAGATACAAATCCAAGGTAGCAGGAGACACACACTTAACTGAAATGGAACTCAAAAGGAACACATAGGAACTTGTATACTAAAGATAACCAAACTAATAATAATAATAATAGTAACCATAGAAGCTAAAGAGTGGCGGGAATCTAAACAAAGGAACATGTGATAAATGAAAACAAACTAGAAGTCCATGAAATCTGAAATTAACTGAACATAACAGTGACAACAAGATTGTGCAGAATATATAATAATGTTTTTAAATAATATTTTGTATATTGAATTGGTACCTTATATTTGAGCAAAAACAAAACAAAAGAAAACACAATTTTTTTTAAATGAAACTGGGCTGTCCACACACTAATGCAGTGAAGTTGGTGACAAAAAAATGGTTTTGAACAGTTTGTGCATACATATCTTTCTTTTTAGGTATTTGTACACCGATAAGTCCTTTCAAAAGACTATGTGAATATCTCTAGGTCCTTATTATTGATTTGTTGCTTTGTTGCTGGATGGGGTAAGGGGGGATTTCAGGATCCTTCTGAATACTCATTTATTAAAGTCAAATTCCGCAAAGACTTCTTCTACGGGCACAATACCCAGGAGGTATCATATGTATCTCATTAAACTGTAAATGGTGCAAGGATCTTGCTGAAGAAAAGTTTAGGGGAAAAAAGACACAAAAGTGCTAACACCATGACTGGGCAAATCCGTCAGTGCTGCAAACTGTAGTACTCAGCGCATGGTCTGCTGCATCTTTCGGGAGCTTAGCTGAAATATCACCATTAGCTTCTTCTTTTTTCTGTCTGTTCCTGTACAGCGCACTGCGTCAAACTCTATTGTTTATGGATTTCAGATAAAGATCTTGCAAAATGCACGTAAAAAAGCTTTGTCTGCTCATTTATCACAAACCCAAGCAGCAACAAAATACAGTATAAGGCATGAGAAAGCCTTTAGATCATCTCTTTAGATGAGGAAAAATCTCCATTTTGGCTCCACTATTCACATGTATTACCTGTAAAAGTATATCTCACCCTTGGTGCTTCATTTATTTCTTATATCTTAATTTATGATATGTTATTTTCTATCCTGTTTTTGACCCTCACTTTGAAACACTAAGGTTTGATTGGCATCTCACATTCAAGACTTGCTATGATTGGGTTACAGTTTTGCATATTAAAATAATTTTTAACATCCCCGCCATTACACGTGTAATTGTTTTGAAAACTTCCGATGTTGAAAAATTACAATCAATGAAATTCAGTCAATGAACCTACATTTCAAATGTCTCGTATACCTATCACGGAGGAGCGGAAGCATAAAAGAGGAGCGACGACTGTGAAGATTGAAAGAGGCCAGGCCTGGATTTTATTTGATGTGTTGTTTCTGTTTTATGTGGCCAGCAGTCGTCCGCGAGGGGCTGCTGGCTTATACTTTCATTTTTGTATTTATTTATTTATTAAAGTTGTTGAATGTTCGCCGTTCCCGCCTCCTTCTTCCCATAACAACGAACCTTGTTACACTGGTGCAGAACCCCGGGAGGAAGAAGGAAACCCCTCGCTGCTGAGGGGGATCGCGGTGCTGAGGGAGCGATGGTTGCCGATTGCTGCCCGAGGTGATGGTGCTTGAGCGATGGAAGATCAGGTGGGACTGAGAGATCGCTGCCGTGCTCCTGGTTTGATGAGGGGTGGCTGCCGTCCGAGAGGGAGCAGAGGAGTTGCTCCCGTTCGCCGTGGGCTGGAGCCTGTTGCCATCGGCCATGATGTGGGGCGGAGCAGGGAACGGGAGACTCTCTCCGGCTGCCCTCGACTGGAGGATCCATCGCCATCCACCAGGAGGTGGAGCGTCGAGCCGTCCCCCCAACAAATGTCCAGTACCATTGCATGGCACCGCGAGTCCCAGCTGGTTTAGGACCGAGCGGCAGTGTGTCTGGCAACCGGACCAGATTTTTTTATTCAATGGTTTTCCTCTCTCGTCTCTCCTCGTGCTTCCGTCTCCTTTTCTCCCGCTTCGTCTGTCCGTACCCCCGGGTACAGCCGCCGTGTCCGGTCCCCCCGGAGGAGTCTCAGGAGTACCCCCCGGCCTGCGAGGGGCAATGGGGGTATGTGGCGAGCAGGACGAGGTCGAGGGACGTGAGAGAGCGGCACGAGACTGTAGACGTGATTATGATGAACGACACCTATGAGGCGTACCGGTCTCGTATCTCCCACGGAGGAGCGGAAGCATAAAGGAGAAGCGACAACTGTGAAGATCGAGAAAGGCCAGGCCTGGATTTTTGTATCTTTATTTGATGTGTTGTTTCTGTTTTATGTGGACAGCAGTCGTCCGCGAGGGGCGGCTTATACTTTCATTGTTTTATTTTTTTATTTATTAAGTTGTTGAATGTTCACCGGTTCCCGCCTCCTCCTTCCCATAACAACGGACCTTGTTACACTGGCATTTGGCAGCTTGGATTAAAAATAAAATCTGTTTTTGGACTAACAAGCAAGTTCAGAGTTCTAAACCTTACAGGACGTTTTTATAATACAATGATCTCCTATATGTCAAAAGATCAAGGGAATTTTTTTTTTCTCAATTCATGACCCCTTTAAATGTTTAACTTGTTTTCTACAAATTTCCAGCAAAATTCCTTTACACAAGTAACACATCTCATGAATCCTGACAGGGCCCACCTGCACTTTTACACAGTTCACTAGCTTTCGGCCTTTTTCAGACAGCTCACTTCTCCAGCCCTGGGGTGCAGTTAGCTAGAGGTGTAGGATGGACAGATGGTTTCACTCGTCCTTACTGGCTTTAGGGACCTCTCACCTTGCCCAGATCAACTCACAGGAATGTAGCTGGAGGAGAGACAGCTGTGTTCTAGATGCAGTGTGGCTTTTACAACCAGTATCTTTTTTTACTCAAAGTGGATCAGATAAGAGAATTCAATTCTTATAGTTTTAAGATGACTTAGAGAGTGAGAAACTTGATAAAAGATAAAAAAAGAACGAAATCCCAAATGCCAGTAAACATTGGTTGATTTACTGATTGGCTGATTTACTGGTCAGTTGGGTAATCTTTCTTAGGAACTGCAAAATAATACATTGACCCAAGCTATACCATACCTGGAGCCATATCTAGGCCCAGAATTGTAGAGGCATTAGAGACAGCTGCAGCTCATACAGAACACTGCTAGTCCTCTCTGGCGGTAATTAATAGTTTTGTTTGAGGTACTGAAAATAATTTAAGTTATTAATCCATGAAAACATTAATCCCGGTTTCTCTCCGTGAAGGCATGCATTTCCCAATTTCAAATGTACACCGACTGAAACAAGGCATGTCGCAATCTGTGACGAATCAGGCGAGAGCCAATGAGCGTTTGATATCATATTCTTGAGGGTGCAATTTTTTTATTTGAATTCATCATATCCAGTGTGGGATTTGACGTTTTCTACTGCGAATAGAGATGAAGATCGCAGGATAAAGGGCTGACTTTGGATCTGTTCCTCGCAAACGTATGGAATCCAAAGATAAAATTGATGTCTTTTATGAATTTATGTTGTGTTTTAGTGTATTTTATGGTTCTATCGACAGTCGTTGTATATGAGAAAATGCATTTTGTATCTCACAGCAAACAAACTAAATAGTATAGAAAGGTTAACTATTAAATAATTGTTTATTTAATCCTTTGAAACGAGTTTGCAGCAGAAGTCATGAACGGAGTGAAATGTTATTATACTTAAAGGAGTCATGGCCTGTAATTTTCACTTTTCCACGAGAATCAATGTATGTTAAGATTGCATAATACACTGGCCGGGAAGCCGATATTTAAAAGTGAAGCGTTTGTTTACCCCTGGGTTCGTAAACCAGCCCACGTGCACGCGCACTCAAATACGAGATTTTAATTTCTGCCCCGTCTTGACGTTGGATTAAATTCATTTTTAATGACGTGGTTCCTACAACCCTTCCCACTGGCTTAACGTTAGGTGTCTGTGCTAATCATTTTACGCCGGAATTGTTCACAAATTTGAATGTCTAAAAAACCACAACGTGAAACAAGGCAAAAACACCACATGATAGCAAACGTTGATCTCAATAACCACTGTAAGCTGATAAAAAAAAGTAGACTACATCTCCGTTAATGTAATCTACATTAAATAAAAGGTATAATGTATGTCTCAGTCAAAATGATTGTCTTTACCATTCAGAGACATCTTGATGTAGACGTCCTTCCATCGACTCTACATCTTCCCTTTCCAGCTCAGGTTCAGAGTCTGGCTCGTGCATATACGGTTGAATTCCGTAGGTCGCGGCCAGGTCGGGTTCATTCACAACTTGCGCCATGATGTCATTTTGGAATGATATGCTGAAGTTACCTGCGGTGTCAACCCCCCTCCTTCCTGCCACCAATCAACGTGCCCCTCATTTGCATTATGAAAATGACCGTCCACGACAGCCAAAATATCGCATCAGATCCCGCGAGACAATAATGCCTTCAGAAATAAGGGTAAGAGGAGCTCTGTGTTTATTTATTTTTTCACTTTTCACAAATACTATAATAGAGCGTGGGTATCCAAGGTAATACTAGGTTATAACTCCTTTAAGTAAATTAATAAACTGCATTTAATAAATGCCACTGAAAACATGTCATTGATATGACATTGAATAATGCCACGATTTTAATATGCATATATAGGAATACATACCAATGTGTATGTTAGTAAAGTTGTTCATACGTAAATAATTTACGTTTTAGTGCTGTCAATACGTCAGTATCCGTTTCTGTGTGTATTAACGTAAATGTATGTGTGGTAGAACTACACTTTACGTTAAAATACACACGTATTCTCATAACACACATTGTTCTATTTTTAAAAAGTGCATATGGTTTACCATCTCTTAGAGTGAATTTTTTTAGCCTTCAGTATCCTCCTTTTTTATTCTAAACAGTTTTAATATATTTTACATACAATTTTATTCTCAACTCTGCATGCTATTATTTTATTTTATTCTTATGCATCTGTTGTAATTATTTGCAATATTTTAATGTATTCTATGTAAAGCAATTTGAATTACCATTGTGTATGAAATGTGTATAAACTTGCCGTGCCTTATAATTGAGTTGGCCCTAAGCTCATTTTTCCAGTATATGTATTTTATCGGAGTCATTTTTATTTTGGGAATCTTTTATCCGATTGCTTATATTCTCTATGACTCGCTGTTTCAAATGATCCGGTCAGAGCGAATCTCCTCTGAATTCACAAGTCTGACTTAAAAATAGCCAAAACCAGGAGATCTGATCTTGAGTGCACGCGCGACTCATGGAACGAAAAAGTTACTATTCCTAATGCAGAAATTTAGGATTTATTATTGTAAATGAAAACCATAGTTCATGTCAGTGACTGTGTGAACTAAATCTGCTGAAAAAGGTGTATTACGGTCTGAACGCGTGACAATTTAGGTAAAAAGGAAACAACTCAAAAGTAAAACAAATGAATTCCCATGCATCATCCCCGCTCCCGTAGCAGTTTCGAATGATATAAAACTAGAATGTTTGCAAATGTTTACACAATTTGCCCTATACATGAAGTCTGTTTTATATTGTATGTTTATATTTGCCAACACACATTTTCACACAATGTGCTTTTCCTTGTTTTTAAAATGGCCTATAGTATATTTTGTTATTTTCACTTGTTTGCACACTTGAATTATTATTATTAGTTATCAGTGTAAGTTTTGGTTTTAAAAATGTAACAATTTCTTACTTGCAAATATACGTACCGGTATTAAGTATCTGCATAATCTTACTTATTGACTTGTGCTGGCTACTTGACAATTCATAATAATTAATAATGATGTCAGTCTCAGCAGTAACCTATTTGTAACCTATGTGTATGCTAGTACATTATATAAATAATATAATAATTATCAAGGTAAGGAATCGTACCCTGTTTTTGTGTATTTATGTTTACAAGGTGAAACCCAGTTGTGTCGTATAATTCTAATCTAATTATTATTATTTATTTTTTTATGTATACATTTATATTTAAGAATTCCACTTAAAAGATGATGCATACATAAAAAAATAAAAAAAAAATCTTGCAAAGGTAAAACTGCCCTTGGAAAACATACGTGTAATCAAACAATATTAAGTACAGTTTCATGGGCTGTATAAAATATTTATGAATGGTGAATGTTTTCAAGTGAAGCAGGTGAACCAAATAGTATTATGAATCTGGATTATATGTCTGTATGCCCAGGGTAGAGCCTTTTGAAAGCAAATCCCTGCCATTGGCCTTGTCAGGGCTGCCTCGGGAACAGGTAATGTGCTGAGGACCGTTGGGTCAATATGTTATTGAGGAGATGAGAGGCGCAGAAGCTCAGAGAGCCTGAGACCTAGCGCAAAGCTGGGGGAAAAGCCCAGGGGAACCTGCCTACCCAAGAGAGCCATGACGGTCACTGACCGTGAAACTGACAAATGGCCAGTAAAGCAGCCGCAGCGGCGTGCATGCGCACTGACAGGCCAGCTGTGCTATGTGTCCATAGGCACACATGTGCACACTGAACTAGAGCTGTAATGCTGGCTTCCTGTCACACTCTTATGACATTTTACACAAACGCTAGAGGTATGAGGAGGTATAGAAGCAAAATAGAAACAGTAAGTCTGAGATTTTCTCAAACCCTTGCACATGTTCACACTCATGGGCTGCCATGTTTAAAGCTTAGAACACTTTTAATTCAGTGACCTTTAATGTCCTCACAGACTCATCCACTCTGGCACTCAGTAGACTGCGTACAGCATTGCACAAACACATACTCTTCTCACTGTCCTCTTCTGGAAAAATATGTCACATCCTTCTGAGAGCTGTATATAAATTGTGCCTCTGGTTTCACAGCCATGGCCTTGGAGAGAGTCAAGGAGGAATGAAGCGAACTCAGACGATGTTACATCAATCTGTGGAGAGGGGAACAGAATGAATTACAGAACCACCTTTAGTTTTCCACAGATGTGAACAAGAAGCACCTCACAGTCATTAAACTGTCTGAAAAATTACTTTGATTCACCTCAATGGATCAGGCCTTGATACTCGCTAATTAAAAGCTTCAGGGATCTATTTATAGGTCAATTTACCCGACTCCATACAAGCTGTCAGCTTGTGACTCAGCTAATTTCAAGCAATGGCTCATGCAGTGTACACACACAAGACTTCATCCACTAGATAATTCACATCTGTGTTTTCAGATACTTCATTACAGTTTAAAGAATCTCTTTCAAGCAGTTTTCACTTATTAATTTTTCGTAATACTAGATTAACATGTTCAGTTCGATTTTTCTTCCCTGGCTTCTGTCTCAAGATGTTGTGAATTACTATCTGAGATTCTTCAGTGGATTAAATGAAATAGGACATATAACTGAGCATTTGATTCAGCAGTTATTTATTATTGACAAATCTTTGCTTTAAAGTCCAAATAAAGTATAATCAGCCCTGTTTACTCGCGGAGGGATGTAAATACAAACGCTGACAGGCAGGTAGGACATCATATTGTACAAACATTTTATGGTCTTGCGCCTTCCACAGACGAGATGTATACATATAACTACATTTAGACCACTTAACTTAGTGATAGCTATCAGAATGAAAGAGACTTTCAACCAGCATAACAAAAAATGTTTATGGAACAAATCTAGTTTACCATAATACATTCGACAGTACACTACCCATATTTCAGTCAATGAAATTTTGAAATGATTTTCAGTAGGCTACAAGTATGAAACAAACCTGTAACAAAGCCTCAAAAATAAAAGGAAGATTACTGGATCTAAATGCTGATAAAAGATGGTTTAATAGCTCAAACATGATACATATTCCATGACTTGATAACCATGACATGAAACTTAGCCATTGACTTTGAAGAATAGATACATGACACTCTCAATTTAGGAGAAAGTGAACAAACAAGAATCCAGCAAAAAGCAAGGATTGACACAAGGTTACCTTGCTAACTGAAACAATAATAACAAGGAACACCTGGAGCTAATTACAAAGAGAAAAAGAACTACAAAGACCAAGGACAGAACAACAAATGACCATGAACACACGAATTTCAAAATAAAAGGCATGGATAAGAATAACAGGATCTTGACAATATTGCACATATGCATAAGAACTGCATTTTGTTATTGCAAATGAAAGCAAGACTTAACACTGTACAGAGGGTGAACCTGACCTTCATCATCCACGTTCCAGTCAAAAAGCCTCATCAAATGTGGAAGCCAGTGCTGTTTCATTATATAACGTTTTTGCCCTGATCTTTATATAGTGGATATATACTTATGTCCAACTTTATGAGAGTATTCTCGCTTCAGCGATATTTTAGAGATATCTCAACTCCTTGATTGCTTGTATCATTGCAAAATGTAAACTATATTATTGCCCAACTCTAATTTACTAAACGTGACTGTAAGGCATGATTATTTTAAGATTTTTTTTAAACATTAACATCCTATTTCTAGTCTGAAACACCCACTTTCCATGATAGTCAATTCCCGATGAATCAAGACAAGTCCTGCCATACATTAGTTCTTGTTTCACTCCGAAATACAAAAGTAAAATAAGTTGCAAATACGATTTAATGCTGACTTTAAAGCTCTCTCTATGTGTCTGTTCCTCTCTACATAGATTAACCATCCATGCTGAGTGTCCCATGCATCTGGAAGATTTTCCTATGGATGCCCATGCCTGCCCACTGAAGTTCGGAAGCTGTAAGTGATCTCTGTCATTGTCATTTAATTTTTCTAGATTAGCGTTTATCAATGGGGGCGTTCAAAGAACAACGGGAGGAACAACGTCAGAAATAGAATGGGGTATCTGTTTACTGTCGCAGTCTACATTTCATATAATAAACCTGTAGATGGCACTTGGACTTAATTTATCCAACTATAATAGTTTCATCAAGCTGTAAATGAATATGCGGTACATAAATAAGTGTAAATTGAAAACTACTTGCCATTAATGGCAACTTCAGGTTCTGCATGGTTTTGAGGAGTGCTTTGTTGTCAATTCACATCCGAAGTGACAACGCTATCTCACGACCAATTCGTACGAATTTGTATGAGTGATTAAAAGGTGGCTAATTCGTACGAATTTGTACGGCGTCACTCGTACGAATTTGTACGATTTGTCTAAACCCACGTGATGGGTAGGTTTAGGGGCGGGGTCAGGGGTAGGTTATTCGTATGAATTCATACGATTTTGGCAACTCGTAAAATATGTACGATTTAGCAAAAAACGTACAAATTCGTACGAGTGAGGTCGTGAGATCTGGTTGGAAGTGATTCAATTCAATTGTAAAATGAGACAAACCGGCCGCAGATCCAGATCGCTCCACAAATGCAAATGTTTCAGTCCATTCGGATTGAAAAGAACGATACTCGTCTTTTTTTCTTTTAGATATTTCACCTTTGTTGATAAATAAATTAATACATTATTTAATAATAAAAAAAAACTGACAACAGACATTGCATATTTAGTTTTCAACTGATTTAAGTAAGACCGGCAAACTACCACTTCTCATTGTCCAATGAAATTTGAGCTTGTTGTGCCATGTCACAATTGATTGGTGTATAATATGTGACAAACGGGCATTGATTAATTATGTAATATTTTTAAAATATGTAATGTTTTTTAAGTCAAGTCACCTTTATTTATATAGCACTTAATACAATACAGATTGTTTCAAAGCAGCTTTACAGTCATCAACAGGAAAGAGGATGCATTTTGGCTGTTGTTCAGCTAAAGTCAGTTCAGTGTTGATTCAGATCCATTGTAAAGATAATAAATTATTAAATGAGTTCATTACATCTATAAAGCAGTTCTGATGAAGTCATCGTCCAGCTCAGTTCAGTTCACAGTGTCAGTACAGTCAGATCAATAATTTTATTGTTGAATATTACGTGTCCCCAACGAAGCAAGCCAGAGGCTTTATTTTTAAATGAATCAACACACTAGCAATCACAGAGAGAGCCATATATGGTCTGCAGTTCTCAATCGCTTTTGTAAACAGACTGTGTGGTCACAGTTATGAATATGCAACTACTGACGCATTATGGCAACGGTGCCTCAGACTGTCTGATGGCAGACACTTAAAGTAAACAGGAAATGTTTAGACTTTTGAGCGATTCATTACTGTTTTGTACATGTTTTCATATTAATTATAATTCAAATGTATTTGTTTTATTGGCTACAATATAATTGTTGAGAGAGGTACTTTTGTGAAAAGTTTGAAAACTCATTTTGAAAAAGGACGGGGGCATGGGCCCCCAGAGGGGTCGGTAGTATTTTATTTATTTTTTTGTTAATTAAAAATTAAAAAGTTAATTTTCTATTTGAATATATTCCATCCATCTTCTTCCGCTTATCCGGGGCCAGGTCGTGGGGGCAGTAGTCTAAGCAGAGATGCCCAGACTTCCCTCTCCCTAGACACTTCCTCCAGCTCTTCCGGGGGGACACCGAGGCGTTCCCATGCCAGCCGGGAGACATAATCCCTCCGGCGTGTCCTAGGTCTTCCCCGGGGTCTCCTCCCAGTGGGACGCGCCCGGAACACCTTCCCGGGGAGGCATCAAGGAGGCATCCTGAACAGATGCCTGAGCCACCTCAGCTGACCCCTCTCGATGTGGAGGAGCAGCGGCTCTACTCTGAGCTCCTCACAAGTGACCGAGCTTCTCACCCTATTTCTAAGGGATCACCCAGCCACCCTGCGGAGAAAGCTCATTTCAGCCGCCTGTATCCGGGACCTTGTCCTTTCGGTCATGACCCCAAAGCTCATGACCATAGGTGAGAGTAGGAACGTAGATTGACCGGTAAATTGAGAGCTTTGCCTTGCAGTTCAGCTCTTTCTTCACCAAGACAGACCGGTACATCGACCGCATTACTGTAGAAGCTGCACCGATCTGTCTGTCAATCTCCCGTTCCATCCTTCCCTCACTCGTAAACAAGACCCCAAGATATTTGAACTCCTCCACTTGAGGCAGGAACTCTCCAGCAACCTGAAGTGGGCAAGCCACCCTTTTCCAATTGAAAACCATGGCCTCGGATTTGGAGGTGCTGATTCTCATCCCAGCCACTTCACACTGGGATGAGATGAGCAGAGACAGAATCCCCAAACCTGACACCCTCCGGCTGTAAAAATTCTGACAAATTAAGACCGGCGACAAAGGGCAGCCCTGCCGGAGTCCAACATGCACCGGGAAAAACTCTGACTTACTGCCGGCAATGCGAACCAAGCTCCTGCTCCGGTCGTACAAGGACCGGACAGCCCTTAGCAAAAGGGCCCCGGACCCCATACTCCCAGAGCACCCTCCACAGGACGCCGCGAGGGACACAGTCGAATGCCTTCTCCAAATCCACAAAGCACAAGTGGATTGGTTGAGCAAACTCCCATGAAACCTCCAGCACCCTGGAGAGGGTATAGAGCAGGTCCAGTGTTCCACGGCCGGGACGAAAACCGCACTGTTCCTCCTGAATTCGAGGTTCGACTATAGGCCATTTTCTCCTCTCCAGTACCCTGGCATAGACTTTTCCGGGGAGGCTGAGAAGTGTGATCCCCCTGTAGTTGGAACACACCCTCCGGTCCTCCTCCTTAAAAAGAGGGACCACCACCCCTGTCTGCCATCCCAAAGGTACTGTCTTCGACAGCCACGCGATGCTGCAGAGGCGTGTCAACCAAGACAGCCCCACAACATCCAGAGACTTGAGGTATTCAGGGCGGATCTCATCCACCCCGGTGCCTTGCCACCACGGAGTTTCTTGACTACCTCAGTGACTTCAGCTTGGGTGATGGATGAGTCCACCTCCGAGGCCTCAGCATCTGGTTCCTCAATGGAAGACGTGTCGGTGGGATTGAGGAGATCCTCGAAGTATTCCTTCCACCGTCCGACGACATCCCCAGTTGAGGTCAACAGCTGCCCACCTCCACTGTAAACAGCGTTCCTCCCAATCACGCCCCTCCAGGTGTCACTGTCGCTGCCCAGGTGTGCGTTGACGACCCCCAGTAGAACGATGGAGTCCCCAGTCTGAGCACTTTCCAGCACCCGTCCCAGAGACCCCAAGAAGGCCGGTTAATCTGCACTGCCGATTGGCCCGTAGGCGCACAAGTCAAGTCAAGTCATCTTCATTTATAAAGCGCTTTTAACAATGTAGATTGTTTCAAAGCAGCTTTACAGTAGTAAACAGATAATTTAAGGTCTTTATAGCGGTTCTTGAATAAATATATTTTCCAGCTGAAGTTAGTTTTGATTGATTCACTTCTGTCGCAAGGATCATTAGTTATTAAATTAGAGGCTGCTAAGACGACACCGTTCTCTCTACAAAGACTTTAAACGCGAACCTGTGAGAAACGCTGATGGCGCTCACGTGCGCATTAAGAAATAATTCTATAGTTATGAGCATTTGAATATATGTGCGTTGGTTTGTAATTCCCTACAAACCAAGCCTTAAACTAATTGTCTGGCCTTAAAATTTTGAAATAGTATTTTATCACTTAGTACTTTATCACAATAAAAAATAATTTTATGAGACGGCTTATATTGACCTATTAAGATGTTGCTTACATCTACCTTGTAAATATATTTTTAGCTATTTTATTAAAAAGTTTTCACATGTAAATTAACAACAATTACAATTTTAACAATATTTCAAGCGTAATATTAATTTGTAAAAAGTGTACATTTTATCATACGTATTTCAAAGTTAATTATTAATTTGTTTGACTATTGGAACAAACACAATAATAACATCTTAGTTGATAATTTATTATACCTACTTTATTTTTGACAAAACATCATACTATATATTTAACATACTGTAGGTAGTCAACCAGAATGCCTAAATAAACCAGTCGCATATCAAAGTCATTCGTGAAATGACCGCCAGGTGGTGTAAAACGACATTGTGCAAAACAGCAGCAATTGCCAAATTTTTAAATGTAAGTGGGGTTAATGTCGATGAAATACTACAACTATGGTAAACAGAATAGAAAAAAATTAGAACAGAGAAATAGAATCAAAGATAGAGACAACAACAATTTAGCCTATATGTCATATTGTAGACAGCTGTGGGCAATCACCAGGGAAGCAGCGCAATAACAAAAAAATAAATAATAATAATAACAAAAATATGTTTGTTATTTGTTGGCATTTCTCAGTGAGTAAATTTGTGGCCGAGTGGTAGAACAAATATTATCCAACAGAATGACTGAATTTACATCTGTATAATAATTCCAATCGTAATTTCAAAAGCAGTTCTGTTAAAAAAAAAAAAAAAAAAAAAAAGATATTTATACAGAAGGATTTTTTTAATATCATGGTTTTAAGCAAGGTCTGGTCTAAACATCCCTGCTCCTGCTCAACCAATTTACATGCATAACCTTTCTAAATTATAGAAAAATTGGACACACAATGTTAACGTTTAGCCTGCTTAAATTTGATGCAATAATAGAAGTGTACATTTGTTTCAGTTCTAAATTTGTAGGCTACTGTAATTTCAGTATTGTGATTATGAATTTGTTTAACCACGTTTCACTTAAATTGATCTACCAGCTCTCAATAGCTCTCAATGAGCGATTACGGAATAGAGAGAATAAACTGACACTTTTCAAAGTCTGTGATTGTAGTGCCTCTTAGCGGTAAAAGGCAGCAAATACACACTCGCAAATTTACCGCCGCGGGAGCGGATTGCCAGATCATTTGCGTTTGAATAGTGCGCGCTCTCCATGGGCGTGGTCACATTAGCACTTAATGAGCTATAATGAGATCAAATGAGAACGACTGACATCTCTCTCTTTTCATACAGATTACATAAACTGAGAATATTTGTTTTTCATATAAATTACTTAATTTAAAAGAAGAGATTTCAAGCTTCATGCCTGTGTGCCTGTATGCCTGTGTATTCGCTGAGAAATACAGTTAATTTTCGAGCACGTTTCAGAATGGACTTTACTGACAGAGAAAAGGCAGAACTCGCATCATGTTTATTTTTCTTTATTTGGCAAAAAAGCACAACACTCTGTTTTTATTGTGAGTATACACAAAAAAATAGACACTTAACAGGGTTGAATGATTTATAACACTTACTGTATATATAAGATCAAAATCAACAGCAAACCCAGGGGGTTAAAGACAGACCATATCAGACAATTTGATAATAACTTATCTTCTGGTCAGAGCTCAGAGAACCCAATCACACAGTGTCTTTCTTCAGAACTCAAAATTGTAATGTTCGATCTGGTGCTCATTGCATCTGTGCTTGCTTCTTACAATAAACAACATCTTTCCAAGACAACATTGTCATTAGAATACAACATAAAACCCCAATGGTAGACAAACCAAATGGACTTTTAGTCCCAAAACAAACAAACAAACACATTTCGTAACTCTCCTCCTGTTTAGAGCTTTAGAATTGATGAATAGCCCAGTCAACAACACCAAAGGTTGCCATGACGCAGCAGTCACGTCTTTATGAATAAAACATTCCACTGGGCAAAACAACAAAAAGTCCTCTGCTCATACATTTTCACTAGTACCTTTCCCCCCACAATATCTCTTTTTGACAGTTGCAGCGTGGTGAGCCATCATTGGATTTGTGTTGCATAAAGCCAAAAGACAGCAAACAATTGGCTCTATAATAAGATGTCATACAGTCTGCTGCATAATTAGCTTTTTAACTACAGTCGATTATGAGCACTGTTCCCTCAATCCCCCAATCAACCTAGCTTCCGCCTCACAATGCAATTATGAATTTGTATTTTTCTCAAGGCATGTTTTCTCATTTCTGTTTAAAGATATAAGTAGTAGTAGAAAAGTGCCTATTTGTGTTGGCTTTTATTTTATTTTTGCATTGCTGGAGAAATGTTCTCATCAATATTAATAATAGTTCGTTTTTTCTCTCTAAAGCAAGCAGAGCAAATATCCAACTATCATACACCTGATGTGATGAATAACCCAATACATTAACTTGGTGATGTGAAAATGTGGATACTGATGTTAGATGTTTCACATTAAATGTTTCTACCCCTTTTTGTAATATTTAGTTTTTTGTTGTCAAAAAGACTATGGGCCCTATTTTGACGATCTGAAACGCAAGTGTCAAAGTGCAAAGCGCAAGTAACTTTGTGGGCGGATCCCGGCGCTGTTGCTATTTTCCCAGCGCGATAAATGACTCTTGCGCCCGACGCAAATCTAAAAGGGGTTGGTCTGAAGTAGCTTCATTACTCATAGGTGTGGTTTGGGCGTAACGTGAAATAAACCAATCAGAGCGTCCTCTCACATTCCCTTTAAGAGCCGGCGCGCTTGTTCCGTGGCGGATCGCTATTAACGGCGGATTTGCCGGCGCACGCCAGGAGCAATTCACAGCCGAGGAAACCGACGTTCTCGTCAGGGCCGTAAAACACAGAGAAGTGACATTGGGGATGATGGGAGAAACCCACCCAAATTAGCTTCGGTTAAACAGGTGTATAATTTGGGTAGTAAATGTGTAGCCTAATCTAGATTTTTTTATTTTTTTTTATCTAGATAGATATTTTTCACATCTTCACGGACACAACAATGATTTCCCTCGTGTGTTAATATTTTTCCTTGTAATAATGTATGATTTGCAAAAATGAAAACTGCTGCATCTTTTTATATTAGAGAATCAAAGTGGATGCGCGTTAACATTATGGCCAAGCACGCGCCCTTAAAATACCATATCACTAACGCGCAACGCGCCACTGTCTTTAGACTGTTTTTTTCCTGGTCAATGGCGCAATTGCTTTCTAAAACTGGAAAATAGCACCATGGAAGTTTTGCGCCGGAACACGCCTTCTCTTTGCGCTGAACCGCCCCCGCGAGCGCAAGTTCATTTCCTAATTTACCGACGTGCGTCTGTGGAGGGAAAAGTCCGCTGTGCGCGGGTGCAAAATAGGAATGATACATGCGTCGGTGTTCAAAGTCAATTGCGCTGGGTGCAAGATAGGGCCCTTTGACTTTATGATTCTAATTAATCTACCAATTGTCAAAGTACAGATTGTCTCAATTACAACAAGGCCAGATGTGCCCTGTAAGCATCATTCTGTCATGACAACTCTCTGGACATTGGTATGGTAATAGAGATTGGCATGGTAATGGATATGGCAATGTTAATGTATTTGGTCTTGGCGGAATACCTCTGCTAAGCTGCTGCTGCTCCAGAGCAAGTGCCGAAACTTGCTACTGCCAATACATTCACAGACATTGGCCCTCATTTATCAAAAGTGCGTACACCAAATTTCCAGCATACACCTGGCGTACACCCAAAACCACGGTGACTTTGCGATTTATCAATATGGACGTTGGCGTACGGCACGCTCAAATCCTACACCAGCTCAGGAGGTGGTGTACATGTACGCATGTTTTGAGTTAGTGCTGAAATGCGCAGAAAAACAATTCCTAACACCACAAAACGCACTGACAAACTAAAGATATGATATATTATGACCCACTGTAAAAAAACAACAACATAGAAAATATAAACTTCAGTGTTTATTTTTGTGAGTTAAGCCCGGCAGGTGCACACGGACTGGGTTCAGTAATGAAAGGCTTTCAATGACCAAAAAATAATTCAGACTGACAACATAATTAAAATGACATTCTTCTTCTTTTAAATAATAATAATACAAATAATAATAATAACAAAGACATTCTTCTTCTAAATAACAATTAATAATCAAAATCATAATACTATTAAGAAGAATATTACAAATTGTCATGCAATTATTCACATCATCATCGCTATTGTACACCCCATTACATGCGACGTCATACGACATTCAACGCTATTAGTTTCAAAACACGTGCTGTAAAATAATGCATTGTGATAGGTAATTTGCTCAACCAACCAGCGATTTAAACTGGATTTCCACCGTTTCCACCGGAGAAGTTTCTCCTCTTTGCCGTCTTCCGCGTGTCCATGGCGTAAAATGAGGGTGTGGGGGAGGCGGAGACGTGAATATATTGGGGCGTGTTAATCTAATGATGATCGTTTTCAGCCGTGGCATTTATCAAGAGGAAGGTATTGCGTACACCTGAATTTCAAAGGTACGCACAGCTTCATAAATTAACATATACGCCCGTTTCGACGCAAGATTGATAAATGAGGGCCATTGTGAGCATATATTGGCTAATTTCCACTAAGCGGTGCGGTACGGTACGGTACATAATTATTTGCTTTTTCACTGTCAAAAGTTATGAATGGCACCAAAATGCCGAACCGTACCGTACCACTTTTTGGGTACCCTTCCGTTGGGGTACCTAGCACAGTGGTACAGTACTAAAGGGTGGAGCTGGACTCACTGCAGAACGTTGAGTGGTTGGCAGAGAATCGTCACTTTCGCGTGCTACAAGGGGAATGACAACATTAGAAGCGCCATTTTTTTATATACAGTTGAAATATAATACTGCTGTTATTGTGTCACGAAATGTAGTTTTAAGAGTTTTTCAGCCGAGAATGTAGTTGTTTAAAGCTCAAATCTGTTGTTTATGAAAATGTTATCTAGGTTATGAGATCCATTCCAGGCGATCACCGGGCGCTCGGCGCTCATGTTCCCTGCCTGGAACAGCCTTTCCTCGGCTAGTCGTTCTGACGTTTGCCGCTGACTCTGACGTCTCTGTAGTGGTTAAACATGAGATATAATTTGTCTTGTGTAGACCTAACGGCGATCTTTGGTCTCTTGAATCTATAATTCGTTCCCTGGCCAATCGTTTTGGCTGAGGGCTAAGCGAAGTTTCATATACTGTATTTAGGCTATTAACTTTACCGTTGTAACGTTAGACTAGAGCGCTGAATTTGTATTTTGACTGAATTGTTTGCTTTATTTCTTATTGTATAGCTTCTTGTACCTTTTACTTATTCTTTTATAATGACTATTATTGATTAAAAACTGAAATTTAACAAAAAGAGATAGGGTTGAGTTTTGTCATTTTTTATTTTATTACAAGATTATCACTGTTATGTTGTTTATTGCAACATTTGTACAAATGCACATATTGCCTGGAATAACAGGGGTGTGTTTTATATTTATTTTTGTTATAAATAGGCTAACGTTATTCATGCAGTGAATCAATACGCATGCATTGCCTTTCAAGAACGCGCTGTTCCATTTGCAGAATTACCGGACTCACGTCCTCGGGAGTCATTCTCCTGAGTCGGACTTGGCAAGTCCGAACTTTGCGTTCTTGGTATTGAGAAACGCCTAATGTCGGCGCTTGTCTTCTTGTGACAAACATGCCGAGAAGCAAGAAAAAGATCTGCTGTATGTCACTCATTGTTGTTTACTATTGCTTTCTTCTTCACGCGAAAATGACGTTGATTGCTTTTTTCCGGCAAACACCACGCCTATCAAGTAAGGGTACTGTTGGCGGTGTAAACGCTATCATTGGCCACTGACGCAACAACAACCAATCAGCTGTGCTATGTGGATAATGACGTGATCGCTAAAAAAATTGTTAGACCTATCAGCCTGTGCCATCTAGAGTTCCATGCCAGCATTTGTCCCAGCCACCTAAAGTCAAGCTGAAGATAGCTAATGTTATACTTTCGTGTTTTACACTTCTTATGGGTTGATGCTGACGACGCATCGTCGCCACAACTCCTTTTAGGACGTGTGATGAATTTATCCATGTTTTACCCAAATGGAATCCATTCGGCTGGTAGTCACTAATGTTCTGAAACATGTCTGTAGTGTGAGTGAGTATAAGCACATGACAAGAATAAATGGTCAAATAAAAAAGTTTAAATTTAAAACAAAGTAGAAGGTGATAAGTGATTGGTCCATGGCAACACAGCATGCACATGCTCAGCTCATTCAAGTCTATGTCAGCTGTGCGGTCAACAGAATGCTGCTCCTCTCAGCCAGACAGCTGCTGACTGAGATCGCTCACTCAGGCTGAGGAAGAAAACATAGAGCGAACAATCAGGGCAGTGTGTAAGGCACGCCAGATCTAAAAATTCCTGGATGTGGATCTCCAACCAAAGAAGCTGAACTGAGGGAAGGGCCATTAAAGAAAAAAGGAATCAAAAGGGCCGCAAAAATATATAACTGTCTTGGTCCGTTATTCTGTTACATAACGTGGTATAATAGTAAATCGCCCATTGAGGAATAATTCTAGGAAACAGACTTTAAGCATAACCACTCAGGAAACACTCAGGAGAAAACCACACAAACATTAACAAGAATGGACGAAAACTGAGGGAGAACACAGAGACTAAATACATGTAGAAAACAAGGGAGCTTAATCAGATAATTGACTGGACACGGGGAATTAAATGACTGATCAAACAGATTGGGGAAATCTAGGTCACAGGGAAACACGACACAGAAGAGCATACATATAACAATACAGTTATATGACAAAAGGATGAACGACTTGAACCCATAGACTCGAGAGGTGAACTAATTATTTCTGTATCCAGTACCGACTGCATTGCCTTATAGCCTATGGGGCTGTCACGGGATGAACAAACGACTCATACCCGAAGACTTGGGAGATTAACTAATCAATTCTGTATCTGTACCGACTGCAAAGCCTTATAGCCTATGGGGCTGTCACGTGATGAACGGACGACTCGAACCCGAAGACTCGAGAGGTGAACTTTTTCTGTATCCGGTAACGACTGCTTAGCTCAGCTTATGAGGATGTCACTGCATGAACGAACAACTCAGATAGGGAGGTGAGGTAAAGACTGCAAAGCCTGAAGCCTGAAGATTTTCCTGTCAGATGTAAATAGACGTTTAAAGTAAGCATCTTTAAGATGTTTATGGTTTATGTAAATCCACTTTAGAGACGTAACGTTAACTTACGTGACCTGTGAAAATCTGTGCTGAAGCAGTAAGCCATCCGGGAACTTCTCGCTTACTCTTTTATGAATACTGATGTTTCGAACGTACTTCTTGAGAAGATGTCCGTGTGCGCGTCTTTCGACTAGCTCTCCTCTCTTCTGCTAGTTTCAAGATCTTCTCCTCGCCTGTATTTAGCTGTTTCTTGAGCAGGCAGCGCCAGCTGCTGCGGTTAGCTGCAATGTCCTTCCAGATCTATGTGTTGATGTCCAGGGCTTTCATGTCACGCTTGCAGACATCTTTATATCTCAACTTGGGGCGACCTTGGGGCCCTTCGGGTTCACCATAGAGGAGGTCCTTGTGGATCCGCCCGTCTTCCATATGGCGCATGTGGCCAAGCCACATGTGGCAAGTCTGCGTTGTCTGAGTCAAGTCAAGTCAAGTCAAGTCAAGTCACCTTTATTTATATAGCGCTTTTTACAATACAGATTGTATCAAAGCAGCTTCACAGTGATAACATGAAAATAATTTAAAAAAAACAATTTCATCATCGTCCACCTTCAAGGCGGATGTATAATATTGTTGAATATTAAATGTCCCCAACTAAGCAAGCCAGAAGGTAAGGCAACAGCGGCAAGGAACCAAAACTCCATCAGTTGACAGAATGGAGAAAAAAACCTTGGGAGAACCCAGGCTCAGTCGGGGGCCAGTTCTCCTCTGGCCAATGAGTGAACAGTGTATGATTATGATTCAGGAGCTATCAACAGGTCAGAAGTTCAGAATGAATCAGAGTATTTGTCCAGTTCCTGTTTGTTGAAGTCGGAGTGGAAAGGAGGAGAGACCGGTTGACACTTCAGGTCAGCGGCGTCGTCGTGTCCTGGCGCTGGTCCTTCATCAGATCTGGATACGGCCTGGTTCCGGTGGACAGCGGTAAACCTCGGGATAGACAGAGAGACTAATATTAGCGTAGACGCCATCCTTCTTATGATGTACCAAGTACATCAGGATTTACGGGAAGTGTTCCCGGTCCCGGCTGTTCTAAACTATGCAGCCTAACATTGAATTGTAGAAGTCTATAATGTGTTATGTGTATGCTAGGCCGAAGAGATGTGTTTTTAGTCTAGATTTGAACTGACAGAGTGTGTCTGCTTCCCGGACAATGTTATGAAGACTGTTCCAAAGTTTTGGTGCTAAATAGGAAAAGGATCTACCGCCAGCAGTCGATTTTGATATTCTAGGTATTATTAACTGGCCGGAATTTTGAGATCGCAGTAGACGTGACGGACTATAATGCGTTAAGAGCCCGCTCAAGTACTGCGGAGGTAAACCATTTAGTGCTTTGTAAGTGATAAGCAATATTTTAAAATGTATACAATGTTTAATAGGCAGCCAATGCAGTGTTGACAGAACGGGGCTAATATGGTCATACTTCCTGGTTCTGGTAAGAACTCGAGTTGCTGCGTTTTGAACTAGCTGTAGTTTGTTTATTAAGCGTGCAGGGCAACCACCCAGTAGAGCATTACAATAATCTAGCCTTGAGGTCATAAACGCATGAACTAATTGTTCTGCATTATTCATTGAGAGCATATGATGTAATTTAGATATATTTTTAAGATGGAAGAGAGCGGTTTTACAGATACTAGACACCAGAGTATGTGAGCGGAGCGGAGCGGAAGGAATTTGCGCTCCACGCTCAAAGCATTTCATAATTACTCCGCTCAAGCTCCGCTCCGGGTGTACAATTTCCCGCTCCTCGCTCGCTCCCCACTCCGTCCTTAATATGTCTCGCTCCGTTTTCGCTCCACGGTAAATTTATATATATATTTTTTTAAATAACACTAACTTCTGATCAGAAGATGCATGCATGTACTCACTGTAAAACGAATACGCAGTACTAAGAGAAGAACATCCATGCTTAATTGGATTTTTGAACAGCCCCAAACCAATAAATTCCTTTAGCTCACTTTTAAACAAAGCAAAATAAAAAATAAGAGTTGAATGAGGCTAAATTAAATAAATTATCAAACGAAAAACATTATATTAAATAAATTATCAAACGAAAAACATTACATTCAATTAAATAAATAAATCACAAACTAAAATATGAAGTTAAACAAATTGCCAAACGAAAAAATATAGATCTCTTTATGCCAATTTTTATATTAATTTTAAGAAATAGGCTACTATGAACAGAAAAAATGCTGGCTGGTTGAACATATTTTTTATTAGCAAAGCTAGCTATATCTTCTCCAGTGCTGCATTTACTTTCAGAAAAACTAGCTTTTGCAGAGTGGCAGGTGCCAAGCACATGCGATTATTGCTGGACATCAGACCAGCAATAGAAAACACCTTTTCCACGCTGGGCGAACCACTGGGAATGCTAAATTACGCGTCTTGCAATTTGTGAAAGTTGTGGCAGTACATTAGAGTTGTCTTTCCAGAAGCGAAGGACGTGATCGGTGTTCAATCTGGGCACTCCAAGGTATTGCTCGACTTCTCCTTTTACGTCTAGTGTAGAAGACGAACAGGCAGTTGCGTATGACTGGAACATTGACTTGACTTTTTTTGCGCTCGATGGCTCAGGGACAGGGTCAGGGACAGTCACAGGGTCAGCGACAAGGGAAGAGGATGTTTCTTTTTTATTTACACTGGAGAGAAGTTCTGTTTGACGAACTAACAACTCCCGGATCTCAATCTCATATAATGGAGTTGCACAGGCGAAAATCGCGAGGGGGTCGATAAAAATATCATTAAAAGCATGTGTAAAATGAATTTCATGATAATACTTTATTTAAATGTTTGTGAAAGTACTAGGAAAACAATACAAATGCAAACAAATGCAAAATATGATTATAAACATTTTGATTCCCCCTCCGTTGCCTCACAGTGGTATGGTCCTCCTGGCTCGTGATTCGTAATTGAGCGATAGTGGAGCGGTTTCGGAGCGAGAGAAAATCAACGCTCCGACATAAAAAAAAATCCGCTCCTCGCTCCTGGCAAAATCACGCAACTCCGCTCCTCGCTCCGCTCCCACTCCGCACCGCTCACATACTCTGCTAGACACATGACTTTCAAATGAAAGATTGGTATCAAAGAGCACACCCAGGTTCCTAACCGACAACGAAGACTTAACAGAGCAGCCATCAAGTGTTAGACAGTACTCTAGGTTATTACGTGTGGAAGTGCGGTGGTCCGCAGCGGTCCTAGTACTGAGCCTTGTGGTACGCCATACTGAACTTGTGATTGATAAGACATCTCTTCATTTACTGCTACAAACTGATAACGGTCAGATAAGTATGATTTAAACCATGCTAGTGCAATTCCACTAATGCCAACATAATGTTCGAGTCTATTTAAAAGGATGTTGTAGTCAATGGTGTCAAATGCAGCACTAAGATCAAGTAATACTAATAGAGAGATACAACCACGATCGGATGATAAGAGCAAATCATTTGTGAATCTAACGAGAGCTGTCTCGGTACTATGGTACGGTCTAAATCCGGACTGAAAATCCTCGCAGATATCATTTCTTTCAAGAAAAGAACACAGTTGTGAGGATACTGCTTTTTCTAATATTTTTGACAGAAATGGCAGATTAGAGATCAGCCTGTAATTGACTAGTTTTGTAGGATCAAGTTGCTGTTTTTTAACAAGCGGTTTAATCATAGCTAGCTTAAAGGTTTTTGGTACGTATCCTAGAGACAAAGATGAATTAATGATATTAAGAAGAGGATCTATGACATCTGGAAGCATCTCTTTCTGCAGCTTAGTCGGTATAGGGTCTAACATGCACGTTGTCGATTTAGATGATTTGACGAGTTTGCAAAATTCTTCCTCTCCTATAGCAACGAATGAATCAAATTTTCCCTCAGAGAGACTACAATGCACTTCCTGATGCGATACTGTATTAGACGGTTCCATAGTTATAATTTTGTCCCTGATATTATCGATCTTATAAGTGAAGAAGTTAATAAAGTCATTACTGCTGTGTTTCTTGGAAACTTCTGGGCTTGAAGCTTTCTTTTTCGTTAGTTTAGCCACTGTTTTAAATAAATACCTAGGATTATGTATATTTTCTTCTAATAGGGTTGAAAAATAAGCAGATCTAGCAGCTTTTAAAGCCTCTCTGTAAACAATCGAGCTCTCCTTCCATGAAATCCGAAACACCTCTAGTTTTGTTTTCTTCCAGTTGCGCTCCATTTTTCTGGCTGCTCTCTTAAGGGCCTGAGTGTGCTCGTTGTGCCACGGCGTTGGACTATGTTCTTTAATCTTCTTTAAGCGCAACGGAGCAACTGTGTCTAAAGTGCTGGAAAAGAGAGAGTTAAAAGTTTCTGTTGCAATATCAAGTTCTTCTAAGCTATCCGGGATGCTGAGATGATGAAACTGATTAGGAAGATTATTAATAAAGCAATCTTTAGTAGCAGAAGTGATCGGTCTAACATATTTATAACACGGAGTCGGCTTTGCAGCCTTGGCTAAATGTAATTTACACGAGACTAGATAATGATCTGAGATGTCATCGCTCTGCTGCAGTATTTCAACGGCATCAACATCTATTCCATGTGATAGTATTAGATCTAGAGTATGATTACGGCAATGAGTAGGTCCTGACACGTGTTGTCTAACACCAATTGAGTTTACAATGTCTTTAAATGCCAATCCCAATGCATCTTTTTCATTATCAATGTGTATATTAAAATCACCAACAATTAGTACTTTATCTGCAGCCAATATTAATTCAGATAGAAAGTCAGCAAATTCTTTGATAAAGTCTGTATGGTACCCTGGTGGCCTGTATACAGTAGCCAGCAGAATTTTCAAACGTGATTTATCGTTTACACTAGATATTTTTACATTAAGCACCAACACTTCAAAAGAATAATATTTACAACTAGATTTCTTAGTGGTTTTGAAAATATTACTATAAATTACAGCAACACCTCCTCCTTTGCGTTTCAGACGAGGTTCATGTTTATAACCGTAATCTTGTGGGGTTGACTCATTTAAAGCAATGTAATCGTTTGGTTTTAGCCAGGTTTCTGTCAAACACAGCACATCTAGGTTATAATCTGTAATCATATCATTAACTATTAGCGCTTTTGAAGTAAGAGATTGAATATTCAGCAACCCAAGCTTTATCATTTGCTCATTTGTATTATATATGTTTTTTTATTTGTTGAACATCAATTAAATTTTTAACCTTAGATGGGTTTAAAAGTTTTTTGGATTTCCAAGTTCGGGGAACAGACATAGTCTCTGTATGATGATATCTAGGTGAAAGAGGCTCTATGTGATGGGATTTATCTGACCTTGGTGACGTGAGGCCGCTAGCAGACGGTCGGTTAAGCCAGTCTGTCTGCTTCCTGACCTGAGGCCCAGATTGTCATGTTTTATCTCTAAGACTATGAGCCAAATTACTAGAGAGAAGAGCAGCACCATCCCAGGAGGGATGAATACCATCTCTTTTCAACAGTTCAGGTTTGCCCCAAAAACTTTTCCAATTGTCTATGAATTCTATATTATTTTGCGGACACCAATTAGACAGCCAGCCATTGAGTGAACACAATCTACTAACTATCTCATCACTCCTGCGAACAGGAAGGGGGCCAGAGCAAATTACAGTGCTTGACATCGTACTTGCAAGTTCACACACCTCTTTGATATTAATTTTGGTGATCTCCGACTGGCGGAGTCGAACATCATTAGTGCCGACGTGAATAATAATCTTAGAGAATTTACGTTTAGCATTAGCCAGCACTTTTAAATTTGCTTTGATGTAAGGCGCTCTGGCTCCCGGCAAACATGTGACTATGGTGGCTGGTGTCTCTATTTTCACGTTCCGTGTAATAGAATCGCCAATTACCAGGGCACAATCAGAATAATTCTCAGTGGGTGTTTCACTGAGCGGGGCAAATCGATTTGTTATCGGAACGGAAAAGTGTTTTTTTGATCCGCGACTAGAGCGATCTCTCACTGTCACCCATCTGCCCTGCTGCACGGGCTCTACTTCAGCCGGAACCGACTCATGTAAAGAATTAACTAAGCTAGGCGCATCCAAAATAGTATCTAAAGCTCTAGCACTCTTCTTACTATTCTCGATTAAAGTTTGGATGCGTGTCTCTAGTTCTGAAATCTTCTCCGTCAGCCTGACTGTCTCCTTGCATTTATCACATATAAATCCTATATTGCCATCAGACAAGGCTATGGTAAACATGTGACATGAAGTGCAGGTGACAATAACAGGAGAAGACATTACTCACCGTGTTTGTTGACTGATTCTTACTCACCTGGGCTTTTATGAACTCAAAGGCGCGGGCGCACGAGAGAAAAATAAATAACTGAGCGCACGGGTGGTGCATTAAAAGGCTAACGTTAGCGAGTTAGCGTGTTGTGCTAACAATAACGGAAGCTAGCAATGTCAGGTTAATCTGAGATGTTGAGTAAGCTGTATTTAGTAGTATAGACAACTAGAATTTATAATAAATGATGGTTCAAAACAGAAAGAAACACGAAGCTAATACGAGGCTTAGACGCAGGAAACAAACTCGCAGCAGCAGTCACAGCGAGGCAGACAGGAGACTGAGCAGCGTGTACATGGTGGGGAGGCCGGCACGGGCAAGAACCTGGGCGTTGGGCACTTTGTCGTACCAGCTGATGCCAAGGATGTGGCAGAGGCATCGCATGTGGTAACTGTTCAGCTTCTGCTCTTGCTTGACATACAGGGCCGGAGTGGGACTCATTTTCAGCCCTGGAGTTTCATGCCTTAGACCGGCCCACTTTAGTTCCCGACTGACTATATTCAAATAATGTAATTAAACCCTCAGTATATAAGTCTGCAATAGTGCACTGTTTTGTACAGCCTTGTAATTCATTGTATTTTTCAAAAATATAATTTTCTATTCAGTGCAATAGCCGTACACAGGGTTTTATAAATACAAAGGTCCCAAAAGTGATCTGGCTAGGGGGTTCGGGGGCATATTATGATTCCACTGTCATTGTCAAAGAACATAGGCTATGTAGGCTATATCTGTGTTAAATAGGAATTCATTGTAATAAAGTTATTCTCATTCTGGGCACAGTATGCAATAGGCTATTCCTCTACCTGCTCTCCTCTCTCATCTCCATCTCCTTCTCTCATTCTTCTTCTCTCAGTCTCTTTATCTTTAGGCTACCTGTAAATCTCCCCTTCCCGAAGCTGAGCTTTGATTGACACAGTCTTTGCAAACTGATTATTTATGTCGGTTGTTTAAAACTTCTATTGTAAAACAGCTGTTTAGTTTAGCCACTTGCATCTTATCTCGTGAAGCGTCGCGTTGGGATTCGCGTGCAGCCGCGGCTCGCGCTTCTGTGAACATAAATCCCACTTGCTTTGATCGGTCATCTCAAACATTTTGCCATTGCCGACGAGCGGTGTTTGAGCGCTGAAGCAGCTCAGATGATGAGGTCGGTTATCGTCGCGATATGCGAATCATTGCAGCACCAAATTAGAGTTAATATTAGGCAATTATTTCACAACGTTATACACTCAGAAAAATCGGAGAACTCAATGGTGGGTACGGCTCTGACTCGTAGGCTATTTGGCCGCTTGAATTTCTAGAGATTTTTTTATTATTCTGGCCTTTTCAGCGCCGCCTTTGCGCCTATTATCCATGTTTTATATCTAAAATAATCGAAAAATTTGTCCGCACATCTCTAACAACTGACTTTATTTTTTGTGGGGCTGCGAGAAAATAATAATACAAAAATAGTGGGGCTGCGCTGTGACTGGAGCCTATAAAGGGAAAACATTCAACCCAGTGCCATGACAACACCGGCCCTCCTGGCCAATAAAACAGACCGGCCCACCGGGAATTCTCCCGGTGCTCCCGATTAGCCAATCCGGGCCTGTTGACATATGTTGTCCAGGATTCACTACCGTACAGGAGGGTGCTGACTATGCAGGCTTTGTACACTGCCATCTTGGTTTGGGTGGTCAGCTTGGGGTTTTCCCAGACGCGAGTGGTCAGTCGTCCTAGGGTTGTTGCGGCCTTGCCGATGCGTTTGTTGATTTCGGCATCTAAGGACAGGTTGTTGCTGATGGTGGAACCCAGGTAGGTGAACTGGTGGACCACTTCAAGTTCGTAATTGTCGATGGTGATGACAGGTGGTGTGTCCACGTCTTGGTCCAGCACATTGGTCTTCTTCAGGCTGATGGTTAGACCGAAGTCTTTGCAGGCCTGGGAGAATCTGTCCATCAGACACTGTAGATATTGTTCAGTGTGAGAGGTGACTGCTGCGTCATCTGCAAAGAGCATGTCTCTAATTATTATCTCACGCACCTTGGCTTTTGCTCTGAGTCTTGCGATGTTGTAGAGTCTGCCGTCTGATCTTGTGTGCATGTACACCTCTTCGGTTGAATTCCCAAAAGCATGTTTCAGAAGAAGGGAGAAGAAGATCCCGAAAAGGGTTGGAGCAAGTACACTACCTTGCTTCACATTGCTTTTGATGTGAAATGGTTCGGACATACTGCCATCGTACTGGATGATTGCCTTCATACCGTCGTGAAAAGATCTGATCATGCTGTGAAGCTTCGGGGGCATCCGATGTTCAGGTGGATGTTGAAGAGCCCATCCCGGCTAACTTGGTCGAAGGCCTTGGACAAGTCTATGAAGGCGACGTAAAGGGGCTTCTGCTGTTCCCTACACTTCGCCTGTAGTTGGCGAAGGGAGAAGATCATGTCCACTGTAGAACGTTCTGCTCGAAAGCCACATTGGAACTCGGGGTAGACGCGTTCTGTCAGGTGTTGAAGACGCACTAACAGCACTCTTGCATACAGTTTGCCCACGATGCACAAGAGGGAAATGCCTCTGTAGTTGTTGCAGTCGTTCCTGTCACCTTTGTTTTTGTACAGGGTGACGATCTTGGCGTCTCTCATGTCTTGTGGAACACCACCTTAACTCCAACACTGACAAAATATGTTAAATAGAGGCTGCAAAAGGGTGGTCTTGCAGTGCCTGATCAGGTCTGGGGGGTTGCCATCATTCCCAGGGGCTTTGCCGCAGGCTTAGGCTGTTGATGGCCTTGCGGAGTTCTGCCAGTGTTGGTTCAGCGTCTAACTCCTCCATGGTGGGCAGAGGTTGCTGCACGGGCTCTACTTCAGCCGGAACCAAACAATGTACAGAGTTCACTAAGCTAGTCACATCCAAAGTAGTATCTAAAGCCCTTGCACTCTTACAATTAACCTCAATTAAACTTTGGATGCGTGTCTCTAGTTCTGAAATCTTCTCCATCAGCCTGACTATCTCTGTGGATCAAATGTGGATCATGTGTTGACATAGAAGGCTATGCTATACATGTTACATGAAGTGCAAGTGACAATAAGAGGAGAAGATGACATGGCTCACCGTGTGTGTTGACTGATACTACTCACCACAGTTGTTGGATATGTAACGTATTTGTTGACTGATATCATGCTCTCAATAAAAAAGGCCATGTCTGACCACCCTTAAAACAAAAGGTCATAAATCGTACCAATGAGGAACCTTCCGTTTGGAAATCCCCCTTTCTTATTGGTTGAGTCAACCCTTAGGGGTTGGACCTTTCTCAGACTTTAAATGGCATTCACACAAGTCCTTCCTCCTCTTTGGCCTTCTCTGTATGTCCAGGGTGCTGTGCTGTCCTGCGTGGCCTCATCAGGCCCCAAGGCAGCAGGCCTTGACTCACAGCCAGCCATGTGCTCATTCAGGAGAGAGAGTACTCAGGACAGAACCAAGGACAACCTCAGGAGTTTGGCACAACATCTTTAACTCAACGCAGAAGAAGTCCATCACAGCTCCCACCACTTGCTCTGCGTGCCCTGTCTGGCCCAGGGCTGGGAGGCCACAATCTGCACTCCAGCCATGAGAACAGAGTCGAACTAACCATGCAAGTTCATCATATCTTCTTCATCCAACGGAGAAGAAAACGA
Source organism: Phoxinus phoxinus (assembly GCF_949152265.1). NCBI lineage: Eukaryota > Metazoa > Chordata > Actinopteri > Cypriniformes > Leuciscidae > Phoxinus > Phoxinus phoxinus. The sequence goes on from NC_136892.1 coordinate 7,145,609, forward strand.
TTGCAACTTCAACCTTTGACACTCACGGAACCATCAACGACTTCAATTTTCAACAACTTCAAGAATTGTTCCCACAGCAAAGCTATGTAAGTATCAATTTAATGAGGTGCTCTGAAAATTATATGCTGATGGTTCTATTCATATAGTTAAATGGATCTTTTCCATAGTTCCATTTCATGCTTCCAATTCCATTCTGTCACTCATCCTTTTTCCTGTATGTATGTGTGTTTTGTTTCTTGTTTAGTTATGTTTGTGATTTAGTTAATAAAAATTGTGCACAATACGTATGTGGTTCTTATTCTCTACTTGCAACAAAGTTTGCTTTACGAATTCGATTTTGACTACAGGCTCTTAGTACTGTACAGTAAGAAAGGCATTTCCCTTCCCCGGAAATGAATATTTCTTAGAATTAATAAACAATTAATGCTGAGTGTTTACAGGACGAACAGGTGGGTTTATTGTAATATAAATGTTACTATATTAAGTTAATTATATTAACTGATCCAAATATTCATAATCAATTATAACAAGTTATGATTGGTTATTAATATTTCATAGAGATAATTTTCTACACTACTTACCATAGTTGTTGGATATGTAAAAGGCGCAAGCGAGCAAAATAAATATAGAGCGCACGGATGGCACGTTAACAGGCTAGCAAATGATTAGCGTGTTTGTGCTAGCAACGATTTAAATTAAAGCTAGCGATCTCAGATTAATATGTGATGTTGAGTAAGTTATATTTAGCAGAATAAACAACAGGGAATGATAGTAAATAATTATTCAAAACTGAAAGATAAGCGAAGCTTACAGATGCAAACCAAACTCAGCAAAGCAGCAACAGCAAGGCAGACAGGAGCAATCGAGCAGGAGACAGCAATCGAGCCAATGCTCAGAGCTAATGCTCTTTCGGGTTCATTGTAGAGTGGAGCCTCCTCCACTGTCTGGGGTTATGAAGTAAGGTCCTCCGCTCCCTGTCAGAGCCTTAACCGGTTCATGTGGAATCTAACAACTAGGGGAAATTTGCTTATATCATCTCTTATTGTTATTGGACACCTTTTTCGAGTGCTAGGAGTCTTTGGATCCTGGACTAGTCCAGGCAGGTCAGAGCCTTCTCCCCTGATTAAAAACTCTGGGGTAGTAGAGCTGAAGTTCGCTGTGGTTCCCTAGGGGTTAGTGTTTTTAGGCTCCCCCTGAAGATAGTGGTGAGCTAGGGTAGCAACTTCAAATGTTTTCCCAGGTAAGTATTCCCAATGGACAGTGTCATACAAAAGAGTTTATATAGCTAAGCCATAGAGCTGTGTTCTTCGGCCTCATATGGCTAATGCCTGGCCCATAAGTAAGGGAGGAAGGTTTTAAAGGACAGGACTTTCCTTCTCACTGAGCATAGAAACTAGGGCAATGGCCGATGGAATACTACCACTTGACAGCCTTTATGAGTCCTAGGAAGTGCCCTTTATGATCGATGCATCTGATTCTGGCTTAGTAATGGCTGTGTATAGACACAGCTAATGGTGCAGGCATTTCCTCAGCATGACAGAGTGGGTATTTGTTCCCCATAGCATCAATCCATGACACATTGTTGAGTTCCACTTCGAAAGGGAATGTCTCAGGACTGTAACCATGGTCCCTGAGAAGACACTGCATCTCGTTGCTATGCCTCTGGCCTGCCTGAACATGTCCTTCAGACAAAGTTGATGATGTAAATTGCAGGCGCCCTCTTTTCACTCACGGGCGCTCCGGGGATGACTACATGGACTGCCGTCAGCCAATAAAATTGTCGTGTGCATGCATGCTTCAGAGAGTATTCACACTGATAGCGTATCTCATACATCAATCCAAGATGCATTGTCTCGTTCCCCCTCTCAGGGAAGCATGGTTACAGTCGTAACCTGAGATGTTTTCTGTTGGGAGTGTGTATCTTATCTTATTAGTTATTTTTTTTATGAAATATAATATGTTGTCATTCATATAAGAACAGTTAGTTCTAAATTATTTCCTTTGCTGAATGCCTGTAAATTTTATATCACAAGAAAAATGTGATAGTTGTATGGTTTTCTGTCTTTATCGGCAAATAAATGCAGAAATTCAAGAACCATTCAAATGAACACCATAAAAAAATCATCTTGATTCCCAGACCCTATTTTTTTCTGCTTATTTCTTTTCCATTGTTTGATCTAGCAAACTGATAAAAATTGTATTTCACATGAGCAGAACAAATGGCTGGCTTTTGTATTACTGCCAGTCATAAAGATTTATAATTTAGGATAACGTATATTGACCAAGTGAATAGAGATCTAAAAACACAGATAAATACAAGCTCCTTATTCCCTCATTAACCAGCTGCTCATTTAAGATGCAATGGACATTTACACTGTAAACTTGTGGTGTGTGTTTCTTGCATTAATATTTAACAAAGGAAACACTCTTATAAACTTACACTCAAACTTATGTTTATAAGTCTGAGTGTAAGTTTATAAGAGTGTTTCCTTTGTTAAATATTAATATGGGACATCAATTTATAGCAATGTTATTCACATGAATACGGTGTTGGAAAGTGATATTCGATTAAATATATCCTTCTCTCATCTTATTTGAATGGCTTCTAATTCATCCTCTCATGTTCCATTCTCTTTTTTTCTCTCTCATCACAGTATTAATTGAATTTTAGCACAGGCACTAAATTTAAGACTCGTATAATGTGCTGAAAGTCTGTGACGCCAATGACCTTTTCAGCTCGTACCATTTACTGTAGGCCAGACTCCTCATAAATATAAACTGATGTCAGTCGTACAATGGAAATATATATTTGAAGATGGAATAATGCACTTCATTATGAAATACTATTTATAAATGGATGAAGTGGCATTAAATTTGATGTGTTTAGCTTTTGATTAATGACCTTCTAATTGAATAAAACAATAACTTTTCTCAGTGGCCATCAAAATGTAATTAGCCAACCTCTGCCTTCTGTGTGAATTATATTTCTAGTATTAAGCCTGCCAGCTTTTCTCATGCTCACTTGCTTAGAGTTGTGCGAGTTCAGGTGTCAGTCTGCATGTGTGTGATGTTTGCTCCTGCGTTCAGTATTATCAGCAGCTATAGCATTTCTCAGGAGCGAATTACCCTCCTCCATCCCAAGCTCCTCCTCTCGTCAGTCAGAATTTGGCATTCTGATTTCCCTCGAATCAGAATAAGTTCTCGAATTATGAGAAATTTTAAAATCTTGAATTATTGATATCTGCATACACTCATGTTGGTTCTGTTCTGTTTACCCCAAGGGGGGTTATTGCTGCTCTCCTGCTCTTATCCATGCTAGGCTGCATGGATGCTCAGGGAGTTCTCGCCCACAACGGAACCATACCGCCAATCGAAACTGTTTGCTAATTGTCAATCATATTTGACGATAGTGGTCCTGACAGAAATAGCGCTTTTAACAATATAGATTGGTTTAAAGCAGCTTTACAGTGATAATAGGAAATTACTGTAGCATTGATTGTTTTGGCTTTACAGCAGCTCTAGAATAAAGTTATTGTCCAGCTAAAGTTAGTTTTGATTGATTGATTCACTTCCATTGCAGAGATCATTAGTTATTAACTTAGAGGCCGCTAACACGACACCGTTCAACTCAACGCGCTCTGGCCCGCTCATCCGCACATAACAGTGCCTGGTGGCTCGAGAACGCAAACCCTGAAATAGATTCCAAGATGCAAGCCTTGAATAATTTTGAAGAAAAAAAAAGGTTATCTCTGTGCAAACCCGTGAAAACGCAGACGCACATGCGCATTACGTGATTAGTCTATAGGATATGCGCGTTTGAATATATCAAACCAACCCTCAACAAACTACTTGTCTGGACTTAAAAATGTATAATAAAGAATTATTTATCGCTTCCGCGTAGCCACGTGAACCGGAATTATCCCAACAACGTTTGATCTGTACAGAGGTAAAGGGAAGGGAAGGGAAGGGAAGGAGGCCTTCACAGGAAGCTGCAGCTAAAATTGGTCTCTTGTTAACACATTTTCTTTTTTCTACATGGTGAATGGTGCATAGTGCACTATATAGGGGATATTCTGTACAGTTTCCTATATTTAAAGTGATATGGAGATTAAGAATAGAAACGTTTGAACCGGAGCAGACTGTGTGTGCACTGCGGCGGTTCATGTGACACTTACGTGAAACCTATGTGCCATTCACCGTGTAGAAAATAGTAAATGTGTGAACAAGTGACCGATTTTAACCGCAGCTTCAAAATCTGGGTGCGGGGTGCTTTAGATTCTAGAGAGCATTTAAATGGACAGAAAATCTGATGAAAAGCTGAAGTGCATAGTGATGTCCATAAAATCATTGATCCATATTGATTTTGTCATTGTTTTAAAGCACACTTGCTTATAGATAACAGTTAGGGTGTACTCACACTAGGCGATCTGAACCGTGCCCAAACATGTTTGACCCCAAAAGTCTGGTTCGTTTGACTAATGATCGCTCCGTACTGTGCCCGGATGCAGTTCGCTTAAAGTGTGTATGTCAGGTTAAATTTGTAATTATGATTAACACAAAATAGTTAGGGGAAATACACGTTTGACAAGTTGATGTATTGTTTTGTATGTTTTTCGATACCTAAAGGCAGAATATAAGATGAAAAAGTTCGTTATTTTCAGTTCTCCCTTAAAACTGCTCCTCCTTCCAAACGAATCGTTTGACGTCATATGAGGGAGACGTCTCCCCAGCTCGCTGAGCTGTGTTGATAATTGTACGAGTGATAGAGCGAGAGAATTAGTGATTAGGACATTTATTTAATTATTTAGTTAGTTATTTAAGTTAGGTAGTTAGTATACACAGGCGTATTTTCACGATGGTGAATTACTGCGTTTGTGCTGGGTGCAAAAACACCATTAAAACCGGTCGCCTGGGTCAACTTTGTTCGGAGCAACCGCGCTGACTTCAGTGCTGCTTCGGTATCCAAGACTTCGGTCATTTGCAGCGCCCATTTCACTGAGAAGGACTACACAGTTGGAGATCTCATTAGTTATAAAATGGGATTTAAAACCCGAGTGAGACTGGTAGCTGCGCCCCTCTCTCTCCCACACACACACACACACACACACACCAACCAACATATTCCAGCATTGCAATATTGACATCGATCGCAGCCTGTTCATTATAGCCACGGAGCTTCAGAGCTAAGGCGGAGCTACAGGTTTGGATGTTCCTTAATAACCCGCGTATCTAACAGTAGTTCCGCATTAATTAATTTGCACGCGAGTTTTATTTATTTTTATGCCGTGTATTCTCCGTGTATATTCATGCACCGAACCGTGACGCCCGTACCTTTTCGGTTCAATACGAATACATACCGTTACGCCTTACCAGACACCTGACCAACTCTCCACTGGTTCTCTTCTTCACACCAGATATTTATGTTTCTTCGATAGGAATCATTTACATTTCTGTTTGGCTCCTCATCTGTCTCCCGCCTGGGAGGCTCAAAATTGTATGGTTGTGGGTCATCGTATAGGTTTGAGGGGGATTTTGGACCTCCTCAGACTCAAAACACTCCATACTTGAATAGAACTTTGTTGGCACGTCTCCCTCATATGACGTCACAGCTCAGCTGTGTTTTAAAAATATGATCTTGACAGAAATGGCTATAAAGCTTATTGTAGGGCAGTTACAGTAATGATTTTAATGATAATTACATTTTCACTCAGACATCTAAACCTAATTTAATATATCAAAAATCAAATTTTACCCTGACATACACACTTTAACCATCCCTGGCCCGCTTGGAAGAGGTGGGCCAGAGCACAGTTCCGTTTGGCGCAGTACACAGTGTGATCGCTAACCGCACCGGAGCACGGAATAGCTACTACTCTTATTACGACAGCAAACATCATCCATTACTACTAGGATAGTACACTTTTCAAATAATTAATTTAAGTATATTTAGGTTTATAATGGTCTGGTTCTTACCTTATTGATGAACATGAATTAGTTTGTGAGTAAGCTGGAAATTCCTCCATCAAAGGCAGCTGCCTCTTTAATAATCTTCTAATACGTGTAGCACAATCAAGTGAAAATCGCTGTGTGGCATAAATTATAAATCTAGGCAGTCTATTAGCGAAAGCGCTTTTATTCCTGTTTTTTTCTAAACAAAAAGTCGCATCATAAATGACGTAAGCGTGCTTCGGCCCGGAACTTTTAGTGCAATGTGAGTGCAGTGGGGGAGTGGGGACAATTGTGCCAGGGCACGGTACAAGATAACTGTGCCTAGTGTGACATATTCAAGGCCAACATATTCAAACTAAGCCAAAAAACTTCAATTTTGATTTCATGGGGACTTTAAAGCAGGGGTGCCCTAGTATCAAACACACCTGAACCAACTAATTAAGATCTTCAGGAACACTTGATAATTACAGACAGGTATGTTGAAGTAGGTTGGAGCTGAACTCGGGGCTTTCACACTGGCCTCGTTTGTTGCAGTCTAAACCCGAGCAAAAAATATATTTAATATATTTTTAATATATTAAAAAAATGTATATATTAAAAATTTTGCGTGCATATTACGTCATCACAAACATGCACGGCGCATGATAGAAAACAGAACGCGGGTTAATATATTGTGTTTTTTTATTAATTCGGTGCTATTATGCGCAGCTGAGTGAACAACATAGGTTTACTGTGCGTGTGTCGCATAATGTGGCCTTCTGCTGCTTGCAAACGGAGACAGTGGAATTCCATTAATTTGTTGCCCTGATTTCACGCGCCATGTGCGAATACGCTGCAGGCTCACTGTCACTCGTATCCAAGGTAAATCCAAGGTAATTCATCAACACTATCATCCTTATGTGTTTTATTTAAACCTGTTAACCTATGCCACTACGCCGGCGCACTGAAGCGTTTTTTGTTTAAATAGTTCAAAGTTACTATCAGATTTAATGTTATTACCATGACAAACTATACATCATTAAAAATATATAAGACTAAAGTTTCAGTATTTGACCACTATTGTATTCTGAGAAACTGAGAATTTGTGGAGTTATGTAATGAAAAAATGAGTCGATACCTTTAATATGAATTATGAGCATCAGTCGCTCTCATTCAGAATAGCCTAATACGACAGCACTTGACAAAACAACGTCCCCTCAAGGCTTATAGCTCAAAAATGTGTAGATTTGGAGAAATATTGATATATTCTCATAGTTTTGCGTCAGATTTCTATAGACAAGAATAATATTAAGTGAATTTATACCCAAATGTGTCGATGTAATAATTATGATGTACTGTGTTTTTTTTATGCACACTGGCAGCCTGAGGGCTCCATATGCACATGTAGTCCATATATGGAAAACATGAAGAAGAGACATACTCATGTGACATTCAAGGAAGTCCATGCTTCCAGGGATCAATGTAACATGCAAATAAAGATGTTTTGGAGACAATAAGCATGATTGCAATGATATGATTTACCGGTGTTCTTTGAGCCATGTCAGGTATTTTCATAATAATAGATTATATTTTATGATGTAATGCTAATCGATATAAACTTTATCAACGTGCAAAGTAAAATAATATATTTGCTGTCTGATTTTTTTTTATCCGAAGCCAAATCAGATCACAGACACTTATTTAAAACACTTGACACGCTATAAAGTAAGTTTGGAGCAAAAACATGGTTTTAATCTCATAAATTGTCGTGTATTGATGGTGTCCTAAGCTAACATGCTAGCTAGCCCTATGTGCACCTGCCATCTAGCTGTTAATTTTATGATTTTTTTTTTTTACTGAAATGTTTATTTTTTTTTCTAGAAGGGCATTTGATACAGTTTCAAATGTGAAGTGAGAACTTTGATAAAATAAATGAGGGATTGAAACAGCGTGAATAGCCCGTCCTTAGTAATTATAATGAAGACAAAAGAAAAACATATTTAGAGCCATAACTGTAACGGTCACCAGCTGGAGTGCCCTTGAGAGCCACCTGAGGGCACTCCACATCAAGACTATTATTATTCACACAGACTACATCTCCCATCATTCTCTGCCTGGACTCATCAGCACTCATTATCACATTCACCTGTATCTCATCTTCTTGTTTAGTTCACCCCATATAAGCCTGGTTCACCCCATCAATCACTGCGAAGTTTTGTCTAGTGTTAAACTGCATTTCTGAGCGTTTTCCCTGGTTTCTTGTTTCTTGGTTTTCGGATATCTTGCCCTGTTCCCTGGATTACTCTCTTGCCTCTGGTCCCTGTCTGTTTTGTTACTTTGTTTGTTTGGACTGCTTGCCTGTGTTTTGACCTTTTTGCCTGTACACTGGATTACGCCTTTGGATTGCCCAATAAAAGCTGCGTTTGGATCTTAACTCTCGTCTCGGAGCAGTTCGTAACAATAACCAGCCCAGAGAGGTGTGAATGTGTGCAGGGGAGACTGAGACTCGTTTGCACCACAAAACAATAGAGACAATACACTGAATGGATGCTTAGAAGATGACAATAAATATCAGTTTGCATTTTAGAGTCTAATCAAAATAAAGTCATAGACATGATCTTGAAAACATTTAACTAAATACAGAGTTTTAGACTTATCATCTTCAGATTTTAACATGGTCAGACATGTGGCTTTAGCTGCAGTGCATTTCTAGATTGAAACAATGCCAAGTTCCATTTTATTTTCATGAAGATGTTTAATAAAAATACATTTGTAATAACTTTACAAAACTTTGAAGCTATTTATAAAATAAAATAAAATCATGGGTCCGCATGATGGCGTTCACATTAGCGATTTTTCATGCGAACCGTGCCTCCTCCGAACTAAACTGCCAGTGTGAAAGCACCCTAAATATTCTCTCCAGGAACAGGACTGACAGTGTTCTAAGAGTAATTGAAGCAACACTAAAATACTAAATTTTAAGCACTTTAAAAAAAAGACAAAAATTATAAAGGCTGAATTAAATATACCAGAACAGCATTGTAATTGTTTGCAAGTTAAATGTTTGGTCAGAATAAACCAGTAACCTACTGTGGTTTGTCTCTCTAAGATGCCTACACCAACAACGAGGTTGTCTACATCTGGACAGCGGATGATGAGAAATCTGTTTCTGTGGCTCCTGATGGCTCCAGACTCAACCAGTATGACCTGTTGGGCCACGTCATTGGCAAAGAGACGATCAGCTCCAGTACAGGTAATTACTGTTCTCTTTTGTGCCAGTCAGATCTTCTTCTTTTTTTATGGTTTAGAAGAAATATCCAATTGAGAACACACAACTTGGTAGAAATTGAGTAAAATGATCAGCAAGCCTGACGCACAAGTCAAAAATGTGTTTGTGTGTATTTATACAACACTTAGCCAAGAGGCCTTCTATTTCACCAGATCAGCAAGAGGATTGTTCATCATTTGTATGTATCACTCTACTTGTTTCTGCACGTTCTAGACTGGCAGCATTTCGTCCAGCGAACGATAATGATGGACAAGAAAACCCACAATAATATTTTAAATACTGCTGTTGTTGTGTCACGGAATGCAGTTTTAAATCAAATCTGCTGTTTACTTATAAAGATTGTGCATATTTGAACATTTAGTTTGAGGTAAGGATGTAATGCAAAAATGGCAATAATTGAAATCAAAATACTGATGTAGTAGGGATTTAATAAAGTGTAGTAGTTTGTAGTAAAGTGTAAGGTATAAAGCCCATCAGGATGATCTTGAAAAGACATTGTCGAGCTGCTCTCACTTGCTGTGTCTGTATGGTGGGACCAGGAGAGATCATCAGAGATGTACTGTAGATACCAAGGAACTTGTAGCTTTTGACATTTTGAAAGTTTATTGTCACTACACCATGCTGTGAGTCAATTGGAGATGAGGCCTAAGCTGGTTGCAATCACAAACTTACAGATATTATTTGATCTGTGTTTTGTCATACAGTCATATGTTAACAGGGAGTACAGAAGGGGGCTAAGAATGCATTCCTGTGGAGCACCAATACTGAGTGTGAGTGTGGAGGACATGCAGTTGCACTTGTGAGAAAGTCCACGGTTGGCTGTTTAGGATTTGGGGATGATTATGTTGAATGCAGAGCTAAAGTCAAACAGAAGTATCAGAGGGCAGGTGTCATAGTCTGTAGTAATTTTCACCACTGGAGGTGTGTCGTCAGCCTCAAACTGAGCATAGAAGCTGTTAGGCTCATCTGGTAAGGAGGTTGAAGTACCTAAAATATAATCTAACTCTCTCTCCCTCTAGGCTCTTTTAGCAGCCCTAATAGCTTTTTGAAGGTCGTACCTGGACTTTATTTGTAGACTATGAAGTCACGAGAGTTAATAGCAGTGGCCAGTACTTTTGGGTGGGAAATGTTCATACATCGACAGTTGTGAGAACATCCTCTGTGCATTTGTTAATATAACTGATCACAGAGTCCGTATATTTATCAATGTCATTGCCTGCTGAATTCCCAGTCTGTGGATTCAAAATAATCCTGGAGTCTGGAGATGACACTCCATTTGTGGATTGGTCTGACAGCTGTTTTTTCCAGTTTGAGGCATTGTCTGTATGCAGGTAACAGCAGTATGCTAATATGGTCACCTTCACCAAAGGCAGGCCAGGGGAGGGATTTGAAACTGTCTTTCAGTTTCATATTTACATATTTAAGAATAACTTTCCTCATGTTATCTCTATTAAAATCCCCTGCAACAATAAAATGGTGTTTCTTTGCCTCAAAATTCAAGATATGGGAGCAAAAATTACTCTTGTAGACTTGAAATTAAGCTTTTCTCCCCAAATCCCGGAAGTGACCACCAGTTATTTTGCCAAGTGATCTCTTTTTTTTATTATTATGTCATGACATAGGAGAGAAAGATAATGTAGTGGTGAGATAGTAACCTGCTTTTCATTACAGATTTGTGCAAAACTTTTGTGATATTTACCTAAGCTGTTCAGAACTGTGCTCATCAATGTGACAATTGGTCTCTGACCAAGTATTTTGTCCATTAGGTTGACATTCTTTAAATTTTATTATCCATTTCCCACTAGCACAGCTTTTGCAGAGGTTTCTCTATTACAAAAGATACTTCGGTTTGATAGCTTTCCATTTGGAGTGTACTATTTGCCATGGCTTCTGGAAGCCCTTCGCCCCCATATCTGCTTTGTGGTCTTGATAAATTGTGGCATTTATTTGTTGTTTAGAAATAACAAAATAAAACTAAAGTGTATCAACATTGTACTTAGGTGTACTTAATGTGAATCTATAAACCTTATCCATCTCGGCTTGTTACATATGTTTAAAGGATAATTCCGGTATTTAACACCTTGAGTCTATATTGTAGTTTGTTTTGGATGAACAAGAGTGGTGGTCAACATTTTTTTGACAATGGTTCCTCTCTCGAGTTTTTGACTATAAAAGAATTGGCCATGGACCCATTTAACATTGGAGTCAATGGGCATGTCCGAAAATGTCATTAAAACAACCTTTAACATTAGTTTTCAAAACTGTGGAACTCACCGAGTGATTAGTGATGTTAGTTGATGTTCCAGAAACAAAAAGTGTTGCGAAATACAGTTTCTGTCGTGTTTTATTCGTCATTTTGTAAAATCCCATTGAATTCTGTTGAAGGACTGAGTGCTCGAAAATGACGAATCTTTTATAGTCAAAAACTCGAGAGAGGAACCATTGTCAAAAAAATGTTGTCCACCACTCTTGTTCATCCAAAACAAACTACAATATAGACTCAAGGTGTTAAATACCGGAATTATCCTTTAACAGTAGCTACCTATTACATGTGCATAATTTCAATCTGTAAGTACAGGCTGTTCCATAACTTAGTTACATGCTAATTACATTTTGTTACATGTTATTACAACATCTACTACTAAGTAATTAAGTAATTACTCTGTGCTACACTTTATTTTAAGGTGACATTGTTAGAGTGTAATTATACATTTACATACTGAGTAACATTAATTAACTACATGTACTTACTCTAGGGTTAGGGTAGTATTTAGATTTGGTTGAGGGTTAGTTGCATGTAATTATGCATAATTTACTGTTATTACTATGGTAAGTACATGTGACATATGTAACAAGGGCACTGTAAAATAAAGTGTTACCTTACTCTGTATCACGAACACCGTAAAATAGTGTTAAACTAATTTCCCTATTTTAAAAACAAAGCCTTGCAAGGTAACAAAATATAAAATAAAAAAAGAATCGGAGACAATTAGGCCAAAGTGGAGTAAATAAAAATAGGCTACTCAACATAATATATCAATTAAATAAACAGTGCATTATTTTTTCAGCTACAGTAGGTGTATTTACCAGTGGCATTCAATAAAGAAATGAAATCAACAAATATAAAAATAAAACACCACATAGACATCACTGTATACATTATAAATTGATTCTTATTAAAGCTATACTATTGAAGTTCTCAGTCAAGAGCAGTGAGTAATTTTCTGTTTGTGTTTTGTTGTTTTATTAACATTAAAGGATTTGTTTCCCCTAAAATGAAAATTGTCATCATTTACTCTTTCAAGTTGTTTTAAACCTGAATAAGTTTCTTTTTTCTGTTGAAAATAAAAGTTATTTTGAAGAATGTGTAACCAAACAGTTGCTGGTCCCCAGTGACTTCTATAGTATATTTGAAGACTTCAGATGTAAAAGCCTCTAAGTGCTATCTAACATTTTCTTCTGGAATGATCTTTTTTTATCAAGCTTGTGTTTATGTTCAGTTATTTCACTTTAATGGCAATGAAAATTACCTATTAATTGTCATTAAAGTGAAATTACTGAACTTAGAAGAAAATTTCAGATTGCACTTAGAGGCTTTTTCTTTGGCTTTCTGAAGTCTTCATTTGTTCCTATATGGAAGTCAATGGGGACCAGCAATTTGGATAGCCACATTCTTCAAGAATTATTATTTTTTTCTTTTATTTTTTTTTTCAGCTCAAGAAAGAAATGAATACAGGTTTGGAACAACATTAGAGTGAGTAAATAATGACAGAATTTTCATTTTTGGGTGAAAAATCTCTTTAAGGACAAGCGGCAGCATGTTTACTATTGGGCTACTGTCACTTTAAGACATCTAATGGACGCGTACCCTATTTTCTCTCAAATGTGTGTTTTCACTTTAGACATAACCAACTGTGTTTATGTAAACCTTGTGTGTATCTGACAGTATTAGCGCAATTGTCACAGTGTCTGTTTGTGTGTCCCTGGGTACCACTAGAGGTCCTCTTCCCCCACGGTGTGCTACATGTGTTAACTACATTTCCCATCATCCTGTTCTGTCACTCATTGTTTCATTGCACACAGCTGTCTCCCGTCACCTTGTTAGTGTTTGTGTATATATACCCCGTCTGTTCTAGTGTTTGTTACGGAGTCCTTGTTTTATGTCACAGCACTTCCGAAGTTTGTATCTGCCCTGTTCATGTTTGTTTCTTGTGTTTTGGATTGCCTTACTGGATATTTGACCCTTGCCTGGACTAGTTGTGAGTACAGATTACCCAATAAATACTGCTCTTGGAACTTACCTTTACCCGTGTGTGTATCGTGACAGCAATAAGACTTGAAAGATAACTTAGTCCAGTAATCAGGCGTTGTTTGACATTTTAGTGTGTGTTCTTTGGGTGTAAGCGCTCAGAAAAGAGCATGTTAGTAAGAACAGCGCGACAGCAAATTAATGAAATGTTTAACCCATTTCAGCCCACCGGCAACTATAGTTGCCGAAGTGTATAGTTGTCATTTTCCTTTTGTAAGTATTTTTCTAGATGTTATCCATGTTTAATGTCTCAATGACATGCAAGCAAACAACCAAGTAAAGGATTTCAAGAAGAAAAAAAAGGTATTCACTTCCTTCCTGTCACATGAGGCTGTCAACTTCCTATGCCTACTTCCAGGAAGCATGGCAAAGGCAAACCCTCCCAAAGAAAGGTGATTTTCATGTTAATAATATGAAAATATTTTTTGTTGACATATATATATCTACATAATCATGAAGGTCTCTAGAATCATCCAAACAAAACAAATCTTACAAGAGATCTATAGTTTTTTGTATACTTAGTCAAAAGTCCAAGCGGCAACTATAGTTGCCGGTGGGCAAATGCCTTGTAAGTACATATATCATGGTAAAATGGATTATACTGTGTTAATAGGTTAATAAATCAAGGTTATTGGTCTTGTTTAGTGCATAAACATAACTTAACCCTTTAAATGACATCTGTATGCACTGTTATTTTTGTTATTTGCCATTTTGTTATTTGTTTTTTTGTTTGTTATATAGATATATTTTTTTCTTCATTCTATTTATTTGTATTTATTTATTTATTTTCATTTAACTTTTTGATACACAATGCCCTGATATGGCTGCACTTTGTTCTGAACTTTGTTCCACCACTTTAACCCTTGTGCGTGTTTCGTTTGTGGTTTACAGTCGGGCTGTTTGGAGTCTTAGAGCCCCAGGCAACAAAATGTAGGCTAATATTGTAACAAAAAAATTGTTTTTTGTTTTTGTTTTCACAATGTCATTTTACTCAGTTTATTAATGTTTTTACTTCACATTTGAAAATTTTTACTCCACAAAATGTATATAAATAAATGTAAAAAAAATATTTTTAATATATAGAAAAATATTTTAATATATAAAAAAAACATTTAATTTTTTTTTTAAAATGTCAAATTCACCTTATAAAAGACCCACATTTCTAAATTTCATTCATTAAGATAACATGGATAATTTGACATGGTTTAGTGTAAGATTTTTGCCCATATTTCGGAAAATTCCGTTTTAAATGTAAAAAAATATATCACTTTAACCAGTAGATGGCTGCAGAGCTCTAAAAGGCATACTTTTCACAAATCATATCTACATATTATTATTAATTCATAATATGTATATGAAAACAACTGGAAAAAGTTGTGAAAATATGTCTTTCAGTTAGTCAAATAGCAAATAGCCATCTACTGGTTAAAGTGATAATTTGTTACTTTAAAAACTGCATTTTCCAAAAGATGTGCAAAAATATTACACTAAATCGTGTCAAAAACTAAGCCGAGGACGGCGCGCTGGTTCTCTCGCGGTGCGGGCTCCTCTTCTGACCCTGGCGTTTCCTTCCAGGCCCCGTCCACTGCTTGTTCCGGCCGAAACGAGCGTCCGGTTCGGGGCGGCCGCGGGGCGCCACGGCGGGCTGTCTAGGCTGTCCTTGAGCCTGGCGAGGAGCCGAAGAAGAGCGGGACCTCGCAGGTGACTGGAGTGAGCGACGGGGCATCACGTGGCTCATCGCTTTGGCGCGCTTCTGCGTCTCGGAAAAACGCTCCGTGACTGATTCCACGGCGTCACCAAAGAGGCCGGAGGGAGTGACTGGAGCGTTCAGGAGCGTCATGCGGTCTGAGTCCTTCAGGTCAGCTAGGGTTAGCCATAGGTGCCTGTTGAGGACGACCATAAATCCCATGGAGCGGCCGATAGCCTGTGCAGAGCGCCTGGTGGCCATCAGTGCGAGGTCCGTTGCTGCGCGCAGATCCCTGATGACGTCAGGGTCCACTGTGCCGTCGTGCAAGGATTGGAGCAGCTTTGCCTGGAACACCTGCAGGATTGCCATGGCGTGAAGAGCTGAAGCTGCCTCCCCCGCAGATGCATAGGTCTTGTCTGCCTGGTGGGCTGTGAACCTGCACGGCTTGGAGGGCAGGCTGCGGTCCGAACCCAGCGCAGACGAAGACGGGCACAGGTGCACGGCAACGGTCTCCTCTACGGGAGGCATGCGCACATACCCGTGGGCTTCCGCCCCGTCCACATGCGCGAACATGGCCTGCGTGTTAGAGTGGGTGCGCGCCGATTGGGGCGCAGCCCACGACTTCACCACGTGCTCATGGACGTCCGGGAAGAACGGGGTACTTCTCCTTGATGCAGTCTGACGACGGCTCGACTGGAGGAACCACGAGTCCAGCTTGCTTCTCACCGGCTCATCCGGGGCGCTCCACGTGAGGTCCAGCTCCGTGATGGCCTTACCGAGGACCCTGACGAGCTCCTCCTGGAGGTCTGCAGGGCCCTCTTGGTCGGGGCGTTCTGATTGAGACGCCCATTCCTGTTCCGACGCAGAGAGCGACATGGAGTCGTCTTCCCCGCCAGCTCCGAAGGAGACGAAATTCGCGAAGGAGAGGGGAGGGGGGGGGGGGGCGAAAGCTCGCGTCCGCGAAGCTGACAGCGTCGAAAACCTCGTCCTCGGGCGGGGGAGGGCCCACCAGCGGCTCGCTGGCGGCAGTGGGCCTCATCCCTACTGTTGCTCGAGCCACTTCCCTTATGGCTCTGAGGGCGCGCACTGGCAGCTCGGCGCAGTGGGCGCACGTTTCGTCATTCAGTGCCGCTTCGGCGTGGGCGAGGCCCAGGCACGTGACACAGAACTCGTGAGGGTCGGGCGGGTCCAGGGGGCCCGCACATATCTGGCATGTAGTAGCCATTGGATGCTTCGAAGAAAAGTTGATAGTCCTCTAATGCAACTTCTACGATGACTGATTTCTAGCGTGAAGAAAGAGATTCTGACGCAATTGTCACGCCCATGCATTTTATACTGCCCGCGAACCTGTCAGTATTTGCATACTTCGCGTCAATTGGCCAGCTGTCCCTCAGCTGGCGTTAGCTTATAAGATTTCAGCAAAAATGGAGAAGGGAGGAGTTCCCATATACGTCTCAGTTGACGTAATGTTGAAGTTACCTCCTTGAAAGGGAACTGCATTTTCCAAAAGATGTGCAAAAATCTTACACTAAACCGTGTCAAATTATCCATGTTATCCATGAATGAAAGTTAGAAATGTGGGTCAAAAAGACCCCGAACAGCGCAGAAGGGTTAAGACAAATGGATTTATTGTTTGTTGTGTTTTAAGATTTAAGAATTTTACTAACACCTCTTCCATGATGCCAAATGTTCTCCTCCTATTCATATTTTACATTGAGGGGGTGCATACAACATATTTGCCCACCGGCAACTATAGTTGCCGCACATTCAAATACGATTTTCAAGAAAAAAAAAAAAACCTGGGGAAAATAAATGCAGAATATGTTCATATAGGACACTATTAACACGACTATATGCATGAAACCATTCAGAAAAATTTGGGCACAAATGGGTTAACCGGCAAAGCTTTATTCCACAGGAAAATAATGAACTTTTATGAATTACAGTGTCCTGTGAGTGTAACTCTACCGCTGCATTAACACGTGATGTGTGAATGTACGTCACGTTGTACAGTAGGCTATGTTGAGACGGAGGCGCCAAAACTGAACTGATAGAAGGCACTGCAGCACGATACTACGATATTTCTTCAAAAGAAGATCGTAGAGCCACTTTAATCGTCCACGATCAAAATCCATGATATCGCACACCCCTAACCCAGGGTAGGACTTTATTTTAAGGTTACATAGTTACACGCTACTACTGTACATGTACTTACTATAGTAATAACTAACCCTAACCATAACTCTATAGTAAGTACATGCAGTTAATTCATATTACTCATTATAATATTACTCCGTACTTATTTGAGTAATTACAATGTAACTACATCACCTGAAAGGGCACCTATTTTCTGGAGTAAAACTGACAATTCATCTTTTGTGTGATAATATATATATTATATTATATACAGCATATATTCTCTGGCTCTGTGGGCATTCTTGTCCGAATCCGGGTCGAAATTAACACCACTACTGAGAGTTTCTGTTTAGATATTATCCTTCCGTGAGATGAGATTGTCCTGACACTTAGCACTAGGTCATGAGGCTCCGCCCTCTGTGCCGGCATCAGCAGCTCATTTGCATTTAAAGGGATACACACTAAAATGGCGCTTTTTTCTCAGCCCCAGAAAGTGACAATTTAAACATGCTGTAAAAAAGTATCTATTGGGTATTTTGAGCTAAAACTTCACATACACACTCATCAGAGACTTATTTTACATCATGTGAAAAGGGGCATAATAGGTGCCCTTTAAAATAAAGTGTAACCCAATTGTTATGATATTGTGATATATTGAAGTAGTGATATGAGTCACAAAATGTATCAAAGTACATATTGTGTCATCATGAGATAATTGCCAATACTGTACCCGGCCCTACTTATTTTCAGTTTTGTACACTGCCAAATATCTTGCATTTACACTGAATGCTGCAATCAGCCTTTTAAAATGTATCCCTGAAGGATATGGAAACATCTGCCTTCTTTGTTTTTCAGTATTTGAGGCATACAGATTTATGCTGTATAATGAAAAACCTCTATTGATCTTTAACACAGTTTATTTATATGCATGAGTCTGTAATGCTGTATCCTTCCCTTTATGAAATCTCTCTTTTTGCACCTGACAACCTGAATTAATTAATTTAGCTTGCTTTCCACACATTTTTTTCCCTCTTTCCTTCTAGCCTTGTCATATGCTTACAAATTCCATTTTTGTCTGTTTAATCTAGCCTGATTTACAAGGACCTAGTTTATCGATTGCTTTATGCCACATTTATTGGGGTCATTCAGCCTCTGTAAAGAAAGAAGAACCCAAACCAGTTTGAGTCCACAAGAAGTGTGCATGCTAAATACAACAATGTGCACATGTGAAAATGAAACAAAGATGAAATACACATCATTAATGGAGGTTGTATTTCAAGAGTCACAATCACATGCACATTTTTTATACTTTTTGAAAAACACAGGCGAAAAAGAAGCAGAAACATATATGTAAAATAACACAATCATCAACATTTTAAACAGCATTTAAATCAAAACTGCCTTTTGTTACAGAATGAAATGTCAATCCAGGACAAGCTTGGACTGTGCAACCTTAGTTTATGAACTTGATCTCCATCTATGTTGTGGTCATCATTCTGAATCCGATCTGGATGTACTCTTTTAAAAACATGATTTTCCCAGCTTTTTGCTAAGAATGTATTAGCAAATTATAATGTTTTAATTAAACTTACCCACATTCAAGTGTTGATAAAAAGTATACATTAAGCTAGAATAGGTTAGTTGTTGTTTTTAAGCAAATGCTCTTTTCTTTCTTTTTATATATTGCAAGTTCAGACATTCATACAACTAAATATTCTGGATGACATCTTGTGAAAATTATAAAAAATGCTGGGGGTGCGCTGGCGGGGAAAGAGTTAACACTGGTCCAATCCTGTGCCTGTATATTTTATAACATATAACCATATATTTTTAAGCAATATAATGTTAATGTTCCAATCTACTTTAATGCTATGCAATCTTAAGACTAACAATTGTTACTTCCTCAGTTTAGGGTTGGAAGAGGGAGTAACGGGTTGAATTAAATGGAGAATGGTAACATAAATGAAAAACATGGAGACATCCCTTAAGTTATCAGTGAAACAACTACTTGATATAGCAAACATAAACCGTTTATTTAATTTAGCAAAGAAATGAAAGCATTAAATGTCTTCAAGTGTGCATCCCAGAAAGCAAGGTTAATTTACCGTCACATGTAGTATGCCCTGAACTCTCGGTTAATTACCCCAAACCTTGCTTGTATGCGGTTCCAAAAACGTGTTTATTGTGTCACTTATTGTGACTGAGCTGAGGCAAGTGGCTTTCGGGTAATTTTTGTGACGCGCAGTTCCTGGAGACAGAGACCACAGAAAACGTTTTGTTGTTCGCCTATTGTGAGTGTACATAAATAAAAGTGTACAGTTTTGAATTCTGTACTCTTATCTGTATGACCAAAAGATGTAAAAAATAATTCAGCAGGAGCAGGGATATTTAGACCAAAAGGAAATCCCCGTCCACCCTGGCAAATCGCACCTTTAAAAACTATTTCTGTATAGGGAACCCCATAAAGGTTTTTAACAGAACTGCTTTTGAAATTAAAATTGGAATTATTATACAAATGCAAATTCAGTCATTCTGTTGGATACTATTTGTTCCTCAGTGTGAAATGGAAATGCATGCTCATTTTATTTTATAAATAAGCAACAAAAAAAATATATAGTTTAACAGAGTTTTAGAACTAGAAAAATCTCTCTGCATTGATAATTTAAAAAAAATTACAGTAGCCCATGTTTACGTTTACATTTAGCAGTTATTTAGTTATTTAGCAGACACCTTTGTCCAAAGCGACTTACAAATGAGAACTAAAGCAAGCGAGTCATCGTGAAGAGGCAAAAACAACGCAAATAGTTCTCAAAATACAAAGTTCAGGCATTGCTCAGAGAAGCATAAGCCAGACAAGGGAGGATTAAAGGAAAATAAAATACATAAGTGCTCACGGAAGAGATGAGTTTTCAGTTTGTCAGGGATTCTGCATTCTGGACAAGGGTAGGGAGATCATTCCACCAGCATGGAATCGTGAATGAGAATGTTCTGGAGAGTGATTTTGTGGCTCTCTGTGATGGTACCACGAGCCGTCGCTCATTGACCGATCGCAGTTTTCTGGTAGGGATGTAGACTCGTAGGAGTGAGTGAAAGTAGGAGGGAGCTAAGCCTGTGGTCGATCTGTAAGCAAGCATCAATGCCTTGAATTTGATGCGAGCAGCGAGTGGTAGCCAGTGCAGAGAGATGAACAGAGGAGTGACGTGGGCCCTTTTGGGCTTGTTGAAGACAAGACGGGCTGCAGAATTCTGGATCATTTGTAGAGGTTTAGTTACACATGATGGAAGTCCAGCCAGAAGACCATTGCAGTAATCAAGCCTAGAGATAACCAAGGCCTGGACGAGAAGTTGAGTTGCATGCTCAGTTAGGAAAGGCCTGATCTTCCTGATGTTGTGCAGTGAAAACCTGCATGATCGAGCTGTCTTTGTAATGTAGTCTGTGAAGGTCAGCTGGTCATCAAATCATGGGGTGATTGATAATGAACCTAGCTAGATAGTGAAGTCGTGTTGTAGAGACGGATTGGCAGGGGGGACGAGAAGCTCAGTCTTTGACAGGTTGACCTGCAGGTGATATTCCTTCATTCATGCCGAGATGTCCGGCAGACAGCTTGAGATACAGTATGTGCAGCTATTGTGGGATCATCTGGTTGAAATGAGAGTTAGAGCTGTGTCATCAGCATAGCAATTGTAAGAGAAACCATGTGCCCAGGGTCCGAAATTAACACCCGCCAAGCGCCAAATGCGGGTAGATTTTCCGTTTGGCGAGTAAATCTCAAAAGGCGCTCTCTCTCTCTCAGTGGAGCCAGGCGAAAGTATAAACAAGACTTCACCGTCTCCTAAGCGCTGTCTTGCTCTCTCTCCCTGGCACATATTAATCAAAACAAATCGACACGATGATAAAAGGTCGGAAGACCATAGTTTCTTATGGAGCATTCGGATATATTTTTTTCCTGAATTACCGCTGGGTGTGAATTGTGCTAAAACACCTTCTTCAATGAAAAGCGTTCCGCACATTCAGCTGACATAAACCACAATTTAAATAAACGAAAAAAAACTATCCAGTAATTAAATGGTTTCTGTGTTGACACAAATCTTGTGAGATGTCCTAGCTGCCGGGATAATCAGATTGTTCAGAGCTACAAAAATAACATGACGCAAAAATCGCACCGTGTACGCCCGCCTTAATGTTTTTTTTCCTCCTGTAGCTAGACTAGTGTTTTTGTATGTAGTTTTTAAAGACTATTTAGCAGACGTGGGCCAGTATTGGTTATTTCTCAGATTTTGTTAAGCTTTTGGTTTACCTCAAAATAATTGTGTAAAATAATAGGCCTGCTGATTCTAACATTGAGAGCTCCATGCTTTCCTATGGCTCTGTAACATTAGGTTAATGTTTGTCTTCAGATACGGTTTAAATTAATAGGACAATTTATTAATAGGCTCTGGACAATTTTTTATGTTTGCATTCAACATAATACCTTATTATCTCAATTAAATGTACTGAAATTAATGTATATGTGACACAAAAAGGCTGTTTTATTATTTTGGCCGGTAAAAAATATGCTTGGCTGGTGGATTTTTTCATCTACCAGTCCCCGTGGCAGGTGAGCCAAACAGTTAATTTCGGACCCTGCATGTGCCTGATGGGTCCAAGTGATCTGGTGTAAATGGAGAAGAGGAGGGGTCCAAGATCTGAACCCTGAGGAACCCCTGTGGTCAGTTGATGTGCTTTGGATACTCCGCTTCTCCATGCGACCCTGAAGGACCTACCTGTGAGATAGGACTCAAACCAGTGGAGGGAAGTTCCTGTGATGCCCAGTGATGAAAGGGTGGACAAAATTATCTGATGATTCACAGTGTCGAAGGCAGCAGAGAGATCCAGGAGAATAAGAGCTGATGATTTTGAAAGCAGCTTTTGAGATCTGCAGGGCTTCTGTGAACGCTATGCATTCCGTTAATTTTGTGAATTTGTAGGTTTCGTTAGGTTTTGAAGAAATGTACAGCTGAGTATCGTCGGCATAACAGTGAAAGCTAATTCCATGTTTCCTAATGATTCAATTCAATTCAATTCAAGTTTATTTGTATAGCGCTTTTCACAATACATATTGTTTCAAAGCAGCTTTACAGAAAATGCATTTCAAAAATATACATACAAAAATACAGTTAGTTAATCATAACATTTATGGCATAACATATCGCCGGCGTTGGGTCGTCTCTTCACAGGCGTCGAGTCGTCTCATCACAGGCGTTGGGGCATCTGAAGTCTCCATGAGAGGCTGGATACATAACTGGAGCTGACAAACTCTATTTGAGTTATCTCGGGACAGGCGTCCCGAGATAACAACAAAAAAGGCAGATGGGAAATAATTAGCGTAGCTGCTGTTCATAATATGAATGCGTTTGATCTGATTTAACTGTAGTATAAAAGGTATGAGATGCATTATGTGAATGCTTGGCTAAAGAGATGCGTCTTTAATCTAGTTTTAAACTGGGAGAGCGAGTCTGAACCTCGGACAATATCAGGAAGGCTATTCCAGAGTTTAGGAGCTAGATGTGAAAACGCCCTCCCTCCTTTAGTGGACTTAGATATCCTAGGTACGACCAGAAGCCTCGAATTTAGCGATCTTAAAGAGCGCGATGAATTATATGGCGATAGAAGATCTCTTAAATACACAGGAGCTAAACCATTTAGGGCTTTATAGGTCAGTAACAATACTTTGTAATTGATACGGAACTTAATAGGTAACCAGTGTAGAGATGATCAAATTGGTGTTATATGATCATATTTTCTTGACCTAGTAAGAACTCTAGCAGCTGCATTTTGGACTAACTGTAGCTTGTTTACGGAGGATGCAGGACAACCAGCTAATAAAGCATTACAGTAATCTAGTCTCGAGGTCATGAATGCATGAACTAACTTTTCTGCATCAGAAACTGATAGCATATTACGTAGCTTAGCAATGTTTCTAAGGTGGAAAAAGGCTGTTCTTGTGACATTTGAAATATGATTTTCAAAAGACAAGTTGCGGTCTAGTATAACACCCAGGTCTTTTACTGTAGAGGATAAAGTAACAGGACGTCCATCTAGATTAAGGTTGTATTGTAAGAGGTTTTGTGGGCAGTTTTTTGGACCAATCAGTAATACCTCCGTTTTATCTGAATTTAATAGAAGAAAATTACACGTCATCCAATATTTTATATCTTTAACACACTCTGTCATTTTAGATAATTTAGTGTTATCATCTGGTCTTGATGAAATATATAATTGAGTGTCATCAGCATAACAGTGGAAACTTATTCCATGTTTTCTTATAATATTACCAAGTGGCAGCATATAAATTGAGAATAGCAGGGGGCCTAATACAGATCCCTGCGGCACTCCATAATTTACTGACGTTATCTTTGATTTTTCCCCATTTAAATGGACAAAATGGTAACGGTCTGATAGGTACGATCTAAACCAGCATAATGCCTGTCTCTGAACACCAGTGTAATTTTGAAGTCGATCTAAGAGTATTTTATGATCTATAGTGTCAAACGCAGCACTAAGATAGAGTAAAACTAGTATTGAGATACAGCCTTGGTCAGAAGCTAAAAGTAAATCATTTGTAATTTTAACCAGCGCAGTTTCTGTGCTATGATGTGGCCTGAATCCAGACTGAAACTTTTCATAGATATCGTTTTCTTGCAAGAAAGAGCACAGTTGAGCGGACACAACTTTTTCTAGTATTTTAGACATAAATGGAAGATTTGAAATGGGTCTGTAATTTGCTAGGTTATTTGGATCTAATTGTGGTTTCTTAATAAGAGGTTTTATAACTGCCAGCTTGAATGTTTTTGGAACATGTCCTAAAGATAGAGACGAGTTAATAATATTGAGAAGAGGCTCTTCCACTACAGGTAACACTTCTTTCAGTAGTTTAGTGGGTATTGGATCTAATAAACATGTTGTTGTTTTAGATGCAGTGATAAGTTTATTTAGCTCTTCCTGTCCTATAGTTGTAAAGCGCTGTAGTTGTTCTTGAGGGGCGATAATTGAGGCTGAATCATAAGACGCTGTCAAAGATTGTACATTTACAATTGTGTTTCTGATGATTTCTATTTTCTCAGTGAAGAAATTCATGAAATCATTACTATTAAAATGTAACGGAATATTTTGTTCAGGTGATGTCTGTTTATTTGTTAATCTAGCCACGGTGTTAAATAAAAACCTTGGATTGTTTTGGTTATTTTCTATTAGTTTGCGGAGATGCTCAGCCCTGGCTGCTTTTAGAGCCTTTTTATAACGTGACATACTGTCTTTCAACGTGATTCTAAAGACCTCTAAATTTGTTTGTTTCCATTTGCGCTCTAAGTTACGAGTTTCTCTCTTGATAACATGCGTAGCACTGTTGTACCATGGTGCTTTAGTTTTCTCTCTAACCTTTTTTAATCTAATTGGTGCAACAATTTCTAATGTACTAGAGAAAATGGTGCTCATACTGCTAGTCATTTCCTCTAGCTCATCTGTTTGTTTGGGTTCACTGAGAAGCTGAGATGGATCAGGTAAGCTATTCAAGAATCTATAGTAGTTGGAAGGATTGTTCTGCCTGGTCGATAACGCGGCGCAACATGACACATTTCAGCCGTACGTAGTATGCAAGTTACTATGTAATGATCAGTGACATCATCACTTTGCGGTATAATATCTATATCGGTTGGATCGGTTCCATATGATATAATTAAATCTAGAGTATGATTAAGACGATGAGTGGGACCACTAACGTTTTGCTTGACCCCAAAGGAGTTTAATAAATCTGTAAACGCAGCCCCTAACGCATCATTTGTGTTATCAACGTGTATGTTGAAATCTCCAACAATTATTGCCTTATCGACATTGACCAATAGATCTGAGAGAAAATCTGCAAACTCTTTTAGGAAATCAGCGTAAGGCCCTGGCGGTCTATATACAGTAGCCAAGGCTAGAGATAATAGGGATTTCTTTCTTACATCTAGGAGCGTAACATTTAGCACAAGTACTTCAAACGAATTAAACCTGTGGCCTGTTTTCTGAGTAACATTAAGAATATCTCTATAGATTGTTGCAGCACCGCCGCCACGACCAATCAGACGGGGCTCATGCTTATAACCGTATCCTGGTGGAGTGGACTCATTAAGACCGAAATAATCATTCGATTTAAGCCAGGTTTCAGTAAGGCAGAGTACATCGAAGCTATTATCAGTGACCATTTCATTTACAATAACCGCCTTAGGTGTAAGCGATCTAATGTTTAGAAGACCTAGCTTTAGAAATTGTTTTTGTTCACTAATATTGAGAATTTCTGGTTTAATCACAATTAGATTTTTCTTAGATCCTACAGTAGATTTATTGTTTGGCCTCACTAAACGAGGAATAGACACAGTTTCTATAAAGTGTTCTACACTGGTACTTATATCAATTAATTTGGGACAGCAAAGAATGTGATTTGGACTTTGACTTACTAGTCATATGGTGTGTAACGTCTTGGAGATGTTGTCCGACAGAACAGCCGCTCCGATTCTGTTGGGGTGCAGGCCATCAGCACGGTAGAGCCTAGGTCGCTCCCAAAACAGATTCCAATTATATACAAAGAGCAGTCTCTGTTCATTACACCATGACATTAACCATTCATTTAGTGCAAACAATCTACTGAACCTTTCTTGTCCTTGTCGGTACGTGGGAAGCGGTCCAGACACGACGATCTTTGCTTCAGGCGATGTTCTGCGTACCGTCTCGATCAGGCTCCTGTAGTCCCTCTTCAGAACCTCCGTCTGCCGCAGCCTGATGTCGTTCACCCATCAGCACGACAGCTCCGACGCGCTCGTCACCGTTCAGGATCTCGGGAACCTGCGCAGCGACATCGAGAACGCGAGCACCAGGAAAGCAGTGAGTGCGCACCATACCTTTACCTGAGGTAGCGCGGACATGCCGGACCATGGAACTGCCGGTGATCACAGCGTCGTCGCATTCCGTCTCGCAAAGAGGGGAGAAGCGGTTCCGGGTGGAGATCTCGAAGACCGGGAGGGGCGGAGCGGTCCTTGCTCTGGTCCTGGCTCGCGTCTTCCGTTGTGGAATCATCCAGGGTCCAAGGTGCTGTGTCGGTGCCGGGGTGAATGAGGGCAGGGATGCTCGGGTCCTGTGCAGAGAAATACACGGAGTAGAGGAGGCCGGAGTCGAAAAGTTACTAACCACTGACTTGTGACCATCGGCGCGTGATGCTTCAAGCGCTGATCGTCGGTCTCGCAGCTCGGCCTGCCTCCCCAGCAGATCACAGATCTGCTTCTCCACGGACTCCAGCTCCAACCGCACCGAATGCAGCTCAAACGTGTCCTCACCTGCACTCAGAGGTAGACACACATCCGATATATTCGCCATTATGACAGATGAACAATAAATTAGCAGTGATGCTACCAATATCACTACTAATTTAGGACTGAAATCATGGATAGAACCCGTATCCTTCCAGTGATTTGAGTGTAAATAAGACAGTCAATAGGCGAGACCACGCGTGCAAATGCTAGCGGGCTAACGTTAGAGATAGTAACGGAAGTTCGGAAAGTTGGATATAACCAGCGATATCAAAGCAATCCGATTGTTTTTTATAGAGAGTAGTATTGGAGATATGTTCACACGCTGGAAAAATAGAAAATGCTCATTTATAAATGAGTGTAACGAAGAAAAAAAATCAAGGATTTATGAATCAATTCGACGGAGCTCCAAACACAAACAAAGCGATTCGAAACACAACACAAACTCCAAACACAAACAAAGCGATTTGAACACAAACACAAACTCCAAACACAAACAAAGCGATTCGAAACACAACACAAACTCCAAACTCCAAACACAAATGATATCTCCTAATGGTAGCATGTACAGAGTGAACAACAGCAGCGGTCCTAGTACTGAGCCTTGTGGTACGCCATACTGAACTTGTGATCGATAAGATATCTCTTAATTTACTGCTACAAACTGATAATGGTCAGATAAGTATGATTTAAACCATGCTAGTGCAATTCCACTAATGCCAACATAATGTTCTAGTCTATTCAAAAGAATGTTGTGGTCAATAGTTTCAAATGCAGCACTAAGATTGAGTAACACTAATAGAGAGATACAACCACTATCGGATGATAAGAGCAAATTATTTGTGACTCAAATGAGAGCTGTCTCAGTACTATGGTACCATCTAAATCCGGACTGAAAATCCTTGCAGATATCATTTATTTCTAGTAGGGGTGTAACGATATTCAAACCGAACCGAAAACCCGCGATTCACCACCTACGGTACAAACCGCGATACTCTCATTTCGAACCGAAAGCGCACTGCTGCCCCGGCCCAACTCTCACTTCACCTTATGTCACAAAACTATTTTTTCTGACATTTGATTAAATAGTAATTAGTAGCCTACACTAATAACGACTAATGAAAGCTGTATTTTTTTTTACTAAATATTATTTACTAAATATACGCTAACTTTTGTCTTCCAAGTGCATGTCACGTGACTTTTTGGTGATCAATCACGCTTGGCAGTTTAGCTTGCAGTGTTTCCCACACATAGACAAATTTTTGTGGCGGTGCGCCACATAATTAACACTGGCCGCCACATATTGCATTTTTTAGCGGCCGCTAAATTGAATTTTTATCCTGCTAAAGCCTTATCGCTTGTGACAGGTCGCATGTTACTGAAAGAACGAGCAGAGAGAGAAAGAGAGCTCCTCCTCCGGCCAAACGCGCGCACTCTCATCGTCTTCAAACTGTCTTCTCCCTCCCTCGCGCATGTATTAATCAGAATCAATTAAGAATTGACACTATGGTAAAAGGTTGGACTCCTTTGAACCATCCATCCATCCATCTTCTTCCGCTTATCCGGGGCCGGGTCGCGGGGGCAGCAGTCTAAGCAGAGATGCCCAGACTTCCCTTTCCCTAGCCACTTCCTCTAGCTCTTCCGGGGGGACACCGAGGCGTTCCCAGGCCAGCCGAAAGACATAGTCTCTCCAGCGTGTCCTAGGTCTTCCCCGGGGTCTCCTCCCGGTGGGACGTGCCTGGAACACCTTCCAGGGAAGGTGTCCAGGAGGCATCCGGAACAGATGCCCGAGCCACCTCAGCTGACCCCTCTCGATGTGGAGGAGCAGCGGCTCTACTCTGAGCTCCTCCCGAGTGACCGAGCTCCTCACCCTATCTCTAAGGGATCGCCCAGCCACCCTGCGGAGAAAGCTCATTTCGGCCGCCTCTATCCGGGACCTTGTCCTTTCGGTCATGACCCCAAAGCTCATGACCATAGGTGAGAGTAGGAACGTAGATTGACCGGTAAATCGAGAGCTTCGCCTTGCGGCTCAGCTCTTTCTTCACCACGACAGACCGGTACATCGACCGCATTACTGCTGAAGCTGCACCTATCCGTCTGTCAATCTCCCGTTCCATCCTTCCCTCACTCGTGAACAAGACCCCAAGATACTTGAACTCCTCCACTTGAGGCAGGAACTCTCCACCAACCTGAAGTAGGCAAGCCACCTTTTTCCGACTGAGGACCATGGCCTCGGATTTGGAGGTGCTGATTCTCATCCCGCTTCACACTCGGCTGCAAACCGTCCCAGTGCATGCTGAAGGTCCTGGTCTGATGGGGCCAACACGACAACATCATCTGCAAAGAGCAGAGACGAAATTGTGTTGTTCCCAAACCAGACACCCTCCGGCCCCTGGCTGCGCCTAGAAATTCTGTCCATAAAAATTATGAACAGAACCGGCGACAAAGGGCAGCCCTGCCGGAGTCCAACATGCACCGGGAAGAAGTCTGACTTACTGCCGGCAATGCGAACCAAGCTCCTGCTTCGATCGTACAGGGACCGGACAGCCCTTAGCAAAGGACCCCGGACCCCATACTCCTGGAGCACCCTCCACAGGCCGCCACGAGGGACACAGTCGAATGCCTTCTCCAAATCCACAAAGCACATGTGGATTGGTTGGGCAAACTCCCATGAACCCTCCAGCACCCTGTAGAGGGTATAGAGCTGGTCCAGTGTTCCACGGCCCGGACGAAAACCGCACTGTTCCTCCTGAATCCGAGGTTCTACTATCGGCCGTATTCTCCTCTCCAGTACCCTGGCATAGACTTTCCCGGGGAGGCTGAGAAGTGTGATCCCCCTGTAGTTTGAACACACCCTCCGGTCCCCCTTTTTAAAAAGAGGGACCACCACCCCGGTAGTCCCCCAGTAGAACGACGGAGTCCCCAGTCGGAGCACTTTCCAGCACCCCTCCCAGAGACTCCAAGAAGCTCATAGCCCCCCGACTCAGCCGCCATGTGTTGGAGTTTACCCCGGTGAACGAGAGGGTCATTTCCCTGCGCCTACGGGTTGGGGATAGGTCTCTCACTGTCGTGTGTGCCTACGGGCCAAACGGCAGTGCAGAGTACTCCTTTGAACCGATTCCATTTAATGAAAGGTTATAACAACTGATCTATCCAACACTGAACTCACCAGACGTCTGAATCAGTGTATAACAAATCGGTAATACTTTACAATAAAGTTCAATTTATTAAACTCTAATTAACTAGATTAGTTAATATTAACTATTAATAAACTGCTCTTCTAATGCATTTATTAATCTTTGTTAATGTTAATTTCACCATTTACTTGCCTTATTGAAATCAAAAAGTTGTTAACATTAGTTAGCCTAATGCACTGTGAAGTAACATGAACAAACAATGAATGAACAGCTGTATTTGTATTAACTAAGATTAACAAAGAAAATAATACAGTAAAAAGAGAGTTAATGAGTTAAATTATTGTTGTTTTTAAGTTAGGGGGGGGGGGGGGGGGGGGGGGTTCTTTATTCTTGCTGGTGCCCTGCCACGAACCTTGCCCCCACAGCAACCGAACCGAGGCTCCAAAACCGTGATATGAACCGAACTATGGCATTGATGTATCGTTACACCCCTACTTTCTAGAAAGGAACAGTTGTGAGGATACTGCTTATTCTAGTATATTTGACAGAAAAGGCAGATTCGCGATCGGCCTGTAATTGACTAATTTTGTATGATCAAGACAGTTGACAAAAAACACATAACTTTGACAAAGTCATTTTTATTGTTAGAATTATGATTTGATAATATTTAGATATGAATCCAAAATATATTGAAAATATATTTTTCAGTTAGTCAAATAGCATATAGTGGAGCTCTATAGCCATCTAGTGGCAATTTTTTTTTTTTTTTTTTTTACTTTTAAAACTACATTTTCCAAAAAATATGGGCAAAAATTGTACACTAAACCATGTAAAACTATCCATGTCATCCCCATAAATTAAATTTAAAATGTGGGTCTTTTATAAAGTGAATTTTACATAAAAAGCTGTTTTTGTATAAAAACCTATTTAAATTCATATACATTTTAAATGTATCAAATCCTCCAAAAACTGTTTATTAATGTTTTTACTCCACATTTGTTGCAGAGTAAAATTACATGTGTTAGAAAATAAAACAATAATTCTGTTACAAAATTACACAAGACAACGAGTGTCACTATTTTTGTAGATCTAGATCTACAAGTGTTGAGAGCCGTAGAAAGTTTCATACCATTTGGACAAATAACTTCTTTTTTTTGAGCAAAAGTCATTTGCGTGTTAAAAAGACCCCGAAGACAACCAGAGGGTTAAAACTAGATTTCTTAGTGGTTTTGAAAATATTACTTTAAATTACAGCAACACCTCCTCCTTTGCGTTTCAGATGAGGTTCATGTTTATAACCGTAATATTGTGGGGTTGACTCATTTAAAGTAATGTAATTGTTTTGTTTTAGCCAGGTTTCTGTCAAACACAGCACATCTAGGTTATGGTTTATAATCATATCATTAACAACAAGTGCTTTTGATGTGAGAGATCGAATATTCAGCAACCCGAGCAACCCCGTTTTTTATTTGTTGAACATCAATTACATTTTTAACCTTAGATGGGTTTAGACGTTTTTTTGGTTTTCCAAATTCGGGGAACAGACACAGTCTCTATATGATGATATCTAGGTGAAAGAGTCTCTATGTGATGGGATTTATCTGACCTTGGTGACACGATGCAGCTGGCAGACAGTCGGTTAAGCCAGTCTGTCTGCTTCCTGACCTGGGCCTGACCTAGACAGAACCTCTTTCACATGGAAACGTGCTAACAATGGAAATTTGCATTCAGAGGTTACACCTTTTGGGGCTAGGAGACCGTTTGTCTAGAGATCATCTTCCTTCGTGTGCCAGTTATCTCTAACCTTTTAAAAACCTTATTACCTTTTGTTTTACTTATTTGGAAATGAGACATTTGTACCATTCACCCTGAGACATTTCAAAAGATACTAAGGCCACATTTACACATAGCCGGGTATTTAGAGAAACGAATATTTCCCCCCCTCCGTTTTCAATAATAACATCGTGCTCACAACACGCATAAAAACGCCGTCGAGCGCCATCATAACTATGCTAAACCTATGGGCGGCAGTGTAGGGAGAAGGATAAAGCCATGCAAGCCAATCAGAATCCTCAGAATCAACAAGAGAGAACCTAAAACCCCGTTTCTCCCAGTTGACACGACAACATATAACCGGCGTTTTCAGAAATCTCCACTTTGGCCGGAGTTTTTAGAAATAATCGTTTTCTGGGATAAAAACGGCGTTTTCGTGTAAATGACAGGCCAAAACGCAGAGAAATATCGGCGTTTTCCCATCGTGTAAACGGGGCCTAAATATGTAGAATACTTGATGATAATCATTCACATTAAACTATATATATTCTTGGGTGAATTTCAGGTGATAGAGAGAGGGTGAGGGATGAGGGAATGTAGATTAGGATGACTCAGAGGTGCGACTTTCGTCTCGATAGTGCACGAGGGGGAGTTCTAATGTTAATTTGCAGCAAGGTCCTTTGTCTACTCGAGGAGTGGTCGTTCCTCAACTAGTTCTTCCAGTTTTTTTCAGTCTTACATTGCGCTGCTCCCCCGATGAATAGGCTTCTGTTGCCCACCGACGTCTACAATATGAAGTAAAGACTATATTGTTGTCGTCTCTATTTTTAAGTTTTGATTCTATTTTTCTGTTCTAAAAGTTTGTTCTATTCTGTTTTGTTTGTTTAATTATATATATTTAATCAGTCTCATTCTTGTTGAAATAAAAAACGTGTTTTTTTTTACAATATGTTGTGCTGTTTTAAAAAAAAATAAACACATAGCCTTCAAACAGATAATAATAGTTCACTGTTCATTTAAATTATGGTCTATATGTATGTATAGTTTGTTTAACAACATTAACCATATTTTCTTTATTTAATAATACAATTATTACTATAACATGCAGTTTCAACTACACCAAATATTAGGTTGTTTCATTATTGTACAGCAAATGTCAATAGCTCTTTTTCATTTTCATGATTGTTGTAGGCTTATTTGGAAATTACCATAGTTGTAGTATTTCATCCTTACTGTTAATTGACATAATATGTTAATAGCCCCACTTATGTTTCAAAATGCGGCAATTGCAACGGTTTTGTAAAATGTCCATTTGTGCCACCCGGCTGTCATTTCGCGAACGAATTTGAAATGAGACTGGTTTATTTTTGCCGCGGTAGCTAGCCTGGTGGTAATAGGCTATTAATCTGAAAATCTGTCTCCCCTTCGATTCTGAGTGTGCTCAGAGTTCCTTTTTGTTTTTGTTTTAATCAACAGCCCAACGTTATCCAACTCTGTATACTTCTGTATGTATAATTCTGATTGTAGAAGTGGCCATTAATCCTTTTTTATCGCTGATACCCACAACTTTATTTTCTACTCCTCCATAGTTTCCAGTATAACAAGATTGGCAATCAGATTTTAACCAGCAATTTCTGTGAAATCAAGTGGCACAGTGGAGAATAGGGTGTATACATTGTATATGGTAGGGTGTTTAAATGTGAATAATTTTACATTTTGCGCTATGAGCATGCTAAACTAATACTTAAATATGTAAAAATGTAAAAGCAAATGGACCTTGCTCTTAAGGTAGGTATCTTCCCCCATCTTACCATTCCATGCAAATTGTTTTGCACCTTATTGCTATTATAGGAAGCAGTCGTTTTTACTCATTCTGTAATGAACACATAAGTCACATGTCAAGGCCACGTTCTGAGACAGTGATTATTTAGAGACAGGCACTATAAAGACATGTTTTAAAAAGACATGATTTCCCCTCAGATGAAATGGTGAAGACATTTTTTTTTTTTAAAGCTCCAGAAGCATCCGTTTATTCTTCATTTTGTCATTTTAATTATTCTCTGCTCTGCCTCCCAGTGCTTAGTTGAAAATTGCTTTTGATTAGAATTTCAACCTCAGGTCTAGTCAAAAATGAAAAAAATTGTTTTGGAAAATTGTCATTAGAAGAAGAAATTTCACAGAATGCAAAGGGATTTGTTTTACATAATGAGGACTGTTGCACTCTAAAAAATTATAAAAAGCACCATGAAATGTGGTCGATACGACTTATGTCACTTAAGTCATACGATGTGATGATTTGTGTGTGAGGAATAGATTAAAATACATTATTAAAAGTCATTTCACTTTTGCGCATGTGCACTATTAAATTTGGTCTGCACTGGATTTTATGTCAATGAAACTAGATGGCATTTGTTCTCAAGTGACTTGTAAACAAAACACATCAACTTTTAATACATTTACAGATGTTTTTGTTTCGCCATTTGCACTAGTAATAGTTCTTAGTACTTTAAAATTCTTAGTACTTTAATTTAAAATTCTTAGTACAGCCAAATATCCAAACCAAAACGGTAAATGTTCTCCTTGTACCATATGACTGAATATATATTTTAGATTACCTTTAGCGAGTAAAGGCCATTGCACACTGAGTCCGAAATTCGCATCTGAAATTTTCGCACGTAAAAAAAAAAATCGACTTCATGTTATGTCAATCACGCTTGCACACTGTCTACGAAACTTTCGTCCGTAATAAAAAAAATTGAATTGGGTCCGATTTTCTGCATTTTTCGCATCCATGGCCAGCATTTTGAGAGGTTTTTTTTGACAATTCAGAGCCACCATACAAGCGAACAACAAAATCCAGAATGGCATCTGACAAGTTGATACACTTAATCTCGCAGCACAAAGTACTGTATGAAAAACAAAATGCGGCTTACAAAGACACAGCTGTTCTGTCTGTCCAGCGCTTCCTCTGGCCGTGTGTGTGTGTCCATAGTCAAGTCAAGTCAAGTCACCTTTATTTATATAGCGCTTTTTACAATACAGATTGTATCAAAGCAGCTTCACAGTGATAACATGAAAATAATACAAAAAACTATTTCATCATCGTCCACCTTTAAGGCAGATCTATAATATTGTTGAATATTAAATGTCCCCAACTAAGCAAGTGTGGTACCTGACATGCAGTATACCTATTTTAATTCTGACTACGCCACCTCCTGATGATGGGCAGGAGGAACCCCAACTCTCCCCGTAATGTAGTGTGGCTAATACCTTTGTCCCCGCAAAGAGACAGTTAACAAGAGGCAGATATGTAAAGGTATTCCAAATTTATTACATTTTAGTACAAAAAAGACGTAGAAAAGTTATTTAAAACGGATCTTAAAAATACTATGATAAAGTACTGGTGGATTTTCCTCAATCTAGGAAAGTCGGATCAGCCAATGCAAAACTCCTGCTCAGGAGGGAGACAGAAACAGGAGACAGCAACCCAACACCAGTCGAAGCGTGCAACACAACAAGCACTACACACTTAAGATCTTTAGTACCACTACAAAATATCACACCGTGTTGTAGTTCTAAGTACACACCAATACAGTGTCTCTCCCAGTGTGGTCCCCTGAAGAGAAGGGGCAAAGCATCAGTGTGGATCCGGCCTTGTACAAGGATAACCTACACAGAAGACATAGTTAGAGAGGAAAGACCACCAGCATAAATGGCACACTTAGTCAAAAATAAGAAATGATACTATGAATGTGGCACATGAGTGACAAAATTATAAATAACCAACAAAAAGTCCAACAAAAGAAAACAATAAAGAAATGCCTATTAATTACTAGAAAACAGTGGCTGGCCTGGTCCTTTTCAGTATGCTCAACTGTCCCACAGCGCATTAACACATGCAGAGAAAAGGTGAATGTTCCATTGCAGTGCAGCTCAGCAGCTCGAGTCACACTGGGGGTGATCGCATAAATGTTAAAACTCCATACAGAAGCATGTGTCCTCCGTGAAGAGTAAACACGTGCTTCTAGAATTACCCTGTATGAAAAGGGAGCCCAACTCGCACAACAGTGTCTAGCATCAACACAAAAAATTCTGCCTTGCAGCCAGCAAACATTTATCAGTTCCTGATTAGTCATGTGACCTTACAACAGATCACATGATCCCAGATGTTGAGTGAATGTGATGCAGCTGTGTTGTATGCCTGCCTGAGTAGATCCCCACACAAGCCAGAAGGCAAGGCAACAGCGGCAAGGAACCAAAACTCCATCAGGTGACAGAATGGAGAAAAAAACCTTGGGAGAACCCAGGCTCAGTCGGGGGCCAGTTCTCCTCTGGCCAATGAGTGAACAGTGTATGAAGTTCAGAATGAATCAGAGTATTTGTCCAGTTCCGGTTGGTTGAAGTCGGAGTGGAGAGGAGGAGAGACTGGTTGACACTTCAGGTTAGCGGCGTCGTCGTGTCCTGGCGCTGGTCCTTCATCAGATCTGGATACGGCCTGGTTCCGGTGGACCGCGGTAAACCTCGGGATAGACAAAGAGACTAATATTAGCGTAGACGCCATTCTTCTTATGATGTACCAAGTACATCAGGATTTACGGGAAGTGTTCCCGGTCCCGGCTGTTCAAAACTATGCAGCCTAATATTGAATTATAGAAGTCTATAATGTGTTATGTGTATGCTAGGCCGAAGAGATGTGTTTTTAGTCTAGATTTGAACTGACAGAGTGTGTCTGCTTCCCGGACAATGGTAGGAAGACTGTTCCAAAGTTTTGGTGCTAAGTAGGAAAAGGATCTACCGCCAGCAGTCGATTTTGATATTCTAGGTATTATTAACTGGCCGGAATTTTGAGATCGCAGTAGACGTGAAGGACTATAATGCGTTAAGAGCTCGCTCAAGTACTGCGGAGCTAAACCATTTAGTGCTTTGTAAGTGATCAGCAATATTTTACAATTTATACGATGTTTAATAGGCAGCCAATGCAGTGTTGACAGAACGGGGCTAATATGGTCATACTTCCTGGTTCTAGTAAGAACTCGAGCTGCTGCGTTTTGAACTAGCTGTAGTTTGTTTATTAAGCGTGCAGGGCAACCACCCAGTAGAGCATTACAATAATCTAGCCTTGAGGTCATAAACGCATGAACTAATTGTTCTGCATTGAGAGCATATGACGTAATTTAGATATATTTTTAAGATGGAAGAAAGCGGTTTTACAGATACTAGACACATGACTTTCAAATGAAAGATTGGTATCAAAGAGCACACCTAGGTTCCTAACCGACGACGAAGACTTAACAGAGCAGCCATCAAGTGTTAGACAGTACTCTAGGTTATTATGTGTGGTAGTTTTTTGTCCAATAATTAGTATCTCTGTTTTTTTCTGAATTTAGTAGTAGGAAATTACTAGTCATCCATTTTTTTATATCAGCTATGCATTCCGTTAATTTTGTGAATTGGTAGGTTTCGTTAGGTTTTGAAGAAATATACAGCTGAGTATCGTTGGCAT
The DNA here is from genome assembly GCF_949152265.1 of Phoxinus phoxinus. Classification (NCBI taxonomy): domain Eukaryota; kingdom Metazoa; phylum Chordata; class Actinopteri; order Cypriniformes; family Leuciscidae; genus Phoxinus; species Phoxinus phoxinus. The sequence continues at coordinate 7,182,691 of NC_136892.1, forward strand.
AACAGTGAAAGCTAATTCCATGTTTCCTAATGATATCTCCTAATGGTAGCATGTAGAGAGTGAACAGCAGCGGTCCTAGTACTGAGCCTTGTGGTACGCCATACTGAACTTGTGATTGATAAGACATCTCTTCATTTACTGCTACAAACTGATAACGGTCAGATAAGTATGATTTAAACCATGCTAGTGCAATTCCACTAATGCCAACATAATGTTCGAGTCTATTTAAAAGGATGTTGAGGTCAATGGTGTCAAATGCAGCACTAAGATCAAGTAATACTAATAGAGAGATACAACCACGATCGGATGATAAGAGCAAATCATTTGTGACTTTAACGAGTGCTGTCTCGGTACTATGGTACGGTCTAAATCCGGACTGAAAATCCTCGCAGATATAATTTCTTTCAAGAAAGGAACACAGTTGTGAGGATACTGCTTTTTCTAATATCTTTGACAGAAATGGCAGATTAGAGATCGGCCTGTAATTGACTAGTTTTGTAGGATCAAGTTGCTGTTTTTTAACAAGCGGTTTAATCATAGCTAGCTTAAAGGTTTTTGGTACGTATCCTAGAGACAAAGATGAATGAATGATATTAAGAAGAGGATCTATGACATCTGGAAGCATCTCTTTCAGCAGCTTAGTTGGTATAGGGTCTAATGTCACTGGCCTTTAACAACTGCAGGCAATGGTAATCCCCCAGACTCACAAAACACATGAGGCTCAAATACAGTTTACTTTTTTATTGCATAGATACTAAAATTTACATAGAGGACTCCAGCGGCCCTACTATAAACATACAGTCCGGTCACAAGCACCCCCAACTGGCAAGCAGAACTAAATTAATAAATGCAGGTAAATAAGTTATCTAGGTGAATAAGTTATAAACGTACACACAACCCACGGCACGTCACACGACGACACATTCCAATCCCAAGAGGGCACGGCAATTCATAATTAAACCCACATACAATGATCAGATCACGCTGCACATTATATTCAGTTCAGCTCACCCAACGTTTCCTGTCCATTCTGTGTTTACAGCTGGGCCGACGAGTCACGCAGACAACACGGATACAATACATAAAGAAATAAGTCCGCTGGTCGGCTTCCCGCAAGCCGACCAGAGTTTAAAACAAATACTCCCACGGATGCACCTCGTTGTCCCCGGTAATCGCACAGTCGGCGTTAAGCAATCCACCACACATCCAGATCAGAGCGGATCCTTCCCTGGAATGTACTTCGGTGGTTCAGCAGACACCGCTGTTCGCGTTGCATCCGGCGGAGTTTATCAACTCTTCCAGCATTCTTCCCAATCGCATCGTCGGCTGATGTAATAGTGAGCTGCAACGAACAACAAACAATCATGAGCCGCCCGCCATTTCGTCTTCCCACTCACTCACGCATAGCAAGTAAGGCTACAGAATACTGTACATACTGTCGCATCTCTCTTCTTTATCCTCTGTCACCTCGTACGCTCATATAAAAGCCCCAGGCCAGGTGAAACCAACTGGTTAATCAACCAAGGTAAGCGAACTCCTCCCTCTTCACAGATGCACGTAATCAATGTCTATCCCAGTCCTCTACAAGTGTCCATAGTCAATCCAGGAGACACAGCCACTCTAGGAGTCCATTAACCCCGTAAATGCACAGCAAATAACACAGCAACTGTACATACATAACATGCATAACAATATAGGCTGCACATACATCATGCATACACAACATAACATGCACGTTGTCGATTTAGATGATTTGACGAGTTTGCAATATTCTTCCTCTCCGATAGCAATGAATGAATCAAATTTTCCCTCAGGGAGACTACAACGCACTTCCTGATGCGATACTGTATTAGACGGTTGCATAGTTATAATTTTGTCCCTGATATTATCGATCTTATAAGTGAAGAAGTTCATAAAGTCATTACTGCTGTGTTGCTTGGAAACTTCTGGGCTTGAAGCTTTCTTTTTCGTTAGTTTAGCCACTGTTTCAAATAAATACCTAGGATTATGTTTATTTTCTTCTAATAGGGTTGAAAAATAAGCAGATCTAGCAGCTTTAAAGCCTCTCTGTAAGCAATCGAGCTCTCCTTCCATGAAATCCGAAACACCTCTAGTTTTGTTTTCTTCCAGTTGCGCTCCATTTTTCTGGCTGCTCTCTTAAGGGCCTGAGTGTGCTCGTTGTGCCACGGCGTTGGACTATGTTCTTTAATCTTCTTTAAGCGCAGCGGAGCAACTGTGTCTAAAGTGCTGGAAAAGAGAGAGTTAAAAGTTTCTGTTGCAATATCAAGTTCTTCTAAGCTATCCGGGATGCTGAGATGATGAAACTGATTAGGAAGATTATTGATAAAGCAATCTTTAGTGGCAGAAGTGATAGGTCTAACATATTTATAACACGGAGTCGGCTTTGCAGCCTTGGCTAAATGTAATTTACATGAGACTAGATAGTGATCTGAGATGTCATCGCTCTGCTGCAGTATTTCAACGGCATCAACATCTATTCCATGTGATAGTATTAGATCTAGAGTATGATTACGACAATGAGTCGGTCCTGACACGTGTTGTCTAACTCCAATTGAGTTTATAATGTCTTTAAATGCCAATCCCAATGCATCTTTTTCATTATCTATGTGTATATTAAAGTCACCAACAATTAGTACTTTATCTGCAGCCAATACTAATTCTGATAGAAAGTTTGCAAATTCTTTGATAAAGTCTGTATGGTACCCTGGTGGCCTGTATACAGTAGCCAGCAGAATTTTCAAACGTGATTTATCGTTTACACTAGATATTTTTACATTAAGCACCAACACTTCAAAAGAATTATATTTACAACTAGATTTCTTAGTGGTTTTGAAAATATTACTATAAATTACAGCAACACCTCCTCCTTTGCGTTTCAGACGAGGTTCATGTTTATAACCGTAATCTTGTGGGGTTGACTCATTTAAAGCAATGTATCGTTTGGTTTTAGCCAGGTTTCTGTTAAACACAGCACATCTAGGTTATAATCTGTAATCATATCATTAACTATTAGCGCTTTTGAAGTAAGAGATCGAATATTCAGCAACCCAAGCTTTATCATTTGCTCATCCGTATTATATCTGTTTTTTATTTGTTGAACATCAATTACATTTTTAACCTTATGTAGCAATACGTGGCCGTCTAGTAGTGACTACGCCACCCCGAATTACCGGGGAAATAATCTAATAGATAGGACACAAGTCCATTTGCTCATGAAAGGCAAGAGACGTGAGTTCAAATAAAACAGGCATTTTTTATTAAAGAAAGCAATTAAACAAATAACACAATCAATTGTCTCATTACGTAATAAAAAAGTTAAGGCAACCAAAACAGAAAAATATGATCACTGCAGGGGCTGAGACCACAGAGAAGCAGGCTAGCTATAGCTGCATATGGCAATGAAACACACCTTGAAGAATCACTCCACTACAAAATAGTGATTAAGAATCACCCCACACTTATAACCCCTATCTAGGGTGAAGGCCTGCAGCTAAAACCCGCCAGCCTGCCTCCAGGGAAACCCAGCTACTTAGATGGGTTTGAACGTTTCAAGTTCGGGGAACAGACACAGTCTCTATATGATGATATCTAGGTGAAAGAGTTTCTATGTGATGGGATTTATCTGACCTTGGTGACGTGAGGCCGCTAGCAGACGGTCGGTTAAGCCAGTCTGTCTGCTTCCTGACCTGGAAGTCCATACCTTAGACATACTGTCAATCTCTTTTCAGGATCAATTGGTTCACGGAAGTTGGTGGTCTTCTTTTTAATTTGTGGCTCCAGTATCGCTAGCAAAGCATCAAACTGTTCGACATTCTGAGGTAAATTTTGAATCGCTCGGGATAATTCTGCGATAATTCCGCAACTCCTTGATAAGGAAAACTCTCCTTCCTCTTGGCGCAATCTCAGGATTGGATGGACCCAATATTTCCTTTCTTTTTCTCTTTTTATGAAGAGGGCAACAAAATCATCCTAACTGCTTGACGAATCCATTTAGTATTTTTTGCGTTTTTTTCCGTAAAGGTTTAAAAAAATACGCATCGGACACAGTGTGCAAGGTTTCTGTGCGTGACTAATTTTTAGGCTGACGAAGACGAAAAAACGCATACGAAAATTTCGGACTCAGTGTGCAATGGCCTTAAGGCTACAACAAATCGCCTGCATTAAGTGGACCTATTATGCAAAATTCACTTTTGCATGCTGTTTGGACATAAATGTGTGTTGGCAGTGTGTGTACACAACCACCCAATAGTTATAAAAATCCACTCACTCCTTTTGTATTAATCCCCATTATAAGCAGTGTCTTCCAACGACCTGTTTTCATAATGCGGCTTTAGTGACGTCACTAAAGCCACAGGCCCCGCCCACAAGTGTTGACAGACACTGCCGTTTTAGCATAGAATCTCCCTGATCGAGTTCACAGCGAGTTGTACACGCATCCGCCATTGCTCCGAAATTCGTTTATGTACTTGTGCACTTCTTATACTGTTTACTTATAGTAAAACTGACGCTTCATCTTTTGTGTGATGTACAATAAACTTTATTAAACTCATCAGTATATTTTTGATCATCATTCGGATGGGGTCCGAAACAGCAGGCTTGTAGGCTATTAATGGATACATACAAGCAGAGGACAAATACGTTATAACCATAATTAAACTAAACTATACATGTTCCATTTCCAAACAGCATATATTATCTGACTCTGTAGGCATTATTGTCCGACTCCGGGTCGAAATGAACACCGTTACTAAGAGTTTCTGATATTATCATCATTCCGTGAGATGAAATTGTCCTGAGACTGAGCGTGAGCTCATGAAGCTCTGCCCCCTGTGCCATGCAGCAGCAGCTTATTTGCATTTAAAGCGCACACACTAAAACAGTACGTTTTTCTGAGCACCAAAAGTGACAATTTAAACATGCTGTAAAAAATTATCTATTGGGTATTTTGAGCTAGAACTTCACATTTACACTCTGGGGACATCAGAGACTTATTTTACATCTTGTGAAAAGGGGCATAATAGGTCCCCTTTAAAGATTCTGAGCACAGGGGCCTCCATAATTCAGTAAATGGAAGAGGTATGGAATGACCAAAACTCTTCCTAGTGCTGGCTGCCCAGCGAAACTGAACAATCAGGGGAGACGGACACTAGAAAGAAAAGTGGCAAGGAACCTGATGGTCACTCTTGAGTCCCAGAGATCATGTGCGGCGATGAGAGAAATTTGCAGATGGACAACCATCACTAATTGACCTCCTGGGTTTTTTGACAGCGTGGCCTGACGGAAGCCTCTCCTCAGTCCTGAACACATGAAAGCCTGCTTGGAATTGACAAAAAAGGCACCTAAATTAATCTCAGACTAAAAATTAATGTCTGGAGGAAACCAGGCATCACTCACCACCTGCACAACACCATCCCAACAGTGAAGCATGGTGGTGGTAGTATCATGCTTTGGGCTTATTTTTCAGAGACGAGACATATCCAATAAAAACCTGGTTCAGAGAACTCACAACCTTAGACGGGCCGAAGGCTAGCCTTCCAACAGGACAGTGACTATAAGCACATAGCCAAGACAACACAAAAGTGGCATAGGGACAATCATGAAAATGTATGGGTTAAAGTCTAGGCTCTGGCTGGGCCACTCACAGACATTTACAGTCAATACAATTTTCTTTAGATTAATGAGGAGGAAAATAATAAATGTAAATAATTTTTGCATGAAGCTGCAACAAAAAATGAAAAAATATTTTGCAAGGCATATTTTCTATTATTATTATTTTTCTCAGAAGAAAATAATATCTTGAATATCAGTTTCTTCTAGACGGCAATGAGATCAAATAAGAGAAAGCGTAGACTTCAAGTTTCCTACTACTCCAGAATTAATGGCACCCCTGGTAAATGACTGGCTGTAAAAAATAAATCTGCATTGTTTATCCTTTTGATCTTTCATTCAAAAAATTGCCAAAATTCTAACCTTTTATTGAAGTAAAATAATTGAATGTGGGGGGAAATCACATTATGAATGAAACAAATGTTTTTCTCCAAAACACGTTGGCCACAATTATTGGCACCCTTTTAATAATTACTTTTTACAATCTCATTCATTTTTCTTGAAACCCTCCCAAACAACATGTGGTGATGTAGGGGTTGTTTTATTTATTTTTTTTATTTGATTTTGTATAGGCTTTCTAACCCCAAGACTCAACTAATCTCTGCAATTCTCCATCTGTGATCCTTAAAGAGTCTTTGGCCACTCAAACTTTCATCCTCAACGTCCATTAAGGCAATATAGACACGTTCTCTTCCTGGCAGATTCATAACATCTTTAGTTGATTCGGAACTTCTCAATTATTGCCCTGATGGTCAAAATAGGGATTTTCAATTCTTTAGCTATTTTCTTACAGCCACTTTCTATTTTGTGATGCTCAACAATCTTTTGATGCACATCAGAACTATAATCTTTGGTTTTACTCATTGTGATGGATGATTAAGGGAATTTGGCCTTTGTGTTTCCTCATATTTAAACTCCTGTGTAACAAAGTCATGGTTACAATTTCATTTGCCTAGGTCACCCTGGTGTGCTAAAAAAAAGTAAATATTAATGGGAATATACTTCAGAGATATTTTACTCGTAAAAAAATCTACGGGCACCAATAATTGTGGCCAACGTGTTTTGGAGAAAAACATTTATTTCATAATGTAATTTTACCCCACTTTCAATTACTTTACTTCAATGTAAGGTCAGATTTTTGGGAAAAAAATTAATAAAAGACCAAAATGATAAACAATGCAGATTTATTTTTTTTCAGCCAGTTTTGATCATATTTACCAGGGGTGCCATTAATTCTGACCATGACTGTACCATAGACCATCCTTAAGGAATAATATTTCCTATATTTTGGATTGTCAACATTTTTAACAAATGTTATGTGACTTAAACATAGCAAATTGGCCATCCTACTTCTGATTGTAATGGCATAATTGCAGCTCTCCATCAATCAAGTCAAGTCACCTTCATTTGTATAGCGCTTTTAACAATATAGAATGTTTCCAAGCAGCTTAACAGTGATAATAGGAAATTAAAGTAAAAGAGATTGTTTTGGCTATAAAGCAGCTCTAGAATAAAGTTATTGTCCAGCTAAAGTTAGTTTTGATTGATTCACTTCCATCACAACTATCATTAGTTATTAACTAAGGGGCTGCTTGCACGACAGCGTTCTAACAGAAAACCCTTAATGTGATCCAGCCGCTCATAATAAATGAGCTAAATTGTAGGGCTTCCATATTGGTCAATTGTCTGTAACATTCTTCCTGCTGTTAAGGTTAGAACATCCAATCTGCCCCAACCATGCTGGTAAAACACTTGAGTCCTTCACCATCATTGGCACTTTGATATAGAGGAAGCAGTTAACTTTCCTCTCCAACACAAGACCGCATCTCTCTATATCTCATTTGCTTTGCTTGTATGATCTTTGGTAAATAAATAATAATGTTTATCTTAAATAAATAAGGAATATTTTAGTCTATGTATGTATAATCAATAATTCATCTCTATTATGGTTTCTCTCTCTTCTCTTTTTCTCATTTCTTATATAGGAGAATATGTAGTGATGACAACATATTTCCATTTGAAAAGGAAAATTGGCTATTTCGTGATCCAGACGTATCTCCCCTGCATAATGACCGTCATTCTCTCTCAGGTCTCCTTCTGGCTGAACCGGGAGTCTGTGCCAGCACGCACTGTATTTGGTAAGCATTTCTTCCCTGTTGTTCCCTAAGGATTTTTTCCCTTAATGCACAAATGTGCTCTGCAAGTTATCCGGCAAATAACACATCCAACATAGATCTGCTGTTTAATTTGAGAGCACATTAAAACATGCTCCTTAAATTTGTAGAGATGCTTTTGTTTTTTCATTGTTTTTATTTGTCATCATGAAACGGCGAGAAGCGTTCAGTAAGCGAGAGCATCAAGGATTATTTGAAAAGTTTGTATTGTGTATTGTGAAAGTTTAACATGTACATTCCCTGAGAGGCCCTAAACCTGGATAGTGATAGATTCTGTTTTGACGGTGGTGGAATCACATGATTGACCTGTAATTACCTCAGCCACCACACAAGCACATAATTAATTACAGATTAGATTATTGAAATTAAGTGAAAAAGTGATGCGGACAGGAAAGGTAAAGATAAAACCAAAAGCATTGTAAGTTTTATCCGTTTATGGTGGTGGTTGTGTCATTTTGTGCTTTCTTTTTTTTTCAAACGTGCTGTTACGAATTGATTAAATCTCTACTCAAAGAGAAAGAAAATACCCACAATAATTAACAGGAATCATATAAATAAGATCCCTGGAGTCCCCAGTCACTCCCAAGGCTTTAAAACAAAAAACTTTTTAAAGTGCAAAAAGTAGATTTATTAAACAAGAGTAAATAAGGAGCAACATAAGCTTCGGGAGGGGGAAAGCCAAAACAAATAACAAAACAAAGCAATTTTACAATACTAACCATGGAAATCTGATGATAAACAAAGTACAAAAACGTCCCTTGCTACTTAACATAAACAGGAGAAAGCGTATAATAAAGCATGTCTGAAGCATGTGTGAAACTAGACCATGTCTGATTGGTGCGACAATCATCAGCCTGCCACATCACAGACTTCCTGCAGGAAACCCCTGACAACAGGGCTTTAGAAGATGCCATACTTCTAGTAGTATGCACTCTGATTAACAGAGGCTTAGGTAGACCGTGCACCCAATAAACCAAAGAGATTGCCTCGACAATCCATTTGCTATTACACTGCTTTGAGGCCGGGGAACCCTTCATAGACAACTCAAAACACAAGTAACTGGTCCGACTTCCTCCAACGAAAGGCCTAGAGAATGTCACCCTCTTTTCGTCTTCAGGGACTGTTTTGTTTGAAGCGATCTGTCGATCAGGTAAAGGGAAAAATATGTCTCAAAGGTTTCAAGCAGTGTTTGCTGACCTGTGTCCTAGGTTTCTGACACCCCGAGACACACATGACTTATGCGTTTTTTGTCTGGGCGAAGAGCATGGACGCTCAGTTCCTGAGGGAGCTGTTTGCTTGCACTGTGGGTGTTTTCCTTTAAGAACGCTCCACTCTCGTTTGTCCATCTTCTCGAGGGAAGAGGGACAAGCATCTGTGCTCGGCGGCTCAGGTCCATCTCATGCTGAGGCGGAGTGAATATTCAGGTAGTGGGGGTCACAGATGGAGCTGGCAGAGTTTGAGAGAGGAGTTAATCTCTCATCTGCTTAAGCCGCTGACGAAAGTACTCAGCTGGGCGAGGATTCAGCTTCTAATGCATCCTGTGGTTCATCGGACAGTGCTCTACTGACACCATGCCAGGAAGAGCAGGAGATAGTTGTTGACGGAGAGGAAGACAAGTCATCTAAGCCCTCGCGGCCATCCTGCTCCACGTACGATGAGTTGTTGGGGGTTATGGAGCGTGCTTCAGACAGGCTCAAACTGTCGTGGGAGCACGCTACGGAATAGACTACTTGAGGCAGGTCAGATGAGCAGTTTCTTTCCAGCCATAACACTCCAACTCTTGTGACACTTCCATTCTTTTGCGATCTCCATACTGAGATCGAGAGGGCATGGAAGAACCCGTATTAAGCCCACATCCACCAACATAGGCATGCAAACTATGCAAATGTCGAGGGGATGCGTGAACATGGATACGTGGTGATGCCCCTGATTGACGAGACGTTTGCAAACTATCAGTCTCCGGCCCTGTCTACCAAGCCATTGAAGAACACTTCGTGCTTCAACAGCAGGGCATACGCGGTAGCAGGTCAGTCTGGTGCTACACTGCACACCATGGCAGTGCTCCAAACTTACCAGGGTTATCTGCTGAAAGACTTGGATCAGGGTCAGGGTCTTTCCCCTGATGCGGTATCCGTGCTGCACCGTACCACGGACTTGGATCTCCATGGTGCTATTTCTATGATCACGTACAGGCGGTGATGGTAAAATTCAGAGAGGCGAGGGCGTGCTCAGCGGAATTTAAACCATGCATACCGCACCGATCTGAGTCTGTGCCTAGGGGGCCCTTGCCCATCCAGCTTTGAGAACCGCAGACGGCCAGAGGGCTATCGTTGCCTCGTCAGAGGAGGAGTAGGTCACGGAGATGGCGCGATTTTGATTTGATCCAGTACAGGCTTTCCCAGCACCAGATAAGTAATACTTCCCTCTGAGGGTCTGCACATCTACCCTTCTCCTCTTCCTTTTTCCTTCCCCCTGTGACCTTCTTCCCCCAAAGGTGCTCATAAGATCAGGCCTGAGGCTGGGCTAATGATAAGTGTGTTTGATCGTATGGAACCCATCGGAAGCCCGGCGCCGGGCTTAGTAGTATTTCATATTTTAACATTTGTTTTTATTTCAGTAGTTTTAAAGCTGTTGAGATAATTGAAAAACTTTTGTCCAGAAATTTGCATGTCAGGGTGGCACAACTGCAAACATGGCTCTTTTATTATGGTAATTACAGTATAAATGATAATGCATCGTCCAGAGGAGCATAAATGGTCCTTGTGGCAGAGTAAAAAGGTTTGTAGATCTCTTGCAAATACTGGTAAAAACTGCTTTCAAGTATGTTGGTACACTTTCCATGCCAGGTGAATTTAAATACTTAGAAATGTTTTCAACTGAAACTTGTTTAAATACATTGTTCATGACTCAAAGATAGACTGCAGTAGCTCAGAGTAGGCTACTCCTGAAGGATAGCCTCTCCAGCCCAAGACTGGTACGCCTCCTCTCATTGTGAGAGTTGCCCGGCCGGGGCCCGCCTTCTGCATTAGGCTAATAATGCTCTCTAGAGATCTGGTTAGAAATATTATCTAGCCTGTGGTCTTTTAGACCAGACTCTCCTGTGAAAACTTCTTAATTTTGAGCATGTTTTAGGCGGGTCTAAATTTTTACCAGCGGGTCAAGTCGAGTCACCTTTATTTATATAGCGCTTTTTACAATACGGGCAGCATTACAGGTCAGAAGTCAAATTGGATCAGAACATTCAGAGTATTTATCCATTTCCATCTGGTTGAAAGTCGGAGTCATCAAGCCGGTATGGAGACAAATTGTTGAGGATCAGTTAGGGCTTGACGATATGGCCAAAATTTATATCACAATATATTTCTTAATTTCGGCCGATACGATATAATTCCGATATCGATATGAACAATATAAAAGCCTCAGGAAAAACTGCCAAGAACGCCCACAGTTAATGTCTGTACCTTCAAACTTCTGAAACCTCCTCCTAAAAAAGAAATAAAAATGGTACAAATAAATTATTGTTAATATTTTATTTTTATTTAGCCTTCATACAAGAAATGTGAAATCACTGTCAAATAAACATAAGTTAATAACTCAACTTATTAATATACTTTAACTTTAAGCTATAGGCTAATATAGGTTGATTATATTATTCTTATAGATTGAAAAAGTAAAAAAAAGTTGAAAAAAATGCCAGGATAAAGAATATGAAAAGTGCTTCAGCCAGGATAACGAATATGAAAAGTGTTCAGAGTTGCTGCAGAAAACAAACCAAAAAAAAGTGAGCAACAACAAAAACACATGTTGCTGAGGGACATTTTGTGTGTTGATGACACCCTGAATTTATTTTGATTGATGAATCTGAATGTAGTGTTTACATGAACGCTAAACACGTGATCGGGTTGATGTGCACGTTTATGTCACAAGCCTCAAATCAGATTAGATTTTTTGACATGCGCACACTGCACAAATATAGTTTCCAGCTGTTTGCACATAACCCCATTAGACCATGGACGCGGGAACTAGGGGTGCTGCAGGTGCTGCAGCACCGCCTGTTGGCGCTGCAGCACCCCCTTTGGCAAACTGTGATGACAATAAAATGATAGCTTATAAATATTTCTGGTTGTTGTTTCTGTTCCACGACATTTTGTATGTCACGTTTGGTGTGTGGGATGAAGAGATGGATCATTTTAGTTATTATTTAATTAAAAATTATTTAATTTATCTTCAGTGTGTAGTATTAGCCAATCAGATGTGCCTTGACGCGCCTACGCAGCACGCACACTCACGGCCCACACACAAGTTGCGCAACTACTACGAGCAGGACAAGCTACTGTAGTTCCCGCCGGCGAACTTCCCGGAACCTTTGGTGTACCGAAATCATCGTAAGGTAGAGGCACGGTGTCTTACATCTCTGCGTCTTTTTCCTGCCGCCATGCAGGCCCAGATTTATATAAAGGATCGTTAAGCGTTTAAGAATGTCCCTCGGATAAGACAGATTTGCATAGTCTGTTACTTTGTGGCACTTAGGCCTTTTTTTGGCCGTTATGCAGTTTATGAACACTTAATCTACTTGTGGTTGTTTTAAAATAAACATTCCTGCGCGACAGAAATCCATGTCCGCGCGTGTCTGTGCATGTTTCCTAGCGACTGCAGCGCGCGCACATCTGAGCACACCGAAACGCTATTGAGCTATGAAAACATGACGAAACAAAAGTTTGTACATAATACAAATAAACGTATTTTTATTCATTATTTGCTTCTATTGTATTCCAATTTTTTGGCCTTCAAACACCTTAAAATGCACATATGTAGGTCCGAGAAATCCAAAATTTCTCGGTAGAGCATGCCCCCGAACCCCCCTAAGCTGCCTAACGACCCACCCTGTTTTATAAACAAACGCCCCTGCCTGCAGAACTGTATAGCACGGGGAATAAACTGTACTGTCTTTGATTGTGTGTCAGGCCTCCGTCTGCACCTGGGCGTCGCCGAACAACCCAACCTGGGAGTCCAGGAACCGATCCTTCTCCGCATCCGCCATCTCAACCAGGCTGAGCCAATGATGGCGCTCCTGGACCACTAGAGTGGACATCGCTAGACCAACCGCGCACGCTGCAACGCACGTGCCCGTGAGGGGGAGGTCAGTAGCAGTGCGGAGCTCACTCATGAGTGCACGGTCTAGACTACACTCGTGCATGTCCATGAGTGTCTTGGCGAGCGAGCTCACAGGCCTGCAAGGGGAGACAAGGATCCCCCAGATGCAGCAGCCGTTGGACACAGGTGTGTCGCAACAGACCGCTCCACTGGAGGGATAGCCTCATAACCCTTCACCGCTCTTCCCTCAAAGGGTAGCGAGGGGGGAAGAACCACTCAGGCAGTTTTGGGCAGTAAAAGGTGCCGTCCATGACCTAGTAAGCTCTCCATGCACTTCGGGAAAGAAGGGCACTGGGGCGGCAGGCAGAGAACCAACACGGCCCACCCTGAAATACCAATTATCCAACTGAGACTGAGCGGGACACGGTGGAGGGTTCCACTCGAACCAGACAGCCTCGGCGGTTCATTATAGCATAGCTGACAGTTCTGGATCCGGCTCGGGCAACGTTACGCTCCCAGAGGGAGATAACGCAGTCGAACTGCTTTGAAACAATCCATACTGTTAAAAGCGCTTTATAAATGAAGGTGACTTGACTTGACTTGACTCGAGTCATCATCTCCAGGGCCCAGCTCACCCTCCGATGCTGCATTCGGCGTCCAGCCCAGCCATTACAGTTGGACCAGCACGCTCCACGGGGGACTCCACTGGCTTTGGTGGACGGTAGGAGTGAGGAGCCCACAGGGAATGGTTACCGGGCGAGACATCCAACACTATCCTCCTATCACACGGCACCCAAGGGTGGAGCGTAGTAATGGGGACGTGGAAATGGGTAACGCGGACAAAGGCGAGTCTCGACCTCAACACCACGACAGTCATATTCCCGCAATGGAAACATGAACTGTCCACAAAAGCTACTTCAGCGTGCTGTAAGCCCAAACACGTGATGCAACAATTGTAACCGTTTCAGAGAGAGATAGGGAACAAACGCATCCAGAAATGCACGGGCGGAATGACGCAAATGCACCCGTCTTGCTCTTTTAGGACATGAGACCGTCACCATCAGACCGTCACCAGTGCCGGAGCACACAGGGAATGACCATGGCAAAACTGAATCCGCAAACTGAAATAGTGAAGCACTCACTTCTCGCCCTCTAACCAACCGTCAAACAAACAAATAGAAATTTGATGCTGGTAAAACAGCAGTTCAGATTCAGATTCAACTTTTATTGTCATTGCACAAGTTTTCAGCCTGTACAACGAAATGCAGTTTTACATGTAACCATTCAATAAATCATTAAAGTGCTTATTCTCATAGCAATGCTTAAAAAGTTATTAAAAATTCAGAAGGTCCATAGGCCATAGAGATTTCATATAGTGCATAGTTAAGATGTATTGGTTAAATGCATAATGATCAGAGGTAGTCAGACAGTCTATAATCCAAGAGCAATAAAATAAATAAATAAACAAATAAATAAAGGAGAGAAACGGCGGAGCAGCACAGGGACATGGGCTAGTATCGGGGCTTAATGTTGAGCAGCGTTATGGTGTTGAGAAAAAAGCTGTTTCTGAGCCTACTGGTGCGACTTCTGAGGCTCCTGTAACGTCTCCCAGACGGGAGGATGGAAAACAGTCCATGACTAGGGTGTGTGTGGTCCTTGGTGATATTCTGAGCACGTCGCAAACACCGTGAGTGATGTAGATCAGTAATGGCTGGGAGTGATGTGCCAATGATTTTTTGTCCAGTTTTCACCACTCGTTGTAGTGCTTTCCTGTCAGCCATTGTACAGTTCCCATACCACACACATGCAGTTAGTGAGAATGCTCTCAACTGTGCAACGGTAGAAGTTACAGAGGATCTGAGGGGACAGTTCAGCTTTTTTCAGTTTTCTGAGGAAGAAGAGGCGTTGTTGAGCTTTCTTGATCATAATGGAGGTATTGAGTGACCAGGAGAGGTCTTGTGAAATGTGGACACCCAGGAGCTTGAAGCTAGTGACCCGCTCTACTTCAGCCCCATTGATGTAAATGGGTGTGTGGGTGCCTGCCTTTGCTTTCCGGAAATCAACAATGAGCTCTTTGGTTTTGGAGGTGTTGAGCACAAGATTGTTATTTGCACACCATGCAGCCAGACACTGCACTTCCTCCCTGTAGGCTGATTCATCATTGTCCCTGATCAAGCCAAGCACCGTTGTATCGTCTGCAAATTTGATGATGGAGTTAGTGTTGTGAATGGGGGAGCAGTCATGGGTGAAGAGGGTGTACAGTAATGGGCTGAGCACTTGTGGCACACCAGTGTTTAGATGAAGTGTAGTGGAGAAGAGGTTATTTAACCTCACCATCTGGGGTCTGTTGATCAGAAAGTCCAATATCCAATTGCAGATGGATATGCTAATGCCAAGCCTGTGTAATTTCATGATCAAATCAGATGGTATGACTGTATTAAAAGCTGAACTGAAATCGATGAATAGCATCCTTGCATGTGAATTGCTATTATCTAGATGGGTAAGGGCAGAGTGGAGGACTGTGGATATGGCATCCTCAGTCGATCTGTTGGCACGGTATGCATACTGGTGGGGGTCTAGTGCAGGAGGAAAACTGGGCTTGAGGTGAGTTAGGATTAGCTTCTCAAGACATTTGGTGATGATGGGGGTCAGTGCTACTGGTCGATAGTCATTCAGGCACTCTGGGTTTGATCGCTTGGGCACAGGGATGATGATGGTGGTCTTGAGGCACACGGGAACAACACCCTGGGCCAGTGACAGGTTGAATATATCAGTGAAAACTCCAGACAGTTGCTCAGCACATGTTTTCCACACGCGCCCAGGGATGCCATCCGGGCCGGCTGCTTTCCATATATTCACCCTGCTCAGTACTGACTGCACGGCAGAGACAGTGAGTCTGAGGGGTTGGTCATCAAGTGGGGGGGTAGTTTTGACAGGCGTAGTGTTGTTGTCCCGATCAAAGCGGGCATAAAAGTTATTGAGCTCATTAGCAAAGGAGGAAGTGGTGGTAAGGGGGGTTGAATTTACTCTTCTGTAGTGTGTGATGGTCGGTGTCCCTTGCCACATGCGTCGGGGGTCAGAGTTATTGAAGTGGTCCTCAATCAGAAGTTTGTGGCTAGTTGGGCATTCCGTATTCCCCTTTTCAGGTTAGCCCTTGATGTGCTATAGGCTTCTGCATTGCCAGATCGAAAAGCAATGTCGCGAGCCTTTAGCAGTAGACGGACATCCTTATTCATCCAAGGCTTCTGATTGGGGTATAACTTGATCTCCTTGTGAGTTGTGACATCATTGACGCTTGTATTGATGTATTCCAGAACAGAAGAAGTATATGTGTCAATGTCCAATTGGGAGTCAGAGATGGCATTGGTGGCGAACAAACTCCAGTCTGTGCACTGAAACCCAAGCTGTAGTGCAGCCTCTGCACCCTCGGGCCAGATCTTAACATTCCTCACTGTGGCTTTCACCCTGTTAATGAGGGGTGTGTATCTGGGCAGCAGCAGCAGGGATAGATGGTCAGATTGACCCAGGTGGGGGAGTGGTTTAGCTTTGTAGGCCTCTGGTATGTTTGTGTACACCTTGTCCAAAATTCTGTCACCTCTGGTCGGGCAGGAGACATGTTGGTGGAACTTGGGGAGTACAGACTTGAGGTTTGAGTGATTAAAATCCCCAGCAGCAATAAACGCCCCTTCTGGGTGTGCAGTTTGCTGTTCGCTAATGGCAGCATGTAGTTCTTTCATTGCTTGCTTAGCACTGGCATCAGGGGGTACATAAACGGCCGTAATAACAGTACATGTAAACTCTCTGGGTAGGTAAAAAGGCCGACATTTAACAGACAGATATTCCAAGTTCTCAGAACAGTGACTCCCGGTCAGTTCATCACTGCTGCACTCGCGCTGTAGAAACACCAACACTGGGAGGTCTTCCCGCAAGAACACAGACACACTCGCTTGTTGTGTAAACAATAGTACTCTTCAGAGACATCTGATCGGCTCTGAAGCGAAAGGCAACTAGTGCGTGCGTCCACTTCCGTGTTTATACCCGTGGTGCGGGGCGGAGCGTGTAATCATGCATGTCAATGTTGAATTGGCTTGATTAAATAGCAGTACGAAGAAGACAGGCTCTCTAAGGGTGATCCCCATTCAGTCGAAGTCGACTACATCTGACGTTCTCGACTGAAAGGGAACTGACGCTACGCTTAATTTTTTTTTTTCGTTTGTGTATTTTTTTTTTTTATATTAATATTTCATATTTGTTTATATATATATATATATATATATATTTTTTTTTTTTTTTTTTTTTTTTTCAAAAGCCCAATCATACATACAGCCTTATAGAATGGTGCGTAAAACAAATTCATAAGGGAATTTTTTTTTTTAGAATAAATCAGCTCCATAGCAAATTCCAAGTGATCAAGGGCTTAGGGTGTTCCATTTAACACACATTTCAGTAGTTCCATTTAAATACACCAGTAGTGGGCCCTCATGCAATGTAAGTAATTATTCACATTCGAGTGAACAAGACAGAGGGAAGTTAGCGGGGGAAATGTATAAAAAAATGTACTTAAACGCAGCCGTAAATGGCTCTCTTTAAAAATGGGTTCAACAACAGTTCTGCTCTGGGTTTATAATATTTTTCATTTGCAAAATAGAGCAAAAACAGACAATATTAACCTATTTATACTGATGTATAAAATCAATATAACATTTGCACTCGTGCTATTCGGGACAAAAACAGCACACTCGTGTGATATTGTGCTCATTACCGTGTGATATTGCTTGAAGGGATACTTCAGGATTTAGCATTGAGCTTTGTATCAGTAGAAAACGTACTCGGTTACTAACGTAACCTCGGTTCTCTTACGAGAGAGGAACGAGTACTGCGTTGTCGTAGCAACGCATCGGGGAAAATCCTTTTCCACGAGAATACTGAAGCAAAAAATTATCCTTAATTTTGTATCTATGTAAAACGCTTTGCCACAGCATACAGACCTAGGCGAGACAGCTCGCGCGCCTATTGGCTGCTGTGCGGCAAAAGCTTAAGCCAATCGAGCGAGCCCTTGAGTGACGTCACACCCAATGAGGGCGCTTTGCGCCCTCCCGCGTCACGTCCCGCCGAAACGGGCGTGGCTTTGGGCTATATATTCCGCTCACAGGCTTATGAACTCTGATTTTTAACAGCGAAACAACCAGAGCGCATACACGGCAGGAAACGCAGTACTCGTTCCTCTCTCTAGAGAGAACCGAGGTTACGTTAGTAACCGAGTACGTTCTCTTACGAGAGATACTCTCGTACTGCGTTGTCGTAGCAACGCATTGGGGAACACCCTGTAAGACGCCGTGTGTGCAGTGATCCGACACCATAGACCCAGAGCACTGAGCTGGGGTTCATATAGTACATAATCACCTGTAGGACTCACAGAGAATCCTGAAAGAGGTGGGCTCTAACCACCATCTTTCACAAAAATGACTGCCTTAGCAGATCAGTATAGAATTGACTGCGCTTAGCAGATCAGTACAGAATATACTGCGCATAGCAGATCAGTACAGAATTAACTGCGCTTAGCAGTTTCAGCATAATAATGCCATAATAGACGACTGAAATGTCAGTCTAACAAATACGGTTATTTAAACCGATAATATCTTGGCCTGTAAGGCGGGTACCTCGAGGTTATAAAACCTGATAAATGTAGACGGTGAGGCCCAGCCTGCCGCCATACAAATATCCTGTAAGGCAATCCCACTCGACCAGGCCCACGAAGAAGCCATACTTCTCGTGGAGTGCACCCTAACACCCAAAGGGCACTGAATGCCTTTGGATGCG
Organism: Phoxinus phoxinus; assembly: GCF_949152265.1. NCBI lineage: Eukaryota > Metazoa > Chordata > Actinopteri > Cypriniformes > Leuciscidae > Phoxinus > Phoxinus phoxinus. The sequence continues at coordinate 7,201,407 of NC_136892.1, forward strand.
TACGCTAGAGCTATAGCGTCCACTATCCATCTGGATAGGCTCTGTTTCGAAGTGGCCAGTCCCTTGAGACGCCCACTAAACGAAACGAAAAGCTGCTCTGTCTGCCTGAAAGCAGACGAGCGCGACACGTAAGCTCTCAATGCCCTCACTGGGCAGATTAAGTTTTCGTCCATATTATCCCCGATGACCGGAAGGGCAGACAGGGAAATAACCTGCGCCCTAAACGGTGTGTTTAGGGATTTTGGAACGTAACCATGCTTAGGTTTGAGCACGACTCTGGAGTCATTAAGCCCAAATTCCATGCACGACGCGCTCACTGAGAGCGCGTGTAAGTCCCCAACGCGCTTCACTGAAGCGAGAGCCAAGAGAAACACCGTCTTGAGCGACAAGTGTTTCATATCAATCTCCTGAAGAGGCTCGAAAGGAGGACCCTTCATGGCGTCCAGCACCGTGGAAAGGTCCCAAATGGGAACTGTGGGAGGTCTGGGTGGATTAAGTCTCCTAGCTCCTTTAAGGAACCGAATGACTAAATCGTTCCTTCCTATGGACTGGCCGTGTGCGGTTTCAGAAAAAGCCGCTATAGTCGCCACATATACCTTGAGTGTGGAAGGGGATCTCCCGCTATCCAACATCTCTTGTAAGAAGGACAAAACCTCTGTCACTCCGCAGTCTGGGGGTGACACGCCGCGAGACGTGCACCAGCCAGAAAAAACAGACCATTTAGACGCATAGAGCCGTCGTGTAGACGGAGCTCTAGCTTGTGTGATCGTGTTTAACACTCCCTGAGGGAGGTCAGCGGATACCCGTTGATGGCCCACACATGAAGGGACCATAGCTCCGGGTGAGGATGCCAAATCGAGCCACTCTCTTGAGAGAGGAGATCTCTCCTCAGAGGCACTGGCCACGGGGCGGTGCTGGCTAACTGCATCACAGCTGGGAACCAGGGTTGATTCGACCAGAGCGGCGCTACTAGCAGCACTGAGCATCCTTCCTCCCTGATCCTCTCCACCACCTGGGTCAGGAGGGAGACAGGGGGAAAAGCATATAGGGGGCGGCGTGGCCACTGATGAGACAGCGCGTCCTTGCTTTTCGAGAAAAATTCTAGACAGTGAGCGTTCTCTGGGGACGCGAAGAGGTCCACTTCCGCTCTGCCGAATTTCTTCCACAACAGTTGTACTGTGTGTGGGTGTAATGACCATTCTCCTGCCGGAACGCGGTTCCTGGACAGTACGTCTGGTCCAACATTCAGGTGCCCTGGCACGTGCGCCGCCCTTAGTGAAAGGAGGTTGCAGCGCGCCCATATCAGAAGGCGTTTGGTCAGCCTGTATAATGACAGGGACCTGAGGCCGCCCTGGCGATTTATGTATGACACCACTGACATGTTGTCTGAACGTATCAGTACATGGCAGCCCATAATCAGGGGACGAAAGCGAGTGAGCGCTTTGCACACCGCTAACATCTCGAGGCAGTTTATGTGGAAGAGCTTCTCTCGCTCTGACCAAAGGCCAAACAGTGGTCTGCCCTCGAGCAGCGCTCCCCATCCTGCGTTGGATGCGTCCGTAGACACCACCCTCAGACTCGAGGAAGTCCCTAGGCTTACACCTGACAGGTACCAGTCTTTTGACCTCCATGGTTTCAAAGCTGCAACGCAAGCTTGATTGACCTTGAGGCGAAGCCGACCGGTGGCCCATGCTTTGCATGGCACCCTCCCTTTGAGCCATATCTGCAGCGGGCGCATGCGCAGCAGACCCAGCTGCAGTACTGCAGATGCTGAGGCCATCAGACCTAGCATTTTCTGAAAGCTCTTTAGAGGGAGAACAGCGCCGCAGCGAAATGAGCTGACTGTGCGCTGGATGCGCAGCGCGCGCTGTTGTGACAGCTGCGCTGTCATCGACAGCGAGTTCAGTTCCAGTCCCAGAAAAGAAATATTCTGACTGGGGGACAGCGAACTCTTTTCCCAGTTTACTGTGAGACCGAGACTCTCGAGGTGACTCAGCAGCAGGGCCCTGTGCGCCACTATCTCTGACTGAGATTGGGCTAGAATGAGCCAATCGTCCAAATAGTTCAGCACTCGAACACCCTGCAGTTTGAGGGGAGCGAGTGCTGCGTCCATGCACTTCGTAAATGTACGGGGTGCTAGAGACAAGCCGAACGGCAGGACTTTGTACTGGTATGCCTGGCCCTCGAAGGCGAATCTCAAAAATCGCCTGTGACGTGACGCAATTTGTATTTGAAAATACGCGTCCTTTAGATCTACTGACACGAACCAGTCTCCTTGGCGAACGTGCGCGAGGATTTTTCTGGTCGTTAGCATTCTGAACTGGCGTTTCACAAGCGCTCTGTTCAGTTGCCTCAGATCTAGTATGGGTCTGAGACCCCCGTCTTTCTTGGGTACCAGGAAGTATCTGCTGTAAAGCCCCCCTTCGCTCTGAGCCTGAGATAAAGGTTCGATAGCCCTTTTTCTCAGAAGTTTCTGAATTTCGGCTCGAAGTAGATGTGCTACATTCGAATCTACCGAAGTCTCGACGCGCGCCGCGTGGCGGCGAGGGCGTCTGCGAAACTGTAGCGAATAGCCTTCTTTTATGATGTTTATCACCCATTTTGAAACCCCGGGAAGCTTTTCCCATGCATCTGCACGTGTAGCTAGGGGCTGAGTGAAAAGCGCGCTCTGATCGACTCGCGATACAGCGGCTTTCGTGAGCTGCGACATTTGCAATGTCTCGCTCGCAACATCTGAGGCCGGGGCCGCGCTTATGAAAGCGGGCAGAATGTCCGCGCTCGACCCCTCGACAGCCTTCAGGCGGGAGAGGGAGGGCTGGACGGGTTCCGTAGGAACCGTGATGCTTGTGTGGGAACGCGGGCACTGGGGATCCGGGCACGTTTACCACCTTTATAGCATCGCTCGCCGGAGCGGAGCGCCTGCACGCAGGTTTCGTTTTTACAGAAACCGTGCGATGAGCAGGAGGTAGCATTAGTGGGCACTGGGTAGTGGGCACGTGTGCTACTTTTAACGCGCAATCGAACTGAGTCGATTTTATGTGCGCGGGCCCTGTGTGTGGGGCCGTGTTTGTGTGTAGGGATGTGCACATTACAGCGGGCAGATTTACTACACAAGAAACACCATCGGCCGTGGCCGGGACACCAGAAAATGCACTCTTTAATGGATTTATCTGGGTTTTTTACGGCGCGGCACAACAGCGGAGAACACGGGCTCCTGGAACGACGCCAGGCGAGTCCGCAGAGTCGCCAGAGGCAGTAGTTCACAGTGATGGCAGCCGCCATCCGCAAGAGCGATAGCCGCGTGTTCCTCGCCCAGGCAGGAAGCGCAAATCACGTGGCGGTCCCCGTCGCTGAGCGTGGTCCGTTTGCACGAACCGCAAAGAGGCATCTTGAGAAAGACGCCGCTTGAGATACAAACAGAGTAAAATAAGTGTGAGTCGCGCCGGCGACCTCACACACACTCAATAAGTGAAAGGATATATAGGCGCCGGAACGCGCAGCTGGAAGGCGACGAAGGCGGCGGTGCCAGCAGCTTGTCGTGACTTCTCCCGCTGAGGTGCTCTCTCGACGGCGCAGCTTCTTCACTCGGATCAGCGATGAGTTGTCCTCGCTGAAGGATAAAAAATCAGAGTTCATAAGCCTGTGAGCGGAATATATAGCCCTAAGCCACGCCCGTTTCGGCGGGACGTGACGCGGCAGGGCGCGAAGCGCCCTCATTGGGTGTGACGTCACTCAAGGGCTCGCTCGATTGGCTTAAGCTTTTGCCGCACAGCAGCCAATAGGCGCGCGAGCTGTCTCGCCTAGGTCTGTATGCTGTGGCAAAGCGTTTTACATAGATACAAAATTAAGGATAATTTTTTGCTTCAGTATTCTCGTGGAAAAGGATTTTCCCCGATGCGTTGCTACGACAACGCAGTACGAGAGTATCTCTCGTAAGAGAACCTGTAGTATTTTCAAATTACCGTGCTTCCCTCCCTCATATCCCCCTGAGATAAGAGATTTATGAATTTTTTGTCTGTAAAAAATCCTCCGATGACACAAAAATCTTAATTTTGCGGCATCGGTAGATTTTTTTAACCAGAGGCTAAAAACTACAGCCAGTAGAATGCACTAGATCCGCATGTTTTCAACCCGCCCATAGAAGGTGGGATCTCACTCACAGAATGTACAAATAGTGTCAGACATCTTTTTTTGGAAGCTAACCTAACAGGTTCTTATTCTGTGGAGAAAGCTGAGTAGTAGGGGTTACCATTCTCTTTTTCCCGGACATGTCCGGTCGTCGAGATCGTCCAAAATGTCCGGGATTCGGCTTTTGCTTTCTGCAGTCGCCATTATTTTTTTACATGCACACCTTTTGTTTCAATCTAACTGAATTCATTACGATTGGTGAATCTGAATGTAGTTTTTACATGAATGCTAAACAAGTGATGGGTTATTGTGCGTTTTAACATTGCTAAGATGTTCCCGCTCCTCCGTGAGAGATACTAGAATGGTGCGTCTCACAGGTGCCGCTCATCAGTAATCACGCCACCGGTCTCACGTCGATCTCCCGCGGCCCTCAGTCTCGTCCTGCTCGCCACAGTAAACATAATGAATGCCATTTTCTGGGTTTTTTTCAGTCTAGAAGGCTCCAAATTCAAAAATAATTTCACATTTCTAATACATAATTGTATTTTTGCCCTGATATCTTGAATCGTATAGGCATTCTAACTATATTGTATAGGCTACTTAACCTCACAGTAAGTTGTTTCCATGAAACATGTTCATCACCAAACAACTGTATGAAATTTAAGATGACGTAGGTCTTTAAATGTATTAAATCAGTTTAACGTGTTATTTTCCATAAATCATTAAACCCCTACTACTCATTAATTATATATAGAGTTTGGTTTTGATGTTTTTCAATGTCATACCCCTCTTAGGCTGCCATTTTTTGTTGTATGTTAAAAAATCTTAGGAACCTATAATGTCAACTTTTTTAATAACTAAAAAAATCATAAAGTCTTGGCATTGGCCACTGTACAATTTATTCAGAGAAGATTACATCTCATTCACCCACCTAAAAAGCAAAGCCTGTGTAACTATTTATACGCTGATACAAAATCTCACTTTGAGACTGATATTCAATCTCTTATTTCCTGGATGGCTGCCAGTTTCTCAAATATTCTCTGGTCCATCCTGACATTTCACACAGATAATCCTGTTGTGTCATTTTCTTTACAGCTCTACAGTGTAATGTTTAATTTATGGCTTCAATACACGCTGCACGTAATAGCAGTCTGTCTCTGCAGAGACAATGGGAACTTGTGTGACATTCTTTCTAATGTCCCCAATGCTTTTTCACTTCATTTCCAGATGGAGATAATGCTTAATGAAAACTTTAATGAGAATCTTCTCTGTCATTCGACTTTTTGTCACTCTACAGCTCCTCATCAGCCATAGATTTCAATTTAATTGTCAGCCACTGACGTTTATGGGAGCAAACAGCACTCAGTATTCATTTGAATAGTAGCCATTCACAACACACCACCATGTACACGTCAAGTCAAGTCACCTTTATTTATATAGCTTTTTACAATACAGATTGTATTGTACAATTAGCACATACACATTAGCTATGTTTTATTTATGTAACACTCTTGTGTAGTTTTATTTGCACTGCAGTCTGGTAATATTATATCAGTGTCTTCCTTCAGCATTCTTTTCTCAGACAGTGGGCAGGAGGTAACACAAGTTCTATTCAGAATCATTTCTCTCTCTCTTTCTCTATTCATTTATTTATTTATTATGTTTTCATCATTACATTTTACATACGTTTTCCTGGGTTAGGGTTATTATGAACAATCCAGTTCCTAAATTCCTTAAATTATCTACCCTCCTTTTTAATATTAAACATGTATAACCAATGGTCTTAGGTAAATCGGACATACTATCATGTAGTTCAGTTGATGTTTTAATATTTTAACACAATAAATAAAAAAATAAATGAACAGAAACCTTCAACTGGCAGCCTCAGAAATTGTGTTTAGGACCATTCTCATGGAGGTCCCGGGGTACCCGTTGAGGAGCCACACGTGTAGGGCCCATAGGTCGGTACGGGGGTGCCAGATCGTCCAGTTTGCCTGTGTGAGGAGATCTTTCCTCAGTGGGACAGGCCATGGGACTTTGTCCACCATCTGAACCAGTTCTGGGAACCATGGTCTGGTTTTCCAGAGAGGGGCCACTAGGAGGACTGGGCATCCGCTCTCCCTCACCCGTTTGATGACCTGGGGGATCATGGAAATGGGGGGAAACGCATATGGGCAAATGGGCCAAGAATGGGCCGGGTTCGAAAAAAAACACTGCGCAGTGAGTGTTGTTTCTTGAGGCAAAAAGGTTGACTTTGGCCTCGCCGAAAACACTCCAAATCAGACAAAGCGTCTGAGGGTTTAGAGACCACTCGCCTAGAGGAGTGTAGTCTCAAGAAAGCATATCCGCACCCATATTCTGAATGCCCGGGATATGTGCTGCTCTCTAGCTCAAGTTGGCACGTGACACACGCTGCTTCTCACCGAAGTCTCGAGAACCGCCTGAAACTTTGGGGGTCTGCGAGCGAATTGGAGCGAGTAGCCTCGCTTTATTGTGTTTATAACCCAACTCGACACACCGGGAATGGCTTGCCTGGCTAGGGCCTTTGTGGCTAGGGTTTGACACATGTTTAGGGACGGGCCACCTAACACAGGGAGACCGGATACCTTTATGTTGTGATTTGTGCACATACTGAGTGTTTGTTTGACTGAAAAGGCTTGCGCCTCAGGCAAAGTCATAGTTACAACTGGGAGAGGGCCACCTAGTGTAGGGGGACCAAGAACCTGTGTGTTATGTGCTTTATTGGGGTTGCCATAAAAGCGGCGTTTGTGTGTAGGGGCGCGCGTAGTGCAGCGGCCCCGTTTGCTATAATACAAAATACTCCAGCTGCCAGAGCTGAACAGGGAGCTGCGAGAATGATGGGTTTCTTCAAGGGTGGTCTGGCTAGAGCGAGACAAAAGCCCTCTCTTTTCACCCCTGTTGCTAGGAGGTCTTCGGCGGCCCAGGATCCAACACAATACTGGGTCGGGGGCCCTGGCGCCGAGGCTGTGGGTAGTGCTTAACTGGCCGTAAGTGGCGGTGGGTATCAGAAGCAGAGCGGGGCTGAGGGACCTGCTTCGCTGGCTTCTTGGGTTGAGGAGAAGCTGCAGCTTTGGGCCTACTCGACGCGGAACTGGAGCGCTTCGGCAGAAATTGTCTCATAGCCTGAGATGACTTCTAAGCTTCGGTGAACCTCTCCGAAAAACCCTTCACCGCCGGGCCGAAGAGACCGGAGCTGGAGATGGGTGCGTTGAGGAACACCGTCCTGTTAGCCTCAATGATCTCAGTGAGGTTGAGCCAAAGATGGCGTTTAAGCACAACCAGGTTAGCCATGCTTCTCCCGATAGCCTGTGCAGTAGCTTTGGTAGCACGCAAAGCTAGGAGTGGCTCTAGTTGTCCAGCTAGCATGATTTACAAGAACGTAATTTTGGAATAATTAAGGTTTTTAATAGAAGTAATTTATGTTCCCCAAGGCTACATTTATTTAATTAACAATACAGTACAAACAGTCATATTAAAGAACAATTGAAGAAAGTTTTGAGAACATGCTGCCCATAATATTTTCTTATGAATGTCATTGTGGTTTAAGAGTAACATATATTTCCAGTAGGGTTTACTCTCGCCTTCCCTTTTGTTTACTCTCATCACGTTTAAGGATGTGTCTTTTTACCCTATGACACTTTGCGCATTGGCATACATCCCAGTGCTGAGAGCTTTCATTTTTAGGTGAAATCAACTAAAACACAAAATAATCAACTAAAAAGTGGTATATACTGTACCTGTATAATAAATGCACCTGTCCTTGAAACACTCTCAAATGTTAAGCTCACTTTCTAATCACATTTGTAAAAGCAGATGTTTTGAGACCAAACCTCCACATACATTACATTATCATGAAATGTATAGCTTTGAGCTCTACTCATATTGTATCTGTAACAATCTCAAAATTATTTGTATCTGTATCTGTATTGGGATAAATCCAGAAATGGCCAGGGCTTTAGTCGAAAGTTTGAGAAATTACATGAGGAGCTGGTAATTGTGTAATTGGAAGGAAGGTAATTGTGTTACCTTCCTTTACATTGAACAAATATGCTTTGTATAACATTGATGTAATATCATAAAATAAAATAAAAAATATATATATATACACTCTAAAAATGCTGGGTTGTTTTAACCCAAACCTGGGTCAAATATGGACGAACCCAACCATTGGGTTAACATTTTTAATTCAAAAATGTAACCCAACGGCTGGGTTTGTCCATATTTGACCCAAATTTGGCATTTTTTTTTTAGAGTGTATATATTACATGGCTTGGTTGAATTCTAATGTAGAATGCGGTCTGTTATTTCTTGATAACAGACCGCTGCTAAGGATAACACATCTGAATGAATTATAAAGAATACATACATGCTTGTCTCAGAGAGAGAGAGTGAGACAGAGAAACATGTCATGTATCATATTGTGCAAAATAAAGGTATCAAGTAGTAGAAAATGTGTATGATGTAGATTTCACCTTTTGGCTTGCTAGTTGGATACACTTAATTATTGGCCATATTGATTTGACTGCACTGATACTATTGTATGAGAACTGAACTGAGCTGGATGATGAAATTACTTTTTAGAGCAGCATGCTCTGAACTCTGTTTGCATCTTTGAATCAATATTTTCCTGTTCATCACTGAAAAGCTGCTTTGAAGCAATCTATATTGTATAAATCACAAAAAACAAATGTGACTTGACCGAAATATTGTGCTATGATATCACCTAGCTCCCCTGTTATCCAGAAAACACGAAGAGGGATTGTGTCTAACAAATATTTTCCTGATTATTCGGTAGAGTTCATTATTCATTTTGAAGCCATCATCCGTGCCTTTCCCAATGATGTATTTGGCTTCAGTCACTTCCCTAGTAGTAACCAGGGCGGCCCCTGTTTGGGTGAGTAGTGCTGTTACCTCACAGCATAAATGTACCGGTTTGAGACCTTTCTGTGTGGAATTTCACTTTGGTGTGGGTTGTTGGTCTGGTTTCTGCCTCAATCCAAAGAGAGAGTGAGACAGAGAAACATATAATGTATCATATCGTATAAATATATCAAGTAGTAGAAATGCGTATGATGTATATTTCACCTTTTGGCTTGCTTAGTTGGATGCACTTCATTTTTGGCCACATTGATTTGACTGCACCGATTTTATTGGATGAGAACTGAACTGAGCTGGATGATGACATTACTATTTTCTCCAGAGCTGTTTTAAAGATGAATTGATCTCATTCCATTACTGGTGAACTTTACACAAGCCACGTTTCCATTACCCTTCAAATTGCGCAAATTGAAATTGCGAATTGAAAATACGCTTAATGAAAACATGTCAATTTCACAAAAACTCCCATTCATCGAAAAAAAGATTTGACGCTCGCATGAGGTGGTTTTTCAGGCATTTTGAAAAAGGAATATTTTGCAAAACTGCAATGGAAACAGTTTTTGCGCATTTACAGTCACCTGAAATAGATGGTGCAGTGTATTTTGGACAGAAGAGTTCTTCAGAAGAGAGACAGTTATTAAATTCATAAAAGACATAAGAATTACAGGAATACTGGATTCTAAACCTCAAAGAAATGCCACAATCACGAGCTTGAAGCAGAAATAAAGGAGAAACACCCAGAAACACCTCATATGCCGCTCACAGGGATCTTTCCTTCCCATTAATGCTTGAATAACACGCCTACGTCTCCTTCCATTAACAATAATGGATAGTGAGGTGGACTGGGATATATATAAACTATATCAACCTACCATCCTGGCTGTTCACGAGAGGGAAAAAAAAATGTAGTCGCATAACATCGGTTAATAAAAACACCGTCATTAGTTTTTTATAGAAATTTAGAATAAATCGCAAAAGTTTTGCACGAATCTGTAATGCAAACGCGCCTACAATTATTGAACCTAAATGAATCAGCACTGAACTGATTTCACCTGAATACTGACTATTTACTATTGTCTTTTTAGAGCTGCTTTAGAGCATAATTTAAGTCAACGGCAACGTGGTTAACTGATTTCCAATCGTGCTGTATTCATTTCATTTATAAAGTTTACACTGGAACTGAACAACACTGAACTGACTTCAGCTGAACAATGACACTTTTTTTATTTTTAGAGCTGCATACTTTGTAGTCAAATTGATCTCTGTTTGCATCTTTGAATCATTAATTTCCCTTTCATCACTGAAAAGCTGCTTTGAAACCATCTATATTGTTTAAATCAGTAAAAAAGGTGACTTGACCATAATATCGTGCTATGTGGCCTGGCTCGCAGTCTCTGTTCTAATTCACTGGAACTAAAGGGGCCAAGCCCAACCCCTGAAAAACAACCCCACACCATAATCCCCCCCTCCACCAAACTTTACCCTTGGCACAATGCAGTCAGGCAAGTACTGCTCTTCTGGCAACCGCTAACCCCAGACTATTCCATCAGATTGCCAGAGAGAGAAGCGTGAATCGTCACTCCAGAGAACATGTTTCTGCTCTAGTCAAGTCAAGTCATCTTCATTTATATAGTGCTTTTAACAATGTAGATTGTTTCAAAGCGGTTTTACAGTAGCCGTGTTTCCATTACCCTTCAAATTCCGCAAATTGAAATTGCGAATTGAAAATGCGCTCAATGGAAACATGTAAATTTCGCAAAAACTCCCATTTATCGCAAAAAAAGTTTTTACGCTCTCATGGGGTGGTTTTTCAGGCAATTCAAAAAAGAAATATTTTGCAAAACTGCAATGGAAACAGTTTTTGCGCATTTACAGTCACCTGACTTTAGAAGGCACGGTGTGTTTGGACAGAATATGAGACGAGTTGTTTATTAAATTCATAAAAGACAAAAGAATTACAGGAATACTGGATTCAAAACCTCAAAGAAATGCCATAATCAAGACCTCGAAGCAGAAATGAGGGAGAAACACCCAGAAACTCCTCATATGTGCCGCTCACACCTCGCAGTATAAGGGTCTTTCCTTGCCATTAATGCTTGGAGAACACGCCACGTCTCCTTCTGTTAATAATAATAATGTCTAGTGCGGTGGCTGGGATATGTAAACCTACCAACGTCCATTGCCATGATTTTTTAAATGACTTCTCGCGAGAGGAAAGAATGGTGCTTTAGTCGCATAACATCGGTTAATGGAAACGCCGTCATTTCGCAATAGTTTTGTATCGATATTTAGAAAAAAAATCGCAAACGTTTTGCTCAAATCTGTAATGGAAACACGGCTTGTGATAATAGGATAATTTAAGATAACAGAGATTGTTATGGCTTTATAGTGGTTCTTGAATAAAGATATGTTCCATCTAAAGTTAGTTCTGATTGATTCACTTCCGTCTAAAATCCAGTGGCAGTGTGATGTACGCTTTGCATCCCACGCTTTGCATTGCACTTGGTGATGTAAGGTTTGGATGCAGCTGCTGGGCCATGAAAACCCATTCCATGAAGCTCTCTACGAACTGTCCTTGAGCTAATCTGAAGGCCACACAAAGTTTGGAGTTCTGTCTTTCTAAAGCACATTTACTACCGGCCACCGGTCGACCAAAGTGCTGTACAGTAGTTACAATATAGATACACAATAAAAAAATAGATATAATAAAATAAGATATAAAATATAATATAATAAAAACCGGATAAATTACATGTTAAAAGCCGAGACAAACATGTGAGTTTTAAGAGCAGCTTTAAACTCAGACAAAGTGGAAGCCATTTTAATTTGGGTCGGGAGTTTATTCCACAGAGTGGGGCCAGCCACTTCAAAGGCTCTATTTCCCCTTTTTTTCAAAATCTCCTAAGAGGAGGATCCTATCATGTGTAGTAATAAGATCCCCTACAAACTTTCGTCAGATGTGGGGGTCGATATATTAAAGCTAAAACAATAGGTTAGTTCCAGTCAAGTAGTAGTAGCTGAACTTCAAAGCTTGTGGGTTTAATGGAGGGTAGCAGTTGACAGCGTGATCTAAAGCAATAGTCTGTTGGGACAAGTTCTGAATAAGGGCTCAGATCTTCTACCTTCATCCAGGTTTCAGTAATAAACAGGAAGTCCAGACTGTAAGACGAAATTAAATCATTTAAAAGAAATGTCTTATTAACCAGGGAGCAGTGTTGGGCAGTAGCGTCGCTACAAGTAGTGACGCTACTAGCTTAACTACATTTATCAATAGCTTAGTGGTAGCGTCGCTGTTTTCTGAATAAAATAGCTTTTCAGTAGCGAAGCTCTTTTTTTGATCAAGTAGTGCGGTAGCGTCCACACAAGCTGAAGCTACATTTTCTGAAGCACAAGCTCAAATCGGATGCCAATACAACTGGATCACTGCTACTGGATCATAAGTGAAACCACCCACCGCCCTACACACGGACGTGCCGGTGGCTTCTTCATCTGTGTTTTGCGGCGGTTGTCAACCAGCTTTTTGGTGCATTACCGCCACCTTCTGCTCCGGAAGGTGACATGACATCATACTTGGGCTGACGACACGCAAGAAATTTGAAAATCTGAAAGATGGCAGAGGGTGAGGACAGAGAGGAATTGATCCCGAGGGGGGAGTCGCCGTGGCCGTACCTCGAGAAGTACATGATACTGATTGAGACGGCAGAGAAAAAATATGTCTTTAGGTGCTTAATGTGCAATCCAAAAAAGAAGCTGCTCTCAACCTCGAAGACATCAAACACGAATTTGAGAACACACATTCAGGTGATTCCCGAATAGGATAGCTAACACAACCACCAATAAATGATTAACAAGTGGTACGATAACAGTAACATTTTATAAATGTTTTATTAACTCAGTTAAAAGTCATTGATGTAACGTAGAGTGTGACGGTTGTTAAGTTAACGTAGCTACCGCTTCGCGTCGGGGTCCCGATCAGCCTGAAGGTGTTGTATTCGCTATAACAACCGCCTCACTCTACATTATCCCGCTTATTACATGGCTACCTAACAAATAAATAAAAAAATTTACACAAATTATTGATTTAAAAAGGAGTTTATTGATTTAAAAACGATTTATATTGCTTCCGCTAAAGAAAGTAGTCCGCTACGTCTCTACGGTTAGAATCATGCGCCCATGGTAACGCTCTGTTTTCATGGCAACGGTCTGCAGCGTCAGTTATCAAGAAATAACAGACCGCATTCTACATTAGAATTCAACCTATGAATTCAACCAAGCCATGTAATAAAAGTTATTAGTTAATGACGAACTAATCATTTACAAAACATCATTATTATATATTCATAAATGAATAAAAAGTGATATGATAATAACATTTTATAAATGTTTTGTTATTCAGTTATGTAATTTATAAATTATTAGTTAATGAACTAATCATTTTATAAAACATGACTACATTCATAAATTCAAGTACTTTATTGAGTAGTATTGAGTATGATTAGTTCAGCATTAACTAACTTTTAAGGGACTTATAACTGAACATTATTATAAAAGTGTGTGTTACCCAAACTTAAATAAATAAACAAATACAGCACATATATGAGGGAAGAGGTGGGGAAAGAATTAAGGATCAGATACAAAGTTTAAAGTAAAAAGTTTAGATTATTCTGAAATTATTTAGTTTTTAACATTTTATAGAGGGTTCACCCAAATAAAATGGCTTCCATGGAAATGGAACGTGAGCACGCCAAGAAAAGGAGTGCAACCAGGAATGAGGAGGAGGAACACCCTGTTCCTCTCATACAAGGCAGTGTAGCACAGTATTTCAGAGGAGGTAGACCCACCCTAACACAAGAGAGATTTGACAAATTGATCCTTAACTTCATCATTCAAGGACTGCATCCACTTCACACTGTGGAGAGACCAGAATACACAGATTTATTTAGAGAGATTTTACCCTCTATGCATTTGATGTCCAGGAGAACATTGGGAAGAATGCTTGAGGATGAGTATGCATCAATGAAAAGCACACTGTCTATGATTTTGTCCAAACAGAATCATGTATGTACCACAACAGATGCGTGGTCGTCAAACAACAGAAGCTTCCTTGGGGTGACTATCCACTGGATAAACCAAGAAACACTGAGCATCTGCTCTGGGGCATTAGCCTGTCGCAGGATCCTAGGGCGCCACACGTATGATGTTTTAGCTGAGATGTTGCAAGACGTGCACAGAGATTTCAACATAAAAGACAAGGTGACCGTTACAACCACAGATAATGGTTCAAATTTTGTGAAGGCTTTCAGTGTCTTTGCAGAAGCTCAAAGAACCATTCAAGACAGAGAAGAGGAGGATGAGGAAGAAGAGGAGGGGCACACTGTCTTCATAGATGTCACAGACATTTTTAATGAAACGGAAGAAGACTACAGTCTCCCACTTCATCAGCGATGTGCCTGCCACACCCTCAACCTGGTTGCAACGAGAGACATTGAGAGTGCTTTGACCCAGTCAGAGGCCTTTAAAAAAGTATCACGATCAACAATTAGCAAATGCCAGGGACTGTGGAACAAGCAACACAGAAGCACACAAGCTTCAGACATTATCAAAGACAAGCTAGGGTGCCAGCTGATAGTTCCCAGTCCAACAAGGTGGAACTCCACTTACCATGCCATGGAGCGCTTGAATACCTGTATTCTGACAAAAGAACAAGACCTCCAGGAGACCTGTGAGAAGCTTCTGGTGACTCGCTTCAAAGCAACAGAACTCACCTTCATACAGGAGTATGTTCAGGTAAATATTACCTTTTTTTTGACATGTACTTAAGTTAACCGATGTTCATGCTGTAATCCATGTATCTGTCTGAACAAAGGCAACCACATTCCACATACGTCTATCAGAGTTTAGATGATTAAAAATAAGAAAACTTATATTATTATTACTTTTGAGTAATTGTTATTTATTCCTTGTCTTTCCTGTGCATCTTTAAGGTTATGGCGCCTCTGGCCAAGGCCCTTGACGTACTACAATCAGATAAAATGGCCTACACAGGAGTGTTGGTGCCAACGATCTCAATTCTCCTCAATAAAATGGAGCAGATGAAGCATGAGGCAAACATGCATCACTGTAATCCACTGGTAGATGCCATCATCAGTGGGGTGAAGAGGAGGTTTGGATACATTTTTCAAGATACAAGGTTGCTCATAGCCTCTGCAGCTCATCCTATGTTCAGATTGGCGTACATCCCCAGTGGAAAGAAGGCTGATGTTTTGTCAAACCTGAAAGCAGAAGTTAACCTGCTTCACACTCAATATCCAGATGATCACATGCAGACAGATGGCGAGGACCCAACTGATGATGGCGATGAAATAACTGGATACTTCCCATCACTCAGAACAAGAACAGTTCTGAATGAAGTGGACAGCTACTTGCAATCACCCGAAACCAACCTTGTCAATGCATTCCAAAACTTGCCGATGATGAAGAAGATCTTCCTGAAGTACAACACAGGAGTCCCTGCTAGTGCAGCTTGTGAACGACTCTTTAGTGTAGGAAAAGACATTTTCCGACCAAAGAGAAACCGTCTTTCCGATGCAAATTTTGAAAAGCTTCTATTATGTCGCGTGAATAAACACCTCTTGTTAAAAAGCTCAGGGTCCAGCCTGGCCACCTCTTGATATGTGGTGGCAGAAACTTGTTTCCATGGAGAGAGATAGTTATCTTACACACACACACACACACACACACACACACACACACACACACATGAATACACACAAACAAACAAACACATATACATGAATACACACACACTCTCTCTCTCACACACACACACACACACACACACACACACACACACACACACACACACACACACACACACACAAACAAACACATACAAATGAATACACACACACTCTCACACACAAACAAACACATACACGTGAATACACACACACACACACCTGGTTTTGTTATTATGTGGATCACATTTTTTGTTTGTTTTTGTTGCCAAATTGGTTTGGAACAGTTGTTAAATAAACAATTGAACTGAACAATTACGCTTGCCTATCTGTTTGACTTACAGTTTTATTGATCACTGAGATAGCATTTCAATATAAAAATTATATTTGAAAAAGTAGCTTAGATGTAGTAAACTACTTTTGCCATATTGTTGTAGCTTAGCTTGCTACATTTCCCAGGGTGGTAGCTTCAGTGTAGTGAAGCTACATTTAATGTAGAGTAACTGCTAGCTTAGCTCACTACATTTTCCAAGTAGCTTGCCCAACACTGCCAGGGAGTGTGCGTTAATCAGCGCCATTTTTGGAGAGTGTAGAGTGCTGCTTGAGGCCGACGCTTTCCTCAGAGGACGAAGATAGTGTTTACTCCCATCGCGCGAGGTCTAATAATAATCCGTGAATCAGAATCCTGCAGCAGTCGAGCCGAAGGATCGGGAGGAGCAGGGGAATCAGTCTGAGTATATATAAGCCAACGAGATGACAGGACTGGCGAATGCCGAACAGCGAAGCGGATCAGATCCTTAATCCGTGCCCGAGACATAGAGTTGAGTAAACAACCAGCTCGCAGGTGGGTCTTTAATCTGACCTTTATTTCGCTGTGTTTCCCATGCTTTCTCCGGCGTTTCATCGGGATAACATCCAATGGCCACTCTGTTAGAGTGCTCCTGTTTGTGTTTTTTGCGAAATTTCCCAGTTTCGCGTCAAAAATATCCACGCAGCAGCTGCAAATATCCAGGAGTGTCTGACGATCGTAAACGAAAGACTCAGCATAGTTAAAGGGTATGAGAGCACATAAAAACAACCAAATAGGACGGACGTAATAAGGAGAGACAGACGGCATGCCACTCTCACAGGCGCCATCATCAACATGATTATGTCATGTTAAGTTTCTGTATTTTATTCATGGTCATGTTCGTTTTCCCTGTCACCATTTGGCTGAGTTCTCGTTCATGGTTTACCATGGATTCTTATTTAGTTACAAACCTGTATCTTGTTCTGTTGGATTACTTATTCTGTGTGTTTAAGTCCTCAGTTCTTTCTGTTCATTGTTCTGTGTAGTTTATGATAATTGTTTTGTGTACTTTGATCTCTTGGTGTTCATTAAAATGATTTATTCGTTCATTCTGCATCATGAATCTTTTATTTGGATAAAGGCAACCTATAAAAAAAAGGCAACCTCACGTGATTCTAGGATTTCAGCCCCCAATAATAGTATAATAAAAAATATATATTTAAACATTTTAACATTAAACATTGTTTGTAATCTACGTTAGGCATGAACAATACTAGATTCTACACTACCCATCAAGTCAACCTCGAGAATAATGATTTAATTTCAAATCGTTTTAATTAACCAACCAATATTCATACATTCATAGTCAAGCTACAATATGTACAAAATAATTGGCCGCTAGGGTTCGCTAACTTCTTACAATAACAATGTCTTAGGTTGATGACGCAGTGATAAGCGGAATGATGGGACTTGTGTCTTTAATGATTATGGAGTTAAGCACAATTTTTTTTAGAGTGTGAATGAGATTTGACAGTTATGGCAGAAGGGATATTTCAGTTATATTTCTCTCACACAAAGATATGACTTTAGAAATCACCAGTCTTCAAAAGTTTTCAGAAGTCATATGGACTGCTTGTACAGTGTTTTTTTTTGTGTGTTTTTTTTGGGAGCTTGACCAATTACAATTTAAATGTCAATGTATTGAAAAAAGCAACTATACCATTCTGCTGCATTTCTCCTTTTTATAACATGAAAAGAAAGTCAAAACAGGCTTTGGATGATATGAGCAGTAAATGATAACAACATTTTTATTTTAACTATTCCTTTAAATACATTGGTTCTCAGCAAGTGGGTTCTGATCCAAAAATATGTCACAGACCTATTAAGGACATAACTGTGTAACAAATGATAAAATGCAACCATATTTAGGGCATATTTTCTGCACTTGTAAGACAGGGAAAATTAAAGGACATAATTAAAAAGACATTTTAGAAACCAAACACTCAGACAACAAAGACAAGCATGAAAACGAAAAAAAAGTTGTTTTAATGGTAATATTATCAAATTAAAAAGAAATGCCATTAATTACAATGTATTACATTCATAATTAATGCTAATTTAATTATTGCGTATTTTAATACATTTCAGTGGTTCATTCCATGGACATTTTTGTTAACTTTCGTTTAAGAAACAATCCCCCGGTTTAACAGACAAGGCTTAAAACTAGTCCCTGATTAAAATGCATGTTTGAGCTTTTTGAACTGAAAGCAACTTGCACTGACATATCTTAAAATATGTCAGTGCCATTGTTCTGTCTCAAGAAATGTTTTATTCTAAGGCACATTTTTAAAAGCTAGTTAAATGTCCAAATTGAACTAAGGCCTAATCCTGGCTTAATCTAAGCCCTGTCTGTGAAACCAGGCCAATATTGTTTTAGGCTGCAACCACAAGTTCACTTCAAAAGATGGCATTGTCCGTTCACATCATTTCCCTGTCTCTGCTTGTCAGCTTTTAAAATATATTAGCTAAATCAACTGTAATGTCAAGCAAACTGACATTTTTAATAGATTTAATAGATCCACAGTATCTGTAATCTGGACCACAACAGGTGATGCTTGCATTGATCTAACACTTATCAATTTCCGTTCTTAGGTGTCACAACTGTCCTGACTATGACCACACTGAGTATAAGTGCCCGGAACTCACTTCCCAAGGTGGCCTATGCAACAGCCATGGACTGGTTTATGGCAGTGTGCTATGCCTTTGTCTTCTCTGCTCTCATTGAGTTTGCCACCGTCAACTACTTCACAAAGCGCAGCTGGGCCTGGGATGGCCAGAAGGAGGCCCAGGAGATGCGGGTAAGATAGACCATTTAATACGCTGGAGTAGGATGTCACAATGCTGTGAAAGTACAGTACTTCCTGTAAACTTGAGTGCTTATATTCTTTTAAGATTTCGTCATGGAGTTAATGGAGTGCACTATAGGTGTGCCACCCGTCCCGTAAAATACAGAATCGTGAATGGGTGTCCCTTATTTTACCACACTAAAGGTAGCAACCCTAGAGCACTATCATTTGAAAATAATCATCATGAAAGAAGTTACCTTTTTTTTCTTTAAATCAAACTTGCAGTAAGCTTTACATTTAAGCTTGTGTATTTGTATAGTGTTTCTCAGTGTAATCAATCACTGTTTCATTTTCCACTGTCCATTTTTTTATAGAGTTCCTCCAGACAATAAGCAATAAATATTCAGCATAGAAATCCTAAACTAACATGGGCTTTCTTGTTAGCAAGCTTGTCACTATTGTAATTTTTCATCTGGGTTGTTCCCGTTCAATAAGTTTAAGGGCTGCCAACCTTCTCTCTTTTTCCCCCACCGCTTTTGCTTGCTCTTGATTATTGCCACCCTCTGTCCTGGCCCTGATAACCTCTGAGAAATGAAGTGCTTAGAGCTAATGAATGTGAATTGCAGCAGAGAAAGCTCAGCGAGGTGCCGCATTGCTCACAGTATGAGGAGATATTGTACCTAGGAATCACTAATATAAATTCCTGTTTCGTGCTCTTGTTGTAACCCATGCTTAATCTGTCGAGAAACACTTTACTTCTTCATTAACTGTTCAAAATAGAATTGTTGTGTTTCTACAGAAAGCTTCGAGAACAGCTGCAGAGTCTCTCCGAAGAGAATACAATGCAAAACTGATAGCACGTATACACTTGGACAATAGAAGTTAAAGCCGGCTGTTAAAAATGTAATATTGAAGAAAAAAAAGTGACAATTTATGTATCATATGGATGAAAAACTTTTTCTAACATAATTTAGTTGAACAAATTTTCATTTTCACAACCCATTCCTTTATGGGAGTTTGGTGGAATGTTTACAAAACGTTTAGTTTACGACTTACGGTCGGCAATCTCTCAATTTGCCAATCGTGAATTTGACAGGTACGGCATGACTTGCAGTGAAGGTGAGGTACACTTCATACATTTTTATTTAATTAATCAGTCATTTGAAAACTTTCTGTGAAAAGTTATTTCACAAATGGCACGAGAAAATCAGCGCTCTTTCTCTCTAAATGCGCAAATGGCTTCATATCACTACATCACACACTACATAAGCAAATTGCACGGTGCATAGTTGACGAATTTGTCCCTTTTTAAACCATTCAGTAGGCCTACTCGCACACTCTCTGAGAGACGGGGCACCAGGGCCGGCCCGAGGCATAAGCGAACTAAGCGGCTGCATGGGGCCCCCTGGCCACCAGGGGGCCCCCAATCGAGTTTTTATTTTTAATTTATTTTTTACACATATTAGATAACTTAAACAAGTAACATAAAAGAATGAATGAATAATTCATGACAAGCGAATTCTGATTTTATGATCAATATACCTGCCTACAACTGCTGCTGTGTCTGCCAGCGTTTGAGTCAAGCGCATAATCTTGACACCTCACGTGCATAGACAATTCGTGGGTGGGGAGACTTCTCTGATGAAAATAGACTTCAACTTTATTAATATGGTTTTAATAATCTTAATAATGTGACCGAGCGTTCGTATAGGGTTCACCTAACACTAACAGAAATAAGAAAATAATTAACGATAGCAGTTTGAAGTCTTCTCCACTTTATTATATTCCACACATCAGATCACTAACTCCAAAACCCCGCGACACTCCAGTACCAAGTGCGCATCTACGGCAAGTCCCGAGGGGAAAAATACATTGCATGCACACATATACAACTAGCGCCAGTACATCATTATTATTGTAACAGACTTTGTTGGATTCTGTCATGATGCATGTACAATCCAACAAAGTCTGTTACAATAATAATCTATATATTAAAAAAATATATTTTGAGGACAGTTACACCGTCAATAATTGTCATTGTTGTTGCTGTTATTATGTTTCTGATTTCTCAGTTTTGTCATTATTTTAGATGATGTAAATAATTGAGAGAGTTAGTAAAAGAGTAAAGTAAAAGTTAAACGTTTTAAAAGCAAAAGTGAAAAATGTATGCACTTTCATTATTTAAGTAGCCTATCTATTTTTTTTGCAACATTCTATTTTTGATTATATCCATGTTTGTCTATTTTGGTTTTATTTTGTAGTTGAACATTGCACATTTATTGTACATTTGCAAATAATTTATTTATGTTTTGTGAGAGTTTGTTTTCAGAAGTTTCAATGAGTTAGTAAAAGAGTAAAGTAAAAGTTACAACTTTTTATTTAAGTATCTATTTTTTATTAAGTATTTATTTTGTATTAACACATAACCTCACTGTATTTATAATGTAGCATTATAGCGTGACATTTGTGTCAGTAATCGTCAAGCACAGGTGACTCCGCGTGGTAGGAGGGGCCCCCAAAATCAAATTCTGCTTAGGGCCCCCAAAAGGCTCGGGCCGGCTCTGCGGGGCACTCATGTGTGCACTTAATGCATGCACACATAAAGCCGCCTAACAGCTCAATGGTCAAAACACGCTTTAATAGTTAAATACACACATGTACAAAATGACTGAGTTACGTAAACACAGTCAGTTATATCTTAAATAAAAGTAAACAGTCGATAAAGAAAACGCAAGTGTAAAGGGCCTTTCACACTAAGCGCGATTAAACGGTGTGAATGTATACGTCGCGACATGAAACAATTGATCCCTATGGAGCTATTCACATCGGGCACGATCAATTGCTGCACGACAAAGCAAGATTTTTCCCGGAAGGGAGAAGAGAATGGATGTTGAGTGTCATCATTGGTGTCTGAGAACAGATTTATTCTTACACGTTCTTTATGTAGTTTATCATTTCTATTCATGTTAATTATGCAATCTGAAGAGCTTGAAATGGCAAAGAGCGTTATTTTCTTTCTTCCATGCGTGTCTATTATGAGTCAGAGAGTTTATTCGCTCTAGAGCTGTCAATCATATTATGTGATCATAACTCCTGCTCTTCCGAATTACGACGTTGTGTTCATTTCATCGTTCTGAGTTCCATCCACACATACAACTGAGAGAAACGTTTCTACAGATGAAACATGAAGCCAAATAAATATATGATTATATGTGTTCTATATGTTTTTTTCATGCTGCTCGGGGTATTTTTTATAACAATAAAGAATGAGAAATGCTTAGCAGGTGTAGCATTTAGTTAACTATAAAACAATACAAATAATGCACGTCTGCATTATTCAATCAAAATACACTTTTGAAGATGGCTGTCGGAAGTTATTACATGCACCCGATGATGGTTTCTGTGTTGTTCCAAACGTTATTTATCTTAATTTACTGTTGTATGTTTTGTCAAGGTTAAAGCCAAATGGGAAAACCTACAAGTTACATACCTGAGGAAAAATGTTGTTCAAATGTGTAATGAGCATTACTATTATGCAGGCGTGAACTAGCTGAAGGCAATCATTCATTTTTCATTCAGTGTGAAAGCTCTGTTTATGGGCGATTCGCTTTGCCTTATCACATTGCGCTCAGGGTGAAAGAGCCATAACGGTATATGTGACTCTGGATCACAAAACTAGTCACAAGTCGCACGAGTATATTTGTGGCAATAACCAACAATACATTGTATGGGTCAAAATTATAGATTTTTTTTTTTTATGCCAAAAATCCTTAGGATATTAAGTGAAGATCATGTTCCATGAAGATATTTTGTAAATTTCCTACCGTAAATATATAAAACATTTATTTTTGTGAGTGAATGCAGCACAACCGAGAACATAAATGGACAACTTTAAAGGCGATTTTCTCAATGTTTCGATTTTTTGCACACTCAGATTCCAGATTGTCAAATAGTTGTATCTCGGCCAAATATTGTCCCATTCTAACAAACAATACATCAATTTAAAAAAGCTTATTTGTTCAGCTTTTAAATTATGTATAAATCTCCATTTCAAAAAAATTACCCATGTGACTGGTTTTGTGGTCCAGGGTCACATACTGGATCTGTGCATCCGTTCTTAAAGTGACAGCAGCCAGTTTTTTCAACCTGAAAAAACCTTTTGCATTTTTTGCCATTTAATTCTAATCAAACAACAAAAGACAACTAAACTCTTGACTGAATATATTTTGTAACTTATAGGGCCCTATCTTGCACCCAGCGCAATTGACTTTGAACACCGACGCATGTATCATTCCTATTTTGCACCCGCGCACAGCGGACTTTTCCCTCCACAGACGCACGTCGGTAAATTAGGAAATGAACTTGCGCTCGCGGGGGCGGTTCAGCGCAAAGAGGAGGCGTGTTCCGGTGCAAAACTTCCATGGTGCTATTTTCCAGTTTTAGAAAGCAATTGCGCCATTGACCAGGAAAAAAACAGTCTAAAGACAGTGGCGCGTTGCGCGTTAGTGATATGGTATTTTAAGGGCGCGTGCTTGGCCATAATGTTAACGCGCATCCACTTTGATTCTCTAATATAAACAGATGCAGCAGTTTTAATTTTTGCAAATCATACATTATTACAAGGAAAAATATTAACACACGAGGGAAATCATTGTTGTGTCCGTGAAGATGTGAAAAAGATCTATCTAGATAAAATAAAATAAAAAAATCTAGATTAGGCTACACATTTACTACCCAAATTATACGCCTGTTTAACCGAAGCTAATTTGGGTGGGTTTCTCCCATCATCCCCAATGTCACTTCTCTGTGTTTTACGGTCCTGACGAGAACGTCGGTTTCCTCGGCTGTGAACCGCTCCTGGCGTGCGCCGGCAAATCCGCCGTTATAATTGCGATCCACCATGGAACAAGCGCGCCGGCTCTTAAAGGGAATGTGAGAGGACGCTCTGATTGGTTTATTTCACGTTACGCCCAAACCACACCTATGAATAATGAAGCTACTTCAGACCAACCCCTTTTAGATTTGCGTCGGGCGCAAGAGTCATTTATCGCGCTGGGAAAATAGCAACAGCGCCGGGATCCGCCCACAAAGTTACTTGCGCTTTGCACTTTGACACTTGCGTTTCAGATCGTCAAAATAGGGCCCTAAATGTTAAGATTCATTTTAAGGATCAGTTTTCGCGTGCATTTGATACGCACTTCATTGCGTGTAATACACACCACACCACTAATTCTACCCAAACGTACAATACACACGCACCCCACACCACTACTAAACCTACCCTAACCAACCCATGCGCATCCTATGCACGTAAAAACTCATTTTCGCATATGAATTACACGATAAACACACTGCGTGCTATAGAGACGCATTTAGTGTGATCGGGTTGCTATTTCATTTGTATCATTATTATTGCATTTATTTGTGATTATTAACTGTTTACTTCTATGTTTTGTAAATTCAATTCAGAGTTTGAAATCAAGCTTGTGCTGTGTAAGCTATTGTTGTAACAAAATTGCCCAATTGAAAAACAAAAATACTTTGCGTGATCAAACATTATAATTGTGTATTTTGTTTTATGTATGCATTATGGGATAATTATGTTTTTTTTTTTTTATCAATTAAGGGCGAAATTCACCCCAGTTTCAAAAACAAAATTTAGGCCCTGAATTAATAACTGTAAAAATCAGTGTCCCTATAAATAATGCTAGATTATATTTTTTTTAAAGGCTTCAAATAGACCCCATGATCGGTATCGGTGATCTGTATCTGCAAATAAGGCTTCTGTAATAGGCCCCAAAAATCCTGATCAAAGTACCCTTAGTTATGACTGTATGGTTTCCTGAGAAGGGGTACGAGAGCTGATGCTATGGAGAACTCCCTCGGTGTGACCAGTGTCTGAACACATGTAACAAACACGAAAATTGATTGGCTTAATGTCATAAGCGGAGCACCTGCAAGAGGGTGCCTACAAAATACGATGTTTGGCAAACCATGATTACAGTCGTAACATGATACGCTCCCTTTTGAAGTGGATCTTCGACTTGGTCAAGTCAAGTCACCTTTATTTATATAGCGCTTTTTACAATACAGATTGTATCAAAGCAGCTTCACAGTGATAACATGAAAATAATACAACAAAGTTTGTTTCTAGAAGAAAATTGCATCATCGTCCACCTTAAGTAAGGCAGATCTATAATATTGTTGAATAATAAATGTCCCCAACTAAGCAAGCCAAAATCCAAGGCAAACAGTGGCAAGGAACCAAAACTCCATCAGGTGACAGAATGGAGAAAATAACCTTGGGAGAAACCAGGCTCAGTCGGGGGCCAGTTCTCCTCTGGCCAACGAGCGATCAGTGTATGATTATGATTCAGGCAGCATTACAAGTCAGATTGGATCAGAACATTTAGAGTTTTTATCCATTTCCATCTGGTTCCATCGGAGTCATCATGCCGGCTGACACTTCAGGGATGCGTCATGGATGAGACCAGGTGCAGGTCCACCATCTGATCTGGATACGGCCGTGATCCCGTTGACTTCAGTAACAGGGAAGGGACTGGTTGACACTTCAGGACTGCGTTGTCATCGTGTCCAGGTGCAGATCCCTTATCAGATCTGGATACGGCCTGGTTCCGGCGGACTGCGGTAAACCTTGGATAAACCGAGAGGCAAATATTAGCGTAGACGCCATCCTTCTTATGATGAAAAAAGTACATCAGGGAGTGTTCCCGGTTCCGGTTGACCTAAACTATGCAGCCTAAATTGAATAATAGAAGTCTATAATGTGTTATGTGTATGCTAGGCCAAAGAAATGTGTTTTTAGTCTAGATTTGAACTAACAGAGTGTGTCTGCGTTTCGGGCAATGTTAGGAAGATTGTTCCAAAGTTTTGGTGCTAAATAGCAAAAGGATCTACCACCAGCAGTCGATTTTGATATTCTAGGTATTACCAACTGGCCGGAATTTTGAAATTGCAATAGACGTGAAGGACTATAATGCGTTAAGAGCTCGCTCAAGTACTGGGGAGCTAAACCATTTAGTGCTTTGTAAGTGATCAGCAGTGTTTGGAATAACGGCGTTTAAAATAACGGCGTTAGGTAACGACGTTATTTTTTCAGTAACGGGGTAATATAACTAATTACTTTTCCCGTTGTTACAACGCCGTTAACGTTACTAGATGTTAAATGCAGTGCGTTATATTTATTGATGAATAAACTGTGTAATCCGATTCCGAACGCACGCGCACCCCTAGCTCACAGCTAGTGAGGAGGTGGGTTAATAACGATGCAAGCGATTATGATTGGCTAAGGCAGAGTCATGTTTCATGGTAGCCAATCAGAGCCAGTGTTTTTACACACATGCCAGCACACGCGCCAGGCGCCACACACACACACACACACAACCGACCGCTAAACAGATTTGACGGAGCAGCAGAGATGGCGAGTCAGGAGCAATCCGATGAAAAGTTGGTGGAGATATAAGCACTACTTCAAATTCATTGTGGTCAAAGGCAAGAACGTGCATGTAATGTGTACATTATGTCCAGGAGCGAAGACTTTGTCGACATCCGTTGTAAGCAACTCTAATTTAATGAAGCATCTCACATTGACACGCGCATCTAACGTTACAAAGCTAGTGGCAAAAAACACCGATAAGTTACCTCCACCACAGATGCTAGTTTGCCAGGTTGTTTTCTTGACCAGTTGTCTCTGGTTGAGAGAGTTTGATTTAATTTGCTAATTTGCTAAAGTGCAGTTAAATGCACTTTATATGGTGTAACTGTTTACTCTTCTTACAAAGATAATACTTGAGGTGCAGGATAAACCTCTTGCTGTCTGTCGACATGCAATAAATATCGAAAGTTATGTACAAACACCCGTCTGTTCTAGTCATTTCAACTGACTTGTAAAAACTGCTCACAAAAATCCAAATTCTTTGGATTATAGCAAAAAAAAAATTAACAGTAACGCAAATAGTTACTTTCCCTGGTAACGAGTTACTTTTATTATAGAGTAATTCAGTTACTAACTAGTGAGTAACTATAACTAATTACTTTTTTAAAGTAACGTTCCCAACACTGGTGATCAGCAATATTTTAACATTTATACAATGTTTAATAGGGAGCCAATGCAGTGTTGACAGAACCGGGCTAATATGATCATACTTACTGGTTCTGGTAAGAACTCTAAGGAAGTGGGGAAGTTTTTTGTCCAATAATTAGAATCTGAATAATTCAGTATTAAGTAGTAGGAAGTTGCTAGTCATCCAGTTTTGTATATCAGCTATGCATTACGTTAATTTTGTGAATTGGTAGGTTTCGTCAGGGTGTGAAGAAATGTAGAGTTGTGTATCATCAGCATAACAGTGAAAACTAATGCCATGCTTCCTAATGATATCTCCTAAGGGTAGCATGCACAGAGTGAACAGCAACGGTACTAGTACTGAGCCTGGTGGTACACCATACTGAACTTTTGATCGATAAGACATCTCTTCATTTACTGCTACTAACTGATAACGGTCAGATAAGTATGATTTAAACCATACTAATGCATTTCCACTAATGCCAACATAATTTTCGAGTCTATTTAAAAGAATGTTGTGGTCGATAGTGTCAAATGCAGCACTAAGATCGAGTAACACTAATAGAAAGATACAACCACGATCAGATGATAAGAGCAAATCATTTGTGACTCTAATGAGAGCTGTCTCGGTACTATGGTACGGTCTAAATCCTGATTGAAAATCCTTGCAGATATCATTTCTTTCTAAAAAGAAACATAGTTGTGAAGATACTGCCTTTTCTGGTATCTTTGACAGAAAAGGTAGATTCGAGATCGGCCTGTAATTGACTAATTCTATAGGATCAAGTTGTGTTTTTTTAACAAGCAGTTTAATCATAGCCAGCTTAACTTTTTGTTACGTATCCTAATGACAAAGATGAATTAATGATATTAAGAAGAGGATCTATGACCTCTGGAAGCATCTCTTTCAGTAGCTTAATCGGTATAGGGTCCAACATATATGTTGTCGATTTAGATGATTTAACAAGTTTAGAAAATGATTCCTCTCCTATAGTAATGAACAAATCTAATTTTTCCTTAGGGAGACTACAATGCACAACCTGATGCAATACTGTAGTAGATGGTTGCATAGTTAAAATTTTCTCCCTGATATTATCAATCTTATAAGTGAAGAAGGTCATAAAGGCATTACTGCTGTGCTGCTTGAAAACTGGCCTTGAAGCTTTATATTTCGTTAATTTAGCCACTGTTTTAAATAAATACCTAGGGTTTTATTTATTTTCTTCTAATAGGTTTGAAAAAAAATGTACGGCCTCTCTATATGCAATCGAGCTCTCTTTCCATGAAATGCGAAATACCTCTAGTTTTGTTTTCTTCCAGTTGCTGAATCAATCTTTCTCTGACTTAGCTAAATTATGCAGACAATAGTGGGCATAAAATAAATAGACTCTCCAGAATAAAGAGTCAGAGTCAAGACGAATCAACCCCCAAAATTGTGTGCCATAGGCTGCTTAATGGAGCTACTCCCTCTACAGCAAGAGAAAGATACAGTTTCAGTTCTCTATAGCAAGTGAAGTCCTGGCCTTGAACACCTTCCTCCCTCGTAAGGCAGGTCAAAATACCTCAGTGCCCTAAGAGCATACAAAGCTGGGACTGAGCTTCCTGTTGGGTAGACGTAATCGAAGATCTCAGGTGGACAACCAGACCTTTTGGTCTGGCTGGAAGTTAGGGTGGGGACTCCTCCTGTGCTCTGACTGAATCCTCTGAGCTCTCACAGCGCGTTGAAGCCTAACATGATTGCTTTCCTATACCCGTTCACTCCTCCTGATCCAATCATCCACTGCTGGTACCTCAGACAGTTATCCAGACCAAGGGAATGTGGGGGATTTATAGCTTAGCACAAATTAGAAGGGGATGAGTGCTGTGGAAGAATGAGTTAGAGAGTTTTGTGCATATTCCGCCCAAAGGAGGAAGTCAAAACATTTTTGTTAGTCACGGATGCACTAGGATCTCAGATAGCATCCAATTTCTCAGTTAAGTATTTCTTTAAGTATTACTTGACCGTTTGCTTGAGGGTGATAACCAGATTTTAAACTGAGATTGATGTTTAGTAGTTTGCAAAAATCTTGCTATTCTCTGGCAGTGAACCTGGGGTCCACATACCAAAACAATATCCTCTAGTAGTCCATAGATTCTGAAAACTTGATAGAACAGGGCATTAGTTTTGATGGCTGTAGGAAGTCATTTGAGGGGGATAAGAGAGCATTGTAGCATTTATAATGAGCTCAAATGGAAATATTAACAATTTATAACTGGTTTTAGTTCATTATATATTTTTGGATCATCACGATAATTAACTTAACGTAGCAGACTTAGGGCCAGATATGCTAACAGCTTGGGCCAGCACAAACCCTCTTTTGGTGTTAAAAAACTACTGTCAGAATTATCTAAAGAAACAGTCAAGTCAAGTCATCTTCATATAGCGCTTTTAACAGATTGTTTCAAAGCAGCTTTACAGAGATAAACGTATAATTTAAGGTAACAGAGATTGTTTTGGCTTTATAGCGGTTCTTGAATAATGTTATTTTCCAGCTAAAGTTAGTTTTAATTTATTCACTTCCGTTGAAATTATCATTTGTTATTAAATTAGGGGTCGCTAAGACGACACCGTTCTCTCTAAACAGACTTTAAACGCGAACCTGTGATAAACGCTGATGGCGCTCAAGTGCGCATCAAGCATTTATTCTATAGTTATGTGCATTTGAATATATGTGCGCAGGTTTGTAATTCCCTACAAACCATGCCTAAACAAAATACTTGTCTTGCCTATACATTTTTATACAGAATTTTATTTTATTTTATCACTTCGGGGTAGGTACGCGAGACGAATTTTCTCACAGCGCTTTATCTGTAGAGTGGTAAAGGGATCCTCCATAGGGAGAGACTAGTTGGCACTTCAGCACTGCGTTGTCATCGGGTCCAGGCGAAGGTCCTTTGCCAGATCTGGATACGGCTGGATCCGGCAGGCTGCGGGAAAACCTTGGGATAAACAAAGACACTAAAATTAGCGTAGATGCCATTCTTCTTATGATGTAATGAGTACATCAGGATTTAAGGGAAGTGTTCCCAGTTCCGGCTGACCTAATCTATGCAGCCCAACATTGAATTATAGAAGTCAATAATGTATTATGTGAATGCTATGTCAAAGATATGTGTCTTTAATCTAGCTTGTGTGTCTGGTGTCACTGCTTATCATTGCAACAATGAGTCGGTTCTGACACGTGTTGAGTGTTGTCTAACTCCAATTGAGTTTACAATGTCTTTAAATGCCAATCCCAAGGCATCTTTTTCATTATCTATGTGTATATTAAAGTCACCAACAATTAGTACTTTATCTGCAGACAATACTAATTCTGATAGAAAGTCAGCGAATTCTTTGATACAATCTTTATGGTGCCCTGGTGGCCCGTATACAGTAGCCAGCAGAATTCTCAAACGTGATTTATCGTTTACACTATATATTTTTACATTAAGCACCAACACTTCAAAATAATTATATTTAAAACTAGATTTCTTAGTGTTTTGAAAATATTACTATAAATTACAGCAACACCTCCTCCTTTGCGTTTCAGATGAGGTTCATGTTTATAACCGTAATCTTGTGGGGTTGACTCATTTAAAGCAATGTAATTATTTGTTTTTAGCCAGGTTTCTGTCAAACACAGCACATCTAGGTTATAATCTGAAATCAAATCATTAACTATTAGCACTTTTGAAGTAAGGGATCGAATATTCAGCAACCCAAGCTTTATCATTTGCTCATCTGTTTATTTGTTGAACATCAATTAAATGTGTCATGATTCTGCCTTCTAGTCCTTGTCTTTCTTTAAGTCTTGAGGCAGGATCATGACAGACCCATGTTTTATGTGCAAACACATGGCCTTGTTGGGCCATGTGCTTGTGTTGTCTCGTCTTCTAGCCCCGCCCTCCTTGTTATCCTCGTTTTGTCATTATTGCTTTACCTGTGTCACCTGTTATGTTATCATTAGTCTCGTCATTATTGCTTTACCTGTGTCACCTGTTTTGTTATCATTAGTCTCCCTATTTAATCCCCTTGTGTTTGCTGTCCTGTGTCGGTTCATTGTTAATCCATGTCAAGTTTGTGAGTAACCTTGTTGAGCTATTTCTAGTATCAGTTGTTTGTCTTCTAGTATTTTGTCAGTGTCTTTGTCTAGTTAGTCACCATAGTCCTGTCCTGTTTTGCCCCCTCGTGGGCTTTGTTTTCCCTGTTATTTGTATAATAAATCGTGTTGCCTTGACTACTGTCTGCAATTGGGTTCGTCCTTCCTCACCACCATAACAGAATGAACCGACCAATACAGAACCCAGCAGACTGTATGTCTGTTCCTGCTTTTCGACAGTCGACTGACCAGGAATTTTGGTGGCAGTCGGCTATTGCCGACAGCAAGTTGGGCAAGCTTCCTTTCCCTCCCCAGGGAGAGCGGTCCCTGAGGAAATATGTCCAGGCCGTGGAAGCAAGGAGGCTTTTCTTACCTGAGATCCTCGTCAACCGCTACCTCATCGCGGGTCTCAATGTTCCCCCTCCTCTGGCTGAACGGGAGAGGCTGGTTCATCGCCCGTTCCGGGACATGGTGGACTGTTTGTGTCAAAGGGAGCCGCAGGGTCCCACCGTGTCGTCACCCCCTGCCAGGCTGTCTGTGATCCCGGAGGGTCGCGTCTTAGGCGTTGTTACGCAGGAGGAACAGGGGTGCCCCACTTCGACTCCTGATGCGTCATCCGCACCTGCAGGTCTCCGCGGCAAGCGAGGGAGACGGATCTCGTGGGAGTCGGCTTCGGAGTCTTCAGCGACGGAGTCAACCCTGCCAGAGTCTGTCCTCCCAGTACCAGTTACGGTCCCTGCTGAGCTTCCCCTACTGGTCACAAGCCCGGTTTTGGTCTCTGCTCCGCGGCCAAGGAGAAAGAGGAGGAAGAAGGGAGCTTTCTGTCCTCCATCTCTGTCTCCTCCAGAGCCCGCTTCAGTCAACGCTGTTCCAGAGCCCGCTTCAGTCAACGCTGTTCCAGAGCCCGCTTCAGTCAACGCTGTTCCAGAGCCCGCTTCAGTCAACGCTGTTCCAAAGCCCGCTTCAGTCAACGCTGTTCCAGAGCCCGCTTCAGTCAACGCTGTTCCAGAGCCCGCTTCAGTCAACGCTGTTCCAGAGCCCGCTTCAGTCAACGCTGTTCCAGTGCCGGCAGCAGAGAGGGTTGCTCATGAGTCTGCAGTCGTGAGAGCTGAAGAGAGAGCCGCGGCCGATTCTGCTGCTAAAGCAGTGTTACAGTCGGTTTCAGCTAGTCAAGAGATGCCTGTCGTCATTGCTGCCAGGACCCTGTCTGATTATTTGTCACGTCTCGTCAGAATCCTAGAAGTCCCTGTCAAGCCTGTCTTGTCCCCAGACCCCGTGCCTAGAGCTGCAGAGAACGCTGTTCCTGAGTCGGTTGCAGAGAACGCAAATCCTGAATCGGACATGAGAAGCGCATCTTCCGAGTCTGATGTGAGGAGCGCTGGTTCTGATTCGTCTGCAGAATTCTATGACCCCGTTCCAGCTCTGCAGCCTGCTGCTGCATTGCCTCTCTCCACTGCCCAGCCACCTACTACATCCCCTGTCTTGAGTCCTGCTTCATCTCCTACTGTTTCCCCCATCAAGATTCGTCCCGTATCGTCGCCCCCTGTTGTCCCTATCAAGTCGCCTTGTGTTTCCCCGGTCAGCCCTGTCTGCACTCCGCCCCGAACTGTTTCCCCCAAGACTGTTCCTCGTGTGTCCCCGTCCAAGTCTGCTCGGATTCCTCGCCCTCAACCCTCACCCCGTAAACCCAAGACCACAGTCCCACCCACCCACCCTGGACATTCCCCTATGAACTCTCTGGTTCCTCCGCCCGCCCTCCAGTGTTTGTTATTTTTATTGTTGCACCCCAGCCCTGTCGTTGTGTTTTCGTGTCTGCCCTTACTGTTATTTGTCATGTTTAGTTGGTTTGTGTCTTTGTCTCAGTCTGTCATGTCCCGTGTTTGATGTCTCCTTGAGGAGCGTCTGGTAGCCGCTCCTTAAGGTGGGGGTTCTGTCATGATTCTGCCTTCTAGTCCTTGTCTTTCTTTAAGTCTTGAGGCAGGATCATGACAGACCCATGTTTTATGTGCAAACACATGGCCTTGTTGGGCCATGTGCTTGTGTTGTCTCGTCTTCTAGCCCCGCCCTCCTTGTTATCCTCGTTTTGTCATTATTGCTTTACCTGTGTCACCTGTTATGTTATCATTAGTCTCGTCATTATTGCTTTACCTGTGTCACCTGTTTTGTTATCATTAGTCTCCCTATTTAATCCCCTTGTGTTTGCTGTCCTGTGTCGGTTCATTGTTAATCCATGTCAAGTTTGTGAGTAACCTTGTTGAGCTATTTCTAGTATCAGTTGTTTGTCTTCTAGTATTTTGTCAGTGTCTTTGTCTAGTTAGTCACCATAGTCCTGTCCTGTTTTGCCCCCTCGTGGGCTTTGTTTTCCCTGTTATTTGTATAATAAATCGTGTTGCCTTGACTACTGTCTGCAATTGGGTTCGTCCTTCCTCACCACCATAACAAAATGTTTAACCTTAGATGGGTTTGGACTTTTTTTGGATTTCCAAATTCGGGGAACAGACACAGTCTCTGTATGATGATATCTAGGTTACAGAGTCTCTATGTGATGGGATTTTTATGACCTTGGTGACGTGAGTCCGCTAGCAGACGGTCGGTTAAGCCAGTCTGTCTGCTTCCTGACCTGAGCCCCAGATTGTCATGTTTTATCTCTAAGACTATGAGCCAAATTACTAGAGAGAAGAGCAGCACCATCCCAGGAGGGATGAATACCATCTCTTTTCAACAGGTCAGGTTTGCCCCAAAAACTTTTCCAATTGTCTATGAATTCTATATTATTAAGCGGACACCACTTAGACAGCCATTCATTGAGTGAACACAATCTACTAACTATCTCATCACTCCTGCGAACAGGAAGGGGGCCAGAGCAAATTACAGTGCTTGACATCGTACTTGCGAGTTCACACACCTCTTTAATATAAATTTTGGTGATCTCCGACTGGCAGAGTCGAACATCATTAGTCCCGACATGAATAATGATCTTAGAGAATGTACGATTAGCATTAGCCAGCACTTAAAAATTTGCTTTGATGTCAGGCGCTCTGGCTCCCGGTAAACATTTGACTATTGTGGCTGGTGTCTCTATTTTCACGTTCCGTGTGATCGAATCCCCAATTACCAGGGCACAATCAACAGAATTCTCAGTGGGTGTTTCACTGAGCGGGGCAAGTGATCGATTTGTTATAGTAATCGGAACGGAAAAGTGTTTTTTTGATCCGCGACTAGAGCGATCCCTCACTGTCACCAATTAGCCCTGCTGCACAGGCTCTACTTCAACCGGAACCGAATCATGTAAAGAGTTTACTATGCTAGGCGCATCCAAAATAGTATCTGAAGCTCTAATACTCTTACTATTCTCAATTAAAGTTTGGATGCGTGTCTCTAGTTCTGAAATCTTCTCTGTCAGCCTGCATTTATCCCATATAAATCCTATATTGCCGACAGAGAAGGCTATGGTAAACATGTGACATGAAGTGCAGGTGACAATAACAGGACAAGACATTACTCACCGTGTTTGTTGACTGATTCTTACTCACCTGGGCTTTTTATGAATTCAAAGGCGCGGGCGCGTGAGGAAAATAAATAACTGAGCGCACGGGTGGCGCGTTAACAGGCTAGCAAGTTACTAACGTGTTGTGCTAACAATAAAGGAAACTAGCAATGTCAGGTTAATCTGAGATGTTGAGTAAGCTGTATTTAGTAGTATAAACAACTAGAAATTATAGTAAATGATGGAAGATGGATTCAAAACAGAAAGAAGTACGAAGCTAATACTTTCATTTAGTCATGTTCTACGTTACTTCTATACTGGCATATTGGGTTCTCACATGGGAGCGCGGCCAATGAACAATGGCGAATGAGATTTGGAAGGCAAGCCACTACCCCGGACAGACGGTTATACAAGCTTGCTGGCTTCTCAATCATTCAGGCTTTTTGCTTCTGTGTTATAATCTGAAATCAAATCATTAACTATTAGCACTTTTGAAGTAAGGGATCGAATATTCAGCAACCCAAGCTTTATCATTTGCTCATCTGTTTATTTGTTGAACATCAATTAAATGTTTAACCTTAGATGGGTTTGGACTTTTTTTGGATTTTCAAATTCGGGGAACAGACACAGTCTCTGTATGATGATATCTAGGTTACAGAGTCTCTATGTGATGGGATTTTTATGACCTTGGTGACGTGAGTCCGCTAGCAGACGGTCGGTTAAGCCAGTCTGTCTGCTTCCTGACCTGAGCCCCAGATTGTCATGTTTTATCTCTAAGACTATAAACAACTAGAAATTATAGTAAATGATGGAAGATGGATTCAAAACAGAAAGAAGTACGAAGCTAATACGAGGCTTAGACGGAGCTTTCAGCCAAAAACCAACTCACAGCAGCAGTCACAGCGAGGCAGACAGGAGCAATCGATCAGGAAAATAAATAAAAATATTGCTGAAAAGGCTGGGACAGGGTTATTTTTGCGGCTGACCTTATTGCATATGCATTTGTAGGAGTTCCCTTTCATTTAGTCATGTTCTACGTTACTTCTATACTGGCATATTGGGTTCTCACATGGGAGCGCGGCCAATGAACAATGGCGAATGAGATTTGGAAGGCAAGCCACTCCCCCGGACAGACGGTTATACAAGCTTGCTGGCTTCTCAATCATTCAGGCTTTTTGCTTCTGTGCGGTTGTTTCACAGCGCTTTGTCATTCACCTTCTCTTTGAGAGGAGATGCTTCAGCAGTGCGCACGCATTTATCTGTGTTTTTTTGCCCCATGTTTGCACAGATAAGTGCAGCGATTTCACCTCTGGGCCCTTCAAAACAAAAGAGCAGCTTCCATAGAAGAGCAAAGCACGGGTGACGTTGTGTATTTTTAAAGATGGCACCGCACCTCCCATCCAAAGCCTGTACGTTTTTGGCCACGCTTGCTGCTAAGGCGCTTACAGTGCTGCTGGACAGGCTGCCTCTGATGCAGGAACAGCGCACAGCGACTGACCTCACCCTCGTGGTCACGGCGTGGGCCCTCAGCCCTCAGATGATATCCACTCTGGTGGTCCAGGAATACCATCTCTGGCTTAACCTAGCTGAGATGAAGATTCTCGATTTTCGACTTTGCCCAGCAGCAGTTCTCAGCAGTACAGAAGCAGACAGAGGTGATCAAGGCAACATCTTGCTCCGGCGGGATGCAGCTGCTACCAGACCGCCGATGGCTGCCCCTCCACCTGCACGTCACCAAGGGCATACACCTGCAGTTTTTACATATACTCTGGTGCGGCCTGGGCAGCAAGCAAGATCCAGCCCACAGCATCGAGCCACACGCAGGAAAGCGAAGCAGCCCATCTCATAAATATTATTTATATATAGTTCTATATACAGTCGTGCTCAGAGAATGACACCCCTGGTAAATATGATCAAAACTGGCTGAAAAAATTATCTGCATAGTTTATCCTTTTGATCTTTCATTCAAAAAAATTGCCAAAAATCTAACATTTCATTGAAGTAAAATAATTGAAAGTGGAAAAGGAAAAATAAATTATCTTTCTTTTTTTTGCAAAACCTGCACAAAATTCCCTTTTTAAAACGCAGTCAGCAGAAGATTGTGCATACATGCATGTCCACCGTCTCCTCCCCAAAATAACTATATATGGAGCTTACAATACCTAGTTGTACTATGTATAACATCATCTGCATATAATTTCCATATGAGTGAGCGTGGAATATTTAATCTAAATGTGTATATCAAAATGAAAACAGAGTTTAAAATCATTCTGTCTACTTACTTCGCTCACTCCAGTAAAAGAGTGTGTACGCATGGTTTAGAGCAGGGATTGGCAACTTCGGTCCTGGAGGGCCACTGCCCCAGAGAGTTTAGCTCCAACCCTTAAAAATAACACAAATGCCTATAGATTTTTTTTTGTAATCCTGAAGACCTTGATTACCTTTTTCAGGTGTGATTGATTAGGGTTGGAGCTGAACTCTGCTGAACATTGGCCCTCCAGGACCGAAGTTGCCCATCCCTGGACTCTAGAGTATGTGGATGGTGTGCACATATTTATGTTAAGTTTAATTTTTTTCAATCTTGGCATGTGCGGTGAAAATTGTGTACGCACATTTCAATAAAAAAATGTGTGCGTACACAACCAGTGCCGTCGCAGGTGGGGTGCGAGGCCCTGTGCGAACTTGAAATGCGAGGCCCTGCTCTTTGATGTGGATGCTCAATTGCGCATGAATAACAGTCACTCGTAGCTGTTCTGGTTCTATTGCACGAATAATCTCGCTGCAATACGTTTTTATCAAGTAGCCTAGAATAATACAGCATAATCATGCACATAGTCTGAGGCGCCGCAATAGTTAATATGTTAATATAAAGACGCAGCGAAATCTCTGCATCCCCCTTAGTGGGGCCGCTCTCTCGTTAAGCTCGTTACCTTTTTCAAACTGGAGCAGCGCTAACTCGCGGTAGGTAGAAAATGCATGATTTGATTTGTTAAACATGAAAAGGATTTATCCGTCTGGCATGGCAGCTCGCTCTAACTTTAACCTAGAAATATGTTCGCTATTATAGGTGCATATCCAAGTGTTTGTGTAGAGCGCGCACTGCATGACAGGCGTCGGCGCGAACACTTTCATTTCCCTATCAACAGTGGAAACAACTTTAAATACTCAATCTTTTCTGGTCATACAGAAAAGAATAATGCATCAGTCGCAAACTCACAATAACAAGAAAACGTTGTGCTTTTGTAAAATAAAATAAAACAAACAGGTCGCGCTATAGCCTAGGCTATGGTCTCCGTGGCGTGAACTGGAGCGCGTCTCAAAAATAAACTGAAATACAGTGTATAGCCTCAACAACATGATATATAAATTCTATATAAATCTCGAAATGTCCACTTTTAAACGGAAAAAATGTAATCGAAAGCAAATACCGGCTGATTAGGCTGTAGGCCTATAATCCGTATGAAAGGTGCATTTCTCTCTAAAGACGCATCCACTTTGCAGCGGAGATGTATTTAGATATGTTTGCAGCCGACACTGATTTAGAAATATATATTTTTTATTAATAAACTATAAAAATGCCTCGTTATTTTTTCAGACATATTATCATTAGCCTGCTTTGGCCAGTGCAGATTATGCATGCGCTTGAGCGCGGAATTGGCTATATTCCTCCATGCACCCAGTATTTAAGATGAAATTAATATAAACGTGAGATTAGTCAACTAATTGCTTAAATGAATGACTACTAGTCAACTAGAAAAATATTTAGTCTATAGCAATTCTAATCAATGCATTTAGTTGACATTTATTTAATTAGTAATACTAGTATCCAGCTCTTTACGTCAAATTAGTTGAGTTAACAATTAGTTAATGAACGAATAAAATAATAAAAACAAAGATTAAATTAAGATACTACATATTTAGGCTATATAGCATTTGTTCCACCACAAAAGACCGTTTTTAAGGTGACAATCCGTTACACATTTGAAGATTTACTGTATCTTGAAAATTGTTGTATTGTATATTATCTTCTGTTATAAAGATTAAGATTAACATTTCCTTTTCTCAGAACTTGATTCGTGCTTCCGAAATCGGTCGCGTTCTCTTGCAGCTGACATGTTGGCTTTCCCTCGCTTTAGCTTTTTCCGCTCTCCTGTCTTCAGTTAGGACGCATTACGTACATCGCGACAATGAAAAACCCGCTTAATTTGTTGGACTTTTTGTGACATGATAAAAAATAAAATAAAAAAAACAGCAGGATTGCGAGGCCCCCTAGTGGCGCGAGGCCCTGTGCGGTTGCACAGTTCGCACAGTCTATGCGACGGCTCTGTACACAACGTTTATACACCAGGCCCCTGGACATTAAATTTAGCAACAAATGGGATGAGAAAGGTGTTGTGTGTCTATGTGTGAATATGCATAATTTCTGTGAAAATAAACTCTGATTTACATGTAATGCCACATCTGCTGATACATAGGTAAGTAGGGGAAAAAAAACATACATATAATATGCATTTTCTTTGCACTAAATTCAGCATTCCTACCAAGTGAACAGCAATAAATATTACATACAATATTGCATATGAATGTATATATATTTGTTTATGCATTAGGAGTTAATGGTAGCACTACATTTACAGGTGGTGTTGTAGCCACATCTGTGCATCTAGTTAATGTATGTGCAATGAGAGGTGCGCTTGTGAGTGTTGTGCCATCCTCTTTATTTTGTCGATTGGCAAGAGAGTCTGTAGTTGAACACCATTTAGTCCTTATCCATTTGGCAGAAAGGAAATTGCTTCATGAGGTCGCAACAGAGAAGGGTATGCAATGTCTCCCATAAAGGGGTCTCCAGTTGCTGAGCCTGGCAGCGGTTTTGCGGAGGGAATGTTGAGGAGGCCTTTGTCAAATGATCTCTTAAAATCTGTCTGTGCAAAGATTCCAGCATCAGAGGCATACATTTAAACCCACACACACACACACACACACGTACACACGTATATTCACACAGAAATTACACTTTTATATATAAAGATTGGGTTTCAATTTACTCAAATAATCTAATGTAATAATCTAATACATGTGTGGCATGCGGTTCAGGAAATTATCGTACTAAAATAATTTGACACTATTTTTTCATTAAATACTGTCAAATTTGCACTTTCATTCCATATATTCAGTGTTTCATTCCGTATATACACACTCTTGGTCCATCTATTCAAGTTTCATTCTATATATTCAGAGTTTCTCTCATTCATATATTCACACTTTCATACCATATATTCACAATCTCATTCCATATACTCAAACTTCATATTCTTCTTTGTCCTAGCGTGTATCCCATATTTGTATAGGGTTCGCTTGTTCGCATGCTTTTCGCCACTTAGCTCGATCCAGGGCATTATCAGTGGTGATATTGACCAGTTGAGCCATGCCGTGTTGACTCGTGCGTCAGGGAAGGAGTCATTCCGAATGAGCGAAGCGAGATATTTGAATTCGGTGACTTTGTTTAATGGCTGCCCTCTAACTCTGATTGTCCTGTCGGTTTGGGGTCTGCACTCCATATACTCTGTCTTTTTGATGTTGAGGCGCAATCCGTGCGCGTCCAACCGCTCATTCCAGTCTTGCACTTGACGTTCAAGCCCACGACGGGTTTCGTCAGCTTGAAAGATGTCATCGGCGAATAGAAGTGACCAGTGACCAAATCCGCACTGATTGGGACTGATGGAGACGATCTTCCGAAGTCGGGCGTCAATTACGCACTCGAATATCTTCATGGCATGGCAGAGGATTCCCCAATAAGCGTCATCGAGGCAGTGTCTCGTTCTCTGTTCTCAGGGAATGGAGGTTAAAGTCATGATCTAGACTTTTCTTTGAAACTAGTTAAATTTTCTGTTGCCTGCTCTTGTGATAAACCTAGTGAATACTAAAGAAGACCATGGTCTGTGTCTAAAAAAGTTTTAACTAAATGTGTAAATATATCCTAACATTCACAGAGAGGCACACATGAATGAGAAGTCAGAATTTTGAGTAGAAAACACGCAATTACAAATGTTGTGGTTTTCTCAATAATATTCTCAACTCTTAGTTGCTTATCAGTAGCTACTCTGTCTTACCCATAACACTCTGCAAAAAGGTCATGATGCCTATTCACAGCAATGTATAAAATCTGATTTCATAATGATTTATCATATTTAAGTAGTTGCAACTTACTTACTTATAGTTGGTAGAATCTCTAAACTGGACTATCGAAATAAAGTGTTACAAAATATTAGTTATTAGTTTTTTTGTTTTTTGCCATTACTGCTTTGGCTCTTGGGGCCCAATATTTCCATCTTTGATTAATATTTTGAGTGTTTAGGATTTTTCTTTTACAAAGTACTACGGCTGCCCTGATGGAAATGTACTGTTCCAAAAAAAGTATTATCCGGACCTCCGATGGGAAAGAAGGAACTTTAATTGAATACCCCTGCCGTGGAGCATAACCTGATATGCTCTCTAGTGCCTCTAGTGGTGAGAAAAGATGTCTTCCATTTGTCCCCCTTCCGGATCATGATTAGGTTGTATGCACTTCTTAAATCTAGGTTTGTGAAGATTCTGAATTTGCTTAATTGTTCAGGGGCTGCGGGGACAAGAGGAAGTGGATATCTGAATTAAACCTTGATTGTGTTGAGCCCTCGGTAGTAGATGCATGGATAGTGTCCGCCATCTTTCTTTTCAATAAAGAATCTGCAGCTGGCTGGTGAATTGGATGGACGGATGAAACCTAAAGCAAGTGCCTCTTAATTTATATATATATATATATATATATATATATATATATATATATATATATATATATAAGTAAATATATATATATAATATAATGTAATTCTGTCACCATATTGTGTGGTGGTGGTAGATCAAGTGAAGCTACATTGATCAAGCAAAGCTACTGATAACTGTTTATGTACAACAGGCTTCACTCCTCAAATGACAGACTGGCCCCTGGACTCTTGTGCCAATGCCAAAAGAACAACTATGGGCAGCTTTGAGACTGTTTACAATTGCTGGACCTTTTAGATGAATGACTATTTATAGCAAGAAAGAGAATGATTGAAAGCAGAAGAAAGCACTTAGATTAAAGATAAATTGAAAACAAAGTGAAACTGGGGTCTATGCCTAAAGAGAAAGATGAAAACTGATTTGTTATAGTTAAAAGAAAGAAAAGAAAGAGCAGAGCAAGCAACAGACAAACAGATGAGACAATCAGGAAGAAAGAGAATACATTTTAAGGTAAGGAAAAGAGAATGATTAATGGAACAAGAAATGGGTTGGTATTGAACATTGGCCTCATGATGAGAAATTGAACCGTTTAGATCACATCTCATTGGCTTTACCACAGGGGTTGGTGGGGTCACATAGTCACAGCTGAAAAAGTGGTGTGATAGCAAGAGCGTGAGTGGTGCCTAACTACAGACATTATCTAACAGAACTCGCTCTACAGACCAACACTGGATACTGGCTATTATACTAATTCTTTACTGTATTTCCACAGCAGATCGAGTTGGACACTGACCTCTGTGCTCTCTTAAGTTCACTTGTCTTTGGAGCATGGAATGACATACAGATTGGGGTTGATGTGATTTACCTTAGTGGGAAGAAGGTCCTGCACCGCCCATTTGCTCTGTTGAAGTCTCCACTGTTGAGAGTGGCTCACAGTTTTGGTGATAGGGATAATAACATCTGAAGACATATTCAGCTTGCTATTATCAGTCATATTATATATATAAAAAAATATTTAAACAAAAAAATGACTAACATTAAAGGAAGGACATATTTAGGCACTAGAATATCATAGGAAATTCAAATACTTTATTTGAAAAAATCCTTGATTACAATTTAGTCGTGTCGAGTGACCGGCAAAATACCAGAAGTGGCGCATTCGACGGACGAGGTTCCATGAACCACATTATTAGACCATTTTCGAAGGCTGCACAATGTATTAAAACCATTTTAAAAACACACCACAGCATAGATAATACTATTGAGTGCTTAAAGTATTTACATACAGGTTACATGCTTCTCAGAGCGACTCGTTCATACACCTTTACCAAAGTCAAATTCAAGTACTTTCAAGGTCCATTTTAAAGCTTTTACCAGCACCTTACACCACCGCAAATTACATACCAATATAGTCAAAATGATTATTTAGTGTTTTTATCACATTGAAAGAGCCAAAATTGTGTTTCGTGATAGCAAAAGGGTCAGATATTTAAGCAAAACACAGGTTTGATTTTTCAAAATGTATCACTGTCTATGAGGATTTGAGCCAAATGACATGTAGCTGGGTCATTCTGTGTCAATTCAGACAAAATCCAGGAAACCAGTTAGATCCAGGAAAAAAGGAAACGTTTACACTTGGCATTAACATGCGACCTGTATCTGGATGTTGTCCACATGCACATTGAAAAGACAAGTGTAAACGCGTTTCTGATCGGAATGTTATCCGATCAGCGTGTCCAGGTTCGGAGGTAGTCGAGGACGCATTGTGATCGGATCTCAGCATAATGTAAACGCAATCCAGCCATCGTGTCTGCATTCACAGGTGGACGCCATATATATCCCCGCCCAGTCTCCCCACGTGGCTGTCAGAAAATAATGGCCAGACGCAGTTTAGACAATAAATTAAATTTATTTGAACCTTACAATAAATGTCAATATTTAAAACAGTTTATTTAGACTTACTAAATTATTGTGCAACATTATCTGAACGAGGCGATCGCCTGTACAATCACAGCTGTGATCAGTAATGAGATCTTAATGAAGAGCGTGTGCTGCTTTGCCAGAGGAATAATAGGAATAAACTTTTTATTTTTTTATGTTTTAAATGTTGAATGTTTTTGTTTCAGCATGTTTATTAATCTCCGTTTCTGTTAATATAGTCATTGCATGCTATAACCTTAAACCCCAATGATGTCACTTAACCATGGTTATTTTTGTATGATCAACTCTGGAAATATTCCTTCATTCAAAAAACGTAATTTGATTTAAGGATGGAAATTGCACAGGAAAGTAAAGTGAGTGAGTGAAAGCAATTGGGACATTGCTTAATTTTTATAATCTTTACTCTTATCGGTGTCATGCTAAAGACCTAATTTAAATATTAAGCAGGAAACAGAAATTCGATCGGTTATCCAGATACCGAGGCTACTTAATATGAACAAATGTAAACGCACGGTGTCCTGATTGGCTAAAAATCCGATCTGCTTGATCGGATCACGGTGATCGCATGTTAATGCCAAGTGTAAACGCAGCCTTAGATTTTCCTCTAAGTTTATACTACCCTTAATGTAAGTCTTTTCACACTTTTTTCCAAATCTAGGGCATGCCGTACAAACTTGTAATGGTTCCAGGGGTGCCGCCAGGAATTTTGGGCCCCATGACAAAAAAATAACATTGGGCCCCCCCTGCACAGCTGTTGTCACCAGATCTCTAGGACGTACCTGTCCCATCAGATGCTTTGCATAACTCTAATCAAATGCTTGCAACTGTCTTGCTTCTTGTAGTTCAATACTAGTACTAGCACAATATTTACTGCTGGTGATTTGTAAATGCAAGTCTGCATACAGTATGCAATTCATTATTTGATGCAAGATTAAAACCCACCATAAAAATGTCCTTAAAGCAATCCTTTACAGTCTCAATGTATTTTTATTGTAAAATTAATGACAGATTTTTTTTTTTTTTTAAACATGAAAAGAAAAACCTAAATATATAACGTTTTAATCAAAATAAATCATCATCTCAAAAGAATAAAAACATCAGATTTTTTAACTTAACTGCACATATATGCCAACAACAAAATAAAGTTGACGTGTAAAATGGAATTTCCACATCATGGTTATT
The DNA here is from genome assembly GCF_949152265.1 of Phoxinus phoxinus. NCBI lineage: Eukaryota > Metazoa > Chordata > Actinopteri > Cypriniformes > Leuciscidae > Phoxinus > Phoxinus phoxinus. Next base: position 7,245,879 of record NC_136892.1, read on the forward strand.
ATAGTGCTACAAAACAGTGTGTGTGTGTGTGTGTGTGTGTGTGTGTGTGTGTGTGTGTGTGTGTGTGTGTGTGTGTGTGTGTGTGTGCGCAAGCTTCTAAAAATAAATTGAAATACACCAGTATTCCTGTAATTCTTTTGTCTTATGAATTTAATAAACAACTCGTTTCATATTCTGTCCGAACACACCGCACCATCTACATCATGTGAGTGTAAATGCGCAAAAACGTTTCCATTGCAGTTTTGCGAAATATTAATTTTTCAAAACTGCCTGAAAAACCACCTCATTTCAATTTGCGCAATTTGAAGGGTAATTGAAACACGGATGACAGTGGAAAAGAGAAAAGAAAGGGTGTCAATCTGTTAACGAATTACAGGAATACTGGATTCTAAACCTCAAAGAAATGCCACAATCAAGACCTCGAAGCAGAAATGAGGGAAACTCCAATGATGATGGTTTATATAGTGTATAATATAATAAAATAAAAAAATTACTTTTTACGTATTTGTTGGGGCCCCTGTCAGTCAGGGGCCCTTGGAATCGTCCTAACTTCCCCGCCCTATACGGCGCCCATGAATGGTTCATTCATATTGACATGTTTGTCTTCCACCCTACAAAGTTTGGGCTGCCTATGAGTAATACTTTTCATCATATTAATGTCCAAATATTGCTTTCCAGATAATGTGATTTTCAGGCTGTAAAACTGAAGTAATGTTAAGGGCTGAAAATATGAAGGCAGGATTTGAACAGAAATATTTTACAGGCCTTGGTTTTGGAACACATTCTTGATATAGACAAGGTTTGAACAAAATCTGAGACCGTGCAACAACAACCTGTAATTCCATTTTAACCCAGAATACTCTGAATAAATATTCAATTCAATTCAATTCAAGTTTATTTGTATAGCGCTTTTCACAATACATATTGTTTCAAAGCAGCTTTACAGAAAATGCATTTCAAAAATATACACACAAAATACAGTTAGTTAATCATAAAATTTAGGGCATAACATATTGCCGGCGTTGGGTCGTCTCTTCACAGGCGTCGAGTCGTCTCATCACAGGCGTTGGGGCATCTGAAGTCTCCATGAGAGGCTGGATACATAACTGGAGCTGACGAACTCTATTTGAGTTATCTCGGGACAGGCGTCCCGAGATAACAACAAAAAAGGCAGATGGGAAATAATTAGCGTAGCTGCTGTTCATAATATGAATGAATTTGATCTGATTTAACTGTAGTATAAAAGGTATGAGATGCATCATGTGAATGCTTGGCTAAAGAGATGCGTCTTTAATCTAGTTTTAAACTGGGAGAGCGAGTCTGAACCTCGGACAATATCAGGAAGGCTATTCCAGAGTTTAGGAGCTAGATGTGAAAACGCCCTCCCTCCTTTAGTGGACTTAGATATCCTAGGTACGACCAGAAGCCTCGAATTTAGCGATCTTAAAGAGCGCGATGGATTATATGGCGATAGAAGATCTCTTAAATACACAGGAGCTAAACCATTTAGGGCTTTATAGGTCAGTAACAATACTTTGTAGTTGATACGGAACTTAATAGGTAACCAGTGTAGAGATGATAAAATTGGTGTTATATGATCATATTTTCTTGACCTAGTAAGAACTCTAGCGGCTGCATTTTGGACTAACTGTAGCTTGTTTACGGAGGATGCAGGACAACCAGCTAATAAAGCATTACAGTAATCTAGTCTCGAGGTCATGAATGCATGAACTAACTTTTCTGCATCAGAAACTGATAGCATATTACGTAGCTTAGCAATGTTTCTAAGGTGGAAAAAGGCTGTTCTTGTGACATTTGAAATATGATTTTCAAAAGACAAGTTGCGGTCTAGTATAACACCCAGATCTTTTACTGTAGAGGATAAAGTAACAGGACGTCCATCTAGATTAAGGTTGTATTTTAAGAGGTTTTGTGGGCAGTTTTTTGGACCAATCAGTAATACCTCCGTTTAATCTGAATTTAATAGAAGAAAATTACACGTCATCCAATATTTTATATCTTTAACACACTCTGTCATTTCAGATAATTTAGTGTTATCATCTGGTCGTGATGAAATATATAATTGAGTGTCATCAGCATAACAGTGGAAACTTATTCCATGTTTTCTTATAATATTACCAAGTGGCAGCATATAAATTGAGAATAGCAGAGGGCCTAACACAGATCCTTGCGGCACTCCATAATTTACTGACGTTATCTTTGATTTTTCCCCATTTAAATGGACAAAATGGTAACGGTCTGATAGGTACGATCTAAACCAGCTTAATGCCTGTCCCTGAACACCAGTGTAATTTTGAAGTCGATCTAAGAGTATTTTATGATCTATAGTGTCAAACGCAGCACTAAGATCGAGTAAAACTAGTATTGAGATACAGCCTTGGTCAGAAGCTAAAAGTAAATCATTTGTAATTTTAACCAGCGCAGTTTCTGTGCTATGATGTGGCCTGAATCCTGACTGAAATTTTTCATAGATATCGTTTTCTTGCAAGAAAGAGCACAGTTGAGCGGACACAACTTTTTCTAGTATTTTAGACAGAAATGGAAGATTTGAGATGGGTCTGTAGTTTGCTAGGTTATTTGGATCTAATTGTGGTTTCTTAATAAGAGGTTTTATAACTGCCAGCTTGAACGTTTTTGGAACATGTCCTAAAGATAGAGACGAGTTAATAATATTGAGAAGAGGCTCTTCCACTACAGGTAACACTTCTTTCAGTAGTTTAGTGGGTATTGGATCTAATAAACATGTTGTTGGTTTAGATGCAGTGATAAGTTTATTTAGCTCTTCCTGTCCTATAGTTGTAAAGCACTGTAGTTGTTCTTGAGGGGCGATAATTGAGGCTGAATCATAAGACGCTGTCAAAGATTGTACATTTACAATTGTGTTTCTGATGCTTTCTATTTTCTCAGTGAAGAAATTCATGAAATCATTACTATTAAGATGTAACGGAATATTTTGTTCAGGTGATGTCTGTTTATTTGTTAATCTAGCCACGGTGTTAAATAAAAACCTTGGATTGTTTTGGTTATTTTCTATTAGTTTGCGGAGATGCTCAGCCCTGGCTGCTTTTAGAGCCTTTTTATAACGTGACATACTGTCTTTCCACGCGATTCTAAAGACCTCTAGATTAGTTTGTTTCCATTTGCGCTCTAAGTTACGAGTTTCTCTCTTGATAACATGCGTAGCACTGTTGTACCATGGTGCTTTAGTTTTCTCTCTAACCTTTTTTAATCTAATTGGTGCAACAGTTTCTAATGTACTAGAGAAAATGGTGCTCATACTGCTAGTCATTTCCTCTAGCTCATCTGTTAGTTTGGGTTCACTGAGGAGCGGAGATAGATCAGGTAAGCTATTCAAGAATCTATCTATAGTAGTTGGAAGGATTGTTCTGCCTGGTCGATAACGCGGCGCAACATGGCACATTTCAGCCGTACGTAGTATGCAAGTTACCATGTAATGATCAGTGACATCATCACTTTGCGGTATAATATCTATATCGGTTGGATCGGTTCCATATGATATAATTAAATCTAGAGTATGATTAAGACGATGAGTGGGACCACTAACGTTTTGCTTGACCCCAAAGGAGTTTAATAAATCTGTGAACGCAGCCCCTAACGCATCATTTGTGTTATCAACGTGTATGTTGAAATCTCCAACAATTATTGCCTTATCGACATTGACCAATAGATCTGAGAGAAAATCTGCAAACTCTTTTAGGAAATCAGCGTAAGGCCCTGGTGGTCTATATACAGTAGCCAAGGCTAGAGATAATAGGGATTTCTTTCTTACATCTGGGAGCGTAACATTTAGCACAAGTACTTCAAACGAATTAAACCTGTGGCCTGTTTTCTGAGTAACATTAAGAATATCTCTATAGATTGTTGCAACACCGCCGCCACGACCAATCAGACGGGGCTCATGCTTATAACCGTATCCTGGCGGAGTGGACTCATTAAGACCGAAATAATCATTTGGTTTAAGCCAGGTTTCAGTAAGGCAGAGTACATCGAAGCTGTTATCAGTGACCATTTCATTTACAATAACCGCCTTAGGTGTAAGCGATCTAATGTTTAGAAGACCTATCTTTAGAAATTGTTTTTGTTCACTAATATTGAGATTTTCTGGTTTAATCACAATTAGATTTTTCTTAGATCCTGCAGTAGATTTATTGTTTGGCCTCACTAAACGAGGAATAGACACAGTTTCTATATAGTGTTCTACACTGGTACTTATATCAATTAATTTGGGACAGCAAAGAATGTGATTAGGATATATGGTGTGTAACGTCTTTGAGATGTTGTCCGACAGAACAGCCGCTCCGATTCTGTTGGGGTGCAGGCCATCCGCACGGTAGAGCCTAGGTCGCTCCCAAAACAGATTCCAATTATTTACAAAGAGCAGTCTCTGTTCATTACACCATGACATCAACCATTCATTTAGTGCAAACAATCTACTGAACCTAATATAGACTGAAATAGCCTATATTAATTGAAATATATGTTTTTTTATTTTATTGCCAAGATATATACATTTATCTACTGGAATAGAGGAGTGTAAATATTGCATAAGGCCATCCTAAACCTTACAGTAGGCTACTTGTATGACATTCCATCTGATACAAATTCTGTTCAGCAATCAACGATTGTTGTTATGCACTGGCTAACGTTAGTAAGTTACCAAACTAAACTGCCAGTGTGAAAGCAACCTCAGTCCTTTAGCCTGCAAATTCCTAGCTAGCAGTTACTAGTGTAAACAAATAGGTGCTAACGTGTCCAGTAGGCTACTTCAGTTGGCTTACTTGAAAAGTCTAGGGTGCTTTCACACTGGCAGTTTTGTTTGGAACGGGCACGGTTCGCATGAAAAATAGCTAATGTGAACGCTGTCATACGAACCCGGATGCAAACTGGGGCACCGAACCTGAGACTACCTAGACGAGGTGGTATGAGTTCGGTTGCACTCGAACCGTGCCGCGGTTCGTGTGAATGTGAAAGCAACACGGACTCACACGGTGCGCACTTTTTCAGGAAGTAAAGTAACCTGCGCATGCTTTTTAGCTGATTATGATGTATTTAGTTAAAGCAAACACATGTAAGGGATGATAGTGTTGATGATTTACCGTGTTTTAACAATGTAGATTGTTTCAAAGCAGCTTTACAGTGATAAACAGATAATTTAAGGTAACAGAGATTGTTTTAGCTTTATAGCGGTTCTTGAATAAATATATTTTACAGCGAAAGTTAGTTTTGATTGATTCACTTCCATCGCAACGATCATTAGTTATTAAATTAGAGACCGTTAAGACGACACCGTTCTCTCTACACAGACTTTAAACGCAAACCTGTGAGAAAGGCTGATGGTGCTCACGTGCGCATTAAGAATTAATTCTATAGTTAAGCGCATTTGAATATATGTGCGCAGGTTTGTAATTCCCTACAAACCAAGCCTTAACAAACTACTTGTCTGGCCTTTAACATTTTTAGACAGAATTTTATCACTTCGGGGTAGATACGCAAAACCGAATTATCCCAACAATGCTTTATCTATAGAGTGGTAAAGGGATCCTCCATAGGGAGAGACTAGTTGGCACTTCAGCACTGCGTTGTCATCGGGTCCAGGCGAAGGTCCTTCGTCAGATCTGGATACGGCCTGGATCCGGCAGGCTGCGGGAAAACCTCGGGATAAACAAGGTTTAAAGAGACTAAAGACACTATAGTATAAAGACACTAAAATTAGTGTAGATGCCATTCTTCTTATGATGTAACGAGTACATCAGGATTTATGGGAAGTATACCCAGTTCCGGCTGACCTAATCTATGCAGCCTAACATTGAATTATGAGATGTGTCTTTAATCTAGCTTTGAACTGACAGAGTGTGTCTGATCCCGGACAATGGTAGGAAGACTGTTCCAAAGTTTTGGTGCTAAATAGGAAAAGGATCTACCGCCAGCAGTCGATTTTGATATTCTAGGTATTATCAACTGGCCGGAATTTTGAGATCGCAATAGACGTGAATGACTATAATGCGTTAAGAGATCACTCAAGTACTGCGGAGCTAAACCATTTAGTGCTTTGTAAGTAATCAGCAATATTTAAAAATTCATGAAGAGATTGGATATTCAGCAACCCAAGCTTTTTTATTTGTTGAACATCAATAAAAAATGAAATTTTTGGTATTTCCTAATTCGGGGAACAGACACAGTCTCTATATGATGATAACTAGGTGAAAGAGTCTCTGTGTAATGGGATTTATCTGACCTCAGTGACGTTAGACAGCTAGCAGACGGTCGGTTTAGCCGGTCTGTCTGCTTCCTGACCTGAGCCCTAGATTGTCTTGTTTGAGCTCTAAGACTATATACCATATTACTAGAGAGAAGAGCAGCATCATCCACGGAGGGATGAATACCATCTCTTTTCAACAGGTCAGATCTGCCCCAAAATTTTTTCCAATTGTCTATGAATTCTATATTATTTTGCGGACACCAATTAGACAGCCAGCCATTGAGTGATGACAATCTGCTAACTATCTAATCACTCCTGCAAACAGGAAGGGGGCCAGAGCAAATTACAGTGCCTGACATCGTACCTGCGAGTTCACACACCTCTTTAATGTTAGTTTTAGTGATCTCCGACTGGCGGAGTCAAACATCATTAGTGCCGATGTGAATAATAATCTTAGAGAATTTACGTTTAAAGCTAGGGTAGGTAATCCTGTTCAGAAACATTTTTTTTATACTGGGTGAAATGGTCCTTCCATTCTGATAGTAGTCAATACATTATGTGTTCGGAAAAGGAATGAAAAAAATCTGACCTCTGTAGCAGCTGTATGACAGTAAAAACTCTGACCAATAACTGCAGTTCGGTGCGAATGTAAAGAACCAATCAGATGCCTTCATGTCTCGTGCCCGAGCACCACTGCGTGCACAGCAGTGAAGCGCGGGTCAATGTATAAACAACCCGGACCCGACCGACGTTTTCAACTAACCCGCCCGCAACTCGGACCGCAAAAAAAAAGAAAGAAAATATTGTACCCGACCCGCGTTTTTTAAAGTAGCTATAGTAAATGCTCATCGCGTCATGGGCCATAGACGGAGGAACTAGGGGTGCGCATTTTTCAGAATGCTGTATGGTATAGCCTAGTGTTTTGTAATAAAGGCTTGATTTATTCATTTATTTCGTTTCATTTTCTTAACAATAAAGATGCTACATGTGTTTATCCAGTCTAATCGAAGTGTGCGTCTCTCCCCTGACTTTCCCAACAAAAATCTCACCCCCTCTCAAAAAAATCCCAATGCTAACAGTAGCTTCTCTGTCGGTGTAAGCCAGTTGCATTACAGGTCGTAGGTACATGCAGCTGACTCCAAATGTGGATGCGCGTTCATGTTTGTGGGGGGGCGTAGCTTTGGACGGAGCACTGACAGGAGGGGGCGGAGCATAGAAGAGGTGCCACTTTCAAATCTGGCTAGCTCTCTAACATTACCTACCCTAGCTTTAACATTAGTCAGCACTTTTAAATTTGCTTTGATGTAAGGCTCTCTGGCTCCCAGCAAACATGTGACTATGGTGGCTGGTGTCTCAATTTTCACCTTTTGTGTAATAGAATCGCCAATAACTAGGGCACATTCAACAGGATTCTCAGTGGGTGTTTCACTGAGCGGGGAGAACCTGTTTGATTTTGTAATCGGAACGGAAGAGCGGTGTTTTGTCCCGCGAATATAGCATCGTACCGTCACCTAACTGCCCTGCTGCACGGGCTCTACTACAACCGGGACCGAACAATGTACAGTGTTCACTAAACTAGTCGCATCCAAAGCAGTATCTAAAGCCCTTGCACTCTTACTATCCTCAATTAAAGTTTGGATGCGTTTCTCTAGTTCTGAAATCTTCTCCGTCAGCCTGACTATCTCCCTGCATTCATCACATGTAAATCCTGTGCTGACAGAGAAAGCTATACCATACATATTACATGAAGTGTAGGTGACAATAAGAGGATAAGATTACATGACTTACCGTGTTTGTTGACTGGTCCGAGCAAATTAAATAAATAAAGAGTGCATGGATGGCACGCTAACAGGCTAGTAGGTTAATATGTGATGTTGAGTAAGTTATATTTAGCAGTTTAAACAACGGTGAATGATAGTAAACAGAGATTCAAAACAGAAAGATATATGAGGCTTACAGACGCAAACCAATTTAGCAACTCAGCAGTATCAGCAGGGCAGACAGGAGCAATGGATCAGGATCCCAATAGTTGTCTATAGTTGTCTAATAGTTGGTTAAACCAATCAGTATACCTCAGTTTTCTTCATTTGAATGCTTGGCTGTTAAACTCCCTTGGCTTTCAACCACTGATAATCTTAACACTATGTACCACCTAAGCCATCTGATCTGTTCTTAACTGAATTGTCTGCATTAAGGACTTCACTTCCTGTCTATTCTCCCAATATATTACTTGTTGGTGATTTTAATATTCATGTTGATGACACTACTAATTGTTCCCTCTCTGCTGATTTTATGTCATTACTTGATGATCTTGATGTCATTCAAAATGTATCCTTTCCCACTCACAACAAAGGTCATACTTTAGATTTAGTCTGTTGAACTGGTATCGTTCCCTGCAATGTACCCATGCTGAGTTACCCATCTCTGATCACAAAGCTATTTTATTTGAAGTCCCTGTCCCTGTTTCCAGGTATAAACACCAATGCACCATAGCCTTCAGAAATATAAAACACATTAACCCATCTGACCTTATGAGCTTCATAAATACATACTCGACCACTGACTCCCTCTGTCCCCTCAGCCTCATCACTCATTACAATGACTGCCTATCCTCCTCCCTGGATGCCCTTGCTCCCACTAAAACTCGTTCTATCTCCTTCAACCACTCGGCTCTGTGGTACACACCTGATCTCCGCCAGTTAAAAACCTGTGGGAGACGCCTTGAGCACCTGTATAAACGGACAGGCCTAGTATCTCATACACAGGCCTACAAAGATCACCTGTTGCAATATAATAGCACCCTTTCTGCTACTAGAACATCTTACTATTCAAACATTATAACAATTTTAAGCTCCTGTTTTCCACAGTAAACCGGCTCCTTAAGCCACCTGACAACGTCTTTTTTGACCCCTCACCGGAACTCAAGTTTCAAAACTTCTTTCATGAAAAAATTCAAGACATTCATCACCATCTACTTAATATTCCTAGCACTCCAGTCCACAACCTGTCCTACATAACTACCTTACAGGGATCTGCCTTTACTACCTCCCTCTCAAACTTCACCTTGGCGGAAAACCTGATCGAAGAACTTGTCAGTAAATCAAAAACATTAACTTCGCAATTAGACCCCCTGCCTACCAGTCTTCTTAAAGCATGCCTGCCTTCCATCTTTCCCTTACTCACTACATTAGTTAGACCTACTCTGTGCTGCTGACTCCGATCTACTGTCCATCCTTATCTTACTTGACTTGAGTGCTGCCTTTGACACCATCTCACATCCCCTCATCATTGAATGTCTGGCCAACATTGGTATCATAGGGGGTCCACTCTCCTGGTTCTGTTCCTACCTCACGGATCGTCAACAGTTTGTACAACTCAAACACTATAAATTGGCCTGTGCATCTGTGCCAAAGGGTGTCCCCCAGGGGTCAGTGCTGGGTCCACTCCTCTTCATTATATATCTCCTTCCCCTGGGCAAGATCATGAGACATCACAAAATACATTTCCAGTGCTATGCCGACGACACCCAGCTTCATATCTTAACTAAACCTTCATCTCCCCTTCTTCCCACCTCACTCAGCAACTGTCTTCAAGACATTCGAAACTGGATGAACACAAACTGTTTGAAACGTAATGGCAATAAGACAGAAGTCCTGCTCATCGGCTCCAAATCCTCTCTTTCAAAACAGCATAACTTCAATATTTCCATAGATGAGATCTTGACCCCTCTGTCAACTTATGTCAAAAGCCTTGGTGTCATTCTGGACAGTTCCCTTTCATACAAATTTGATTGAAGCAATTACCTGGACCTCGTTTTTTTCACCTCTCCAATATATCCAGGCTTAGACCCTCATTGTCACAATCCAGCACTGAAACCCTAATTTCATGCCCTTGTTACGTCACGTCTGGATTACTGCAACTCTCTTCTTACCGGTATCCCTTCTAAGCTGACAAATAGACTCCAACTTGTTCAGAACTTTGCTGCTCGAACCCTCACTGCACGCACCAGTTGGTCTGCAACTTATTCTAACTCTAACCCTACCAATCTACTAATACTTGACTAACACTTTAATGAGAGTTAGTAGACATGTAGCTGCAACGTTACTTATAGTCAACAGAATGTGTTAAAGGGTCCATCAAATAATATTAAACCAAGGCTAAACTTGGGTACGACATGTATATAGGCAAGGCAAGACAAGGCACTTTTATTTCTAAAGCACATTTAAAGGGGGTGTCTAATGCTATTTTATGCATTCTGACTTATGTACACGGTTGAAGAGTTGGATTATCATGCTAAACATGGCCAAAGTGTTTAAAAATGTGCTTCGTTCGGTTCACGGAAGTCGTCGGCAGCGCACAACTTGCTCGAGAAAGATTTCTCATTTCTCAAAAGAAAGTCATTTTGTTTTAGACCACGAAATCAACAATGCCACCAAATAAGTCTGTTTTTGGTTGTGAGTGAAAGAGAATCTTGTTCACCTATAACTGCATGTGCTTCTTTGAACAAATGCTAGCTATAAGTCTGATTTTAGGGAGGGTCATAAACATTAACATGTATTTTAAACCATTTAGTAAATAACGCAGCCACATAAACTCTTTCTGTGATTTTATATTAATCCAAATCAAATGAATCTCAAAGAAACCACATTCATTCTGCAAACCCATTACAAACAGCACTGAAAATAAAATGCACAACATGACATGTGCATCTCTGAGGTTAAATTCCAGCAACATATCAATCAGACTATAGTGCGTATCCTATTGTGTAATGCAGTACCCCCTGATGCATTTAACATCCTTTTGCCTACTCCCTCTCTTCCACTTAGACTGCAGTCCCATCTTTTCCGATAAGGGACAATATTTGCACGCTTAAATCTTTTTGTTTACATTTTTTGTGCATTTTTTACCTTTTATATGTATACCTTTTTAAAATAAATAAATACCTTTATAAAATAAAAATGTTCAATAGATAAATATGCAATGATGGTAAAAACGAAATTATCCTTTTAAATAGGCCTATTACATGAAAACCGCCAGTAGGTGGCGGTAAGACACTGTCTTTATGAGTGAGTCATTCATTCCGTCAGTCAGTCATTCAGTAACAAAGCAAGTGGCTGTATTTATTAATGGTTCTGTCACTAGCTGCGTTTCCATTACCCTTCAAATTGTGCAAATTGAAATTGCGAACTGAAAATACGCTCAATGGAAACACGTCAATTTCGCAAAAAAGCCCATTTATCGTAAAAAAGTTTTTACGCTCGCATGAGGTGGTTTTTCAGGCAATTCGAAAAATAAATATTTAGCAAAACTGCAATGGAAAAAGTTTTTGCGCATTTACAGTCACCTGACGCAGTGTGTTTGGACAGAATACGAGACAGAGTTCTTTATTGAATTCATAAAAGAAAAAGAATTACAGGAATACTGGTTTCTAAACCTCAAAGAAATGCCATCGGAGCAGAAATGACAAATGAGTGAGAAACACCATATGTGCCGCTCACAGTATAAGGGTTTTTCCTTGGCATTAATGCTTCAATAACACGCCTCCGTCTCCTTCCGTTAATAATAATAATGTCTTGCGCGGTGGCTGTGATATATAAATCTACCAACGTCCGTTGGTAGATTTCCTCTCGCTTATCGCGAGAGGAAAAAAGGACGGTTTAGTCACATAACATCGGTTAATTGAAACGCTGTCCTTTCGCAATAGTTTTGTATCGATATTTAGAAAAAATCGCAAAAGGTTTGCGCAAATCTGTAATGGAAACGCATACAGTCACAGTCTGCACTACATGTCCCATCATCCTCCCCGGCTCACACCTGCACTCACTCCACCATTACCTGCACCTGCCAGCTATTATCAGTTCATCATCTGTTTCACATGTGTCTAGTTTATCATCATCTGTGTCACCTGGTTTCTGTTAATCTGTGTTCATCAGTGTTTGTATGTAGTTCCTTTCAGTTCAGCCAGTCTTTGTCCGTTCTTAGTTCTATTTAGTGTGTGTGTTCATCCTGTGTGTGTGTACCTGTTGGAATTGTATTATAAGTAAAAGTTTGTATTGAAGCCTTTTGACTCATCGTCTTCATCTGCCTACACCAAAACTCAGTATTTTGTACCCCCTTTGTCACCTCACGTACCACCAGGGGTATGCGTAGTCGCGTATCCCAGTTTAAGAACCACTAGTGTAAGGTAATGTGTGTGCAAGAGTCTGAGGCCACATCCACACGAAGCCAGAGCTTTCCCTATCCGATGTTTTTTTTTGCTTCGTTCTAAAAAATAATTCCGTAAACACGGCGTCGTCTCAAGAAATATCTGCGTACACACGAAACCACTGAAACCGACTCAAAACGATGTAGTATACATCCCAGACCAGTATGTGGCGCTGTAATTCTGCCATATAGTTACAATAAAAACGGAGAAGAAGACTTTGAGCATGCGCATAAACCTTGTGCGCTGTATACAATATATTAGGCACAGTAGCTTCTTCTTTTCTTTTTTACCAAGAACTTTATTAAACAATATGAACAACCATAAATGGCCTGGTACAAAATAGGGATGAGTCACGAATCACGATATTCAATTAGTTATCAGACTCATAAAGCTTGCCACAAAGAACCGGCAAAAGTAATGAGTGAGTCAAATATAGCAAGGAGACATTTTAACAGTTTAAAAGTAGATATTTCAAGCATTCTATATATTTATGAGTTTCGGTTAATTTATGAGACGAGCTCCAGTTCACGAGCAATGCAAGTTATATTGCGCCGGCGCGTCCATGTCATGATTATATTGTCAGCTATATTTGCTTCTTATTTATTAAATCCAGGCAATTGGTTGATGAAACTTTGATTAAAATTAAGATACAATTTATACAAAACGAAATTCACTTTAAAGAAAGGCTTTATACAAACCAGCTTTATATAAAACAAAACTTAATGTGGTCAAAATGATGTCTCCCGCTATATTGCGCATCTTATGATTACTCATGCTGTTCACTTTCATAAATCAACATAGATGAAATAAAAAATAACATATTATTTAAACATAAATATGAAACTAAATACATTTTCTTTAATGGCTACAACAGGCTTACTGAGAAATGTAATGTCGGAGTGGAATTTGAGCGAGCGCCGTTGTGCCGGCGAGCATGTGCGTTTTTTTAACAGCCTAATAATCAAATAATTCCCAGTGATCGTCGAATATTTTTTTAGTTTGAAATGCCCATCCCTACAAAATACGAAATGTCTTAATCAGACAACAGACCAGCACCATAGCATAATAAAAATATAAAGAAATACAATAAAAATACATTTAAGTAAATAATATATAAAGTAATAAAAGAGGCTCAGTAGCTTCTGCAGCATTATATTATATTTTTATACAAGCAGTCGGCAGGTGTTGTTGCTGTTACGTGACTAGCAGTGTCCGACTAGTCAACATGACATCATCGTTTCACAAAATATACGGATTGGCTGTACACACGAAAACGCAAGCGTGTCGTTTTCAGATTTATCCACTTTGGGACCCGGTTTCAAAAAATAGCGGTTTCGGTCTCTCAAAACGCCGGATCCGTCTGGACGAAACGCCAATACGACACAAAATTTGTCCGTATACAGCTAAACGCGTCTCCGTGTGGACAGGGCCTGAGAGTCACAGATAGCAGTTTTATCTGTTATTATGAAGTCCAAAATTGCCTATATCCGATGAAAATTATATCCTACAACAACTTTATAGTCCTTCCTGACTTCGCTGTAATCCACAAATGAGTTCCTCGAAATGAATCTTCATTCCTTAGCTGTAATCAAACTAGGCCAGGTCTTTACATCTGTCAGATGTGGTAAAAATCCTAACCAGGTCCATAACGCTGACATAAATATGTATTAAGCATGTAGAGAACAAAAAAAGGTCCTTCTACAAAAAACAATTAACTTCTGTTAATTATCTACATTAAATCAAAGAAATTACAGTTAGGGTTTGTAACACAAAAGCCCATAAAGAGAAAACACTATGGACCAGATTTACTAACAGCTTGCACCAGCACAAACTCTCTTTTGGTGTTAAAAATAAATAAAGACACGCAGTAAAAAATTGGCGCTGAAAAGGTGTGGACACATTTATTTTTTGCAGCTGACCCTATTGCATTTAGGGATATAGGCATTTGTAGGAGTTTTGCTATCAGATGCAACATTTATGGGAGAATATTTAAATCAATCATGCAAGGTGATTTACTAAGGTTTGCGCTTCTAATCGGGCCATATATTTTTTTGAAGCATTCTGCAAATGTTAACATGCCTTCAAGCATGCTCCTGGACACAAACACACACAGTCTTACATACAACCTGGTTTTAAATATGTAAAATGCAAGATCACACAAGTAATTTATACCAGCCAAATGATTCACCTAAAAAGTTCTGTTACATCCTTTGACCTCCTTAGGATATGGAAGGGTTGAAGTTCTCAACTTAAAATTAAAATTGACCATTGCTTATTACAGTGTTAATATATGAACATTTAATATTTACCCAATGACTGATTATGGGTTAAATTGTTAGATTTATCTACACCATTACAGATATCTTCAGCTCAGAGTTATTTTCAGCTGCTCCGGTGCCCTTGCAAATGAGGTCTCCACATGAGCAGTAAGGAGATGTGCATTGAAAACGAGGATATTACTTTGCACAGCAGGTATGCAGAGTCTCTCTGCTTTAATCTGAGTATGTCCTCAGGACAAAAAAAAAAAAAGCAGAGATACCGTCAGGACAGAAAGGAAAATATATCAAATGTATGAAGCACAGAGTTCCACCCATCCATCTATACATTCTCCAAACCACTTTTCCTCTCTAGGGTAGCAGGGATGCTGGAGCCTATCCCAGAATCTTGAGCTGCAGGCAGGGAATTTATGAAGCACATAGTTGTATAAAATAAAAGGGTTGTTCATTTAATACTCAAAGTCCTTTTTTGCATTAGATTATGTAAAAACATCAGCCATTGTCATTGCTGTGTTGAGGGAGGAATTCACTCCTTGTTGGAGAAATAATCCATAAAGGAAATGCTTCCTTCCCAGAAGGATTCCAGGTTTTACATGATAATTTTTACTGGTGCCAAAAAAGGATGGTGTTTTGCTGAATTTCACACTCTGGAAGTGCAGTTTCATAATGTTGATGCTGAGACACATTTTGTCTAGATTCTAACAGGAGGTTGGTTCGTAACAGTAAATCTAAAGAATGCATATTCTATTTTCAGATCATCTAGATATAGAAAGTAATTCAGGTTTGCATTTGGCCAAGCTTACCGGTTCAAGGTAGGGTCCCTTTATCCAACCTGTGCAGCAGGAAATGTAAAAAATTAGACACGGGACAGCTTGCCGGGTCGATATCGTTATCACGGCACCATTTCACAAACACTCCTCATTTTAGAGCATAAAGGCGCCTAGTGGAAGGCGCACAAGACTCTGTGAGTGTATCGAGCACATGGGAAGGCAGGGCGCCTAGCCCCTCTAAGACCCCTGAAGCAGCCACGCATTGAGGCTCCACAACTCCGATTTGGGGTCACGTATCGCACCTTTCCCTTGAGACAGTAGGGCCCTCCTGAGGGGAATCCGCCAAGGAGTCGCCAGCATCTCCCTAAGGTCTGGAAACCAAGGCTGATTCGGCCTCCAACTTCCCAAGCTCCACCTGTATAGATCTGCTACGGGTAATTCATGTACGCTGTATTGTACAGCAGTTTGCTCACAGCAGCGTGGCAGATCTATTCCACCAAGACCAAACATACAACATTGGCATACCCATTACCATGTCAATCACTTGTTGTCATAACAGAACAACCTTTAAGTTGTTGAAGAGCAGTCCTCAAATACAGCCTAACCTAAACCCTGGTATTAGCGATGAATGTCCTTTTTCCTTCCGAAAGAAAATATAGTCCATGCTTTTTTGTATTGTAACAGGCTCATACCATTGTTTCAGGTTTTAACCTAGTGAAATCCAGAATTTTAATTGACTTTTGGTATTATAAGGCATATTTGATAATATGTCTTTTGAATTGATTTGGTGTTAAAAGGGGGCTCTGTGTGAAATTATTAATGAGCGTTTACAGTTTGTACATGTTTTAAAATTATTATTTTTAATGTGTAATGGTTTTTGATTTGGTTATTTGATATGTTTGTATGTGTATATGTTATGTCTTAGGTAGGAATTGAGTTTAGGATAATTGTGATAAATGTGTGTTGAAATCCAAAAACATTCTCTCTCTCTATCTCTTTGTACTTCCAGAACAAAAGGACTTGTGCAGAATTTGGAGTGTTGATCACATACTAATTCTCTTACGTATTTTCTCAGTGAACTCTGGGAGCTTATCTTGTCAATACACAATACAAATGAGACCTAAGCCAAAAGTAACAGTTGTATCAGTGTGGGTCATGTTGGACGTGTAGTTGGAATCCTTTACTAATGCTGACATAAGCCTAGGCTGTGATTTAGAAACTCGGGTGTTGGTGTAGTAGCAGGGATCGATGGCCTGTGATTGGAGAAGCAGCATGCAGCAGTCCCCACTGTGAGATCCCTAGCACAGATATGGGCATCAGAAAACAGGGCCAATGGTCTGGCATCTCCCAATGCAGAACTCAGAAGCAACCGTTTTCTTTTTGTGTTGGTGTCAGTAGTTCCTTTTCTCTTATTGGAGATTTACATGGACTACAATGCATTATGTTTGTTTGTTTGCTTATTTATTTTTGTAACACTTTATTTGAAGGATCAATAAACATGTGGTAGTTAACCATTAACTCACCAGTAGTTAACCCCCCTGGGGTTTGCGGTATCATTTGTGATACCAGCTCACTTTTTTTCTTATCAGTGCAAAAGAGAATCAAAATACTCTGTTGATTTTGATCTTACATATAAGTGTTATACATCATTCGTTCCTGTTGAGTGTCTATTTATTTATTTTTGTGTATACTCACAATAAAAACAAAGTGTTGTACTTTTTGCCAAATAACTTTCTGCCTTCTCTCTATCAGTGAAGTCCATTCTGAAAGGCGTCTGAAAATGTAAAACTGTAACTCAGCGAATACTCAGTCACGCAGACATACAGGCACGAAGCTTGAATTCTCTTCTTTTAAATTAAGTAATTTATATAAAAAACAAATATTCTCCGTTTATGTAATCTGTATGAAAAGAGAGAGTTGTCAGTCGTTCTCATTATATCTCATCAAGAGTTAATGTGACCACGCTCACGGAGAGCGCCCGCTATTCAAACGCAAATGATCTGAGGCAAAACATGCAAACGCCCACATCAGCTGGATAAAACACTCCGAGTTTAATCAGACTCATGTACTTTACGTGGTCTTGCTACGCTGTGAGGAATAATACTATCATAATAAAATTCCTGGGAATAGGCTACCTCAGTGCTGGTTTGTTTCACTTCGAGGAGCAACGGATCCAGCTGAGGAATAGTCAAGTCAATGTGCGCATTAAGAATTAATTCTATAGTTTGCGCATTTGAATATATGTGCGCATGTTTGTAATTCTCTACAAACCAAGCCTAAACAAACTACTTGTCCTGCCTATAATTTGATACAGAATTTTATTTTATTTTATCACTACGGGGTAGATACACAAATTTTCCACAATGCTTTATCTGTAGAGTGATAAAGGGATCCTCCATAGGGAGAGGCTAGTTGGCACTTCAGCACTGCGTTGTCATCGGGTCCAGGCGAAGGTCCTTCATCAGATCTGGATACGGCCTGGATCCGGCAGGCTGCGGGAAAACCTTGGGATAAACAAAGACACTAAAATTAGCGTAGATGCCATTCTTCTTATGATGTAACGAGTACATCAGGATTTATGGGACGTGTTCCCAGTCCGGGCTGATCTAATCTATGCAGTCTAACATTGAATTATAGAAGTCTAATAATATTTTATGTGAATGCTAGGCCAAAGAGATGTTTCTTTAATCTAGCTTTGAACTGACAGAGTGTGTCTGCTTCCCGGAGAATGGTAGTGTAGATTCTAAAAATCGTGCTTCCCCCATAATTGTTAAATCACGGAAGCTACACCTGATATCTTGCCAAGAGATTTATTATTTGAACATGTTTCATGTGTCAGACAGAGAGAAACTCAGGCATATAAGAATAAGGCTACATGAGAGGAGGTCTTCATTCTAGATTTCTCTATTCCCCATTATTCTATCTTCTCACCCCATCATGCTAGATGTAAATGGTTTCTGGGTTTCTCCTTCCTTACCCCATAATCTCTATGTTTCCTCCTTCCTCTCACCCCCTCATCATGCCTTAATGCTTCTCCGTGTTTCTCTGCTGTAGTACAGTTAGATTGAGCTTTATATACATCACAGAGAGACTTTCAGCTTCCTTGTAAGGTATAAAAACATATTGCTTATGTTTAAAGATGGAATGTCTACCTAATGCACATGGTCCATCTACTATCCACATTAAGAAACTATTTCTTCAGTGTATACATTAGTGGTGTATACATTAGTGTTATACAAATGGTACATTTGCATCAGTTGAAACATTCATTCTCCTTGCAAAGAACATACAAACTGTACGAATTTGAAGTATCATCATCATTGGAACATCTCCACTAAGTGAACATTGCATACCTCTAAGCAAAATATAACTTTACCAGCTCTCTGCTCAACACACATGTACAAACATAGTCTGACTTCACAAAATACATTATGAAATTATAAAGAAAATTAATAAAGAAAAATAATACTAAAAAATAACATTAAACAGTCAATTTTTCAGTCTTCATTCCCTCCACTGGAACTACGACAGTCAGTTCCACACCTTCACTCCACCAGTGGCCACCTAATGAAGCGATAGTGAGGAAAAGGAAAAGCAGACCAAAGAAAGATACGATAGAAAAACAAAATAAACAAAATAAAGATACAATGGAAACAAAAGGAAAACACAAAGGAAAAACACAAAGGAAAACAAAACAACAAATAACCCCAACCCATGTTATGTCCCCGTATACTATGTGTCTTTAACGTCTATGTGTAAGCATCTAAAATGTACCCCAATCATCTAAGAAAAGAAAAACTAATAAGTCTTCACCGATGCCTTGACTCGTTAAGTAAGTACTTAACTACTCAAGTTCCCGGCTCCAAAATAATAAACTAAAATAAACGTTGATGTTAAAGGATCCTATCCCTTGGGGTTGAAAATCAGTAAGCGGGTGTTCATTGTTTGTGAGGTTGTGTTTTGTAAGTAATGTAGCATGTGTAAAATCTCCTATTTCACTCCTTATGTCCCATTCTCGGTTTTATCCATTTGTTATCAAAGGAGCATTTCTAAAGTTATCTTTAATTTAAATAATGAATTTATTTATCCCCTGTTATCCAGACTTCTCTTAAGTTAACAAAAACAATCTTCATCTTTAACAACACCATGTCTTATAATTGTCCAAATGCCATGTATAATGATCTGCAAAAGTGAAAACTATGGTAGACATAATAATTCACATATGATTCAGGATCTAATACTTTAGACAATATTGTCCATTAGGCAACTAACATTATATTCCTAAAATAAATGAACAATGTTTGTTTTAGTCTCCACAGAATTAATGACAATCACCCTCATGGTCTCAGCTAGTTCTTGAAAACTCTTTCCCATCAGCTCTTTTGTAAATAATCTCCTTTCCTCAGGGTGTTCCCCCTGGCATAGTTATATAAAGTCATGACACTTGTCACATCCAAGGAATGCGGTTTCTGGTGATCAGGCATTGGAGAGCTCACATTTTTGGGCAGACTGCTGTAACCCTCAATGATGCTGTTGGCCTAACAAACATCTGCTCAACCATACCCATCTCACATAAACACCCCCCTTCAGGGTAGGTGCCCAGTGGCGGTGACACCCTGCCTAGGAAGTCCTCCGTTGGCCATTAGAGAATCTTGCCCGTCTTTGAGAAATCACCTCATGCTCACTGTAACCGCTCTTTCCCATTAGGAAATTTTAACAGGTATGTTCTGGAGCTCAGGAAAGTTCATTCAAGAGCCATCAGAGCCATTTGGAATGCCTAATAGTGTAAACATATGGAGACAAATTAATGACAGTATTTAATCACCAAAATCCATTAGACATCTTCAAACATCAACATATCAATGCTGAGTTTATACTTGGTGAATCTAGTTATTACAACCGTCCATTAAGTGTAATGTTCTGTTACATCAATAACCGGTACCATCCGCCCTGTACATGGTGAAGACAAAGATGAGACAAAGAAGTTACTGGTCATGGAATAAACAAATAAAAATGCTCACTTCTATCATTCAAGGTAGATTATCTTTTCTTAAAACATTTAACTCCCAATTAAATGTATCATTTATTTTAAAATCTCTGTGTCTATAATCTCCAACTGAGACACTGTGCTGTACTTTGAATAGCTTGTTACTTATGCCACAGGCTCAAATATCAGAATGTAACTGACTTTGAATGAGAGAAAGACTCTGAGAGAAAGTCCAGAATGCCTCAGAGTAATTCTGCATTTTCATAACTTTTATAATTTCATTCTACTCACTTTTTACTCTGACTCAGTCAGAAATTACATGTGTTTCAAATAAACATCTTCATTATATTTTTAATTTTCCTTATATATTTTCCAACTCACATTCTTTTGGAGTCATTATCTATAATTTTTCATCAGCTTGTACTTGTCAATTAACTATACAACTATTATCATAGATCTTTCCTCAAAGTAAATCCTTAACTTTAATCTTATGATCTTATTTTTTATCTCTTGTTCTTTTCAGACAAAAACTAAAATTTTGTAACGTTAAACAATTATTTACTTTTAAACCCACATTAACACCAGAAATTTCTGTTCAAAAGCTTAGCTTGTTTCTGTTCTTCTCTTCAAATACCCCGAAGATAATGTTTTGCTATACAATTACCCTCGGTCATTTTACCACTCTCTGTGTATACTAGAGAAGCAACAGGCTTTCTATTTATATCTCTGTGTCTGTCTAAAGGAGGGTATAGATTCCAAAGGAAGGGGCTGCTACTCCCTTCTCACTCAGTTATCTTTTTCCTTCCTTTTCAGTTTAACTCAAATCAGTTTCTTTTTCCTTCTTTATTTTTTATTTTTATCTCAGATTAATTTCTTTGAATTTTCTTTTTCTTTAAGTTTAACTCAGATCAGTAACCTCAAATATTTGAACAGCTTTACGGTCAAAATAAGAATGCCCGCGATCCTAGCTAGTTACAAAGGGCTCCTTTAATACTTGTATTACTTCAGCGTGTTACAATGTTTTAGAATCTGCCATCGTTTTTACAGTATCGCCACACTTAACCGCTTCTGTCAATCAAGTATCGCTTGTCACACTATCCTCGTCTCCTTCTGAGATCGAATCTTCAAGTGTGTTGGATATGTTTTAGGGATCTGCCATCGTTTTAAACAGTCCCGCCACAGTCCAACCACGTGAACAGTCGTAATCAAGCAACTTTTCTAGCTTAACCGTCTTATAGCTAATTCTCCCAAATGACTAAATGGCCTTTTTTCTAAAAAAGATCCATCTCCATCCCAGCATATCAAATAGTTCTAGAGGTTTACTTTTCAGAGAAACTTTAATAAGTCAAATTAAATTGAATTACTTAATTTAATTCCATTTTTTCTTAATTTTAATTGTTTTAATTTATGTCTGACACATATATTCTTTGGCAATACATCTGGTACTTTAAATAACACAGTTCTTTTAAGCAGTCTCAGTCAATGTCTCAAATCATCAGGCAGACTTAAACTTTTTAGAAAAGAAAAAGCCTTACCTGGAATGACTGAGACAAATGCCTGAAGATGCGATCCTGTTCGTGACGCCAACTGTAGATTCTAAAAATCGTGCTTCCCCCATAATTGTTGAATCACGGAAGCTACACCTGATATTTTGCCAAGAGATTTATTATTTGAACATGTGTCATGTGTCAGACAGAGAGAAACTCAGGCATATAAGAATAAGGCTACATGAGAGGAGGTCTTCATTCTAGATTTCTCTATTCCCCATTATTCTATCTTCTCACCCCATCATGCTAGATGTAAATGGTTTCTGGGTTTCTCCTTCCTTACCCCATAATCTCTATGTTTCCTCCTTCCTCTCACCCCCTCATCATGCCTTAATGCTTCTCCGTGTTTCTCTGCTGTAGTACAGTTAGATTGAGCTTTATATACATCACAGAGAGACTTTCAGCTTCCTTGTAAGGTATAAAAACATATTGCTTATGTTTAAAGATGGAATGTCTACCTAATGCACATGGTCCATCTACTATCCACATTAAGAAACTATTTCTTCAGTGTATACATTAGTGGTGTATACATTAGTGTTATACAAATGGTACATTTGCATCAGTTGAAACATTCATTCTCCTTGCAAAGAACATACAAACTGTACGAATTTGAAGTATCATCATCATTGGAACATCTCCACTAAGTGAACATTGCATACCTCTAAGCAAAATATAACTTTACCAGCTCTCTGCTCAACACACATGTACAAACATAGTCTGACTTCACAAAATACATTATGAAATTATAAAGAAAATTAATAAAGAAAAATAATACTAAAAAATAACATTAAACAGTCAATTTTTCAGTCTTCAGTAGGAAGACTGTTCTAAAGTTTTGGTGCTAAATAGGAAAAGGATCTACCGCCAGCGGTCGATTTTGATATTCTAGGTATTATTAACTGGCCAGAATTTTGAGATCGCAATAGACGTGAAGGACTATAATGCGTTAAGAGCTCGCTCAAGTACTGCGGAGCTAAACCATTTAGTGCTTTGTAAGTAATCAGCAATATTTTAAAATGTATACAATGTTTAATAGGCAGCCAATGCAGTGTTGACAGAACGGGGCTAATATGGTCATACTTCCTGGTTCTGGTAAGAACTCGAGCTGCTGCGTTTTGAACTAGCTGTAGTTTGTTTATTAAGCGTGCAGGGCAACCACCCAGTAGAGCATTACAATAATCTAGACTTGAGGTCATAAACGCATGAACTAATTGTTCCGCATTTGTCAATAAGAGCATATGAAGTAATTCAGATATATTTTTAAGATGGAAAAATGCGGTTTTACAGATACTAAACACGTGACTTTCAAATTAAAGATTGTTATCAAAGAGCACACCCAGGTTCCTTACCGACGACGAAGACTTAACAGAACAGCCATCATGTGTTAGACAGTATTCTAGGTTATTACGTGAGGAAGTTTTTTGTCCAATAATTAGAATCTCTGTTTTTTCAGAATTTAGTAGTAGGAAATTACTAGTCATCCAATTTTTTATGTCAGCTATGCATTCCGTTAATTTTGTGAATTGGTGGGTTTCATTAGGTTTTAAAGAAATATACAGCTGAGTATCATCGGCATAACAGTGAAAGCTAATTCCATGTTTCCTAATGATATCTCCTAATGGTAGCATGTACAGAGTAAACAGCAGCGGTCCTAGTACTGAGCCTTGTGGTACGCCATACTGAACTTGTGATTGATAAGACATCTCTTCATTTACTGCTACAAACTGATAATGGTCAGATAAGTATGATTTAAACCATGCTAGTGCAATTTCACTAATGCCAACAGAGTCTTCGAGTCTATTTAAAAGTATGTTGTGGTCAATAGTGTCAAATGCAGCACTAAGATCGAGTAACACTAATAGAGAGATACAACCACGATCGGATGATAAGAGCAAATCATTTGTGACTCTAACGAGAGCTGTCTCGGTACTATGGTACGGTCTAAATCTGGACTGAAAATCCTTTTAGATATCATTTTTTTCTAGAAAGGAACAGCTGTGAGGATACTGCTTTTTTCTAGTATCTTTGACAGAAAAGGCAGAGTAATTGACTAATTCTGTAGGATCAAGTTGCGTTTTTTTAACAAGTGGTTAATAGGTAGGCTAAGTTCTGTATTCTTATATGCTTTGTTCTAATCGCAATATGCAATAGTGTCTGTAAACCGCAAAAAGACTGTTTGAATATGAGCCGCGTGTCTGTGTGTGAAAGAATGAACGGCACAGACGCGCGCTGTTTACTACAGCTGTACAGCGTGTGTGTGTGCCGTTCATTCACACTCTTACATTAGTAAACATGTTATTTTACATAAACACATCTATAGTTTAGCTTTTAGCCAACTATATTGCTATATGAGTAAAAATCGACTGAAATATGTTTAAATAAAATGTCTTCGTATAAGCAACGTATTAAACTGCAAATTAACATTCATATGCTATCATAAAAATAATATGTAACAGACGAAATAGGAATGTTTAGACAAGATTTCGTTGATTAGTTTTTAATAGATTATAAAGTTTTTACCATAAAAAAGTAGCCTGGGTTTCCCCATACTGCCTTTGCGCAGCGTGATTTTATTCACGCTGAAAGGCAGTCTGGATACCATGGACCAGATTTTCACCTCATCTAGGGAACCAATCACAGAACGGGGAGGGGGCAGCAAGACGATGACGACATCTATGCGACACAACTAAGCAGTTTGTTTATATCCATATATACCTTCGACCCTCATGTTTATCTTGCACAAACAGCAATAGTCGCTGAACGTCATTGTTTACACAAAAATATCTTACCCATCGTCTTCTTCCTTGTCTAATTTCTGTCACTCTACATACGTCATCTGGTTCTGGTATAATGGAAACGATTGGCTATGAGCTACATACAGGCGCATATGATAGACATTCTTAGCACCCAATACACGGCGCCGGGCATTCGTAAACCACGCCTCAAATACGAGAAAATGCACATGTGGTTCCCAGACCCAAGTCTCAACGAGAATTGGGTCTGGCGTTAGCCAGGCTAATAAAAAAGACTACTGTCACATCAAATAAGCTAATTTCTGCTCATATGTTAAATATATTAGTATGTGATGTTTTGTCAAAAATAAAGTAGGTATAATGAATTATCAACTAAGATGTTATTATGGTGTTTGTTCCAATTTTCAAACTAATGAATCCTTAACTTTGAAAAACGTATGATAAAATTTACTTTTTACAAAGAAAGATTACACTTAAAATATTATTAAAATTGTAATTGTTGATTTACATGTGAAAACTTTTAATAAAATAGCAAAAAATATTTTTACAAGGTAAGCAACATCTTTATAGGTCAATATAAGCCTTCTCATTAAATTATTTATGATTGTTTTTTATTAGTGACACATTTGGGGAGAGGATATATTCCAAAACTTTCTGAAAATACTATATGAGAATTAACTGCATAGTTACTAGAAATGTTTACCTTGGATATTATACAATTTGCATGCATACAAAATAAGTCCTCACATTCTTTCTTGTGGCTCGGTGACACCTGAATGAAAGTCTCATTATGCGGGTCATTGTCTTCTCATGTGTGAATCATGCCGCATTAGTCAAAAGTCTTGTGGATACATATTTAGTATGTTTTGTGGCCTTATTTCAGACACTTTAATTTTTTGTTTTTTCAATAACCATGCATAAATATTATTCTCTCAAAAATACAAACATGTACATACATGTTGCTCACATATTATGCTAGCCCTGTTTGTGCTAAATACAGTGTAATTACACCTTTGCCATTAATATGTTTATAAGCAACTGAAAAAAAGCACAAATATCAGGGCATGTCAGAACATCTCAAGGACTCCCAAAACACCTTAGACCCCAGAGGGTTAATGATTAACTGAACATACTGTAATATTAGCTTTACTTATTAGGCTGCTGCCACCACCTTTAATTATTTTAGCCAGTATGGTCGGGCAACAGAGGACAACACACCACCACAACTTCAATCTAAATACAGTTTTATTAACAGAGGGGACTACAAGGACAGGCTAAACACAACCTGGAAAGCCATAGAACTACACAGAGCACTATGTGAATTCACTCACTTCGTTGGTGACAAACCCCAGAATAAATTACAGTGGCACTTCAAACTCATTTAACCCCAAATTCATGCATGTGTAAAACGGTACCTATGACTGTTCCCTACCTTCCCAGTTTTTGTTACACCCACCTAAAACTATCTTGTAAAAAAAACCTCTTAACTCGTCCACCGCAACACTGCCCCTCCCAATCTATCCACTCTCTCCCCGTACCCGCTATCTATCTATCTTCATCGCCGGCGGCCCTAAGCAACCGCGAACGACACCCCCCTCCCAAAAAAAAGAGTGAGTACCGCCGTCTTGTTGTCCACCTTGTCACCGGAACCGAGTGCTCTTCCATCGTCTTTTGCACTCCATTTCAACCTTTTTCCACCCCCAGTCTCTCACCAAACAGCTCCCGCCCCGTTGTTTCTCATTTCTCAATCAGTCTCATTAATCAGTTGCCAAGCCAATATCCCAAAACGCACCACACATTACAATACAAATTGAATATTAGGCATTATTTATGCAGTAGTCAAGCAATGAACACACCGGAAATTGTCTTTACTGGCAACTTAGCCATAATGGCTTATTCTAGTGAATAAACTTGAACAACACTCAATTAGTGCCATACAAATCAATAATTAATGTGGATATACTTTTCACTAGGGGTGTACCGGTTCACAAACCGACGGTTTGGTACATACCTCGGTTTTAAAGTCAGAGTTTGGCTCGGGTTCGGTACAACAGGGGGAGGAAAACTAACATAAAAATTATTATTATTTTTATTTTTTTTAAGTGTTTAACTGAACCTAGGCTCTTTTTGTTAATCTACCCAAAGTCAAACGTTTGTGTAAAAGCATAAATAATTAAGATTGACTGTATTTTCGTTTTAGGTCAAAATGCCATTTGAATGGGAGTGCTAGGGGACACTTCTATGATGGCATCAAAATTGCTATTTTTAAAACACTAAGATGGCTCGACACAACATAAAACTGTGCTTGAAGTATCACCAGGGGCTCTGCACATGAACTTGAGCATTGGCTACATTGTTTGTGTACACAAAGTCTACTAAAAAGAAAGGTTTTGTACAGCAACATTTAAACCTCTGTTAATTCTCATTAAGAATTTTTGTATGAAATAGTCAAACGGGATTGTAATATAGTAAGTGAAGATGCTAAGATCTTGAGAGATCTGTGATTTTTTTTTTTATTTTTTTTTTTTTTTTTGGTGTTTGATCCTGCAGTTCAGGAAAATACCTGTAAAATAACCGTTTTTTTCTGTAAAATGTTTAATGAAAAATGCTGTAAATGTTTTTGCACTTTTTTTAAATTAGTATATTTTACTTTATTCTTTAAATTTACGATTTGTTTGACAGAACTTGACCAAATTATTATTATTATTGCTTTTTTTGTTTTGTTTTTACAGTGTGAGCAATGGTACAAACTGTCCCTTTGTGCCATCAGGTGGGAATTTCACAAACTATTATCGCCATTTTTTTTGTAATTTTACATAAATTTTTATGTAATTTAAGAAAACAGAAAAAAAAACTGTATACATAATACAATTGAAGAATTACTGAATTATTTGTAATTTATAGCATAATACTTCAAATAACAGCAGAGTTGTTAATTTTACAGATTATGTTTGTAATTTTAGAGAGTTGCGAGTACAATTTAAAACAAATTAAATGAACGACTGTGAAAAAAATAGTTTCGTTATTTTCTATAATTGTATTTTTTTTTACACTGTGTATTGTACAGTGTACTAAAATTACGCAAAATATTATCTGGAAAATAGTATTACTATATCAAAACAATTGTTAATAGTTCTAATTTATTTGTATATTGCCTTTCACAATAAATATTGGTTTATAAAAACCAGAATACCTTAACATCCCATTAGAACACATGCTCTAAAAATACCTTAGCAACTGCATAGCACTATGCCAGTGAGTTTTGCTTGGGTAAGCACCGCTAATCTAGTTTTAGACTAGGAGGAGCTGAAAACAGAGACGTCAAGTCGGACACTTTCTGCTTCCCGTAGTTACGCTCGCGCTGTGTTTGCATACTTTACCACAGCTGAAGTGAGATAAATGCAATATTTGCCAAATACACAGATGTTTCAGATACGTTTACAGATAATACTTTATGCACTGCTAAATACAGCATCTGTTTGTACAAGAAATAAAGTTCAACAGAAGCCTATACTATTGAAATACCAATCTAGTGGGATCTACGTTTTTTTAATCAGTTTTATTTTGATAAACATGACACAATATAACATCGTGACTTGATGAAAAGAGCTTTTACTGTCATAAAAAACAGATTTGTGAAAATTAATGGAACTGAAGGTTTTCGAATAAACACGAAACACACATGATCATTGTCATGTGATGGATTTGGCCAATCGTGGAGCAGCTGTGTCGTCATCAGAGCTTGTGCAGGCGCTCTGGAGAAGCTGCGCAGAATGAATCAGCCGGCTGCTCTCGAATTGCTCTCGCGGTACTTTGATGCCATATGTCACAGTCACGTGGCGTCAGCGCGGTCTCAAGTCGGACACAATTTATAACCGACATGCACAGCTTCAAGTCAGCCACCGATTGGTCTGCGCAGCGCTGTATGACGTTAAACAAGCCTTTTTTTAAAACTGCAAAATTCACATGATTTCAGTAAAAGAGGCATTGTTTCTAACATAACGGTTTAGAAACATTTCAAAATTCCAATGGTTCACACCTGGGGGGCGATCTCAATGAACCCATGAATCATGCGGATTAACTGAGATCGACCCCCAGCGGTGAAACTTTGATCAAGTGTCTATGGGTTTTACCTGATCTCTGATCAGCTTAATACATTTGTAAATGTTTTAATTATACATTAGTATAAAGGAATAAGTATTGGCTTCTTTAGCTGAGCCATCCATGTAACAAACTAAACAAGCCCTGAAAATTGATAAAAGAACATTTCTGTCAGGACCACTATCGTCAAATATGATTAGCATACAGTTTGGATTGGCGGTAGGGTTCAGTTCTGGGCGAGAACTCCTTGCGCCTCCATGCAGCCTAGCATGGATAAGAGCAGGGAGAGCAGATATAACCCCCCTTGGGGTAAACAGAACAGAACCAACATGAATGTATGCAAATATAATTAATTCAAGATTTTAAAGTACAACATAATTTGAGAATTTATTCTGATTCAAGGGGAATCAGAATGCCAAATCCTGACTGGGCGAGAGGAGCTGGGGATGGAGGAGGGTAATTTGCTCCTGAGAAACGCAATAGCTGCTGATAATACTGAAGGAGCTTATATATGTATTCTGTGATAGGCGTCGTATTCCTATAGGTAGATGTGGATCAGCTGAGAGTCAGCTGATGCAAGTTTAAGACTAACGTGACCTGCCAGAACTAACGTTACGCTTGATATCATACACTTGATATTTAATCTTATTAGATGTTTAATTAATTGCAGTTGATATATTTTACTTTAAATAAATTTCTGCAATGGGATTGTAAAAGGTGTTTTTATGCATGTTTGGCCTGAGTTTTTGTTACATTTATACTGTTCTGACCAGCAGGGGTCACCAAGTGTGTGGCGTTTTGAACTTTACGAAAAAGAGAATCATTTTGCAAAGCAATTGGTTCAATTGTTTCGAAGCTTTGGAAAACTTTGTTTCCTCCATTCCTGCCAACTCTTTTATGAGTACTGTGAACATACTTTTTCTTTTGTCACATACTGTTTTTCACCTTCTATATCGTAGGGAAGTATGCTATATCAACAATATTAAACACAAACTGAGGGCCCATATACACATGATAATGAGGAACATAAGTAGCAGGTGCTCAGCATAATCTGTAACCATGGAAACAAATGGATGACTAAGAAAACTCAGGGAAACCGGAACTAAATACAGGAACTATGAACATAAGCCGTGTTTCCATTACCTTTCAAATTGCGCAAATTGAAATTGCGATTTGAAAATACGCCCAATGGAAACACGTCAATTTCGCAAAAACTTCACAAAAAAAGTTTGTACGCTCACATGAGGTGGTTTTTCAGGCAATTCGAAAAATACATATTTCGCAAAACTGCAATGGAAATTTTCTTTTTTACAGGTCACCTAACATAGATGGCGCGGTGTGTTTGGACAGTTCTTAATTCAATTCATAAAAGACAAAAGAATTACAGGAATACTGGATTCTAAACCTCAAATAAATGCCACAATCAAGACCTCGAAGCAGAAATGAGGGAGAAACTTGAGCCCCAGCTGAGCCAGGAGTCCTTTCTGTGTGGAGTTTGCACGTTATCCCTGTGTCAGTTTGGTTTCCCCCATAGTCCAAAGACATACAGGTTAGGTGGATTGGAAATGCCAAATTGGCCATAGGGGTGTATGTGAGTGTGACTCACATAAACGCTCAGTGCTGGGTTGCGTCAGGAAGAGCATCCGATGTAAAACCTGTGCCAAATTCAATGTGTGTGTGCGAAAAATTCTGATGAAGCGGACCCTGCAAATGAGCAGGACTAATGCTAGGAAATATATTTATATTTCCTAGCATTAGTCCTGCTCACGTCACACACACACACACATATATACATATACATTTATATATATATATTCACGAGCTACAAGTGAAAAATGTCGCATTTGAGGTTTTCACAAAAATTTGTTTTAAGCCCTCGTCTAGTGATCCCAATGCTCCAAATAGCAATTAAACATCTACATTTATTTTTACGTTTTCTGAGAGGAGTAGGCTTCCTTTCCTTTGTCCATGAAAAATGCTGTGTTCTCTGCTCGATTCTCGACGATTGGTGTTTCCCCTCAGCACAAGTTTGGTATTGTTTTAAAGCTCAGCATTTAAACTTTGTGTATATTCATAGCAAATTCTCAAAGGCATGAGTCTGAACCAATGAAATGTGATTCTCAAACCCATGCCGATGTAAACAAAATGATCTCGCGCTGACTGACACATCTGAAAAAGCGGGCGCACAAAGACGCCTCAGGCAGTGTGATATAGGCTACACGTACACATAATTACAGTATTTCAAAATAACTGTCTTGGCGAGTATTCACACAAACATTATATGTTATGTCTTGCATGTTTGGTTAACTGTTGGGGAAAAACTTCAGATGTGTAACTTTTATATTTGATCCGTGGGGTACAGTAGGTCTTAATATAAGCTGTCTGTTTCATTAATGTTAATCAAACAACTGTGGTATCATGGGTAAAAAAAGTTGAATATATATATTTCTTATAGATATTTGGTTTTGACTTGGTATGTGCCCAATTTGGTGTTATTACCGGGGATTTTAAGGTATGGTTGCTAGGTGATTTTGTTTTGGAACCTTTAATTAGATTTTTCTCAAAATTGACTTTGCTGACTCTATCGACATCAAACAGGTGTAGCTCATTAATTTTTTTGTCTGATGCCAACAAATCATCATTTGAAGTTTTTTTAGTAGTGAAAATAAAAATATATGTATTTTTTTGACAATGTGTTCATTGCAAGCATGGGTCACATATACTCTGAAGTCCTGACAGCTTTGTGTGGACTACTTTTATTTTTATGGCTCGAATGCACCTGTCATCATTCAGACTATTCGGATATTCCACAAAAGTTCTCTTTTCTGTGTGCCACTGACGAATGACAGTCATATGGGTTTGGAATGACAAGAATGCTAGTTAAAAAACTTTCTGTGGGTGAATTCCTTATACCTTTGAAAGAATTTTGGAATCCAAAATAGCAGCAATATTAAATGTATAATATGAACAAGTATACATGCATGTAGTGAAGCATTATAGTTTGATTTATTAATAGACTAGACTACAGCTTCTGTGTATGTGTCTTGTTGTGTAGCCTGCTTACCGAGGCTCTGTTTGTTTACTGTTTGTTATATATAAAATGTGATATGTGATATGATTGTGACTCAAGAATGAAGCTTGGTTAGATATCCATTCAGAAACCTGGAAGTTACGACAAGACCACCATTGTGTGTGTGTGTGTGTAGTACTGATTGCTTCCAGGGCTTATCTTCCTTTTTGTCATTTTCAGCTACACTATGACAGCTTCTGCGATTTACCATGGACATGCATTCATTTAGCTCACTCAAGCAGGAAAACTTGCCTCCTCTGAGAGTCTCATCTTTACTCTGAAATATCATTGCACAAAAAAAAACTAAAACACGCACATTGGCACATTTTAATCAGGCAATGTTGCAAATGTCTTAAAGAGTCTGTGCTAAATTGTTCTTTGGATTATGTTGGTTAATAAATTACAATCTATATTAAGCCTAATATACAGCACATATATGTATGGCACAATGTTTTACGAGTACAGCACCTGTTTAACCTGGGTTGTTGATGCTTTGTGAATACAGTGCAAAATATCACACACAAAAGTGACACAACTGTTTAGTGAGAGAAATTTAGGAATCTCTTTGCTTGCTCTAATTCTTGTACCAGTATAAACTGTGGGTGAAGCTTATTGCTATTGTTCTTTAATCTTTCATCTTTACTCTTTTTTTTTTTTACATTCTGACAATCCCAGGTACTTTTGTGGACGTCCTTAATTTCGAGAGGGGAAAAAAAAGGTTTCTCACAAGAACCTTGGCTATTGAATAATAAAAAACGTAACAATGCCCATATATTCGCCTGATTAGAGAACTTGATGATCACTTCCAACATTAACTTTAAGGTGTTGATTATATATATATATATAATGTATGTATATATATATATAATGTATATATATTATAGATTTAAAATTAAACTGCCCTATTAAACACACACACACACACACACACACACACACACAACAACAACAACAAAGGCTTAATATGGCAGTTTCAGTTTTTGAGTGTTAGAAACGTGTCTTGCTCACTAACTGAAGATATGGGAATACATTCAGCAGAAATTCTGTCGACATGTTTGCTCTAGTGCACCTGATTTGCATAATTCCTTTAGGAAAATGAGTGCTAAAACAATGCAGATTGCACCATTATAAGTGGCCACAATTTATTCTAAGTACATTTCCTCCTGTGTATGCCATATTCTGGCTTAATCCGTAATATTTTTGTTTATGCATCATTGCAAATTGCTTTAATTTAGATCTTTGGAAAGTTATATTTCATCACAAGCTTGAATAAGTTGGATTTACCTTTCAGATCAGATGTGGTATCATGAATTATAGTTTTTCTTACTGCAACGAATGCGATTCCCTCTCCTGTATAAATAAAAAAAATCATATAAGTAGATAAATATTACACACATAACTAAAAAATGTGTCATATTTTGAGCAGTAAGAGAAAACAGATGTACTAAAAGCTCCATCAGTAAGATGAATGTTTCACTTTTGCACAAAAGAACTGACAAGGTATTTTTTCGCTTCTTTTAATAATTATTGCCCTAATTTTTCCCATTGACATTTCCACAGAGGCGAGAGTCGGCTTCCTTTTCCAAGAAGACCAACAACACTTTCAACATTGTGGGAACCACCTATAGCATGGGTGTAGCCAAAGATCCCGGATTGACAACCATCTCCAAGAGTGCCACATCCACATCCACATCCACCCCATCACAGCCGGTCAGAGAAATACGACTACCCAAAATGGATGGTGAATATGTGCCGGAGGGTGGAAAAAAGTCATACAATCGCGTCAGCAAAGTGGACAAGATCTCTCGTATCATCTTTCCAGTGCTCTTCTTCATCTTCAACCTGGGTTACTGGGCCACGTATGTCAACAGAAAGCCGACCATTGAGCGTTCCAGCCCACAGAAATGAACATGGCGACTGCCAAAAGAGGAAAAACTGCCAGTCGACCATGATACTGTTTTCATTTTCCAAATTTCCCATCATCCTTTTTTTCCTCCCATTTTGTAGTAGTGTCAAACAGCCATGTAAACACATAACCCTAGTTTTCCAAATGTGTATGTGACATTTCCTGTGTTGCATGAGGTAAAGTATGAATAATTAATATTATGACTAGTCTCATTTGGATGATCATTACTTACCCACTAAACCCTCCCTCACTCCACACACTGTCTATCATCAGGAGGAAAACTTCAGTCACCATTGGCTGTCGGTCGCCATGACAAGTACCTGTAGCCTTTCAGCAGCCAGTAGCGATGTCTGTAGGCGCATCATTATTAACTATCTGTCCTTTGACACTCCGCAGACCCAGAGTAATATCATCTAGAGTTGTGTTCTGATCCCCCTGGGTCTATATCTGTGCATTTACCTGTCCAGTGACTCTATTGTTTAAACAGCCTGAGCAGGCTCCAAGATAAAGAAACTGTGTGCCTTTTTAATCACTCGCCATAGAGATGAAAAGTTTGGCACATGCTGACATTGTCTTCAAGCTTATGCCTGCCTACTGAAAAACATGTCAGTGTTGATTGATCTCTCACAGGTTGGTGTTAAACTCGAAGTCGTCCTGCATGCGAGTTGATTTAGAGTTGATGGTTAACCGTAAGGCTCTGCGCCAGCCAACGGTTCTTTGTTTATGGCCAATTTGAGCAGCCGGGATCAGAGAAAGTAGTGAGTGAATTATGACGCTACAACAGGCTATAAAGCATTTTAGTTGTGAAGAAAATCAAGACCAGATTTTAGATGTGGGCCAGTGCCACACAGGACGAAACATGCATTGCCATTACCTCACACTGAAGTGTTGGTGGTTTTGATCTTTACACTGATGATTTCTTGATTTATGTATTGTACAATATACGATTTTTATTGTTATCTGAATCATAAAATCTTGTTAATTTGGCAACTGCAAGCCAATATCATAGTTTCCTGTGTCTGAGATGTAGAAGTAGTTTCAAAGCCATGTTAATTTAAGCATAAATTATAGATAATCTTAGTACATACACTCATCATGGATGTGCATTTGTGCTGTTATCACCATTGTTTCCTTATGATTTTATTTATTTCACATAGTGTGTTCAATTTGTATTATGCATCAGGTTTTAGAATAAAAATCGGTAACACTTTCTATGAAGACCATGCTTATAATGAATTATAGCCCAATTTATACTTATTTATAAGTATTACTATTCTATAAATATATTTATAAAGGCTCATTAAGACCTATACTGCATTATAAGAACAGTTATAGATACATTTATATTATTTTTTTTATAATTCCTTATAAGTCATGCATTTGCTTTTTCAATGTGCATGCTCATAATCAATTATACACTGATTTATGAATGATCAAATATAATATAGATCCAGAGACAATTGTTTGCTGTACCAATTAGTTATCAATTATGTCTTTAATGACAAATGTTTGCATTAGAGGTTATAAATGGTAATTTTGATTTGTTCATATCTCCTCAGCCATATGCATGGTATTGCTTATAGCAGTTTGAAATTATACTAAAAAGTTTTACTAGTTTGTAACATTAAAAAAAAAGATTATTTATAATAAATAATTATTATATCATTATAATTACGATTATAATAGATCGTTTTTGATTCGTTCGTCAAACCTACATCATCAGAAAAGGAATTCCATTCCAGACCGGAAGTAACTTTTCAGACTTTGATTAAAGATTACCACGGCAAACATTTTTTTTCTGTGTGTTAACTTGCACGGATTATTTGTTCACCACAAGACTAGAAATATGCGCTAACAAAGTAAATAGGGTCAATTTTGATTTCATGTCGACTTTAATAAAGGCCTTCAGAAGCAAAAAGATGAGTTTGTGTAAGAAAAATATTCATATTTAACACGTTACAAAGTAAAATTTGGAGTTTGTTTACGATGGATGTATGCACGTTTAATGGATTATGAGCATGCGCATTGAAAAAGCAAATACATAACTTAAGGAATTATAAAAATAATATAAATGTAACTATAACTGTTCTTATTATGCAGTGAAGCTTTATAAATGTATTTATAAAATAGTAATACATACTTATAAATAAGTATAAAGGAGCTATAATTCATTATAAGCATGGTCTTCATAGAAAGTGTTACCGAAAAATCGCTTGCATTCACTTAGAAAGCGTTAGGTTTATATGTGAATTTAAATGGAGACATTTTTGTAGATAAACTAAGAAGTTGCGTAAAGTATGTACTTATGTGACAGCAAGCTATATTAAGCAAAAAAACATTAACTTTGCCATTTCACTTGTTTCATGAACCATTAATGTGGCTGTTGAACAATAGCTTCAGACACACAACATAAAATCTCACTCATCAGTTTTAAGTGGATTTATTATCACAAGAATAGATAGGGCTCTTGTTTATTTTAATATTCCAAATAAGAATAGTTTTTTTTCCTCCCATTTATTAGGATGTGTTAAGATTAAATTAATGCATGACAATCTTTTCATTAGTTACATCACCACATATGCTATATCTTTCTGAATGAGGCTTCATGTTTTTTGTATATCGTAAGGGCCCTTCAAATAGCCATATTCAATAGGCTCCTTACATTTCATCTGAGCTATGGTAGGGCTAGATCAGCTGGTGTTGGTATTGATTGTTGACACAGTAGAAATCATAATTAAAACCACACCTAAGAAGTATATTTATATAGGAATTTTAATCTATTTACTTATCTGATAGCATACATTATCTATGCTTATACTGTATAAGGCATAACCTTGACATCTTCAATACAGATGTTCAAAAACAATATTGGGAAGAGCTATGCCAGATAGCACACGCACATCTCCAAGTCAAGTCATGCTATAGAACACCTAATTTGGAAAATATCTGTTGTATACAAGCATCTAATACCAACTTGTTATATGCCGTTTTACATACATTCTAAATCAATTAAAGATATTTTCTAAATGTCTTTAACATCTGACAGGATTTTTATTTATTTTTTGCAAACTAAAAAATACACCTTCCAAACATGCACATCAAATATATACATCTCTGTTATGTAGCTTACGTGTGCTATCAGGGTAGTGTCTTAATGGTTTATTTAAATATAAGAACAAGTAAAAGATGTAATATTTTTTTAGATGTTGTCAGCCAACTTAAAATAGGAGATGTGGGAAACGTAGTTGTGTTAATTCCCATATTACTTATGTAAATTTTGTCAGCATACTTGTCTAAAATGTGTGACATCTGGCTTTTTACATGCACGTAAAGGCTAATATTAGCTAATTGGTAAAGTAATCACTGACAAATTCTAAAATGATGCTGATTTACTGTTTAAAATATTGTTGTTAAGCTGATTACACATTTGAAATCCCCCTTTTGCCCCCTTGTGTGTTTCAGATCTGAAATGTATATTTCTGGGTAATGTTGAACGGTTAGCATCTTTGCTAATAACACTAGCCTAATGCTAGATCTGCCAGATGTACCACCTTGTGTGCACTTTTCTGAACATTTACTGTGAAGAGGCAGATGTACAATCTGTCAGGCTCCCTGTATATACTGTATCAAGAAAAAGAAAAAAAGCAACAATTTTTTTGTTTGTTTTTTTGCTGCTGCTGCATGTCCCAATTGCATCTGACACAACCTTGTGGTTTGTGGAGCCGTGGTAGATGTTATCTTATTCAGTTTTCTGATTTCTTTTCACAATGTCTGGGTTTGAAATGTGGCTTGTTCTTTCCAAAAAGCTTTATTCTTGATAAATGGTAGTGGGAAAGCAAGGCTTCAATTAATGTAATAGTGTAAGACGAACATTATCTTGAAAGGACAGTTGGTTTGTTTTGAAGACATCAATCTTGTGCCTCCTGGTGGTTCGTCACGTCATGCTTGTTGTACTCTGGCGCATGCTAGATATTTTGTTATGTCACACTGTGATTCAATACCAAGAGGCTGATAGAACAAGGACATAGGCGACATAGACCATGTCATAGGGAATGACTAAAATCCCTCTAAATCTCGTTAAGGCGACACTTCTTGACTCATGATTTGACTTACTTGAACGTGGGAAAAAATTTTCTCTGACATACCGGATGATTCAATGTCTATTATATTAGTGCAGTTGTGCGAGAACGGTCTCCTTTTGTCCCACATTTACTAAGATGTGTGTCATGGATATATGTTTGCAATAAAAGTTGTTCCATAAATGTCAAAAAAGAAAGTCAAAATAAATTTTAAGTAAAGTGTTGTGCTGGAGCACAAGTGAATTGATGAAGCCGCCTGCCTCAAAAAATCTGCTATGTTTACAATTTGCTGCCTCGGCCATACATCATGATTATAGCCAAATTATCAGCTTTGCCAAATGACCTTTAGATAAAGTGTAGGGGGAATGATTTGCCCTTTGATATTGAGTTTCTTGCACAGGCATGTCAAGAGAGCATTTGTGATGGGTTAATTTGAGAGAAGTTGCTTTAGCATAGCTTTTGATTTCCGAGCAATTTGCGAAACCCTGTGAAGATGGAGACTTTGCCCCAATGGTAGAACAACTGACCTATTTGACGCCATTACTGATTTATACCCTTAGTGGAATAACAAGCTGATATACCTCTCATCTTAGATCGTCAGCCTAACTCAATGCTATTGAGTCAAATACAGTTCAGTGAATTTTGCCAAATGCCCCTGGTTTTGTCAATGGAAACTAGAAAGGTTTGGTAGCCTTAATCTTCTGCAATTTTTAAACTGATTTATTATATTTTTTTGGTAACACATTATTTCAATAGTCCACTTTATATATTATATTAACTAGAAGTAACTTTGCTACTACACGTCAACTACCAGTCATTAAAGTATCAGTAGACTCAGCTTGATATCTGCCAGAACTTTATTGTGATTTACCCCAACAGACTATAAATATGCAAGTAAATGTCAACTTATTCTACTAACCCTAACTAGAACCCTGATCTAACAGTCTCCTAACACTGAAAGGGTTAACCCCACACCATTTTCAACTAAAAACTTTTTATGCCGTTATGGGGGGCTGAAAAAACACACATACTTTTGAAAAGAGGTTTCAAAGTGCAAGTTTTTGAAAACTATACTGTCATTTTCTCTGTGTAAGTTACAAAAATGCAAATTTGTGAAAATGGTGATGTCATGCGCATACGTATAATGTGTTCAGTCTGAAGGCGGATTGTTTCTTTTCAAAGTGCCATCGCCAACTACTGGCCCGGCATGCATAATACAGCGTTTTTAGTTGTTTTTGCGAAATACGTGTGAACAGAGATTTTTTTTAACAGCGTTTTCATCTGCATGCAAAGTAAACCGTTTTCTGTTTTATAGTACATTGTTGTACATTGTTTAGTAGAATGTCTAAAGTGGACTATCAAAATATTGTCATAAAATAAAAAAAATCTGCATCTAGATAGTTGTTCTTTTAATAGTTCATGGAAGAGGAGTTACTACGCTAGTCACATTCTCAACTTTGCAACATGAGGCGCTAGATAGTGGGCATCAGTGTAAACAGTTAAAGAGTCCCTATTATGGATTTTTGAAAATTTCCTTTCATGTAGTGTGTAACATAGCTTTAAGTGAATGAAAACATATTGCAAAGTTTTAAATCCGAAAGTGCACCAAATATAAAATTAAAGTCTTTCAAAAGTAAGAGTCGACTTTGAGTCAATGAAATTAATCGTTTTTTTCAAACGAGTCATAAGCCATTTCGTTGTGACGTCAAGACGAAACATTAGCATGGCCGTCCACTTATTGCTCGTGCAGACACCAGGGAAAACTTGAACCTCAAACCTGCAGCTGATTCCTGTGGAGACTGGATAACATCATGTCGAGAAGATGCTGTGCTCTACAATGTGAAGGTAAAACCATTTTTGTTTCACTGCCCAAGGATGAGCATGTGAAGAATCAGTGGTTAAAAATTATTCTTTACCACGATATCACAGCAGTAGAATCCTAAACTTTTGCGGTGTCCCCTTTATTGACTTTATCGACTGCTTCTTAAATCTCGGAGTTCAATGCAGGATTCGCAAACCGCTTGCTCTTGAAAGATGGTGTACAAAAAACTTACTTTTGAGTTGTATATTGTGTAGGTCTCCTGCTAACTGGCTAACTCACATTATTACTGTCTAACTGAAATACTTCTGCTAATCAGTTGTGGGCCACTATTACCTAAAACTGTGTCTATTAATGCAGATTGTATGTTCTTCACTACTTGAGGAGAGATTAAGCATGGAGCAAGATTTGTTTTACCAACGTTTACATCAGTCATTCACGCTAGAGCTCGGCTAATGAATACATTGCAAACATGCACTGTTATTGATACAGTTTCCATGTGTTCACCGCAATATATTCGAATAATACTCAGTAAATAAATTAGTACAAGTAAAATAATCGGTTTGTTGATGGACATGCACTTGTTAATGCTGATGGTGAGGAATTACAATTGCAACATCTCATAATGTACCTCAAACTGAGTAGCGTATCACTGAGAAACGTCCTGCTCGAGTTGTCCTTGCGATGGAGGTTCGGGTTTAATGAATAGTTCTTCCTATGTTTCATCATCGGACTTGAGCTCGCATTGATATGGTAAAATCGCCGTCATTGTTCGTTACTGTCTGTGTTTAGTTTACGGTGTTGGAAGCCTCAGGACACGCAGAGCTGACATTATGGCAATGGGCATTTTTGTTTTTGACGCACGCTGTATGTGGTAAACCAATCACAACAGACTGAACTGTCTGGCCAATCAGAGAAGAGTAGCTCGCGGTAAGGATGGATTTAGAGAGATTGATTCATCTGACGAGTCATTTGAGAATGATTGAAAATGTGGTGATCTGCAAATGTATAGTTTGAGGAAATGAAACCTTTGATGCATGTAAACCTGACTCCAAAACAACATTAGGAAACTTTAAAATAGCATAATAGGGGCACTTTAATCTGTTGACATTTAGCTGAATAATATCCCATCTGGTTTAATGCACAAATCAGATGAGATATTATTGAGTATCAACCCCTTAAGTGTGAGGTTAATTATTACCCAATTTAATGCAAGAATGCATTTTAAGTATTTACAATAGGACAACGTACTTGCATTTGCCCTTATGATCCTCTTGCTTATGTGTTTGGTCAGCCTAGCAGATTCTGTAGCTTCTTCTGTTGGTGGCAAAGGATTCTAGGTTGGAGACCAAACTAAGAGTATTACATATTAAAGCATTGAGAAGAAAATGTACAGTGATTGTACTTTATCGAGATCTTAATGACCTTTACTTACTTTGTAACATGCATGTTGCAATAGTTTTCAAGTGGCACTGTTGTCAAACACATCTGAAACCCAAATGTTTCTTCAGTGAACCCTGGGTAATTAGGCTACAGATTATAACTGTGAGGTTGTGAACTTAAGTGTGAAGGTTTCTGTGAGGTATATGAAATATATGGACTTTAACATTCGCAGTGTCTTATGTATGGCCAACTTGTATGAAAAAAATTGGAGCAAAATTTTGTGCAATCTAAAGAATTTGTTCGGTCATTTGAATAATGGCCCTCCCTGCCACTGTGTAGCACTAAGAAAGACTGTCAGATATGTTGTTTTTGTTAAATCTTGATTTAAATGTGTTTTGCTTTTATTTTTGTTGTGAAAGTTTGTTTGTGGCGCTAATGACAGTATTCTAGTGTTGTTTTCAATCTTTGTGTCCTGGTTTGCTGTTTTACGTTGAATAAATATTCAGTCCTTTCATTTCCTTGTTGTTGATGTTGTCTTATGTTAGCTATGATGCAGAGGTGTGTGTGTGGGTGGGTGTCCGCGTAGGTGGGTGTGTGTCTGTGTGTCATTGAATCTGGTAACCAGTTTCCCAGACAAAATTTCCCAGAAAGAGGGGGACATTTTTTGTTCCCCATGAGGAAAACAGCTCATAAAATATGTTCCCTTTCAAAAGCTACACCTAATGCTGAGCTTGATTCAGCGCTCTGGGAAAACTTTTTGTGTGACCGGCTCCAAATACATGTGTGTAAATGTCAATGGAACTGACTTTGAACTTTTATAGCCTCAGACAGTGACGTCATTGGATTGCGCGCTCGTCAGAAGATATAATTAGTTGTACCACAAGTGCATCAACTGGGGTCTCATTTATAAAGCGTGCGTACGCACAAAACGGGGCTGGAAACGTACGTACGCCAGACATTTAATTTTCACTCATTTTCATACATTATATCCACATTATCATGAAGATTAAATCCAACAGTGTTATTTGTGCCAATTGTTTTAGGCTATATACATCTAGTAAAATCAAAACGTAATTCAAAATGTATTAAAAAAAAAAATTTATAATAATCAGCGCTGCCTTACAGTCACATTGTCCACAACGGGAGCGCAGGAGGACATGACGCGACTACATGTGATAGAGAATAGCATGAAATACCCTTTTATTAGAGAACTGCAGAACACAGTGTGAAAATGAAATATTTTCCTTAATGTACATATATCATAAAATGTCAAAGTCTGCAAATACAGTCATGAAGCATAATCACTACTCATCATCGGTCCTAACTATTACGGTGTTAATTACAAAACCGTCAAGAAGCATGTGTTCACTATAACATTTTCATCTTAAATTTTCGCCTACAAATTAATTATGCAATTTTGTCAAGGTGTTAACGATCAGTGTATTTGCTAGAAACATATAAATCCTCCGGTGACCCGGGTATGTAATGCTTCATGATGGCACTGCTGGCACTGTTGGAGGATTACGCCAATGACAGAATAAGGAGAGAACGAGTTTTCAGGGACCAGGATGATTTCCTGGCCGAGGATGATTTCCTGGCCTATTCCTTATAAGCCGATTTAGATTCCCTAGAGCTGTGCTCTTGGATCTGTGTGCTGAATTGGGTCCAGTATTAGAGAGGGCAACACGCCGGAACCATGCCATCCCAGTCCAAATACAAGTCCTCACCACTCAACCAGGCTGTTTCCAGCGGGAATTGGCAGACAGGTAAATTATTTATATAAAACAAAACTATAAGTTATCCTCAAATTTGTCTCTAAGACCTTTTTGTATATGAAAAATTTTGAATGGTATACTTAATATGGTTAGTCGATACATCAGGTTCTCCTACACTGTGCGAGAACAGGCCGAAATAAAATGTGAAATTTGCAGCAATGTCTGGTTTCCCAAATGTAATCGGCGCAATTGACTGCACTCATGTTGCTATAAGGGCACCATCTGAAAATGAATTTGCTTATGTTAATAGAAAGCATGTGCATTCTATTAATGTGCAAATCATATGTGACTCCAACATGACCCTCACAAACATTGTGGCACGCTGGCCTGGTTCAACACACGATTCTTTTATCTTGACACATAGCAGTGTAGGGAACAGACTAAATGCAGGCGCAGTACGTGATGGCTGGCTTCTTGGTGAGTTTAACAATATTAAAAAGTAGAAACTGTAATCATTTTGTTTTTAATATAATTATAACCTGCAGGCGACAGTGGCTACCCCCTGAAACGCTGGCTCCTCAGTCCTCACCCCATTTTTAAACCCGCAGAGCGCAGAGGAAACTCATTATAACGAGGTCCACTCTCGTACCCGCGCAGTTGTGGAGCGTGTCATCGGCATCCTGAAATGCAGATGGTGTGCTCTGGATGCCTCGGGTGGCAGACTTTTATACCATCCAGCAAAAGTGTGCAAGATTGTCAGGGCGTGTGGTGTTTTGCACAATATAGCACTGAGGAACGGTATTCCTCTCCCTCCTGATCTCCCTCTACCCCAGCATTACGACCCCGAGCCACAGCCCCCTGGCCGACAAGAGGGATATCAACGAGGTGCAATAATCCGTGAGGATGTCATGCGGCATTTGTAAAGAAAGACAAAACATCAAGGTTCATGTTTTAACTGCATCTTTTAATGATTGTGCAATTTCTTGCATCACTTCTCTCATCTGTCGTAGCTCATCTGCAACCCTGTTGACAGCGTGTATTGTCTCTCGCTGTAACTGCAGGACTGCGTCAGTGAGTACCCGACCACTTTTGGACGTGCCAGACGCAGAAGGGGCACTGCTTTGAGCCGGACGCTGTGCATCTGCATCTGAGAACCCCTCACCCTGAACCTCCTGTTCACCCACAGCTTC
This sequence comes from Phoxinus phoxinus, assembly GCF_949152265.1. Classification (NCBI taxonomy): domain Eukaryota; kingdom Metazoa; phylum Chordata; class Actinopteri; order Cypriniformes; family Leuciscidae; genus Phoxinus; species Phoxinus phoxinus. The sequence goes on from NC_136892.1 coordinate 7,289,921, forward strand.
AGACTCCGGAAGGACTGGAGGACAAACAATTGGCAACATTTATCCATTTATCACCCCACACACTCAAATGTACAGCGTTAATGATAAAAAATCTGTTTAACCTTGCTCCTCTGTGGTTTCAGTCACGTCAGTGTCTCCCTCCTTTTCCGACACAATACCACACACGCTGACCTCACCCAATTATAGCTGCGATTTTGCTGTCCACTGATGTGAGATCAGCTGTACTTGGGCCACGCTCAACTGGGCTACCAGTTGCAGCCACGCTCTGGTGGTGGGAGGACAGTTTTCTCTTTGGCTCCACCTTGAATGAATGAGAATCTTTATTTCACATATTTTGCATACTGTAAGCACATGTAAATAAAACTTATTGAAAAGCAATATTGCTATTAATATAGGTATATAGCCTAATAAAACACAAATGTGATATGTTGGTAAAAAATGAGTATACCTTCAGGTCGGACCATTTTTTCTTTAATTCTGCAAATGTCTGTTCTGTCCCACTGACACAATTGACGGCAGAAGCAATACTTTGCCACTCGCACTGCTTCTTTTTATTAGTTACCCCACTGCTTTTCCGAGCCTCCACCTCCCCTACAAGTGTTTCAATCTCAGTGTCTGAGAAATTATTTTTTTTTCCTCTTTTTTTTACCTGTCGCCATTATTCAAAGTAACAGAAATACACGTTTTCACTTTCTTGGATTTATTAATTGGCGGGTCGCATGCCAGTTTTCCCAGGTATATATGGGATTCCACTCTCATTTACATGCCGATCAGCAATCATGAAGTGATTTGCATTGACTATTTATGGTTAAAAATGGGCGTGTACAGGGCGGGATATGAGGCTGGTTCACGTACGCACATCTGCGGGTGATCTGTGATTTATTAAAGGAACATTGCTTACAGGTGTGCGTACGTACGGTTTTATAAATCGGAATATTTTTTGGCGTACGCCATTTTTGGCTTTTGGGCGCACGTAAACTTTTAGTAGGGATCCTACGCACAGTTTTATAAATGAGACCCCTCGTCTTTTGTCTTCAGACCACACTGTTTGTGTGTGTGACAAGGTCTCTCTGCTAGGAGTTAGTTTTTACTAGGCAGTGCGCAGAAAATATTTATCTTTATCCTCTCACTCAAAAGTGAAAAAGAAAAGAGAAAAGAAAAAGCACTGATGATAGCAATTACTACAAAAGGTTTTGTAGACTTTTCCAGTCTTGAGTGGATTAGTGGTTGAGTGGTTAGCCTCCCTTTTTGTTCAAAAGAAAAAGAAAAGAAATTAGCGATTTGCAAAGCAAACAGTGTGTGCCTCAGTGTTCATGAATGCGACACACACCAGTATTGTTTTGTTTGCGTTGGAACAGGGAGAGTGCGAGCATGGTGATTTATTCACGGTTAAGATGCTACCTTGGTTACATCCATAGGCCAGCACCCAGTTTGCCATTGTGGCGCTCTAGTATGGATCTGGCTGAGGCGCAAGAAACGTGTCCGTCCCTTTCGCTCGCGCTATATCCAAATCCAGATGTCTTTTTGCTCAATCCCGAAATGGTACTCTTTGGCTCGAGCGGAGGACAATGAATCTCTTGGATCCGGTGTGGATTACGAGCTGCTGACCTCTGAGCATTCCTCATGTGATGATAAAGCGTCTGAGGAATTACTTGAGGTGGTGACTCGTGCGGTGGCCAGGTTACTGCAAGACTGGCCACATTAACAAGTCACCCCCAAACGCTCAAAATTATAAGACAAAGTTCTGTCTGGCTTCGATGTTGACATATTCGACCATCGTCGGTGCGAAGGCATGGGGGTATACGATGATGCCACAGGTAGAAGAGATTTATTTGGTTTGAATAACAGAAATGAGGGCAACCTAATGATCCTACGAAAGCAATAGAACGGGTCCTTGGAACAGCAGAACAAACCTTCCCGGCAGCAACGATACATGTTCCCCTTATCAATTTTGGCAAAAACCTGCCAACCCATAGTAAAAAAAAAACGTAAAGTTTTTTCTGTTTTTCGTTTTTTTTCTGCGCGTTTTGCTGTTTTTTTTTTTTTTACATAGCAGCAACATAGATAGACTTAAAATACTCCATCATGTATGGTCATACAGACTTAAGAAATATGTAAAAAGAATCTGTGAGATGTCTACTTACAATCTAAACAAAACGTTGTGCTTTTGTAAAATAAAGAAAATAAACAGGGTGTGCTTTCTGCCTCTCCGTCTCGTGAACTTTTTTTTCTTGAGCACGTCCCTAAACATAAACAAAACTCAGCGAAATACTTGTCACACATTTATGAGCTCTATATATTTATAAACATTTAAGTGTGTAGTTTTAAATTACCTGATTCAAAAATAAAACAAATATTCTCTGTCTAGTATCAGATAGTAATTTTTTTTTCCTACTATGGAAGTCAATGGGTACAGTCTACTGTTTGGTTACCGACATTCTTCAAAATATCTTTCTTTGTGTTCAGCAGAAGAAATAAATTAATACAGATTTGAAACAACTTGAGGGTGAGTATATGATGACAGAATTTTAATTTTAAAGTGAACTATCCCTTTAATATGCAGGGGTTGTTAACGCCTCCTCGCATATAGCTTTCTTACACAAAACATGTCTTACACATTTTAAATCAATATATTGTCTTATCTGAATGAGTATGCAGGATGATTTTCACATAGTTTTGAAGCAAATATTCTAGGCTACATGATAAAATTTTCAAAAGTCTTGTGAAGAAATAATCAGTATGGGTATTATGACCTTATTTCAGTGGTTTTTTTTCACAAACCACGCATAAACATCATTATCTCAAAACTAAGAACTTTTACATACATGCTAATTATATACTATTGTAGCAGAGTTTGTGCTGAATGCAGTGTAATAAGACTTAAGTCATGAAAATGTCACAAGTAACAGAAATAAGTGCAAATGTCAGAGCATGTCAGAACACCTCCGGGACCCAGAAAACACCTCAGACCCCAGAGGGTTAAAATTTACTTTTACATGTTTAATTTTTGATTTTGTTAAATTTAACCAATTCGGTTGTAGCCTAATAGAAAAACTTGCATGTTGTTGTTTTTTTTACATTTGTAATCAGTCTCATTCTTGTTGAAATAATGAAAAAAGTTTTTTTTTAACCCTCTGGGGACCAAAAACGCGCCGGCGCGCTTTGCTCGTGTTTTTTTTTAGCAATGCAAAATAAACACAAAATGCTCTGCTAATTTTGATCCTGTTCAGTTTCTATTTTTTTTCTGTATACTCACAATAAAAGTAAAGTGTTTTGCTTTTTGCCAAATAAAGAAAAATTAACATGATGCGAGTTCTGCACTCTCTCTGTCAATGAACTCAATATTTGAAACGCGTTAGAAAATGATCTGTAACTCCGCGAAAATTCCCACGGGCATTAAGCTTGAGATCGCATCTTTCAAATTAAGTAATTTATATTAAAAACAAATATTCTCAGCTTCTGTAATCTGTATGAAAAGAGAGTGATTCCAGTCGAGCTCATTACGAGCTCATTAACTTTAATTCGTTCACGCCTACTGACGGAGCGCGCTATTCACAAGATAATGTGTTAAGCCATCTATGCAAAACAGGTAAACGCCCCCAAGCAAATGCTTTAAGTTTCATCATTCAGTCACCTGCGCGTTGGGAAGATGACACGATACAATAATATTCTTCAACTTTTTTAAAAGGAATGGAGCTTCATCACTACCTCCGCCTGCAATTCGGAGTGCGCTTAGCAACACATTCAGAAATCAGAAAGAGTAGGTAGGCTACATATTTACCCACTATTATTACAGATATTTTACAGATATTTTCACAAATTAATATGGAAAACATGTCGATTTCTAAGGCCAAATTAGAACCTGGAATTGATATTTATCCCGCAGTGCTGAATGAGTAGAGCCATTAATATTATTAATAAAGTATTGTTTTCTAAGTCGGCTAAAAACATCTCTATCTCCGCTGTTAAAGGATAATTCCGGTATTTAACACCTTGAGTCTATATTGTATTTTGTTTTGGATGAACAAGAGTGGTGGACAACATTTTTTTGACAATGGTTCCTCTCTCGAGTTTTTGACTATAATAGAATTGACCATGGACCCATTTAACATTGGAGTCAATGGGCATGTCCGAAAAACAGCCAATAATGTTCGTTTACAAAACTGTTAAACTCACCGAGTGGTTAGTGGTGTGCGTTGATGATTATAAACAATATATCGTCGCAATATATGATTCCAATCCGTTTATTTTGCTATAGTGGAACTATTTTTTCAGACACTTCACAACCGTGTAACTTCCGCTCAATATTTGAATCTGAAGCGTTAGCACACTCCCGACCACTTGATGGCGATAACCGATGTTTATGTCTCGCGGGACACTCACGGTCACAGTCGAGTTCAACTTCATATTGCACTGGTCAGTGGTCACGTCTTTCAATATTTTCAAGGTTTTGTTTGTTTATTTCGCTTACTCTCCCAGAGCACAGTTGCTCTGCTCGCTAGCCTTATGAGAAACGGAAGCGAGCAAAAAGACTACATCGACCAAATGTAAACAGCCCCCTTTCCGGTAGCGCATTTCTATTAACGAGCACTCAGTCCTTCAACAGAATTCAATGGGATTTTACAAAATGGCGAATAAAACACGACAGAAACTATATTTCGCAACACTTTTTGTTTCTGGAACATCAACTAACATCACTAATCACTCGGTGAGTTGCACAGTTTTGAAAACTAATGTTAAAGGTTGTTTTAATGACATTTTCGGACATGGCCATTGACTCCAATGTTAAATGGGTCCATGGCCAATTCTTTTATAGTCAAAAACTCGAGAGAGGAACCATTGTCAAAAAATGTTGTCCACCACTCTTGTTCATCCAAAACAAACTACAATATAGACTCAAGGTGTTAAATACCGGAATTATCCTTTAAGCAGATGCGCTTTTAGAGAGAAATGCTCCTTTCATACGCATTACATAATCAGAATGTATTAGCTTTCGATTAGAATTTGTTCGTTTTAAAGTGGACATTTCAAGCTTTAGCCTACATAGGCTATATTTTGTTTCAGTTCTCGCACTCCAGTTCACGGAGATCATGAAAGCGCGCCTGATTGTTTTATTTTATTTTACAAAAGCACAACGCTTTCTTGTTATTGTGAGTTTACACAAATAAAAGTAGTTGCAAATAATGTATTATTATTTTCTGTATGACCAGAAATGATAAGAGTAGTAGGCTATTTTAAGTTGTTTCACTGTTGATAGGAAAATGCAAGTGTTCGCGTCCGCGGCTCCGTGCCAAGCAGTGCGCGCTCCACACTCCACACAAACCCTTAGATATGCGTCAAAATCTTGTGTTTATTTGTGATAATCTTAGCCCTGTATTATTATTGTCTAACCCGTATTATGAATGACATTTGACGAATTGCTTTGTTCCTTTTTTGGATAAAAGCATCTCTAAATATGTAGCCTAATAAATGTTTTAATAATGATGAGGATAATTATTATTATTATTTGCGTACACGGATCCCAAACACACCGCTAAGTCAGGTGACTGTAAATGCGCAAAAACTGTTTCCATTGCAGTTTTGCGAAATATTCCTTTTTGCACAGTTGGTCGCAAGATCTGTGTGCTTTGCAAAGGACAGCTTGGTAAAAGGCAGGACACACCTTGGAAATGCCAGGCATGTAATGTTCACTTGTGTCTTCAGTTGAACATTTAGTTCCTCCACATAGAGGAATTACAATAAAACAGATTGAAAAACAAAACCCTTGAATCTCTTTGTTTAGGCTTGCCTCATGATGGGCCATTGGGGGAGTGTCTCTGTCACACCCCGGGTCCGAATCTCATTAATATTGATGGGCTATTACCACTCCATGCATAACCTCTTCTGACAAAAAAGAAATGTCTTACAAAGTTTAAATCAATGTATTGTTTTATGTGAACGATTAGGCAGGATGTTTTTCAAGTCAAGTCAAGTCAAGTCACCTTTATTTATATAGCGCTTTTTACAATACAGATTGTATCAAAGCAGCTTCACAGTGATTACATGAAAATAATACAAAAAACAATTTCATCATCGTCCACCTTTAAGGCAGATCTATAATATTGTTGAATATTAAATGTCCCCAACTAAGCAAGCCAGAAGGTAAGGCAACAGCGGCAAGGAACCAAAACTCCATCAGGTGACAGAATGGAGAAAGAAACCTTGGGAGAACCCAGGCTCAGTCGGGGGCCAGTTCTCCTCTGGCCAATGAGTGAACAGTGTATGAAGTTCAGAATGAATCAGAGTTTTTGTCCAGTTCCAGTTGGTTGTAGTCGGAGTGGAGAGGAGGAGAGACCGGTTGACACTCCAGGTCAGCGGCGTCGTCGTGTCCTGGCGCTGGTCCTTCATCAGATCTGGATACGGCCTGGTTCCGGTGGACAGCGGTAAACCTCGGGATAGACAGAGAGACTAATATTAGCGTAGACGCCATCCTTCTTATGATGTACCAAGTACATCAGGATTTACGGGAAGTGTTCCCGGTCCCGGCTGTTCTAAACTATGCAGCCTAATTATAGAAGTCTATTTATGTGTTATGTGTATGCTAGGCCGAAGAGATGTGTTTTTAGTCTAGATTTGAACTGACAGAGTGTGTCTGCTTCCCGGACAATGGTAGGAAGACTGTTCCAAAGTTTTGGTGCTAAGTAGGAAAAGAATCTACCGCCAGCAGTCGATTTTGATATTCTAGGTATTATTAACTGGCCGGAATTTTGAGATCGCAGTAGACGTGAAGGACTATAATGCATTAAGAGCTCGCTCAAGTACTGCGGAGCTAAACCATTTAGTGCTTTGTAAGTGATCAGCAATATTTTACAATTTATACGATGTTTAATAGGCAGCCAATGCAGTGTTGACAGAACGGGGCTAATATGGTCATACTTCCTGGTTCTAGTAAGAACTCGAGCTGCTGCGTTTTGAACTAGCTGTAGTTTGTTTATTAAGCGTGCAGGGCAACCACCCAGTAGAGCATTACAATAATCTAGCCTTGAGGTCATAAACGCATGAACTAATTGTTCTGCATTATTCATTGAGAGCATATGACGTAATTTAGATATATTTTTAAGATAGAAGAAAGCGGTTTTACAGATACTAGACACATGATTTTCAAATGAAAGATTAGTATCAAAGAGCACACCCAGGTTCCTAACCGACGACGAAGACTTAACAGAGCAGCCATCAAGTGTTAGACAGTACTCTAGGTTATTACGTGTGGAAGTTTTTTGTCCAATAATTAGAATCTCTGTTTTTTCAGAATTTAGTAGTAGGAAATTACAAGTCATCCAATTTTTTATATCAGCTATGCATTCCGTTAATTTTGTGAATTGGTAGGTTTCGTTAGGTTTTGAAGAAATATACAGCTGAGTATCGTCGGCATAACAGTGAAAGCTAATTCCATGTTTCCTAATGATATCTCCTAATGGTAGCATATACAGAGTGAACAGCAGCGGTCCTAGTACTGAGCCTTGTGGTACGCCATACTGAACTTGTGATTGATAAGACATCTCTTCATTTACTGCTACAAACTGATAACGGTCAGATAAGTATGATTTAAACCATGCTAGTGCAATTCCACTAATGCCAACATAATGTTCGAGTCTATTTAAAAGCATGTTGTGGTCAATGGTGTCAAATGCAGCACTAAGATCAAGTAATACTAATAGAGAGATACAACCACGAGCTGATGATAAGAGCAAATCATTTGTGACTCTAACGAGAGCTGTCTCGGTACTATGGTACGGTCTAAATCCGGACTGAAAATCCTCGCAGATATCATTTCTTTCAAGAAAGGAACACAGTTGTGAGGATACTGCTTTTTCTAATATCTTTGACAGAAATGGCAGATTAGAGATTGGCCTGTAATTGACTAGTTTTGTAGGATCAAGTTGCTGTTTTTTAACAAGCGGTTTAATCATAGCTAGCTTAAAGGTTTTTGGTACGTATCCTAGAGACAAAGATGAATTAATGATATTAAGAAGAGGATCTATGACATCTGGAAGCATCTCTTTCAGCAGCTTAGTTGGTATAGGGTCTAACATGCACGTTGTCGATTTAGATGATTTGACGAGTTTGCAAAATTCTTCCTCTCCTATAGCAATGAATGAATCAAATTTTCCCTCAGGGAGACTACAATGCACTTCCTGATGCGATACTGTATTAGACGGTTGCATAGTTATAATTTTGTCCCTGATATTATCGATCTTATAAGTGAAGAAGTTCATAAAGTCATTACTGCTGTGTTGCTTGGAAACTTCTGGGCTTGAAGCTTTCTTTTTCGTTAGTTTAGCCACTGTTTCAAATAAATACCTAGAATTATGTTTATTTTCTTCTAATAGGGTTGAAAAATAAGCAGATCTAGCAGCTTTTAAAGCCTCTCTGTAAGCAATCGAGCTCTCCTTCCATGAAATCCGAAACACCTCTAGTTCTTCTAAGCTATCCGGGATGCTGAGATGATGAAACTGATTAGGAAGATTATTGATAAAGCAATCTTTAGTGGCAGAAGTGATCGGTCTAACATATTTATAACACGGAGTCGGCTTTGCAGCCTTGGCTAAGTGTAATTTACACGAGACTAGATAATGATCTGAGATGGCATCGCTCTGCTGCAGTATTTCAACGGCATCAACATCTATTCCATGTGATAGTATTAGATCTAGAGTATGATTACGACAATGAGTCGGTCCTGACACGTGTTGTCTAACTCCAATTGAGTTTATAATGTCTTTAAATGCCAATCCCAAGGCATCTTTTTCATTATCTATGTGTATATTAAAGTCACCAACAATTAGTACTTTTTCTTACAGCCAATACTAATTCTGATAGAAAGTCCGCAAATTCTTTGATAAAGTCTGTATGGTACCCTGGTGGCCTGTATACAGTAGCCAGCAGAATTTTCAAACGTGATTTATCGTTTACACTATATATTTTTACATTAAGCACCAACACTTCAAAAGAATTATATTTACAACTAGATTTCTTAGTGGTTTTGAAAATATTACTATGAATTACAGCAACACCTCCTCCTTTGCGTTTCAGACGAGGTTCATGTTTATAACCGTAATCTTGTGGGGTTGACTCATTTAAAGCAATGTAATCGTTTGGTTTTAGCCAGGTTTCTGTTAAACACAGCACATCTAGGTTATAATCTGTAATCATATCATTAACTATTAGCGCTTTTGAAGTAAGAGATCGAATATTCAGCAACCCAAGCTTTATCATTTGCTCATTTGTATTATATCTGTTTTTTATTTGTTGAAGATCAATTAAATTCTTAACCTTAGATGGGTTTGAAAGTTTTTTTGGATTTCCAAGTTCGGGGATGATATCTGATGATATCTAGGTGAAAGAGGCTCTATGTGATGGGATTTATCTAACCTTGGTGACGTGAGGCCGCTAGCAGACGGTCGGTTAAGCCAGTCTGTCTGCTTCCTGACCTGAGGCCCAGATTGTCATGTTTTATCTCTAAGACTATGAGCCAAATTACTAGAGAGAAGAGCAGCACCATCCCAGGAGGGATGAATACCATCTCTTTTCAACAGGTCAGGTTTGCCCCAAAAACTTTTCCAATTGTCTATGAATTCTATATTATTTCGTGGACACCACCCAGGCAGCCAGCCATTGAGTGAACACAATCTACTAACTATCTCATCACTCCGGCGAACAGGAAGTGGGCCAGAGCAAATTACAGTGCTTGACATCGTACTTGCAAGTTCACACACCTCTTTAATATTAATTTTGGTGATCTCCGACTGGCGGAGTCGAACATCATTAGTGCCGACGCGAATAATAATCTTAGAGAATTTACGTTTAGCATTAGCCAGCACTTTCAAATTTGCTTTGATGTCAGGCGCTCTGGCTCCCGGCAAACATGTGACTATGGTGGCTTGTGTCTCTATTTTCACGTTCCGTGTAGTAGAATCGCCAATAACTAGGGCACAATCAGAATAATTCTCAGTGGGTGTTTCACTGAGCGGGGCAAATCGATTTGTTATCGGAACGGAAAAGTGTTTTTTTGATCCGCGACTAGAGCGATCTCTCACTGTCACCCATCTGCCCTGCTGCACGGGCTCTACTTCAGCCGGAACCGACTCATGTAAAGAATTAACTAGGCTAGGCGCATCCAAAATAGTATCTAAAGCTCTAGCACTCTTCTTACTATTCTCGATTAAAGTTTGGATGCGTGTCTCTAGTTCTGAAATCTTCTCCGTCAGCCTGACTGTCTCCTTGCATTTATCACATATACTAAATCCTATATTGCCGACAGAGAAGGCTATGGTAAACATGTGACATGAAGTGCAGGTGACAATAACAGGAGAAGACATTACTCACCGTGTTTGTTGACTGATTCTTACTCACCTGGGCTTTTATGAACTCAATGGCGCGGGCGCGCGAGAGAAAAATAAATAACTGAGCGCACGGGTGGTGCGTTAAAAGGCTAGCCAGTTAGCGTGTTGTGCTGACAATAACGGAAGCTAGCAATGTCAGGTTAATCTGAGATGTTGAGTAAGCTGTATTTAGTAGTATAAACAACTAGAATTTATAATAAATGATGGTTCAAAACAGAAAGAAATACTAAGCTAATACGAGGCTTAGACGCAGCAAACAAACTCACAGCAGCAGCAGTCACAGCGAGGCAGACAGGAGCAATCGATCTTCACATCATCTTGAAGCCAGAACTCGAAGCGACAGCATCCATTAGTAAAAAGTCTTCAGAACACATATTTAGTATGTGTTTTGTGGTCTATTTCAGCAACTTTCATTTTTATTTTTCTTAATAACCACGCATAAACATTATTCTTTTAAAAATACAAACATGTACATACATGTTGCTCACATATTATGGTAGCCCCGTTTGTGCTATATAGAGTGAATTTACACCTTTGCCATTAACATGTTTATAAATAACTGAAAAAAGCACAAATGTCAGGGCATTTCAAAACATCCCAAGGGCCCCAAAAACACCTTGGTCCCCAGAGGGTTAAATAAACAGATTAGCCTACAAACAGAGATATATTATAGTACACTGTTCGTTCAAATAATAGTCTATATTTATGTTTTGTTTGTTTAAACAACATTAACAAAATTTTATTTATTTATTTATTTAATAATACAATTATTACTTTATAACATGCAGTTTCAACTCTACCAAATCTTAGGTTGTTTCATTATTGTACAGCAAATGACAATAGCTCTTTCTTTTTTTTCATATTTGTTGTAGGCTTATTTGGAAATTACCATAGTTGTAGTATTTCATCCTTACTGTTAATTTATATCAGCCCCACTTACGTTTCAAAATGCAGCAATTGCTGCTGTTTTGCAAAATGTCCCTTTGCATGGCGGCGGTAATAGGCTTTCTGGTTGACTACCTACTGTTGACTACCTACAGTGCGGCGGCGTGGGTATTCTCGTTCCCAGAACACTGAATCAAGTGCAGCATTAAGTATAGCTTTTGAAAGGGAACGTCTCGGGTTACTTGACTGTAACCCTGTTCCCTGAAAAAGCGGGAACGAGATGCTGCGGTTTATTTCCGCAGTGAGGATGTCCCAGGACTGCTCTTTATACAAAAATGATACCTGTCGATGCACCTCTGGCATATCTAATTATAGCCTCTGACGAGCACGCATTTCGATGATGTCACTGTCCGAGGCTATAAAAGTTAAAAGTCAATTCCATTGATGTGTTACACATATATTCACAGCCGATCACACAAGAAGTGTTCCCAGAGCGCTGAATCAAGCACAGAGACGTAACCGGAAATGTTACTAAATTATATTTAAAAAATAATTATTAAATGCAGGAAAAAAATGCAGTATTATGTGGGGGTTGTCTTTAGGGGTAGGGGTTAGAGTTAGGGAGTACAGAGTACAGTTTGTACAGTTTAAAAATCATTATGTCTGTGGAATGTCCCCATCAAACCCCAACTGTGTGTGTGTGTGTGTTCCTATGACCTTGGCCCTCTCCTTTACACGGTTTCCATCTGGACACTCCACAAATATCACACATACATTAACATTTTCTTTGTGACACTCAATGTGAGCAAACAGAATACTGAATGAACCTCACAAACCCAATTCAGGCTGCACATATTTACAGTCTCACAACACTGCTCTGTCCTTAAAGGTCCCATGACATGAAATTTTCACTTTCTGAGGTTTTTTTTAACATTAATATGAGTTCCCCTAGCATGTATATGGTCCCGCAGTGGCTAGAATTTGCAATCGGTGTAAACGAGCTTTGGCTATTTTTCTCTGCCTTTGAGAAAATGAAATCTCAGATGGGCTGATCTTGAATCTTCCCTGTATGACGTCATACGGGGGAAAGGTTACTTCCCCTTTCTCTGCTTTGCCCACCCAGAGAATTTGGCCCGTCCATGAGAAAATGAGCTACGCGAGCGCGATCCCAGCAAACACATTTACGTTATGGCAACGTCTCTGGCACGTTGCATTTCTGCTATGGCAACGTCGCTGTCTACCTGCTTGTAACATTGTAACAACGTAGAATTGTAAGACGCGACAGGACTGTAGCAACGTTGTTACACGACTGTAATGCTGAGGTAGAATCAAGAGAGGAAGCAGGATCCAAGTGCAGCAGCTTTATTAGATGAACTCACAGATGCAGACATAGACTCAGGACCCAGACTAACGGACAGAACAACATTACAAAGACAAGAACCCACAAACACTGAAACAAGACACAGGGTTTAAATACAGAGACTAACAAGCTAAACAAGATAACAAGGGGGCGTGGCTAATCTGGAACACCTGGGGAAACTAATCAACATGACAGGGAACTGCAAAACATGGGACAAGACAAGGGAACACAGGTTGAAATCATAACATAGCCCCCCCTCAAAGAGCGGCTTCCAGACGGACATGGGGGTGGGATGGAGGGCCAGACCCGTGGAGCGGAAGAGGGCCTGGAGACTGCGGTAGGATGGGAGGCCAGGGCAGAGCAGGCGGCCAGGGAGGAGACAACCCTTCAGGCGGCCGGGGCAATATGGAGTTATGGGCAGGAACAGACACCGGCTCAGGAACAGACAGCGTGGCGGCGGCCATCTTGTCCGGAGACTCTGGCTCGGGGCAGCGTTCAAATCAGAGGCTAATATCAGGCTAGGAAAAATGCCTTTTATTTCTAAATTATGACTATTTTTTATCTAAAAAAACATACTAACATTATAAGGGCAACCCAGGAAACATTATAAAATAATAAAATAACCCCATGTCATGGGACCTTTAAAGGGTAACTAAACCCCTGGTGAGAGCCTAACTCCACCCACTGGCAATATTTGAAAAATGCTGGGAAAATGGCATCCAGCAGAGATTGGGGGATGAACCGAGGACAAAAATAAATAAATAAATTGGCAGAGCGTGACACGGCACCACAACTTCCAATAGAAAAATTAAACTGCAGTAGCCACCGGGTTTAGTTTTCAGGGTTTAGTTACCCTTT